>NC_067399.1:628374991-629118741 GCF_016432865.1 Antechinus flavipes | reverse complement strand
AATATTATTTTATATACATATCCTTTGTTGGTCTGCTGGCATAACACTACGAATGAATTCACTGTTTTTGTTACAGTTTTTGAAAGTTAGAGAGTTATTACATCCAGACTCGTTGTCACTCAGGACAATCCATTCTCACCTTCCCAAGTTATATTTTGAGTTTTTTCATTCACTCTCTAGTAAAGTCCCTGAGTCCCCAAGCTAAAAAGAAAAAGAAAAAAGAATGATCCCTGACCTTTAAGTGCTGACATTTTCCTGGGAAAAATATTTGACTCTGAGATCCTTCATTATAGTGATCAACTTAGTCCCTGAAATCTCAGCTGAACTGAGCTGCTCATGCTATACATTTTTTTTTTCCTGGGAACTATTCCCTGGTTGGGGTTCTGGAAGATATTTTTCTTTACATTGGCATCAGAAATCATTTTCTTGTTGTTCAGATCTCTACTTCTATAAGAGAACAAAGAAATGGAAAGTAAAGGAGGAACTGGCAATAGTACATTTGCATTTAATGGTGAGGGTATGAAAACAGTAATGTGAAATATCTATAAAGAGTGGATGGAGCCAGATGGTGAAGGGTTTAAAATGCTAGTTTCTAGTTTACCTAACAAACGGTGGAGGATATCTGAAGACTGGGGAATATGGCAATGACAAGGTCTTAGGATGATTCTTCTGTTAAGATGAGTAGAAAAAAGAATGCCAAAAAACAAGGAGGCATATTGAGAAATTATTAGAGTTTTCTAGCAGAGCTTCTATGAGTTTAACCTACTGCAATCATTTTCTAAGTATCTAATGGTACAACCAAAGAGATTCTTGCCTCATATCTGTGACCAAAGATGTCTATTTTCTGTAAAGATTAGTATGAAAAACTCACTGATTAGAAAAGTGCAAGGTAAAGAAAGCAACTCTAAGCTTCCAAACTATGACCCAAAGTCATTAAAATGTATTTACCCCTTGATTTGGCATTACTACCACTTATGCCCCAAACAAATCAAAGAAAGATAGAAAAGTCTTAGAATATAGAATTCTAGCTATCAGGTCATCAGCTGCCCCCAACAAGAAGGGAAAAAAAACCCTGGGGTCCAACAATCTTTACAGCAGCTCTTTTTATAATACTCCAAACTGAGAGAGTGAAGTGGTATCCATCAACTGTGAAGGGGCCAATCAAATTAGAGTACATAAATAGAATCTTATTTGTAATCCCCTAATTACAAAACAAGCAGTTTTGGAAAATCTGGAAAAAACTTTCTGAAATGATGCAGAGTTCTGAAGTTAGCAGAGCCAGAACTACTGCTGCAACCTTGAAAAGAAAAATTTTTAAAAGGCTCAGATCACTGTGCTGCCCCATTCTAAACACACTGACACAGATAATGTGAGAATTTGTTTGACTTCACCACTCATTTTTCTTTTAAGGCCTTTTTTTTTTTTTCTTTCCATTTGGAAGTAGGGAACATAGAGGGAGCAGAAGGAGATAGGATTTAGGAAAAGATATAAAAAAAGATATTTTTCAAAATAAAAGGAAAGATAAGAATAGAAGGAAGGCTATGAAGGACAATCACATCCACTTAGAAAACTATAGGTGGAAAAAAAAAAAGAAAACTATAGGTGGGACTTCGAACATTTGAAAAGAAAAGCAAGCTGTACTAAGATGTGATCATCTCTAATCCTCTTTTTCTTCAATTTTCTTGGTATTTGAGTTCTGAATTAAAAAAAAAAAAAACCAAGTAGGCAGGGTTAGGGATAGAGTTAGGATCGAAAGCTACCTCAGAGATTAAGATTCAATATAAAATGAAATATTCACTTAAACACCTTTATGCCAACTAAAAAATTAAAATAAGGGCCAATTTTCAGAGAATATCTTACCCTAGGAAGTACTGAAGATGAAAAATTCAGGAAAGAATGAGATGATGAATAAAGTAATATAGAGTGAGAGAAGCAGACACAGGAGAGCAACATACACTTTAGTTAGAGATGCAGCTTGAAAGCCAGTAAGTCTGATATCTTTTCTGTGTGGTCCTGGGTGAATCGCAGCCTCTTTGTGCTGGAAAAAATTCCCAGACAATAGCTTTTAAGATGATTGTTTTCATCTGTATGGGGAACTTCCACCTGAGGATAATCTTTCTGCCAGTAGAGATCAACATTGTTACAGTAGGAATCATTGATACAATAATGACCAAGTTAAAAAAAAAAAAAAAACACACAATAGAAAAGGGGAAAAGGGATGAATTCAATCCCTTGCTATTATGATGACCAAGATTGGTGGTAGACAAGAGATGAGAAAATAGAGCTCTTCCTCATTGTTTCAGGAAATAGAGTTCTATGGGTAGAAAACATTGCATATATTACCAGACTCAATTATGCATTTTCGTTGACTTTTTCTGAACCACTTCTCCCCACCTCCCCCATTCACAACTTTTTTTCCCTTGAAATAAATGTTTGTTTTTAGTGTGAGGTTCAATTTGAAACTTAGAAATTTCCACTTATTTTTATTTATAATTGAATTTATTACAATTGTTATTTAATTTAAGGTTTAACCTTTAAAAAATTAACCAAACAAAAAAATTCTGCCAAGCAATACCAGTGGAGTCACACTGGTAAAGCCTCTACCTCTGAGGACTTGCTCAAAATCAAAATCAAAACTACCTGATGTATGAGGATTTTGTAATATGTTTCTATGGAATATAGAACATGGAACATGGAAGAAAAATAGAAATCCCTGAGCACAGACTTTGTTAAGATTTATTTTGTTGATTGTTTAATACCATAGTTGCATAAAGGCAAAGAATGTTACCAGATAATCTCAATTTCCCTGAAAGGTCTAAGATCTGTGATTCTACTATGGATCTCAGTCTTAGGAGGTGAATGAAGCTGCTTTCAAAAGATAAGTTCATACAAGAATTTCAGATAGGCTTCAATGAAATTGTCCAGTCAAATTCTGTCTCAGGTTGAGGACCCAGTTTAGAAGTATTCAAGGAGACTTTCCATGGGTACAATCTAGGAGAGATAAAAAAAAAAAATCATCATCACATTGCCAAAAATGAAAGAAGAGAGATTATTTCCACATCCAAAGAGACCTTAAAAGACATACACAAAAAGGGCAGCTAGGTAGCACAGTGGGTAGAGCACCAGCTCTGAAGTCAGGAGGACTTGGGTTCAAATCTGGCTTCAGACACTTACCACTCCCTAGCTGTGTAACCTTGAGCAAGTCACTTAACCCCAACATCCTCAGGAAAAAAAAAAGACACAAGAGTATAATGGAGTTCTATTGTAACTAATCCAATCCCTTTAGAAAACAGTGCTTAAAAATTAATTAAATTGTGCTTATCTTTTGACCACTACTGGGCACTTACCCCTACCCAAAATAGAGAAAATGATCCCATGTTTAATATTTATAGCAGCACTTTTTGTGGCATAAAGAAAATGGGAAAAAGCACTATCCATTAAAAAGAAAGATCTAGGTGGAGCCAGAGGCCCTGGGTCCAAATCTTAGTTCTGAGACTTTCTCCCTGTGTCACCTGGGCAAATCACCTTGACTTCTCTAAATCCCACTTCCCTTATTTGTAAAAATAATTAAAATAAAAAATAATAAAAAATGATTAAGATAGTAAGGATGATTAGAGTTACCTTTTTATGCTAAAGCTTTGCTCCTGTGAAGTTTAATCCTCACAACAACTGTTTGAGATATGTGCTAATATTATTCCCTTTTATAGTTGAGAAAACTGAAACAAACAGCTGTTAAGGGACTTGTCCAGAATGACACAGATGCTATATATTTGAGGGTAGATTTTACCTTCACTCCCTTCTAGCTCAATGCTCAACACTTTCCACTTCACTAACCAAGTTTCTGGCTCCATTCTGAAACATTAATAAATACAACCTAGTTTTTATAAGCTTCATAATGACAACCTTGATATTTCCTCTTTATCAAAAAGACAAACATACACAGACACATGCAAACACCCCCCCCCCCCCCCCATACACACATACAAACACACACATAAGTGCACCCATGCACCCGGGCACAAACACACAAACTCACAAACAAACACAAGTCCCTCTGACTGACAAAGTGGTCACTTGAGGATACTTTCTCCCAGTTAAGCTGGGCAAGTTTTCAGCACACAAAGCAAGTGGTGGCTCATTGGAAAGCTGCTTCAATTCTAGATATTCTGATTCTTTCCCTTCAAATACCAACCAATAAGAACTAAGAATCATGTCTATTTTACCTTCTAGGGCTCCCTCATAGGGCATTCATAGCTTCCCAAACCACAACTCCTATTACTTTCTGGAGCTTTGTCTCCAGGAAATAAAAATCTAGTACAATTTCACTTTCCCCTTCAATGAAACTAATTATTCTCCTGATGTGCAATGATCAGTACTGTTTTGAATTTTTCCCCCTTTGATTTCTTTTAGATCATAAACTAATGAATTTTTACCCATATAGCTCCCTGGTCTTCAGCCAACAACATTTAACTGGGACAATCATTAAACACTTAAATCTACTAACCATCAATAAGCCTACAAAATTTATAGATAGTGAAGAAAGTAACCCAAAATTCTAAAACTCCTTGAAGGAAAAAATCTCCTTCAACTCTGCCTCAGTGAGGGACCCCACCCAAGGGAAATAAGACAGTTTCATTCTGTTATCTAGGTGGGGTTGGTTCAGTCCTGAGCAAAAATTCCAACCCTATTCAGTTAAAGAAACTTATTTAATTCTATTTAAATTCCAGCTCAAACTGAAACCTAGTTTGTAGATGAGCCAACCTGGGCTGTCCCAGCCTCCACTAAGACCCAATATAATAGCTTCCTTCAACGAAGGTCTTTTCCAGATGGACCTTGGTAGCTCTCTTTGCTGCCAGGACCTTCTGTCCACTGAGAATTACATTCTCAGTGCAAAACTCCATTTTCCAATAGATCTACCACTATAGAAGTCAGTCACTTGGTAAACGGATTTCTATCTAACAATAAACTTTCATTTTGCAACTAATAATTCGGAAATGAGTGAATTCTTTTACTCCTAAAACCTGTGGCTAATTTAAAGAGGATTCTTAATAACTCTTTTATAGCTACTAATCTAGACCACTCAAACAGCATCAATAGGAAGTATTGATTTGTTTTCTATTAAGAACTGGACTTACTGAGGGACAAGGACGAATCGAGGTGGGAGGAAATTAAGCACATGCATACAGATGTAATAGACATACATATACACATATATTAAAATTTTGCTGCCCACTACTAGTTGTATTAATACCCAAATGGGTAGGGTTTTGTATCTAAGTTCTCAGAAAAACTCCCTGTTGACTTTAACTTACACTGATTTCAACACACCCAATGAGTCAAAAACTTTACTGTGTTTATAGGAAACTTATATGTGTGACATTTTTGACATTTTTCCTGACTTTTACAAATAGTTTTAGGCTCCTTTTGACCTTACTAAGAAAGTCCAGTTGACTTTTGCTTGAATAACAACCTAAATAAGCCTAGTAACAGAGTGGTTATAAGAATCAAAAACTATAAATTACAGGGAACATACTTACTTGCCATGTAAGTAGAAAGAAGTTCTTCATCTGGGATTCTCCAGATCAGTGAATTCTCAAGTCCAGTCTACATCCTTTTACAAGACTGAAAGCTGGCTGATGAGAGAACTAGTCTGGAAAAAAATAAAACTGAAAAAGTCTGAATTGCAAATTACAAGGTTTGACTCAGCTGACAACCCTTAGCTGATGTACCTAACATGACAAGAAAACTCTCTGTTCTTTTACTTTGTATCTCTCCACTGTTCATGCAATAGTGTAGCCATAAGCAATGCCACAAAGGTAATCTGAGGCAATTTTTTTCCAACCAATAAAACTATTAAAAAACGGGATTAGATTGTCTCACTTCAGTTAGATAAGCAGCCACCCATGGGCCTGGAAAGATGATATTTACTGAGAAGTGAAAATGGAGAGGAGTTGGCTGGGTAGAAGAAAATCATTTAGATCAGCTGCAGCTGGGGAATGTGGGTTAGCTTTCAGATGTGTCTGTTCATCTCCTATTCTGACAATTAAGGAATCCTAATTTCTTTATCAGAGATAGCTACCACTAGTAATTGCCCCTAAGGAATACCCTATCCTCTTTTTTGTCATTTAAAAAAATTATAACTTTTTATTCTCTCTCTCTCACACACACACACACACACACACACACACACACACACACACGGGGTGAGAGATAGAATCAGAAAGAGAGAGAGAAACAGAGAGAGAGAAAGTGAGACAGAGAGACAAGAGAGTTTGAAAATGTAGAGTTGCCCCACATCAGTTGCAGCAACAGACCAGCCTCAACAGCCTCACATCCAGCAACTATCAGCCTGGAAATCCTTAGGTCCTAGATCTCCACCTTTCAGGTACATAAGATGACCTCATCTAAGTATCAGTCACAGATTTCCCAGTCTAGACACTGTCACCACTATTGGTGAGGGGAGAAAAACAGTCATATAATTTGTTTCCCAGTTTAACCACAAGAACTGCATTGCCTGGATATATCTAAGAGGACCATTGAACTTGAATTTGCATTGCTTCTTCTGGAAGAATATCTAATTCATCCAGGGACATCTTCCTCACCTTCATGCAAATAAAATCAGTGCTAAATAAATGGAAAAAAATCAATTGCTCATGGGTAGGTCAGGTTAATATAATAAAAATAATAATTTTACCCAAATTAATTTACTTATTCAGAGCCATACCAATCCAATTACCAAAAATGATTTAATAGAGCTAGAGAAAATATAAAAATTCATCTGGAAACATAAAAAATTAAGAATATCAAGGTAATAAATTAAAAAATGCAAAGGAAGGTGGTTTAACTGTACCAGATCTAAAATTGCAAAGGCCTGAAACTCTTCAGAGTTTTCAAGGTATACTTGAATCAAGACAACCATCTATTTCCATAATGTTCTTCTTTGAATGAACCCAAGTTAAAAAAAATACTGGAAAGTAATTTTTAAAGTAATAATAATTATAGCTAATAATCCACGAAGATTTTTGCAGGAAATCAGAGTCCTGTTTGAAAGCATTATTCTATGGAGAGTTGAATTTCTAGATAACTTTATTTAAATTGAAGGCATAATCAAAATTATACATTCATTCATACTATTTAAATAAAACTAAGGTTTGAAGACATATTTTTTATTATAGTTTTTTATTGACAGAACACATGTATGGGTAATTTTTCAACATTTTCCCTTGCACTCACTTCTGTTCCAATTTTTCCCTTCCCTTACTCCACTCCTTTCCTTTAGATGGCAGGCAGTCTCATACATGATAAACATGGTTGTTGTTTTTTTTTTTTTTAATAGCTTTTTATTTACAAGTTATATGTATGGGTGATTTTATAGCATTTACAATTGCCAAACCTTTGTTCCAATTTTTCCCCTCCTTCTCCCAACCCCTCCCCTAAATGGCAGGATGCCCAATAGATGTTAAATATATTAAAGAATAAATTAGATACACAATAAGTATACATGACTAAACCATTATTTTGCTGTACAAAAATAATCGGACTCTGAAATATTGTATAATTAGCCTGTAAAATGCAGGCAGGCAAAAATATAGGGATTGGGAATTCAATATAATGGTTCTTAATCATCTCCCAGAGTTCTTTTGCTGGGCATAGCTGATTCAGTTCAATAATGCTCCCTTGGAACTGATTTGGTTCATCTCATTGCTGAAGATGGCCAGGACCATCAGAATTGATCATCATATAGTCTTGTTGTTGAAATATATAATGATCTCCTGGCCCTGCTTGTTTCACTCAGCATCAGTTCGTGTAAGTCTCTCCAGGCCTTTCTGAAATCAATCATCCTGTTGGTCATAATATTCCATAATATTCATATACCACAATTTATTCAGCCATTCTCCAATTGATGGGCATCTACTCAGTTTCCAGTTTCTGGCCACTACAAAGAGGGCTGCCACAAACATTCATGCACATACAGATCCCTTTCCCTTCTTTATGATCTCTTTGGGATATAAGCCCAGTAGTAACACTGGGTTAACTGATAACTGAGTTATCTGATTCAGCCTATTCAGTAGGTATGGTACAGAGATTTGGCACAGCCCAAATAAAATTTGTAGCTTCTAATATATATCAGCTCTTTAAGGAACTTCAAGAGCAAGTGAGAAAGCTCTTCAAAGGGTATGCACAGCATGATAAACATGCTAAAGTATATCTTAAATACAGTATATATGTACAGATCTGCACAGTCCTCTTTGTTGCACAAGAAAAATCGGATTCAAAAGGTAAAAATATCCTAGGAAGAAAAATAAATATGTAAGTACTCCACATTCAATTGCCAGTGTTCTTTGTCTGGGTATAGCTGATCCTGTCCATCACTGATTGATTGGAACTGAATTGGATCTTCTCATTGTCGAAGATATCCACTTCCATCAGAATATATCCTTCTATTGTATTGTTGTTGACATGTATAATGATCGGTTTGAAGACATATGAAAAGACTTAAATAAAATCTTTATTATTACCATGTCTAAATAGGAATACTTTCTATATAGTTTTGCTTTATTTAAGAAGTTAAAAATGACTCCTTTGGATAAAGAGATGCCGCTGATGGCTGAGGAGGATCTAGCAGTTTACACAGTTCCTAATATTCTCTCGCAGTCTACTAAATTGATTGTTTAAAAATCATTTTGTAAAATATTGTTCAATTATATAGAATGATTTAACATTATTTTTTAAAAAATAGTCCCCAATTCCCTTCTAATTACTTATTAACATTTTTCTGGTCTTCATTGTTTTACAAATTTTGAGATTCAAATTTCCTTTTTTTCCTTCACATCCTTCTCTTTCAAAAGGCAAGCAATTTTATATAGATTCCCTCACCTTACTAGATCCAGTACTTTTTTTTTTTAACAGTTGTCTCATTATCAAATTTTGATTTTTATGAGTCAATTGTTATACACATAGGTTTTTAACAGTCATGTTTGTCAGTGGCACATGTAGTCAGAGATAGAACCATCTGATGTTTCTTGGGTCTTCTCATTTGTTTTGAGGGCCTTCCCTTTTTTCTGTCTCTCTTTGATGGACAAGGTGAATAAGACTCGTTGGCACCCATCTGATTCCTTCTCCATTTGTAGAGATACAAGCAAACCCTTCTCCTCTCCCCCAACCTCCAAGCAGTTAACCTATCTAGTTCCTTCCATTCATCCCTTTCTGGATCTCTCCACATCACCTGAAATTGTCTAAAAATTGTGGAGCTGCTCGACACTGGACACTGCCTTTCTGGCGAGTTATAAAAGCTGCTACAGCCAGTGAATCTTTATCAAAAATCACAAAATTAATAGTATAAAGAGCTAATTTTAAAAGTTCTCTAGGATTACCTGTGGCTCTCCCTTTCTTCTGTTTTTGGAGGAGCATCTTGATGTCTCTTTTTCTCCTTTCTACCCGTAATCTTGAGGATTAAAAAATATGCCAATGGTGTATAAAATCTGATACTGTGCACAAAAGCATGCAAACTGTTTAGAAGTAAATGCAGGTCCATTATCTATTTTTATTGCTTGTGGCATAATTGCCAAAGCTTGTATAAGGAATTCAGTGACCACTCAACTGTCTCTTTTGCTGCTGGCATTGCAAAAGTAAATCCTGAAAAGGTGTCTAATTACAATGTCTATTACAATAAAAGGTAGATGACTCAAAGATTTATAATATGTCACATCCATTTGCCAAATTTCATTGGATCTCAAACCACCAGGGTTCTTACCTGGAGCGAGCATAGGAGTGTGGAAAGAAAGACAAGCTGTACAGGCTTTTACTATGCTCCTAGCTTTCTCTTTTGTCATCCAAATTACAAACATAAAACTCAAGCAGCCTGGTGATATTTAGAATGAGAATCTTGGGCTGCCTGAAATAAAGGAGTACTGGCTAACATAGTTAAAAGGCTATCTGTCTTTGAATTACCATCAAAAATAGGACCTGGAAGTCCACTATGAGAGTGGACATGCAAGATTTAAATCTTACCTGGATGCTTTCTCACTTGCTCTTGAAGTTCCTTAAAGAGCTGATATATATTAGAAGCTACAAATTTTATTTGGGCCGTGCCAAATCTCTGTACCATACCTACTGAATAGGCTGAATCAGATATTATATTTACATCTCCTGGATAATAAGTAAGAGCTAGCATGATTGCATTACAATTCATTCTGCTGAGTGGACTGAAAAGGAGTTCGGACTACTCTTTTTATAGCTAAATCATGAGAATATATAGCACAAATATTATGTTTGGATGCATCTGTAAAGATAGTTGGTCGCTTAAGAAGAACCTTAACCTTTTCTTCAAAAATCCATTATGTAATAGTCAGGATGTCTGCAATGGAGACCCGTATATAAAATTTGGAGCTGTGGCCAATAACATTTGCTATTCTGGGATGGTTTCACAGCATACACTAATTTCTGCATTGGTATAAAAGGTGTAAATCTTGTCAGGTCTAATCCCAGATAATTGTACTACTTGCTTAATGGCCTTTCAGGGAAATCTAGCCACAAGAATTGGTTAAGGAGTTAGGCTTTGGTCTGGTTGTGCTGGGAGGGTCATTCACTGTATCACACTGTTTCCTTGATGAAGGACTGCTGTGGGTGCCTCTTTCATAGCAAAAACTGATATTTCCAAGGATTTTTGAGTAACTCTTTCAACCACAATAAATAAAACCAGTTCAACTTCTCTTAAAGCCTCTTAAGGCTTTCATAAGCTGGTTTGGGGAGGAAATATCACTTGGAAAAGAAATGGCTGACTCAGTTATTGCATATAAGTTTTGGAATGGAATCCTATTCCTACTCTAAGAAATGACAACATAAGAAATTTCAGAAAAACCTGAGAAGACCTTTTGGAAATGATTCAGAGTGAAGTGATCAGAGACAGAATAATGATTGCTACAACCTTCCAAAAGAAATGAATATGGAAAGATTCATTGGCTCAAATCACTGTCACTTTAGGATTCTAGAGGGCTGATCAGGTATGCTGCTCCCTTCTGGGCACACTGCTAAATACAAGGTGCAGAACAAATCAGACATTTTGGGGGACAGAGATAATGAAGGAATTTGTATGGCTTCACTATTTCTATTTGTTTGAAGGCCTTGCTTTTTCTCTCTGCTTTTCTATTTGGGGGAAGGGTCTGGTGGAAGATACTGAAAATGTTATGTAAGAGAGGAACAGAGGTGAAAAGAATGTAGGAGAGAATATTTGGGAGAAAGACAGAAGAAAAACACCCATTTGCACAGATAAGGGAATCTGATTCCCTCAGAAGTTCCTGGTACCAAGAATTTTAAAACTTTCCTCTCTAATACTAGGTGAGGTCCTTCAGCAACAGAATTCATTTCTTCAAGGCAAAAGCCATTAGCACTGGGCTAAATGACTCACAGAAATAGATACCTAAAAGCTACTTTACTGGGACTGACTATTATGTGCCTTTACTAGATTTAGGGGAATCCAGAAAGAAAACCAAATTCTCCATTCTGTAATTGTTTGGATACTTTCAGGAGGGCAATCTTAGGGCCATCAGCTTAGGGACTGGGGAAAGTGAAGCTCCCCAAACCAACCCTCTTCATTCAGCTGCCAACCTTGTGAGACAAGGTTTAGGAATTGTAGAGAGCAGGAATGGCTTGTGAATTAACTTATCCAGGCAATTCCCAGATGAGGAATTCCTTCTCGTTGATAAGATAAATTGGCATCTTCTCAGTAAGGTATAGTTTTAACCTCTTATAACCTTCCAGCTGCCAGGCTCACTTAGATTCTTTTGACCAAAGTAGATTTTCCTTCTAGGAAATAGTGATTTTAGTTGTTGTTGGGTTGGGGGGAGGAGGCACTTTATGGATGAACTCTAAATTTACATCCTTCTCTCTCTTTCTCTCTCTCTCCCTATATATATGCCCCCCCCCCCCATCAGTATTTTATCATTGGCTTGAGAATTCATCTTTTAAAACAACAAACAAATCTTTCACAGAGTTCTGCTGGTCATGCAGGAATTTCTTACCTATGTCCCTTCTCTCATTAGGTCAACCAGCTCTCTCTGTTGAGCATTCAAATTCCCCTGGGAAGTAGTATGTTCTCTCCGGGGCATCCATATGTCCCCATAGATGGCAGTCAAATTTTCCATAGGCAAAAGCAATGGAGACCAATCCTGCATCTAAGATGATAATATCAAATAAAGTGCTATTGACTCAAAAAAAAAAGCATTTTAGAGTGTTTGATGCAGGATATCTATCAATCTTGAAGAAAACCCTGATGGAAGTAAACTCACTTTAGAGTAAATAATGTCTCTTAGAGTTGGAATGAACATCTCCCTTCCCTCCTCCTTCTCCCCCTGCCCTTAATACTGAAGCACATAAAAGTGTTCTACTCTATCTCTCTATGAACTTTTTCTGAAGTTCTAATCAAAGGACATCATTTATAAATCTTTTATTGATTTTCTCCTTCTATGGCACTGTTCTTAAAGACATCATTACCCCATCTTCTCTATGCTTTGAAGTTGGCCTGAGGCTGAGAGGAATAAGGGAGAATAAGGAGAAGGTTTCCAATGAGGATATTTTCCATCCTAATTTTTTCTTTGGCCTTTTGTTTTTGTTCCTTCTGGATTTATTCTTTAGCTCTTAAAAAAAAATTGAAACTATGTCCAAAGGGCTATCAACCTGTGCATACCCTTTGATCCAGCACTGTTTATACTGGGCTTGTGTCCCAAAGAATAATTTAAAAAAAAAAAAGAGGGAAAGGGACCCACAAGTGCAAAAATCTTTGTGGCAGACCTTTTTGCAATGGCAAGAAACTGGAAAATGAGTATGTGCACATTAGATGGAGAATTGTCGAATAAATTATGGCATGTGAAAGTTATGGAAAATCACTGTTCTATAAGAAAAGATCAGCAGGATAATTTCTTTTTTTAAAAAAATTTTTATTTAATAATTACTTTATATTGACACTCGTTTCTGTTCCGATTTTTTTTTCCCTCCCTCCCTCCACCCCCTCCCCTAGATGGCAAGCAGTCCTTTATTATATGTTGGATATGTTGCAGTATATCCTAGATACAATATATGTTTGCAGAACCAAACAGTTCTCTTGTTGCATAGGGAGAATTGGATTTAGAAGGTATAAATAACCCGGGAAGAAAAACAAAAATGCAGATAGTTCACATTCGTTTCCCAGTGTTCTTTCTTTGGGTGTAGCTGCTTTTGTCCATCATTTATCAATTGAAACTCAGGTCTCTTTGTCAAAGAAATCGACTTCCATCAAAATATGTCCTCATACAATATCGTTGTCGAAGTGTATAATGATCTCTGGTTCTCAGCAGGATAATTTCAAAAGGCCTTGAGTGACTTATATGAACTGATGCTAAGTGAAATGAGCAGAAACAGAAGATGATTTCACACAGCAAAAACAAGATTATATGATTATCAATTTTGACGGAAGTAGCTCTTTTCAAAATAAGTTGATTCAGAAGAGTTCCAATGATCTTGTGATGAAGAGGGTCATCTGCACCCAGAAAGAGGATTGTGGAAACTGAATATGGATCACAACACAGTATTTTCACTCTTTTTGTTGTTGTTTGCTTGCATTTTTTTCTCATTTTTTTTCTTTTTGATCTGATTTTTTTTTTTTTTGTGCAACATGATAATTGGTAGAAATATGTATCGAATAATTACATGTGCTTATCCTACATTGGATTAGTTATCATTTAGGGAAGGGGTTAGGAAAAGGGGGGAAATTTGGAACACAAGGTTTTGCAAAGTCAGTATTGAAAAATTATCCATGCATATGTTTTGAAAATAAAAAAGCTTTAATAAAACTTTTTTTTCTAGTTCTTCATCAATTTTTATTATGGCCCTCAGATCTTTAAAAAAATATATTTATTATTACCATTTAAATTCTCTGCCTTCAAGAGGGTTCCATTTTTACTGGGAGCAGGAACTTGAAGGAGTCCAGACAAAATTTCTATACGTTTAAATACAAAGTATAGACTAAGCAATTCCAATAGGGACACTGATTTTGTCTTTGAATCCCTCAAACCTACTATTGGCACATAGGAGTCAGTCAGGCATCAAGCCTTTAGAAAGTGCTCACTGTGTGCCAATTTCTAGGTAACTTTTTGGCATACAATGTATGATTTTTGCCTTGAAGGAATAATCTATATTGTGGAAGAAGCTCATCTTTCTTTTAATGATAGGCATGGACCCTTTTACTTCACTGGGAAGGAGAATTTCTGGGAGGGGAAGTTCCCTCAATCAATACAAGGTAGTATTTCGATTTCTCCAAAACTCACAAACTGATAGCTTATAATATTGCTCCGAACCTTGGAAGATAACATCACCAAGGATGAACAGATGGGCCATGTCAGACATAGGGTCTTCTTTCTGAGTGCTGGGTTATTAGAACCTTTTTGGGATCCTTGACTCAGCCCAACAAAAAACTGCTATTTTCAAGAACTATACTGTCAGACAGTGTTTTGTTTTTCTTTGTCTTTTTTTTTCATTTTTTATTAAAGCTTTTTATTTTCAAAACATATACATTGATAATTTTCCAACATTGACTCTTGGAAAACCTTGTGTTCCAATTCCCCACCTCTTACTGCTATCCCATCCCCTAAATGGCAAGTAATCAAATATATGTTAAACATGTAAAATGTGTTAATTCCAATAATGTGTTAATCCCAATATATGTATACATATTATACAATTATCTTGCTGCACAAGAAAAATCATATCAAAAAAGGAAAAAAAATGAGAAAGAAAATAAAGTGCAAGCAAACAACTACAAAAATTGTGAAAATGCTATGTTGTGATCCACACTCAATTCCCACAGTTCTCTCTCTGGTTGTAGATGGGTCTCTTCATCACAAGATCATTGGAACTGCCCTGAATCATCTCATTATTGAAAAGAGTCCTATCCATCAGAATTGAACTTCATTTAATCTTGTTGCCATGTACAATGATCGACTGGTTCTGCTCATTTCACTTAGCATCAGTTCATGTAAATCTCTTCAAGCCTTTCTGAAATTATCCTGCTGATCATTTCTTATAGAACAATAATATCCCATAACATTCATATACCATAAATTGTTCAGCCATTCTCCAATTGATGGACATCCACTCAGTTTCCAGTTTCTTGCCATTACAAAAAGGGCTGCCACAAATATTTTTGCACATGTGGGTCCCTTTCCCTCCTTTAAGATCTCTTTGGGATATAACCCCTGGAGAAACACTGCTAGATTACAGGGAACACAGTTTGATAGCCCTTTGGGCATAGATTAAAATTGCTCATCAGAATGGTTGGTTCAGTTCACAACTCCACCAAGAATGTATTAGTGTCCCAATTTTCCCACAATCCCTCCAACATTCATCATTATCTTTTCCTGTCATTTTAGCCAGTCTGAGAGGTGTGTAGTGGTATTCAGTGTTGTCTTAATTTCCATTTCTTTGATCATTAGTGATTTAGAGCACCTTTTCATATGACTAGAAATGGTTTCAATTTCTTCATCTGAAAACTGGTCATATCCTTTGATTATGTATCAATTGGAAAATGCTTTGAATTCTTATAAATTTGAGTCAATTCTCTATATATTTTAGAAAGGAAGAGATCCTTTGAATGTAAAAGTGTTTCCCCAGTGAATTGCTTTCTTTCTAATCTTGTCTGCATTGGTTTTGTTTGTATAAAACCTTTTTAATATAATATAACCTAAATTATCTATTTTGTGTTCAGTAATGAACTCCAGTTTTTCTTTGGAATGAGTTTCTTGTTAATGGCTAATTATCACTTCAGCATTAGCCAAAATACATGCATATTGGCCTTCCTCATTTTGAAGACTAATTTTCTTTCTACTTGTTAATTCTATATCCCTTCAAACTCTCCCTTTTTCTTCACTAAGGTGATAACTGCATACATTACTTACTCTAACAGACTAAGTTTAAAATTTTAAAAAATGAAATTGACCCTTCTACAATATCACAACAAGCTATTCCCACTTATGGAAGACAGATCTGGATCTTTTCTCAGAGCAGCAAAAGAAAACCATTCAGGCATAATATCTATAATGGGTAATTTAACTATTAAAAAAAAAAAACAATAAAATCATTTCAAAGATTTATTGCTCCTCAGGTTAAGTAATTCAAAGGGAAGGGAAAAGATGATGCAATGGCTGGAAAAGACAGTGCAGAAAAGGGCTTCCCATCTGTATCTCTAACCTGACATTCTTAACATTCCTAATGTTTCCACAGCACTATTGGTCCCTGGGTCCCAAAGTTTAAATGCCCAGAGTGGGTGGGTGGGATAAAGGTATTGTTTGAGGGAGTATGCTATGAACTTGTGAGAGCCCTATTCCTGGGGCTCTAAAATTAGACTTGAAACTTTTCAACTACTATGCCAGCCTCCTTTTCAGGCAGTGACTTTGCTCTACTTTAGGGGTGAGCAAGGACTCAGAGTTGGCAGATAGAGTCAGTGAGAAGTCCATACCAGTCAGGTGTCATGGAAGAACATCTCCACTCTCCACACTCCATTACCGTATTTTAGAGGGTTGAAGAGCCAAAGGATGCATACACAATATCCAGGGCCACTAGCCTATGGGAAGCAGGAAGATTCTGGATGAAAGGGGAGATCTGAGTGCAGAGGCTGAATCTGGAATTGGGCAAGAGAATTGAGAGAATGAGGAAATCTCTGTCTTTTTGTGAGCAGCCAACATCCAATATTTGGGATTTAGTTTGAAGAGCCTCGTCAAAGTCTCCCTTGTCAATGAATTCCCTCTTCTTTCAGCTTGAAAGAAAAGTAGTTATCTAAGACATTGATACTTCCAGTGCCCACCTGTATCTAGTGGCAAGTCAGACATAAAGAGTATTTGAATCCTCCAGTACCAACTTACTTCATCCCAGTCTTGTGATCATTAGGAAAGAGCACGACTTGGCAATAATTTGGAGTCTCTACCTTCCTCACAAGCTATCCAAAGGTTCAAGAACTGGGGTGGGGCTTGATCTGAACAGGATTTTGAAGCTTCTCTGGAACTGATAATGTCCAGGCTAGCTCTCTGGAGGATCTCTGGATGAGCCTTGGTCTTAGGTGGAGGAGTGATGAAGGTAGAAGAGCCAGCAGGAGGATCTCTGTTTCTGTCTCAGTCTTCAGTGCCTCCTCTGGATCTGAGTCTGAGTCTGAGTTTAAGTCTGAGATTGGGCTTGAGCTCTCATCTCTCGTCCTCTCAGCCCTTAAATACATCAGTTTGATTACATCATTACAGCACTAAGTATATGCCAATTAGAGTGACTACATCATTATATCATACTAGAGTGATTATATCATTATATCATGCTAGAGTGATTATATCATTATATCATACTAGTATGATTACTTAATTATATCACAGTAAGTACATGTGAACTACAGAACCATTATCTCATCAATCACACTGAGTAAGCATCCTGCTGTATGTATCATTGCTTCAAGTACAACACAGGTGGTCACGCCCTGTCAGTAATGACAGGTACTGAGAGAGTACTCAGGGAGCGAGTTGAGAAATTTCATAGGGAAAATAGGGAGCCAAACCAGATATTTTTTGGTTCCTTCTTCTCTGGAAGCAGATGAGATTTCATCCTCTCCTATTTCTGGGATATTCCAGACATTTGTCAGCAGAATCTGCCTTAGTCCTTCCCTGAAGAAGCTGAGCCTCTCTTTCTGGATCAGAACCCATTTTCATTCAGCCAATTTCATAATTAATTCCTTCTCCTTCTTGGAAAGGGAAGAAATTTCTTATGGAGAATCCTGTGGTGCTTCTCCATCAATCTGGCCCTCTCCTGCTCTTTGATATACACAGAATAGGGACTATTAGAAACCTGGATGTCCTAATGAAACCTGACTTTTTGAAGTAATAGATAATTATGTTGCTATAGGCCTAGGTGAGGAAGTAGAAGATACTGGACATGATGTGATACTCCTTTATGTGCTTCATGAAGTGAGTTCCATATTCCTTAATTTGTTCTTAGGCTGGGGCTAAACAGAAGTCAGTTTCCAAGAAGCCCTGGGAGGGAGGATTGTAGACCTAACCAATTTTGATGGGAGCTTGTGTTTATCAACTTTGGGAGATGCAAAAGCTTTGCAAGTTTGTATTTTGTAGATATTCAGCTAGTGGGCAACTGGTGGCAGGAAAAAGTACTGTAGGTAACTACCCAGTGTTACATATATGAGCCCCCATGTTTTCTTGTAACAATGTAGTAGTTTATTAAAGAGAAATTCCAAAGTTGTCTTTACATAGTTTAAAGGCACAAAACTTATTCCACAACATTTTACAATAAACTTAGACTTGGTTGATTCATTCTTTCAGTGATCATTTGTAAGGACAAAAGTCAAGGCACTGAGTTTCTGAGCAGAAAATGGGAGAATTCTGAAGTAGTTAAAGAAAGAAAAAAGTCCCCCTTCACCTAATTCTTAAAACCAATGAGAAATGATTGCTTCAATTGAAGGAATGCAACACAAGCTACTGGACTTGGCAGAGAATCCTTGGAAGGAATGGAATTGGAAACAGAAGCAGCAATGATCTTTTCCTATGGATGACTTTTTCATTGTGACACTGAACTCAGATGTGTCTGAATTCTCTATTGTTCAATTGCTACTCCATAAATTCAATTCTACTTAAGAAACTCCCGAGTGTTCTCCCAGTTCTAAGAGGTCATCTCTCTAAGACACTTCTCTTCAAATCTTTACATCTGAAGAAACTGGGAGAATTGCCTTTGCTCACACTTCAAAAGAGAAGTAGAGAGAGACATTTGCCCCATCTTCTAATATCAGTTAAGTTTAAGGAATCACACTACCATGTTTTGTCCTTGAAAAAAAATTTTTACTCAGGACAAAATGATCACTGGTGAGGATATTTTATGGATGAGGAAACAGAAGCAAATAGTGTAAAATGACTCACCCACGATCACATAACTAGGAAGTGTGTGAGGCTAGATTTGAAGACATAAAGATGAGTCTTCCTGATTCCAAGTCCTACCCTCTATTTACTGGATCATCCAATTACCCAATATCAACTTGTGTTCTAGAAAATTGAGATTTTAAGGTAGGAGGCCCAGTGGATAGAGCATCAGCCCTAAAATTAGGAGAATCTGAGTTCAAATCTGGTCTGACACTTAATATTTCCTGTGTGACTTGTGGACAAGACACTTAACCCCAAGTGCCTCAGCAAAAATAATAATAATAATAATAAAATAATAATAACAAATAAAATTGATATTTTAGTTGTTGGGGGTGGGAGAACACAAGTGAAGTCCAAGTTAACACCTAGTTAACATTTTCTGAGTACTGAGATAAAAGGCCCCACCCTTTCTTGCCAACCTTGCTTTTAGTCTTCTTAACAGGCAATCCTTTGGAGGAGGTGCTTATTCCTATGTAAATTGTGAAGCTGCCTTCAGAGAGCTTCTCAAGAAAATAAAAGGAGGCAGGGCTCTTCCTTTCTAAATCTTGGAACTTGGAGGGACTGGATTAATATCCCAAGCCTCAGGGCTCCTCCCTTACTTCCTATTGTTTGCATTTGATCTTTTGACTTTTCAAGGAAGATGGCCAACAACCCAGCATCAGAGGAGAGGAAGTTGGATTCTTTTGGTAAGACTTTGTCCTCAAATTCTGCCTGAAATTCAGTTACTTTTCTCTGGGTGAGATGGGAAAGCTTCTATGTGGTATTTCTGTGGTTTGGTTGAATTTAAACTTAATTTCTTCTTTTAAGGGCTAGTTTTGTAGTCAGTTTTAGAAGGCTTTTTATAAGTTCAAATTTCACTTCAGTTTCTGCCTTAGGACACAGTGCCACATTCTTAGTCCTTGGGGGAAAAAAGGTCATTAGATGAACTAAGTCTCTTATTAGGTCTATTATAACATTATATAATTAATTTCGACACTGAGAGTCATTGTAAACTGGGCTCAATCTCTCTCTTTTCTTCTGTTTTAATACTCTCCCCGTGCTCCAAATCATCTGTGCATTTTTAAAAACCAATTTGTGTATTATAACACCCAAAGAGAATACAAAATATTGAATGAATTAGTAAACAATTTGCTATAGTCTCAGGACATGAGACATAAACATTTTATCTTTAGGAATTTTTATAATATTATGATAATGATACATGATGATTTCTTGGGGTGGGGTAAAGGGGAAAGTAGGAGGATTCAATGGTTTCAGAGATGGGAAAACCTAACTACAGCCTTGCATGCAAAATATAATGGGCTGAGGTAAAGAAAGTGCTAAATTCAAACACCAACTAGGTTACAATCAAAGTATCAGGAAGAGTCAGAAAGTCAGCAAGTCCTGAGTTCCCACCCAGTCCCTAACACTTAATTAGCTATGTGATCTTGGGCAAGTCTCTACCTATTTGTCATTTGTAAAATGAACATAATAACAGAAATCAGGAGCTTGGTAAGGACAACTTGCAGTAACATTTGCTAGTTGTTATACTACTTTATCATCATTATTATTGGCAGAGAGATTTTCATCCTGAGATTTCCATACATCAAAGTAGTCTCAGTGATTTTAGAACCAAGTGTATTAATATTCTAAAGAGTATAATAGTTTGCTAAGGAGATCTTTGAATGGTTTAAAGGCAACAAACTATATTTGTTTCCCATAACAACTTATCACAATGTGTTACTGCTCAGTCATTTCTGATTTTTCATGTCTGATTCTTTGTGATGCTATTTGATGTGCCAAGCAAATACACAAAGTAGTTCACTCCTTAATTCTGAAGCTAGTTTTCAGAAGAGAAATTGAGACAGACAGAGCTAACTGGCTATCCCAGCCTCACACACACTCACACTTGCACAACACACACACCCAGATAGTGTCTGACATCTGGTTTCAACTTAAGAAGATGAGTCTTCCTGGCTTCAGGTTCAGCATGCTATCCATTGTGCCCTCGAGTTGTCCAGCACAATGCAGTCACTATTTAACAAATGTGGACTTTAGAAGCCACCTCAAATATTGAGAGTTTAGTATGGCATCATATGTAATAATTGTCATAAGGACCTGAGTTCTGCTTCTGTCTGTGACATCGCCTGGCTATATGATCCATTGGTATCATATATCTTAAGTTGGGTCATCCAGACCAATCTCATCATTTTAAAATCTTAACATATATAAACGTATATATTATGATAAAACTCATGTGACTGAAGGAGAGGTAGAATGAGAACTAAAAAGGGGAAGATCATTGCCATTCAGGAATAGGATAGTGGAGAAGGCAGTCATCATGAAAGAGGTGAAAAGGGAAATAGGATGTTAATCTCCAACAGATTGGGGAGGAGATACCAGGTATGCAGCTTTGCTTGAGCAAGGTCATTTGAATGGGAGAATGAAAAATTGGTCATTCAGTTTAAGTGGAGAATGCAGAAGAAAATTGGAATGTTACATTGCTTAGAAAGTATTTAGAGCCTTGAATAGCAAGTTATAGAATTTGGTCAGAAGATCACCATAGATGGAAAAATCAAAAAAACTTTAGAGGTATACTATTTCCAATCCTCTGTACAGATGAGAAAACTAAGGCTCAAGTCCTTGATTTATTTTTCAATAGGTCCAAAGCCCCTTTGACTCCAGATAGTATTCCCTCTCTCTATAGGCAATGGGGACTGAAAAAAAGATTCTTGGGTTTTTTGAGGGGTAAGGGTAGAAAGAGAAAAAAATAATTCAATTCTACTTTTCCAGTGCCAAACAGAATAGGGGAGAGAGGTGGAATCTGGGGATCTATTTAGGAAAATATTATAATAATGTAATGAATTCAATGTATTCAATGTAATTCAATACATTCAATGTAATGTATTCAAATGTAATGAAACACGTGATTGACCTAGAAGTAGTGGCAAAAGAAAAGAGGGAAGAGATAGCAGGGATACAGTAGACACCTGAAGAGACAGACTTCCTACAATAATCAGAGTGCAGGAAGAAGAAAAGGGGAAAACAGTGGCTCAAGCTAGGTAGCAATCCAAGTTAGGGAAACCAAGAAAGGGTGTATTGAAAAAGGCTCAGTTGGGGCCATTGCTGCAGGGACGCTGATTGGAAAATTAGAGTCATTTACTCCAAATCTGACCTGCTAAGGGAAGAAAATACTTTTGTTTCTGTAATCTAACTCTCCAATTTTTTTCTTCCTTTCCCTTAGATCACAGTTCCAAGTCAAGAAAAAGAAAACGTTCAATATTCAGTAAAGAACAAATAAATATTCTTGTAAACTATTTTTCAAAGAACTACTATCCTGGCATAGAAGAAAGAGAGCACCTTTCAAGACTGACCAACATTCCTGAATTTCAAATTCAAGCAAGTAGAAAGCTTATGTCTATGCTATAGATATGGAAATGACTAGATATAGATATAGGTAGATACACACATGTATATATATATATATATGCATTTGTCTTTTAAATTTTTGTATAGATAGAAATCTATCTATAAAATAAAATTCTATATTACCCCCATGTCCTTTCTATATACCAAATCATAGGCTGTCTATTTGGACACATTCACTAAGTTCTCCTCTCCTCATTGTAGAATGGAGGAAACCCTTAAGTTCGCCTTTTTTTAAAAAAAAATATAATATTTTATTGAATAACAAATCATCCCTCCCATTTTCCAATACTTTTATATCTAACAAATAGACCTTTGTGGTAACACAGAACAATCAAAAAAATTTAAAACTTTGACCACGTATAATTGTATAAGCTTTCTTCTGTTCTTCATCTCTCCTGCTTCATCTTCATGCAGTATTTGTCATGGCATCAATTTCTGTTCTGAGGTCTTTTGTTTTTTTCCCTCTTTTTATGCATTCCCAGATGCATTAATCTAAGGACCCAGGTGATTTACATTCCCACGGAAGATTCTTTCAACTACACTGAGATCACATTCCAATTTCTTGCAACTACAACCAGTGGTGCTTATATATAATAATTATAGAAGCATTTTTTCTGTCTTTGATTTCTTTGGTGTAAATAAGCTGTAGTGCTTATTATTATATGAAACTATATATAAAACTATATAATATATATTATAAAAATATAAACATTTATTAGTTGGTTTTCAAACATTGTTTTCTCAAATAATTGGAATAGTTAAAAAAAAAAAAGCTTTTTGTTTGTTTTCTTAGATCTCTTCTGATGTGTACATAATGGATCTTCCTTTGAGTTCCACCATGCTCTGCCAATGGAAATTTTCCTTGTATACTTCTCCATTGAGTTTACTCTCTAAGATAATATTTGAGATGGAACAGATCTTACATGAGAAAAACTTATAGAAACTATCTTCTGAAGACAGTTTCTGTTCCAAAAACAAGGATTTTTAAATGAAACACAAATCTTTGAACTTTTAGGGAAATCATGTTACCATTCTGGTGCATTTATCAAAATACACATTTGATATGAAGAATCTCTTCACAAATATCACCTGTCCTTATCTTTATGGGAATACTAGTGTTTGCACAAACACAAGTTTGCTCAGTTTTATATAATGAGAGAATCTCTTTTACTGCTATGAATGTTAAAGATACTCGATTTAAATATTTTCTGTTTCCATGTGGTAATCTTTGACATTAATTTTTCACCAGTAGAACATCTTTATACTGTAGCACCAATGATCAACTCTTTTCAGCAATAGACTGATCCAAGACAATCTGAAGGACTCATGATGAAAAATGCTGTCTACCTCCAGTGGACAAACAAAAACAAAGAAAAAGAGCTGTTACAGTCTGAATGCAGATCAAAGCACACTTTAAAAAACTTTCTCAATCTTTTCTCTTTGGTCTGTATTTTCTTTCTCATCATGGTTAATATGGAATTATATTTTCCAGAACCATAGAAGTTCTATCAACTTGTTTGTCTTCTTAATGAGCAAAGGAGATGGAGGGAGGATGAGGGAAGGGAAGGACATAATTGGGGATTTCAATCTTTTATAAAAAATGTTTTTAAAATATACAGATATTTGGAAAAAATTAATTATAAAATTCAGGTTTTATATTCACTGAGTTTATTGTGATAGAGTTTCTACCATCTTTAATTTTTGTGAGGCATTTTTCAATCTTAAGAAATGAACATGAATAGACCTTTTTCTGTTTTAATTTCTTAGATGGTTTATAGGAAAAGAGAGGTTTTTATCTGAAGAACTTTGGGATGGGGGATGTGTTAGACAGAAATTATTTCTAGAGAGATAAAAACCTGGAAAATGGAGATCCTTCTAGGGAAGAGAAAGTCCATTTGGGATGGGATGGTGATATGGGCCTTATGGAATGAAATGCCCTTTATTTTTTTTTCATTATGTTTATATATTCATGAGTGTTATGTTCAGATAAAGAAATCTCACTAAAAGAGAAAAGTCTTACTAACTTGTCTCTCAAATTAAGAGCAATACATTTTTTTAAATTAGGTTTTTCTAAAATTTCATGTGAAGACATTTTTTAAAGATTCATTTAAAAAAATTTTTTTAGTTGCACAATTTACTCCCATTGCCTTTCATCTCCACCCTTTCTTTTTTTTTTTTAGTTATCATTTGTCCTTTATTCAAGGTGACAATGACATCAAGGAAATAATGTTATGATATACAAATGAATTGGATTGAAGGGAAACTGGGCTGTGCAAAGTCACTAGCCTCATCTTCTCCTCCAGAGCCATTTGGGTCTAGTACCAAGACATAGATCATGATGACTGGACATGTCCCAGGATCTCCACCCTTTCAAAAATGATTTGCAAGCATATAAAATATATTTCTATATTAGTCATATTGGGAAAGAAGAAACAGGTCAAAGGAAAAATAGTACAATAAATAAAGTGAAAAATAGTATGTTTTGATCTGCAGTTAACTCCATCAGTTCTTTGTCTGGATATGGATAATATTTTTCATCATGAATGCTTAGGAAATGTATTAGATCATTGTATTGCTGAGAACACTAAATCATTCATAAGTGATCATTGTGCAATATTGCTATTATTATGTACAATGTTCTCCTGGTTCTTGTCCCTTCAGTTTGCATTAATTTCTCCTAAATTTTCCAGATTTTTTTGTGTGTCTTTTCTTTTGTTTTTGTTTTTGTTTTTGTTTTTTTTGGTTAGACAATCAGAGATAAGTGACTTGTCTAGGGTCACACAGTAAGTGTCAAGTGTCTGAGGCTAGATTTGACCTCAAGTTCTCCTGACTCCCAAGTTGATGCTTTATTCACTATAACACCCAGCTGCCTCATTCCAAATTTTTCTGAAAGCATCCTACTCATGATTTCTTATAACACAATAGTGGTCCACTATGATCTTATACCATAACTTGTTAGCCATTCCCCAAACGATGGACATCCCTTATATTTCTAATTCTTTATCACCACAAAAAAAGCTGCTTATTTCAGCATAAATAGTACCACTCCTACTTTTTTTGTTTCTTTGAGATATAAATATAGTGATAGTAAACTATACCACTTTAAAGAAACAAAAATCTTACATCTTTTCGTCACAAGATAAAAATCAACTTGAAGTCGGGTTAATGGATATCATTATATTTTCTTCTCCCCATTCAGGTTTGGTTTCAAAATAGAAGAGCCAGACATGCCATACAATCTAAAAAGCAAGCATCTGAGGATTCCACCAACTTAAGAAAACGGGTGTACCTGGAAAATGTACCTTTTAATCCAATTCTAGAAAGGGATTTCTCTAAGCAAAACCTCGTGACATCCAGAGCATCCAGTTGTCTTTCCTGGAGAGGTGAGCTTGGTCAGGAAACTGGCCCAAAGAGCAACTGCTTCTTTGAGAGAACGAGTGCAGCACCAACCACTGAGAATGCTTGTATGGATGGATATGGAATTTACCCCAATTCTCATTTTGTCTCTTCCCAAACAATGAGATCAACGACTGAACTTCAACTTGGTGACCTCACCATACCAGCGTTCCAGGGAAGCTCTAAGCAGTGGCCATTTTCCTGGGCCCTACAGGAAAGAAAAGGATCAGAAAATTATGACTCATGCACCTTCTTTTGTGGAGAAAGAAAGTCACCTATGCAGCAGCAGCAGAGATGCACAAGGGACCACTTCTACCCATGTTATCATCCAGTGCCTTTTCAATCCACACAGGAGCCCTCACATCAGCCATATCCCCAGAAACAGCCTCTGTTACAACAGCTGACCCCATTCCAGCATCAGTCATCACAGGAATTTCAAAGCCAGACACAGGGATCCCTATTGGTGAGAGAGAAGGAGCAGCAAAATGAACTATTGCCTTCCTGTAAACAGCAAGAATTGAATCCTATCAATGTATATAAGAAAACTGTTGGATGTGGGTCTACATTATTTCTTCATGATGGACATATGGCATCCTCAATGGGTGATGTGACTGTCCCTCAGGAAGCTGTGGGTGCCCCTCAAGCTCATCAGACTGACCATCAGGGAGATGTGGCAGTCATCCTGGGAGATCTGGCTGCCTCCCTAGGAGGTGTGACTGCCCATCAGGAACATCTAACTTACCACCAGGAAGATGTGGAAACTCTCCTGAGAGATCTGAATGCCCTCCTGGGAGATCTGACTACCCCTCCTGGAGATCTAACTACCCCACTGGGAGATGTGGCTGATCCTCTGGAACTTCGGACTCATACCTAGGGATATCTGACCGAGAGACCAGTTGCCAGATCCACAAATGCTATGTTTGTGGATGTCTTACCATATTTTTTAAGTGATGAATTCTAAATAACTTGAAGATTATGAATTGTGGCTTATTCAAGGAATATGGTTACTATGGCATGATAGACAGTCTTGTAAAATCCTTCATTTTGATTTGTCAATTCAGGGTATATTGATTCTGGGAGAGCTTGAGCAAGTCCAGTCCCAAAGTAAATGGTAGAGTATGATTTGTTTGGGTTTGTTCTATGTTTGTCTATTGTTTGTGTTCTGTGGGGTCTGTTTTCATTTCAGAGGGCTTTCCCGGAACAATCTGATGAGGATTATAATTTTGTTTTTGACATTTTGACAGGCCCTTTTTAAAAATAATATTTTTAAATGGATGAGATAAACTATAAATGTTTACAAAAGAAATAAATGTTACTGAAAGTAGAAAAATTAAATAAAAAATTTAAAATGTTAGTCATCATTCCTAGTTCATAAACCCACTGGAAATCTTTCCCAGGGAAGAGTCCAGTTTTAGGATGTATAGATTGTTTTATCCAAAAGATTCAACAGAGGCTCCTGTAGAAACAAATGTTTCTTTTCAAAATTACCTCATTTCTGTTCTTTGCCCCACTCCCACTAGTTCTTCAAGCTAGGCAAGCAATCCCTTTTAATTATCTTCCAAAGAGAGAATAATTTATTTAAATATAATTGGCATTTCTATAATGCTAAATTCTATTATGCTAATCATGGATTCAGCCAGCTATTATTTTATTCCTTAAGTTTATGTTGGAGAAAGAGATCTAAGGGGAAAGGTCTCCAATTTGGAAGACTCTTTTGGGCCAGAATTAATGTACCAATGCTTCTGCCAATGCTTCACTAGTACCAGGTGTCTTGCTATTAGTCAATAAAACCAATAACACATCGTGGTAATTTATTGTGGATTAAGTTTGGTGACTTTAAACTATTTAAGGATAACTATGGAATTTCTCCCTAACAAACTGCTGCACTCTTAAGAATACAAGGAAAGATAGGAGCTGGTATACATAGCTCTGGCTGGTGGCTTACAGAAACTGGCTGCCTTGAATATCTATAAAAATATAAGCTTGCCAAGCTTGCTTCTGTCCCAAAGTACAAGTGACATTGGTCCCTATCAAAAATGAACTAGGCCAAAATCTGTTTCTGAATATTCCACATCCCAGCACTTCCTGAAAACTTCCTGTGCAGTCCCATCCAAGGAGCAAATAAAGGGATATAGAACTCTTTTTATGGACCATCTAAAGGATGCATCTATTGCATTAAGCTGAGCATCCTCTACTTCTTCACTTAGGCATATGCATACATCACTATTTGTTATTTTAAAAAAAAAGTCAAGTTTCCCCAAAGACATTAAGTTTACTGACAATTCTTACCTGGTTTGTATCAAGGAACAGGAAAGGACCATGCTGATGGGGGAAGATTCCCATGATTCTCTGTAGGAGCTTTCACTATCATGATGAAGGAAAAAGAGCTTATCACAAAAATGAATAGCTACAAACAGGTTCTGATTCAGAAGTGAACCAACGGCTCAGCTTCTTCAAGGAAGATGTAGGGAGATTCTGGTGGAGGCTCACAGAAACAGGAGGGAAATGCCTGGGGAAGGAGAAGATGAGAGAAGTAAAGGACCCTGACCAACTTTAGACAAACCTTAAAACCTGCTCAGATCAAGCATTATTCCAATGACTTTGGAAAGCTCCCTCCTCCCCTCCCTCCCCCCCAGGAAGGCAAAGGCACCCCATTATTTGCAGATTCTACTCTTTCCTGTGGACAAGAAGATTGCCCTAAGCTGGGCATTGAACCGCTTGTATGAATCGCTGCCAAGTACAATATGTGGATAACGGTGATTACTGTGATTACTGTCACTGGCCCAATGTCTCCTGCAACTTCTTTTCCTTCAAGCTAGACATCAGGAAGTTATTGACAAGAAGGGAGATCCCCACTTCCATCAGGCAACTCAGTCTTCGTATTAGATACTGGACCCTGGCTGCTCAGCAAATACTGGGAGATTTCCGGGTTCACTCAATAAACTCCAGGTTCAGACTCTGCACTCAGACATCCCTTTTACCTTAGTATCTTCCATAGGCTTGTGACTCTGAACCTTGAGTTCTCCAACCTCCTCTTCAACCTTCTAAAATTGAATATTGGTTTTGGAGGGAAGAGTTCTTCCACAATGTCTGACTTTACTGGAATTCTCCCCACTAATTACCAGCTAATTTTGATCCCTCTCTTACCCCTAATGTATAGCAATGTTTCTGCCTACAAAGGAGGCTGGCATAATTGTTGAGTGGTTCCAAATCTAGTTTCAGGAGTCCCATGGATAAGGTTTTCTCTAGTGTAGGACTATACCTCTCAGGTACAATCTTTTCTTTCTTTTTTTTTCTTAAAGCTTTTTATTTTCAAAACAAAAGAATGGATAATTTTTCAATATTAACCTTTGTAAAACCTTATGTTCCCAATTTTCCTCTTTCCCCCTATCCCCTACCCTCAATGGCAAGTAATCCAATAAATGTTAAGCATGTTAAAATATATGTTAAATCCAATATATGTATACATAATTATACAATAATCTTTCTGCACAAGAAAATAAAACAGATCAAAAAGGAAAAATGAGAAAGAAAACAAAATATAAGCAAACAATAAAAAAAGTGAAAATGCCATATTGTGATCCACCTTCAATCCACAGTCCTTTCTATGGGTGTAGATGGCTTTCTTCATCACAAGATCATTGCAACTGGCCTCAGTCATATCACTGTTGGAAAGAGTCACGTCCATCAGAGTTGATTATAGTTTGTTCTTATAGTAGTGTACAATGATCTCCTGGTTCTGGTCATTTCACTCAGCATCAGTTCATGCAAGTCTCTTCAGGTCTCTCTGAACTCATCCTGTGATTTTTTTCTTAAAGAACAGTAATATTCCATAACGTTTATATACCATAACTTATTCAGCCATTCTCCAACCGATGGGCAACTGTAATATTCTCTTTCTTTTTTTTTCTATTTATTTTATTTTATTTTTTAAATAACTTTTTATTGACAGAACTCATGCCAGGGTAAATTTTTTTTTACAACATTATCCCTTGCACTCTCTTCTGTTCTGATTTTTCCTTTCCTTCCCTTCACCCTCTCCCCCAGATAGCAAGCAGTCCTATACATGTTAAATAGGTTACAGTATATCCTAGATACAATATACGTGTGCAGAACCGAACAGTTCTCTTGTTGCACAGGGAGAATTGGATTCAGAAGGTATAAATAACCCGGGAAGAAAAACAAAAATACAAGCAGTTTATATTCATTTCCCAGTGTCCTTTCTTTGGGTGTAGCTGCTTCTGTCCATCTTTGATCAATTGAAACTAAGTTAGATCTCTTTGTTGAAGAAATCCACTTCCATCAGAATACATCCTCAAACAGTATTGTTGTTGAGGTATATAATGATCTCCTGGTTTTGCTCATTTCACTTAGCATCAGTTCATGTAAGTCTTTCCAGGCCTCTCTGTATTCATCCTCCTGGTCATTTCTTACAGAACAATAATATTCCATAGCGTTCATATACCACAATTTACTCAACCATTCTCCAATTGATGGACATCTTTTCATTTTCCAGCTTCTAGCCACTACAAACAGGGCTGCCACAAACATTTTGGCATATACAGGTCCCTTTCCCTTCTTTAGTATCTCTTTGGGGTATAAGCCCAGTAGAAACACTGCTGGATCAAAGGGTATGCACAGTTTGATAACTTTTTGAGCATAGTTCCAAATTGCTCTCCAGAATGGCTGGATGGATTCACAATTCCACCAACAATGTATCAGTGTCCCTGTTTTCCCACATCCCCTCCAACATTCCGCATTATCTTTCCCTGTCATTCTAGCCAATCTGACAGGTGTGTAGTGGTATCTCAGAGTTGTCTTAATTTGTATTTCTCTGATTAATAATGATTTGGAGCATATTTTCATATGGCTATAAATAGTTTTAATTTCTTCATCTGAGAATTGTCTGTTCATATCCTTTGACCATTTATCAATTGGAGAATGGCTTGATTTCTTACAAATTAGAGTCAATTCTCTATATATTTTGGAAATGAGGCCTTTATCAGAACCTTTGATTGTAAAAATGTTTTCCCAGTTTATTGTTTCCCTTCTAATCTTGTTTGCATTTGTTTTGTTTGTACAAAAACTTTTCAATTTGATATAATCAAAATTTTCTATTTTGTGGTCAATAGTGATCTCTAGTTCTTCTTTGGTCATAAATTCCTTCCTCTTCCACAGGTCTGAGCAACTGTAATATTCTCTCTAAAATGTAATGTTCTCCTTTGAGGTTTTCTTGGGGTGTCTGGAGGCAGCCTTAGTTTCAGTTTAGTAATCACCACAAGTACAGCCAGGTGTTAAAGTCTAAATCTTTTATTATCTCTTTCACAGTCTTGTCTCCTTCATTTGGGGCTTGGCTAGTTTTCTGGAGACTTTCCTTTTTTCTTGGTTCCAAGAGCTTGAGCTCCTGCCTCATTTTCTGCCCTCTGAATCTTTCCGAATATCCAAAGGTTTGTGCTTCAGCTTCCAGCCACCACAAAGGAAGATGGAAGGAATCTGTTTCAGTCTCTGAGAGCTCCTAGTGTGCTTGTCTTTTCTGGCACTGAGAACTTCTAGCTTATACACTCCACACTGAGGACAAACCAATCATTATATCACTAGGAAACCATTATTTGTTGTAGGATTAAATCAATGCTAAACTAGATTTAAGCAGTCTCCTCAATTCCATTTAGTACCTTGTTTCAAGTTCTGGCCCTTAACATCTCCTTGTAGGATTAAATCAATCATACTGAACCATGCTAAATTAGATAACTATTGTCTCTATCAATTCCACTGACTTAGTACCTGTAAGAATCCTTTGTTTCAAATTCAGAGTTCTGGCCCAAAACAGGCATCCACTCAGTTTCCAATTTGTAGCCCAAAAATTATATTTAAAATATTATTCACTTCACATCAAACTTTGTGAGACCCCAAACTGACAAAGAAATGCATTCAGTCAGGAGTACAACTCTCCCAAAAGTTCCCAGAAGCTCCACATTCTCCTGCAAGGTTAAGAAGCAAAGAAGATTTTTGACCCTACTGATCATATCTGTTAATATTTGTTTAGCAGGGCTTCTCCACTTGCTTTGTGCTGATGAACTCAGTTCCTATTTGTCCCTATTTTACTATGGTACACACTATCCTATGCTATCATGAAACTTAATAGAGGAAGAAAAAAATACTTCAAGATTTCTTTATTCCATTTATCAAACATCTTTCTTCCTCAGAACCCAAATAGCACAAAGGTTATGTTAGGGACATCTGGGTTTTACTACAAAAACCCCCATCCTCTAAGGATCCTGAAGGTAGTGGAGAGGTCCTGGAGCTGACTCGAAGGGAGGTAGAAATCCCATTGAGTGGAATATGTGAGATCCAAAACCTGATGGGGGACCAGGTGCAATTCCAATCACTACTGGAGGACCACTGGGAAGGAGATAAACATACTTGGTAGATGATTCTTTTTCAGCCGCTGGAGGAAGAGGAAGAGCTCCGGGAAATCCTGGCATAGGCTCAAGCGAAATTCCAAAGACCTTGGTTCCCTCTTTCTCCTTTTCTTTGCCTCTGGCAGCCCGAGATCTTCCCCATTTCACTCGAAGCCTTCTCCCATTTATAATCACTTTGTTGTAAGGCATCTCTGCAGCCAACTCTGGCAGATTGCCTTGTGGTAACCTGGAGGAAAGCGCTCTGCAACCTGGAGGAAAGCGTTCTACAACCTCTGTGCAACCGTTCTCTTTCGGATCTCATCAAACTGGGAAAAGGGATTTCTGAGACCCCTCTCACTGATTGTATCTCCCAGGCCGAAAACATAAGTGAAATGGTCTGAACCTCAGGGATCAGACGAGGTAGGGTTGAAGCTTGTTTTAGAAGCTTAACCGCCATAGGATGATTAATACTGTGGTAGGGATCTTGGAGGCTTTGATCAGCATAAGGAAATGGAAAGGAGATAGATGTCAATCAATTAGATAAGGAAACACATTTGTGGAACATGAATATAATGGACTATTACTTTGGCTTAAGAAATGCTGGTGAAAAATTGAAAGAATAATGTGAAATCTTACATACAGACACATAGACAATTCTGAGATACTACTACATACCTGTCAGATTGGCTAGAATGACAGGGAAAGATAATGCGGAATGTTGGAGGGGATGTGGGAAAACAGGGACACTGATACATTGTTGGTGGAATTGTGAACACATCCAGCCATTCTGGAGAGCAATTTGGAACTATGCTCAAAAAGTTATCAAACTGTGCGTACCCTTTGATCCAGCAGTGTTTCTACCCCAAAGAGGAATTTTCTACCCCAAAGAGGAATTTTACAAGAAGGGTACCTCATCAGCTTTGGGGTCAGTAGGTTTTTCGCGTTTGTGAGAACACTCTTTTCCTATTTTATTACCTCCCTCTCTTCCCCCAAGGAACAAATGTGAGGACGATTGCTTCGGTAGTGAGGGCTCGTCGGAGCCAATTGGAGCAGCATGTCCGTTGGATCTGCAGCTTTCCCAAGAATCCCCACAGGCCGAGTTCCCTCAGAGTTCCAAATCTGCAGCTCGACATTGTGAGCGTAGTATTCTTTGTTCACATCAAACTTAGGCAGGTCACCCTTAAAGGCAGACCTGAATAAGCAAGCCATATTCTAGGACCAAAACACAGGTCCCGCTGGCATTCTTTTTTTTTTTTTTTTTCAAGCTTGCTCTAGTTTTGGCACACTTCAGTCTTCTTCTTTTTTTCTTGAGGCAATTGGGGTTAAGTGACTTGCCCAGGGTCACACAGCTAGGAAGCGTTAAGTGTCTGAGGTTAGATTTGAACTCAGGTCCTCCTGACTTCAGGGCTATTGCTCTACCCACTGCATCACTTAGCTGCCCCCACACTTTAGTCTTCTTAAAACGCATACGAAATGGGGAGTCTCAGCAGAATACAGTAAATGGCCTGGACCAAATTTTTTCACTCTTTTCTGTACTTCTCTCTGATCCTTCTGATGTAGGGATTTTCTGAAAGGCACATCTGGCACAGAATAGGGAAGTCCGGGTCCTCCCAGTTCTGCCTCTTGTTGGTATTGTATCCCAGAGGATTTGCCATATGATAGAGAAGCCGACTGTCCTCCGAGTTCCTTACAGTCTTGAAACAAAAGAAAAACAAAGTTTTGAAGAGGGACTTAGGCTCCTTCAACGATTAGCAAAGCCAAGGCACTCAGTTGAAGAGCTATAGTTCTCTCCTCCAAAAATCCCTGCACCTCAACCAAATTTTGCTTTTAGAAGCTTACATTCTCTCTCCATTTAGTTATATACAAAATAAGTACATCCTGAAAGGGAGGGCCTTCTTATATAAGTGCACAGGAAAAGTAAATGTGAATTGTAAATTCAGTTGTAAACTCCTCACAAAGTGGAAATGGGAAACAGCAATCTGCTAGGGAAAAAGTTGGTGTTGTCCAAAAGAATCTAAAGCCTGATGATGGCTATAGGAGCCTAAAAGTAGAAAGTAGAAAGCACCAGAGAAGATGATAGTCTTCTGCTTAATTAGAAGGATTTTGTTCATCTGGGACATCTTTGGGTCAGGGAATTCGAGTCCTGCCTCATCCTTACAATTCAGAAGCTTTGTTCTAAGAGACTGGCAGCTGAATGAAGAGGGCACGTGTGTTGGGGGGGGGGGGGGGGAAGGGGGCAGAAAGAGTGGGGCTACAGGAGAGGAGGGAGGAGAGACAAGATTTCCTTTAGCTTCAATGCCCCAAAGCTGATGGCCCCAAGAGGACAAGGTTCCCTTCTTGTAAAATTTCTCTTTTCTTATCTTTGCATTTCCCCCAAACTCACCTCCAAGACAATGTGAACTGCCTTGTCTTTTGTTTCCAATTCAATCTAATCTGTAAGTGACTGTTTTTTTTTTTAATTTCTTTATTTTAAACTTAAATACAAAATTAAGAGGGGGGAAATACAAACTTTGACATATACATAACAGACTTTAAAAGAGAATTCATTAGGAAAAAAATAAATTTGTACTTCAAGAAAAACTCTAAAATAAATACTACACATAGCTTTCACAACTGTCTGGCTTTTCTTGGCTTCCTTGTTGATTTTCTTTTGTTCTCCTCTGTGCACTTTTTATTTATTTCTCTCACCCCCAAGAAAAAGGCTACAATGAAGCTCTGAATATACATCCATGTACATAAATATCTATAAACATAAAGATAGACACGCATACTGACATATGGAAGACCCTATTACGGTTATTTCCCCCTCTCATCTTTTTCTACGAAGATGAAGAACATCTCTTCAAAGTTCTAAGGCTCTCCATGCTTTTCTAAATTAATCAACTCATCATTCTTAATTCACAGTAGTATTTCAACAACCCATTCACATTCTATCTGAGACATTTTCTGCATTCTTTCTGTTCTTGGTTACTCAGATTTTATTTATACACAGTAGTATTTTTATTCAAATTATAGCTTTTTATCGATAAAACAAATGCATGGGTAATTTTTCAACACTGACTCTTGCATAAATGTCTGTTCCAACTTTTTCCCTCCTTCCCCCCACTCCCTCCCCTAGATGGCAGGTAGTCCCATACATTATACACAACTATTTTAATTTAAACTGATTTAAATTATCCTTTTGATACTTACCCAATGGTCTCTTTTATAATATAGTTTAAAGTGTGACACTACTGAAATCTACTCCCTTTACATCTTATTTTATCAAAAGCTTCTGACTTTTTAATCTTTTAAATGAACTTTGTTATTATTTTCCTAACAGTGTAATTTTTTTTTTTACTAATTTAATTTCAATGACATTGAATAATGAGATTAGTTGGGTAAAAATTCTAATTTAAAAAATTACACTGGTGTTACCCATTTATGAACAATAAATATTACTTCAATCCTTTAGATCGGAGGTTACTTGAATAAAATATATTTTATATTGATATTCAAATAATTCCCCGTGTCTGTTCAGTTATACCCTCAAATATTTGATACTGTCTAGTGTTATGGGCCAGAACTCTGAACTTGAAACAAAGGATTCTTACAAGGTACTTAAGTCAGTGGAATTGATAGAGATAATAATTATCTAATTTAGCATGGTTCAGTATGATTGATTTAATTCTACAAGGAGATGTCATGGGCCAGAAATTGAAACAAGGTACTAAATGGAATTGAGGAGACAATGGTTAAATCTAGTTTAGCATTGATTTAATCCTACAACAAATAATGGTTTTTAGTAATATAATTGATTGGTTTGTACTCAGTGTGGAGCATATAAACTAGAAGCCTCTGCCAGGGTTCTCTAAAATGTAATGTTCTCTGTTGAGTTTTCCATGGGGTCTCTGGGAGCAGAATTTGTTTCAGTTCAGTAATCACCAAAGTGCAGCCAGGTGTTAAAGTCCAAAACCTTTATTATCTTTTTCAAAGTCTTGTTTCCTTCATTTGGGCCTCGGCTAGTTTTCTGAAGGCCTTCCTCTCGCCTTGGTTCAGAGAACATGAACTTCTGCCTCCTTCTCTGTCCTCTGAATCTCTCTGAATCCAAAGGTTTGTGCTTCAGCCTCCAGCCACCTCCAATCCAGAAAGGTGGACGATAGAATGAATCTGTCTCAGCCTCCGAGAGCTTCTAGTGCACCTGCCCTTTCTGGCCCTGAGAGCTTCTTCCTTATATGCTCTACACTGAGTATAAATCAGTCATTATTACATATATTATCTATCTATCTATCTATCTATCTATCTATCTATCTACCTATCTACAATCAATCACTAGGAAACTGTTAATTGGGGATGGGGGAATGCAAAGAAAAGGAAAGAACAAGTTTAGGAGAGAGAGTGCCCCGCCATTCGGGCAGCATCAGTTTAGGGTCTGAGGGCACTGAAAGTGAATAAAGCCTTGTCTTTTTGCCCACACCAGCCCTCTTCCTTCAGTCGCTAATCCTGTAAAATGAGGCTTCAGAATTATAGGGATGGGACAAGAATTCACTGATCCAGGGAAGTTCCAGAAGAAATGCCTTCTAACTAATCAAAAGACTTTGGGCTTTTTGTATATCTTATCCTTTCAGTCTCTAACAGACGTACCTGTTGCTGGGCTTATTTAAGATCTTTTGGCCAGTGCCAGTTTTTCTTCTAGCAAATTGATCCGTTCTGGTGCATCATTGAGTGTAAATGAGGGAGTGTGTTTACACTTACTTTTTCTGTGGACTCAGATAGAAGGCCCCGCTCGTCCATGTCATAGTCCTTTGTGGGTATAAAGGGAGAGATTCCAAACTCTTAAAAGCAATAGCTCGCTAAGAGTGGGGGAATTTTTGGAAGAGGATACAGTCTATCCTTAGGATGTTGTTCAGTATCTTGCCCTTGCCAATATATCACTGAAAGAGCATAAGAGACTCTCCAGCCTTTTATTTATTTATTTATTTTTTACTATTGCAAACTCTGAGGCCCAGGATCGGTAAATGATCCCCCAGTTCCCCGTTTGGCCCTCGATGTATCCCCAATGCCCTCATGAAACGGGTCCTCATTCATTCCATTGCTGGGGCAATCCCAGTTCGCATCGAGAAAGGGGAGCTTTCTTTCTTTCTTTCTTTCTTCCCTTTCTTCGCTCTCTCTCTTTCTTTTTTTCTTTCAGCTTTTTATATACAAAACATATGCATTGGTAATTTTTCAACACTGACCCTTGCAAAGCCTTCTGTTTGAAATTATCCTCTTCTTCCTCCCACTTCCTCCCCTAGATGGCGGGTTATCCAATACATGTTAAATATGTTAAAATATATGTTAAATCCAATATATGTACACATATTTATACAGTTATCCTGCAGCGCAAGAAAAATCGGATCAAGAAAAAAAAAAAAACTGAGAAAGAAAACAAAATGCAAACAAACAAACAACAGAAAGTGAAAATGCTGTGTTGTGGTCCACACTCAGTTCCCACAGTCCTCTCTCTCCCTGGGAGTAGATGGCTGTCTTCATCACTGAACAGTTGGAACTGGTTTGAATCATCTCATTGTTGAAGAGAGCCATGTCCATCAGAATTGATCATCATATAATCTTGTTGCCCATAATACACAATTCTTAAGTGAAATTTCATCTGGACTTTTCTCCACATGTAAAAACAAAGTATATACTATGTGGTTATAAGAGGGAGAGTGTTTTTTTCCTTGCCTCCCTAAAACCTAGTGTAAGCATATGATAGTCAAAAAGCATTCAAGAAGTCTTTATTGTGGCCAGACCTGAGTTAATTGCTGGGGATACAAAGAAAGGCTTTTGGCTGGAAGGAACTATCCTTGTTGCTGAAGAAACTCACTTTTAACCTAGTGATAAGGATGTGACCTTTGATTTCATTGGGATCAGGAACTCCTGGGTGAGGAAGCTCCCTCTATCAATGCAAATTGGCACTTCCTTCCCTCTTCCCCTAATTTGCTATCTTTTAGTTGTACTTAGATCCTTGAGAGGTAACTTGGCCCCCCGGATGACACAGATAGTTTATGACAGAAACCAGGTCCTCCCTCTGAAGGCAATTCCCCAGTCAGGTCAACTTTTAAAAATGACTTTTCATAATGTAAAGGATCTGTCATTGAACTCAAAAGGTCAGCTTCAGGCTTCCCTGCATCATTCATTTTCTGCACCTGAGGTTTGATTCAACTCAACAAGTTCCCAAGAATCCCCTTAATTCCAAGAGGTCACCTTTCTAAGTCCCTTCTTCCCTAAATTCCACCATATTTTACAACTGAAGAAAGGGAGAGCTGAAGGAATTTGCCCTTATCTTACAGTGGGAGAGAAATAGACAGGGATATTTATCCTCTATCATCTGATATCAATTGAGTTCAGGGCATTAAAAAAAAAAAACCTATATTGGTCAAAATGGCTATTGATCAGGGCACCCACTTCTGTAAACATTTTGAAGAGTAATTTTCTTTGCACATGTTTTCTGAAGGTGTTTGTTGAATTTTGTTTGCCTATCATTTGTCTCATTCCCATCCTGGATTCTAAGCAACTGGAAGTAAGGGTAGATTTAATGTCTCTGACTCAGCATTTAATAGACTTTCATATGATGGAGATGAATAAATGTCTGTGACTTGTTTTTTGAAGATTCTGGACACACATTCTTGTAAAGAACCAGTTTGGAAAATCACGTGACACTGGACTCCTCAGACCATAGATCTGAACTTGAACTACACTCGGTCTATGACAGAGAATAGAGGGCTGGGTATGTATCAGGAAACCCTAGTTCAGGAAGACCCGTGTACAATGATCTGGTTCTGTTCATTTCACTTAGCTGATGCTAAAAGAACCTCTCAAGGTTCATGTAAACTTCTCCAGGTCTCTCTGGAAGGGGGAGCTTTCAGTGGAGAAAGTCCAGACTAAGCGCCAGTAAAGTTCTCGGATGAGCAGGATAAAGAATTTCAGTTCATCCAGAAAGACAGCAGGCAGGAAGCCGAGTGTTATAAAAGATGATGGGTAGTCTGATTTAAAAGAAAAAAACAAAACCTGGAAAAACTTACATGAACTGATGCTGAGTAAAGTGAGGAAGAACAGGAGAATGTTGTTTACGGTAACAGCAACACACGGTACAATGATCAGCTTTAATGGACTTAGCTCTCCTGAGCAGTACAATGACCTATGACAGTTCCAAAAGACTCATGAAGGAAAATGCTATCCACATCCAGAGAAAGAGATAAAATCTGAATACAGATTGAAGCACACGATTTAAACTTTTTTTATTTGCATTTTTTTTCTCTTGAGTGCTCCCCTTTTTTCCTAATTCTTCTTTCATGACTTGACTAATGTGGACATATATTTAACATGATTGTATATGTATACATGCATATTGCATATGTGATACTTGCTGTCTTGGGGAGAAGAAAGGCTAGAGAAGAATAAAAACACACAAGTATATGAGTGTATGTGTCTATGTGTGTCTGTGTATAGTTACTTATGCATATGTGTGTGCATATATTCATACTTGACGTAGCCTTCTTTAGGATAGAAGAAGGAAAGGGGAAAAGAAACTTAAAAGTGCACTGCAGAGAACGAAAGAAAACCAACAAGGAAGTAAATAATAAAGACTAAACATCTTTGAAAATAATGGGCAGTATTTATAATATAGGTTTTCTTCAAATAGAAATTTATTTTTGTACATGGAAACCTCTCTTACAGTGTACTATGAAAATGGTGATTTTTTTTCCTTCTCTTTTTAAATTTGTTTAAAGTAAAAAAAAAAAAAAAATGACAGTTAAAAAATATCCAGTCACTTAAGTGTGTGACTTAAGTGTTGTGTGTTCTACTGGATTGGGAACAAAGCCGAGGTTGCTCACTTTCTCTTCTGCGTGGGTTAGGGAAAATGCAAAGATTCAGGAGGAAGAGTGCCTTGACATCTCAGGGCCATCAGCTTAGAATCTGGGGGTTTTGAAGCTGAAGTGAGCCTTGTCTCTTTCTCACCCCAGCCCACTTCACCTTCCCGTCTTATCAAAGGTTTCCGAATTGTCGGGGTGGGAATGGAGTTAGGAATTCCCCGGCCTAAAGAAGTGGCAGACGGAGAATTCCTCCCGAGACGAGAAGTTCTCTGCATATTATAGTTTTAGCCTCCTAGAACCCTCTTATTCCCAGGCTTATTTCGGATCTTTGGAGGCAATGCCACTTTCCTTCTAGCAAAATGCAGTTTCAGTTGTTAGAATAAGGTGGGATTTCAGTTGAAATCCGAATTCTCACGCTCCACCGAGCGTGACCGGAGCTCTAGGGGCGGTGTGGTTTTCCCGCTATAAATGGAGGGAACGGCAAACGTGTGTTCCTCGTGCTGCGCAGGCGCTATTCTCTAGGCAACTGGGAAAGAGGACGGTTCGTTGGACTCGTGCCCCGAGATGAATGCCCTCACCAAAGTAAAGCTCATCAGCGAGTTGAACCAGCGGGAGGTGGAGCTTGGTTTGACTGAGAACGTGTCCTGGCACGCCGAGTACAAAGACAGCGCTTGGATCTTTATTGGAGGACTCCCGTATGAACTGACCGAAGGGGATGTCATCTGTGTGTTTTCTCAGTATGGCGAAATCGTTAACATTAATCTCGTACGAGATAAGAAGACCGGAAAATCCAAAGGATTCTGTTTTCTTTGCTATGAGGATCAGAGGAGCACAGTTTTGGCCGTTGATAATTTTAATGGGATCAAGATAAGAGGAAGAACTATCCGAGTGGACCATGTGGCTAATTATAGGCCCCCGAAGGATTCCAGGAATCTGGATGATGTAACCAGAATGCTCCGGGGGAAGGGCTGTGGGCTTAAAACTCCACCTCCTAGTTCATCGGAATCCTCACAAGATGAGTCCTCTGTGAAAAGACGTAAAAAAGACAATGAATTGGGGGAAAGGAAGAAAAGAGACAAAGATGTTAGAAGGAGTGCAAATAAGCAAGAAATGCCTGTATCATTCTCCATGACGTGCCAACCCAAGACTCGACAGGAAAGGAAAGGTGTCGACTTTGGGAAATCTGCCACGGCAGGCCTTGAGAAGGTCTCCAGTCCGGAGCATGGTCACAGATACTTTAGTGGCTCTCCTGTGCTGCCTCCAGGACAGCTTGAGAAAGCAGATGCCTCAAAGAAGGAGAAGCCATGGCTTAAGAAATCCTCTAGCAGTTCTAGCAGAAAGGAAAAAAGGAGGGAAAAAAGAAAGCTTCTGGACAGAAGTTAAAGTTTTGGGACAAGCATTCTGCAGACAGATCTAAGAAGAGGGCACAAACGACTCCCAAAGCTTTGGGAAAGGCTGTTATTCCAGGGATCGGGAAACTTCTTATTCGAATCTATACAGGTCCAATTGAATATGTGGCTTAGGACAATTTTTGTTAACCTAGAATTGAGATCCATTAAACAAATTCACCCGATGTAAGATGTTATTATTATTTTTTGTAAATAAAATCTCTGATGCTAAGTTAAAACTCCCCAAATAAGAGGCAACTCTTAAATACCTAGAGCCAAAGACTCTATCAGTACTGGGAAAGAGAGAATCTTAATAATGTTCATGGGGGAAAAACAAACAGTTATATTTAGAAACAATTGATATAGAAAATATGTGAGCAGGTTGGACTGGGCCACCCCCCTCCTCCCTGTTCCGAGAGTACACACACACACACACACACACACACACACACACACACATACACACACACACAGACATCTGACTTTTAAAGAGCCAGGGAGGGCAATGAGAATTGTATTCAAACCATCTCCCTGGGATGATGGGAATTACCAAGACTTGTTTAATCAAGATTATCATTAATATTCATTGCAAGGAATAACTATTATGGATATAACTTTGACATAAATTCATCTTTGTAATCCATATAAAATTGCTTGCCTGTTCAGGAAGGTGCACTTTAGGGAGAGGGAGAGAAAATTTGAAGCTCATATATATTTTTTTTAAATTAAGGCCAGAAGTTTTTTTTTTTTTTAGAAGTAATTGGAAGAAACTTTGGAATTCCAATTTTTTTAAAAAGAATGTTAATATTGGAAAAATGTAAATTAAAACAGCTCTGAGGTATCACCTCACACTTATCACTTTGGGTAAGATGATGGGAAAAGATGATAAATTTTGGAGGGACTGTGGGAAAACTGGAACACCAATAGCTTGTTAATGGAATTGTGAAATGACCCAACTATTTTGGAAAACATTTTGGAACTATGCCTAAAGGGCTATTAAACTGTGCATACTCTTTGATTAAGCAGTCTCACTAGTGGGTCTGTATCCCAAAGAGACCAAGGTAAAAGGACCCACACATGCAAAAATATTTGTAGCAGCCCTTTTTATGGTGGCAAGGAATTGGAAACAGGATGCCCATCAATTGGGGATTGGCTGAATAAACTATGCTAGATGAAAGTTATGGGATATTTTTCTACAAGAGATGGTGATTGGTCAAAGGATATGAACAGACAATTTTCAGATGAAGAAACTGAAGCCATTTCTAGGCATATAAAAAGGTGCTCTAATGAGCGATGCTAGTTCCAATGATCTTGTGATGAAGAGAACCATCTACACCAAGAGAGAGGTCTGTAGGAACTGAATGAGGATAACATTTTCATTCTTTTTGTTGTTGTTCGATTACAGTTTGCTTTCCAATTCATTTATTTTCTTTTTAAAATCTGATTTCTTTGTCCAGCAAGAGAATTGTATGTTTATACATATTGAATTTAACATATATTTTGACATGTTTAACATATATTGAATTGCTTGCCATCTTGAGGAGGGGGTGTGGGGAAGGAGAAAATCTGAAACACAAGGCTAAGCAAGGGTCAATGTTGTAAAATTATCTGTACATATATTTTGAAATTAAAAAGCTTAAAAAAAGAAAGAAAAAAAAAGAAATGGTGCTCTAAATCACTATTGATCAGAAAAATGCAAATTAAGACAACTCTGACATACCACAACACACTTCTCAGATTGGCTAAGATGACAGGAAAAGATAATGACGAATGTTGGAGGGGATGTGGGAAAATTGGGACACTGATGCATTGTTGCTGGAGTTGTTAATTGATTCAATCATTCTGGAGGGCAATTTGGAACTATGCCCAAAGGGCTATCAAAATGTGCATACCCTTTGATCCAATAGTGTTTGTACTGGCCTTGTATCCTATAGAGATCTTAAAGGAGGGAAAGGGACCAACATGTGCAAAAATGTTTGTAGCAGCCCTTTTTTGTAGTGGCAAGAAACTGGAAACTGAGTGGATGCCCATCAACTGGGGAATGGCTGAATAAGTTATAGTATGTGAATGTTATGGAATATTATTATTGTATAAGAAATGAACAAGAGGATGGTTTCAGAGAGGTCTGGAGAGACTTATATGAACTGATGCTAAGTGAAATGAACAGAACCAGGATATCATTTTACAGGACAAGATTATATGAAGATCAATTCTGATGGATGTAGCTCTTTTCAACAATGAGATTGTGATGTTCTCTTCTTTTGTATAATATAATGGTTCTCTGAGAGCAGGTTTCTTGGGGAGTTTTTTGGAGGCAGCCTTAGTTTCTGTTCAGAGTAATAATCACTCCAAATGCAGCTAGGTGTTAAAGTAGTTCTTTATTGTTTCTTCCAAAATAGCCCAGTTAGCTTTCTTTACTTTCAAGAGCTCTTGTTGCTAGCTTCAGCCTCTCTGAATCTTGGTTCTGCCCAACTGAAGATTAGCTTCTCGATATCCCGAAATAAACTCTCACTCTGTCAGTCTTCCAGAGTGACTTCTGGCTCTAGTTCAACTCCTACTTGTAGTTTCTTCTAAACTGACTGACTTGACTGAAGCTCTTTTTATGCTTGGTGTAAAAGGTTGACTCCTCCTCCGAGAGTGGGATTATAGGAGGTGTGAATTCACAAAGTTACAAAGTTAACTTTGTGTATTTTCCGTACTTGTGAACTCCAATGTGTGAGCTCTAATGTGTGACATCTAATGTGTAAACTCTTAAAGGTACAAACCCAAGCACACAAGCATTGCTTCCATCAATTCCTTTTAGTACCTTGTTTCAAGTTCTGGCCCATAACATCTCCTTGTAGGATCAGAGCAATCATACTGAATCATGCTAACTTAGATAATTATGTTAAATAACCAGGCTAAATTAATTATAAATTAATTAATAAAAATTATGCTAAATTAGATATTTACATGAGATGATTAGGGCTACCTCCAACGATCTTGTGATGAAGACAGCCATCTATACCCAAAGAGAGGATTGTGGGAACTGAGTGTATATCTAAACATAACATTTTCACTTTTTTGGTTGTTTGTTTGCATTTTGTTTTCTAATTTTTCCCTTTTTTGATCTGATTTTTTTTGTGCAACATCATAACTGTATAAATATGTATATATATATGTATATATATACATACATATATATACATATATACGTATATATATACATATATATATATATATGTATATATATATATATATATATAGGATTTAATTGTATTTTAACATGTTTAACTTAGATTACTTGCCATGTAGGAAAGGGGGTGGGGTACAAGAGAGGAAAATTCGGAACACAAAGTTTTGTAAGGGTCAGTGTTGAAAAATTATCAATGCATATGTTTTGAAAATAAAAAGCTGTAATAAAATAACATTTTTTTAAAAAAAGAATATACCAGACATGTTTTTGGAAAGATAGTGAGGAAATCTGTATAGTTTCACTATTCATATTTGTTTAAAGGCCTTGGTTTTTCTCTCTGCCTTTCCATTTGGAGGAAGAGTCTGTGATAGATACTGAAAAAGTTATGTGAGAGAAGAACACATGTGAGAAAGAAAAGTGATAGAGATATTTTCAAAGAAAAATGACTGAGAACAAAAGGAAAGAACAAAAGGAAGCACAATCACATCCACTTTGAAAACTAGAAGAGGAACTTAGTATATGTAAAAATAAAAGCAGTCTGTACCATCCCCATGTCTAATCCCCATATTTGCCCATTTTCATGTTAAATATGTTCTGAAAGAAAATTTAAAAGAAACAAACAATGAGGTGATCAAGGAGTTGGATAGCAACCAGACTTGGAGCTACCTCAGGTGCTAATTCAGCCTAGTTCTGAATATTCATTTAGACATCTTCATGCCAATAAAGAAATGGAAAGGAAGTGAATGCCAATCAATTAGATAATGAAACACATTTGTGGAACATGAATGTGATGGAATATCGCTTTATCCTAAGAAACGTTGAAAATGAAAAATTAAGAAAATAATGTAAAAACAAAGTATTTTAGGAAGAATTTGGCCCAGGGAAGAAAAAAATCCAAATTTGGTACATAGATAGGAAAAGCAATATTGGCTATTTTCATGTAATCTGAGAGCATGTGTTATCTGTATATATCTACATAGACATATATGTCTGTGTGTATGTCTGTGTGCACATATATAGATACACACAAATATATAAATGTGCATATACAAATGCATGTATAGTATATGTATATATAAATATACAATATGAATATGTAAGAACTCTGTATTCTTTCCTCATCTGGTCTTCTCTGATCACTCTTCTCTTTCTCCTATATCAGGATCAATCAGTTCTTTTGAATTTAGTTGCTAAAGCCTCTCTTAAATACTGTGTGTTTCCCTATTTGTAGCCATATGAAAAGATGCGCCAAGTCATTATTAATCAGAGAAATGCAAATTAAGACAACTCTGAGATACCACTACACACCTGTCAGATTGGCTAGAATGACAGGGAAAGATAATGTGGAATGTTGGAGGGATGTGGGAAACAGGGACACTGATACATTGTTGGTGGAATTGTGAATACATCCAGCTGTTCTGGAGAGCCATTTGGAACTATGCTCAAAAAGTTATCAAACTGTGCATACCCTTTGATCCAGCAGTGCTATTACTGGGCTTATATCCTAAAGAGATTTTATTTTATTTTATTTTTAAATTTTATTTTATTTAATAATAACTTTGTATTGACAGAATCCATGCCAGGATAATTTTTATACAACATTATCCCTTGCAATCGCCTATGTTTCATTTTTTCTCCTCCCTCCCTCCACCCCCCCAAGATGGCAAGCAGTCCTATATATGTTAAATATGTTGCAGTATATCCTAGATACAATACATATTTGCAGAACCGAACAGTTCTCCTGCTGCACAGGGAGAATTGGATCCAGAAGGTAAAAATAACTCGGGAAAAAAATCAAAAATGCAAATAGTTCACATTCATTTTTCAGTATTCCTTCTTTGGGTGTAGCTGTTTCTGTCCATCATTTATCCATTGAAACTCAGTTAAGTCTCTTTGTCATAGAAATCCACTTCCATCAGAATACATCCTCATACAATATCGTTGTCGAAGTGTATAATGATCTCCTGGTTCTGCTCATCTCACTTAGCATCAGTCCATGTAGGTCTCTCCAAGCCTCTCTGTATTCATCCTGCTGGTCATTCCTTACAGAGCAATAATATTCCATAACATTCATATACCACAATTTACCCAGCCATTCTCCAATTGATGGGCATCCATTCATTTTCCAGTTTCTAGCCACTACAAACAGGGCTGCTACAAACATTTTGGCACATACCGGTCCCTTTCCCTTTTTTAGTATCTCCAAAGAGATTTTAAAGAAGGAAAAGGGACCTGTATGTGCAATAATTTTTGTGGCAGCCCTGTTTGTAGTGGCCAGAAACTGGAAACTGAATGGATACCCATCAATTGGAGAATGGCTGAATAAATTGTGATATAGAATGTTATGGAATATTATTGTTCAGTAAGAAATGACCAGCAGGATGAGTTCAAAAAGGCCTGGAGAGACTTACATGAACTGATGCTGAGTAAAATGAACAGGACCAGGAAATCATTATATACTTCAACAACAATACTATATGATCATCAATTCTGATGAACATAGCCCTCTTCAACAATGAGATGAACTAAATCATTCCAACAGAGCAGTAATGAACTGAACCAGCTACATCCAGTGAAAGAATTCTGGGAGATGACTATGAACCACTATATAGAATTCCCAGTCCCTCTATTTTTGTCCGCCTGCATTTTTGATTTCCTTCACAGACTAATTGTACACTATTTCAAAGTCCGATTCTTTTTGTACAGCAAAACAAATGTTTGGACATGTATACATATATTGTATTTAACTTATACTTCAATATATTTAACATGTCAACATGCCATGTCGGGGAAGGAATGGGGGGAAGGAGGGGAAAAGTTGGAACAAAAGGTTTTGCAATTGTCAATGCTGAAAAAATACCCATGCATTTATCTTGCAAATAAAAAGATATAAAAGAAAAGAAAAGAAAAATTTGTTTTTTCCATTTACTGTATTCTGTCGAGTCTCCCCATTTCGCATATGTTTTAAGAAGACTAAAGTGTGGGGGCAGCTAAGTGGTGCAGTGGGTAGAGCAATAGCCCTGAAGTCAGGAGGACCTAAGTTCAAATCTGGCCTCAGACACTTAACGCTTCCTAGCTGTGTGACCCTGTGTTAAGAGTTCAAATGTTGGAGTTTGTTCTCAGAGGACAGCCGGTTTAGAGGCTTAGAGCCCTTCGGATTTCTCCAAATCCAAAGGTTCTGTTCTTCAGCCTCTGCCTCTGCCTTCTTCTGCCTCCAACAGAGATGGAAGATCTCTCTTATCTCCTTCTGGGGAGCCCAGCACCAACTTGCCGCGGAGAGAGGGCTTCTGGCGTAGCTCCACTGAAATCCCAAAAGTGTTCTCTGCAGCAGAGTCGTTTCTCTCGAGTCTAGCGCGATCAGCCAGCCAAGAGGAAAAAATGTGTATTCTGGAATGGCTGTCTCGCCTTATATGTGAACCTTCTGAGAGAATGGGATTATGGGTTTTCTCCCATAGTGCTCTCTGGCCCAAAGAGCTTTAAGGTGTGGACTTTGAGTAAAGGTGGGAACACAAGCCTTGTCTTGATTAGTTCTACTTAGTACCTTGTTTCAGGTTCTGGCCAAAACAACTTCTTGTAAGATTAGATCAACTCTAATTACTTAGCAGTTAGTAAGGATTCCAACAACCCTGGGCAAGTCACATAACCCCAATTGCCTCAGGAAAAAAAGAAGACTGAAGTGTGCCAAAACTAAAGCAAACTTGGGGAAAAAAATGCGGGTGGGACCTGCGTTTTGGTCCTAGAATATGGCTTGCTTATTCAGGTCTTCCTTTAAGGATGACCTGCCTAAGTCTGATGTGAACAAAGAACATTACCCGCATGTCGAGCTGCAGATTTGGAACTCTGAGGGAACTCGGCCTGTGGGGATTCTTGGGAAAGCTGCAGATCCGACGGACATGCTGCTCCAATTGGCTCCGACGAGCCTTCACTACTGACGCAATCGTCTCACTTTTGTTCCTTCTGGGGGGAGAAGGGGAAGTAAAAGAGGAGAAGAGAGTCCTCACAGACGCGAGAAACCTATTGACCCCGATGATCCTCTGGCTGATCAAAACTTCCAAGATCGCTACCACGATATTAATCATCCTATGACAATTAAACTTCTAAAACGAGCTTCAACCCTACCTCGTCTGATCCCTGAGGTTCAGACCATTAGCACTTATGTTTTCGGCCTGGGAGATACAATCAGTGAGAGGGATCTCAGAAATCCCTTTTCCCAGTTTGGTGAGATCCGAAAGAGAACGGTTGCACAGAGGTTGTAGAACGCTTTCCTCCAGGTTGCAGAGCGCTTTCCTCCAGGTTGCCACAAGGCAATCTGCCAGAGTTGGCTGCAGAGATGCCTTACAACAAAGTGATTATAAATGGGAGAAGGCTTCGGGTGAAATGGGGAAGATCTCGGGGCCGCCAGAGGCAAAGAAAAGGAGAAAAAGGGAACCAAGTTCTTTGGAATTTCGCTTGAGCCTATGCCAGGATTTCCCAGAGCTCTAGCTCTTCCTCTTCCTCCAGCAGCTGAAAAAGAACCATCTACCAAATATGTTTATCTCCTTCCCAGTGGTCCTCCAGTGGTGATTGGAATTGCACCTGGTCCCCCGACAGGTTTTGGATCTCACATATTCCATTCAATGGGATCTCCACCTTCCTTCAAGTCAGCTCTAGGACCTCTCCACTACCCTCAAGATCCTCAGAGGATGGGGGTTTCTGTAGTAAAACCCAGATGTCCCTAACATAACCTTTGTGCTATTTGGGTTCTGAGGAAGAAAAGGGTTTGATAAATGGAATAAAGAAATCTTGAAGTATTTTTTTCTTCCTCTATTAAGTTTCATGGTAGCATAGGGTAGCATATACCATGGTAAAATAGGGACAAATAGGAACTGAGTTCACCAGCACAGAGCAAGTGGAGAAGCCCTGGTAAACAAATATTAACAGATATGATCAGTAGGGTCAAAATCTTCTTTGCTTCTTAATCATGCAGGGGAATGTGGAGCTTCTGGGAACCTTTGGGAGAGTTGTACTTCGATTGAATGCATTTCTTTGTCAGTTTGGGGTCTCACAAACTTTGACCTGAAGTGAAACCAAACATTGGATAATATTTAAAAAATAATTTTTGAGCTAGAAACTGGAAACTGAGTGGATGCCTGTTTTGGGCCAGAACTCTAAACTTGAAAGGAAGGATTCTTAAAGGTACTAAGTCAGTGGAATTGATAGAGACAATAGTTATCTAATTTAGCATGGTTCAATATGATTGATTTAATCCTACAAGGAGATGTTATGGGCCAGAACTTGAAACAAGGTACTAAGTGGAATTGAGGAGACTGCTTAAATCTAGTTTAGCATTGATTTAATCCTACAACAAATAATGGTTTCCTAGTGATATAATGATTGGTTTGTCCTCAGTGTGGAGCATATAAGCTAGAAGCTCTCAGACAAGCGCACTAGGAGCTCTCTGAGGCTGAGACAGATTCATTCCATCTTCCACTTTTGTTGTGGCTGGAGGCTGAAGCACAAACCTTTGGATATTTGGAGAGATTCAAAGGCAGGAGGCAGGAGCTCAAGCTCACAGAACCAAAAAGAGAGGAAGACCTCCAGAAAACTAGCTGAGTCCCAAATGAAGGAGACAAGATTTTGAAGGAGACAATAAAGGATTTCAACTTTAACACCTGGCTACTCGTGTGGTGATTACTAAACTGAAATGAAAGCTGCCTCCAGAGACCCCAAGAAAATCTCAGCAGAGAACATTACATTTTAGAGAGATTTTTACAGATGGCTGTCAGTTGGAGAATGGCTGAATAAGTTATGGTATATGAACGCTATGGAATATTACTGTTCTTTAAGAAACAATCACAGGATGATTTCAGAGAGACTTGCATGAACTGATGCTGAACGAAACGAGCAGAACCAGGAGACCATTGTACATGACAACAAAATCAAATGATAATCAACTCTGATGGACATGACTCTTTCCAACAATGAGATGATTGAGGCCAGTTCCAATGATCTTGTGATGAAGAGAGCCAACTGCACCCAGAGAGAGGACTGGGAACTGATTGTGGATCACAACATAGCATTTTCACTTTTTTTTTTACTGTTGTGCTTTTATTTTGTTTTCTTTATCATTTCCCCCTTTTTGACCTGTTTTACTTTCTTGTGTAGAAAGATCATTGTATAAATATGTATACATATATTGAATTTAACATATATTTTAACATGTCTAACATATATTGGATTACTTGCCATCTAGAATAAGAGATAGGGAGAAGGGGGAAAATTGGGAACATAAAGTTTTGCAAACGTCAATGTTAAAAAATCATACATTCACATGTTTTGAAAGTAAAAAGCTTTAAGAAAAAAAGAAAGAAAAGATTGTACCTGAGAGGTATAGTCACAGACTAGAGAAAATCTTATCCATGGGGCTCCTGAACCCCACTACAACTAAGCTTAGTTTGGAACTACTCTACAATTATGACAACAGAGTTGTCCTATATATTTTTATATCTATCTTTCTGGGTCTCTTCTGATGTGGAAATAAATCTCTTTTCTTTCATCTTTGACAATGAGCTGATGATTTTTGATTTCCCCCAGGTTGTGGCCAGGGAAATTCTCCTCCAATATGTCCAGACTGGGTAACCAATATGAGACAGTTTGGCCTAAGAACAGATTTCTCTAGATCCCTTCTGAAAGACTTGCACAAACTATCTTTTCTTTTCTTTTTCTTTTTTTTTTTTTTTTAATAACTTTTTATTGATAGAACGCATGCCAGGGTAATTTTTTACAGCATTATCCCTTGCATTCACTTCTGTTCCGATTTTTCCCCTCACTCCCTCCACCCCTTCCCCCAGATGGCAAGCAGTCCTTTACATGTTGAATGGGTTACAGTATATCCTGGATACAATATATGTGTGCAGAACCGAACAGTTTTCTTGTTGCACAGGGAGAATTGAATTCAGCAGGTATAAATAACCCGGGAAGAAAAATAAAAATGCAAGCAGTTTATATTCATTTCCCAGTGTTCTTTCTCTGGGTGTAGCTGCTTCTGTCCATCTTTGATCAATTAAGGCTCTCTTTATCGAAGAGATCCACTTCCATCAGAATACATCCTCAAACAGTATCATTGTTGAGGTATGTAATGATCTCCTGGTTCTGCTCATTTCACTCAGCATCAGTTCATGTAAGTCTCGCCAGTCCTCTCTGTATTCATCCTGCTGATCATTCCTTACAGAACAATAATATTCCATAACATTCATATACCACAATTTACTCAACTATTCTCCAATTGATGGACATCCTTTCATTTTCCAGCTTCTAGCCACTACAACACAAACTATCTTTTCAAAGCAGTTCCTAAAAGGAAGATTTGTACTTGAATTATAGCTCTTAGAGCTTTCAGGAAAATTGAGTTCATCTGGTAACTTTCTTTGCCTTTATATTTGTATAGTATTAAACAATCAATAAAATACATCTTAACAAAATTCTGAGCCCAAGGATTCATATCTTATGTGAGTACTCACTCCATGGAAACACATTCCCAAACCTTCATAACATCAGGCAGTTTTGATTTACTGTTACCAAAAGAATTCATCTTCCTTTAGGCAAGTCTTCAGAGAGAAAATCTTTCCCATTGTGACTACACTGCTATTGACTGGTTGGAGATTTTTGTTTGTTTCTTTAATTTTTTGAAGTTTAAACTTTGAATTAAAAAAGTGGAAATTTCAAAGTTGCAAATGAAACTCATATGAAAAACAAACATGAATTTGGTCTTTGCTGGGGCCACTATAGCACTATTTACATTTGGAGCTGCTTTTGCTCTTAAAACAATCTATAATGACATTTCAGATTCTCAAAAATCCAAAATTTCTAGCCTTTCCTTTTGTTTTTCAAATGTAGCTACCTTTCATGACCACAGAAACGTTAAGCTTGATTGTTATGTTTCCCTCTTGGAATCACTTTCTTTGTTCCCATTACACTGGGATACTTCCAGGAGAATGTAAAGTGGTTTTTTGTTTGTTTGCTTGCTCATTTGGTTTTAATTTGGTTTTAATGTAGGTTTCCTGAGGTTAGAGATTATTCCAGTTTTGCCTTTGTATCCCCAGCCAAACCTACCTCATTTATCTTGGAGGCTAATTGAGCTCTGCCTGATTCTAGGTGCCTACATAGGAAAAGCTACAAGAACTCCAACAAAGAGTCTGGAACATGGTAGGCACTTTCCCTTTTAGATTCTTCTCTGTGCCAGTCATTGTGCTTGATGCAGAGAATCTAAAGAGAAAAGTGAATAGTTCCTGCCCTGAAGGACCAGCTATTTGATCAGAGGAGACAAGTTGAACAAAGACAAAGATCAAAGCAAGACAAGATCATTTCAGGGAAAGTGAAAGAGATAGTAGGAAAGGGGATCAGAAGAGGTTTTTTGGAGGGGACATTTGAACTGAGCTTTGAAAAAAGTTAGGAGGACAATGAAAATGCTTATTGAAGTACTTACAGTTTTTCTCTTTCTATTTCCTCAGTAATTCAAATGAAGGATTACACTGCCGGGCAGTGTGAATACTAACAGCAGATGGAAAGCAATGCAAATAGCCTCTCTTTTTAGAGAAGAAAAAATTTGTCTTATTCTAATTCCAAGAGATCATTTCTCTAAGGCCCTTCTCCCAATCTCAATAAATTTTATAGCTGAACAAAGTGAGAGAGATTTGCCCTTGTAATACACACAGAGAGAAGTACACAGAGATAATTATCCCCTATTATCTGATATCACTTGAGTTCAAAGCACTTAAAAGTCACACATTAGTCAAAATAGCTACTTGTCTGGGTCCCTACCTTTACAGACTGTTTGAAGAGTGATTTTTTTTGTCCATGTCTTTTGAATACATTTAATGAATTTTGTTTGCCTACCATTTGCCTCAGTTCCCACCCTGGACCAAGCTCTTTGGAAGCATGGGTTTAATGTCTTTGATTCAGAATTTAGCAATCTTGCACATGAGGGAAATGAATACATATCTGTGGCTGTTTGGTGAAAGTTCTGTGCACATGTCTTTGTGAAGGCTTATTTTGAAATATCATGTGACGCTGTACTCCTCAGACCACAGACCTGGGCCAGAGCTACACTGGTTGAGGAAGAGGTCAAAGCAGGCAATTCAAATAGCATGGGTAACTGATTGACAATTAGGATTCGGGGGAAGAAAGCTTTTTTACATCAAAGTCTTGGGTCTAAGCCACATTGAGAACACTAAAGGTGCTAAACTCAGAATCTTTTTTAGATTGTAGCCTAGCCACAGAATTTGTTATAAACAGAATTAGTCAAAACAGCAATTTGGTTACCTGGGCTCAAGGAACTTTATGGGCAAATATTCCTTCTGAGGGCCCAGCAAGTATAAACATGATTATGTAAGTGATTTTTAAAAAAAGTTTATATGAGACAATTTCATAAGCTGGTCTATGGCCCAGGATCAATCCAGAATATCGGCTATGTGCTCGTTGGACTTTTCTGAACATCAATTTTTCCCGCACAAAAATGAAGATAAAATTAGCTGTGAGATGGAGTGTGCCAGCATGCATGAAGATCAGATCTTTGTGCTAAAAAGACCTTAATTCAAGGACTGCCTCTCAATTTAATGACTGGGATGCTGGCCAAGACACTGATGTTTTCTGAAATCTAGGCCATTTTCTAAGAATTTCATTTGCAGAGAAGTCATCTAACTGCTTGGGTACAGGGAAATGCTTCAGTCTGAATTTCCTAACCTTGGGAGACTACAGATTATATCTAACATAAAAATATTGTAATGATGGGGCAGTTAGATGGTGCAGTGGATACAGTACCAGCCCTCAAATCAGGAGGACTTGAGTTTGAATCTGGCCTCAGACAGTTAATACCTCCTAGTTGTGTGACCCTGGGAAAGTCACTTAACCACAATTGTCTCAGGAAAAAAATGTAATTCTTACTACCTTCTAAAGTTGTTATAAGACACTTATAAGATAAAGCAGGCAAAATGTTTTACAAACTTTACATTGTTCTGTGTTTTAAAGATTAGTTTTTCTTTCCTTCCTTCCTTTTTTTTTTTTTTTTCTTTTGAGGAAGTTGGGGTTAAGTGATTTGTCCATGATTATGTAGCTATTAAGTCATTGTATGAGGCTGAATTCAAATCAGGTTCTTCTGATTCTAGGATGATGTTCCAATCATTGTGTCACCTAAGTGTCCCTGATTCTTTTTTCATCATGAATTTTTGAATCTTTGACATTAATATCTTGAAACATGGTGGCAACACATTGAGAGTAACTTCTTTAGGGAAATCATCTTTCCCTCACTGTCTCTTTGCCATTCAGTACAATATATTTTTACCTGTATTATAGCCATAGCCTCATATATATGTATGTATATATATATATTTGGTGGCAGCAAATACAGATCTAAATAATCTTTCTTACTATATCTGAAGAAGGATTAAGATCCTTAAGGCGTATTTATTTGGAATCCTGAGATATGTATGAACTCCTTTTTGCAAATGTTAACCACCAATATTATCTATCTTAGCATAATAGAAATGCCAATTACATCTAAATAAATTATTCTCTCTTTGGAAGATAAATAAAAGGAATTGCTTGCCTAGCTTGAAGAACTAGTGGGAGTGGGGCAGAGGACAGAAATGAGGGAAGTTTAAAAAGAAACATTTATTTCTACAGAAGCTTCTGTTGAATCTTTTGAATAAAACAATCTATACATCCTAAAACTGGACTCTTCCCTGGGAAAGATTTCCCATGGGTTTATGAACTAGGAATGAAGACTAACATTTAAAATTTTTTAATTTAATTTGTCTACTTTCAGTAACATTTATTTCTTTTGTAAACATTTATAGCTTATCTCATGCATTTAAAAATATTATTCTTAAAAAGGGCCTGTCAAAATGTCAAAAAACAAAATTATAATCCTCATCAAATTGTTCCAGGAAAGCCCTCTGAAATGAAAACAGACCCCACAGAATATAAACAATAGACAAACATAGAACAACCCCAAACAAATCACACTTTTCTACCATTCACTTTGGGATTAGACTTGCTCAAGCTCTCCCAGAATCGATATACCCTGAACTAACAAATCAAAATGAAGGATTTTATAAGACTGTCTATCATGCTGTGGTAACCATATTCCTTGAATAAGCCACAATTCATAATCTTCAAGTTATTTAGAATTCATCACTTAAAAAATCTGGTAAGATATCCACAAGCATAACATTTGTGGATCTGGCAACTGGTCTCTCGGTCAGATTTCCCTAGGTGTGAGTCCAAAGTTCCAGAGGATCAGCCACATCTCCCAGTGGGGTAGTCAGATCTCCCAGGAGGGCATTCAGATCTCTCAGGAGAGTTTCCACATTTTCCTGATGGTAAGTTAGATGTCCCTGAGGGGCAGTCACACCTCTTAGGGAGGCAGCCAGATCTCTCAGGATGACTGCCACATCTCCCTGATGGTCAATCTGATGTCCTTGAGGGGCACCCACAGCTTCCTGAGGGACAGTCACATCACCCATTGAGGATGCCATATGTCCATCATGAAGAAATAATGTAGACCCACATCCAACAGTTTTCTTATATAAATCGATAGGATTCAATTCTTGCTGTTTACAGGAAGGCAATAGTTCATTTTGCTGCTCCTTCTCTCTCACCAATGGGGATCCCTGTGTCTGGCCTTGAAACTCCTGTGATGACTGATGCTGGAATGGGGTCAGCTGTTGTAACAGAGGCTGTTTCTGGGGATATGGCTGATGTGAGGGCTCCTGTGTGGATTGAAAAGGCACTGGATGATAACATGGGTAGAAGTGGTCCCTTGTGCATCTCTGCTGCTGCTGCATAGGTGACTTTCTTTCTCCACAAAAGAAGGTGCATGAGCCATAATTTTCTGATCCTTTTGTTTCCTGTAGGGCCCAGGAAAATGGCCACTGCTTAGAGCTTCCCTGGAACGCTGGTGTGGGGAGGTCACCAGGTTGAAATTCAGTTGTTGGCCTCATTGTTTGGGAAGAGAAAAAATGAGAATTGGGGGAAATTCCATATCCATCCATACAAGCATTCTCCGTGGTTGGTGCTGCACTCGTTCTCTCAAAGAAGCAGCTGCTCTTTGGGCCAGTTTCCTGACCAAGCTCACTTCTCCAGGAAAGATAACTGGATGCTCTGGATGTCACGAGGTTTTGCTTAGAGAAATCCCTTTCTAGAACTGGATTTAGAGGTACATTTTCCAGGTACACCCGTTTTCTTGAGTTGGTAGAATCCTCAGATGCTCGCTTTTTAGATTGTATGGGATGTCTGGCTCTTCTATTTTGAAACCAAACCTGAATGGGGAGAAGAAAATATAATGATAGCATTAACCTGACTTCAAGTTGATTTTTATCTTGTGACAAGAAGATGCAAGCTTTTTCTTTCTTTAAAGTGATATTGTTTACTATCACTATATTTATATCTCAAAGGAACAAAAAAGCAGGGGTGGTTCTATTTATGGTAAAATAAGCAGCTCTTTTTTGTGGTGGTGAAGAATTAGAAATACATCATTTGGGGAATGGCTAATAAGTTATGGCATATGATCATAATGGACCACCATTGTGTTATGAGAAATTATGAGCAGGATGCTTTCAGAAAAATTTGGAATCAGGCAGCTGAGTGTCATAGTGAATAAAGCATCAACTTGGGAGTCAGGAGAACCTGAGGTCAAATCTAGCCTCAGACACTTGACACTTATTCTCTGTGTGATCCTAGACAAGTTACTTTTTTTCTGATTGTCTAACAAGAAAAAAAAAAACAAAACAAAACAACAACAACCAAAAAACAAAAGAAAAGATTAAAAAAAACTGGAAAATTTAGGAGAAACTAATGCAAACGGAAGGGACCAGAACCAGGAGAACATTGTACATAATAACAGCAATATTGCACAATGATCACTTGTGAATGATTTAATGTTCTCAGCAATACAATGATCTAATACATTTCCTAAGCATTCATGATGAAAAATGTTATCCATATGCAGAGAAAGAACTGATCGAGTTAATTGCAGATCAAAATGTACTATTTTTCACTTTATTTGTTGTACTATTTTTTCCTTTGATCTATTTCTTCTTTCATAATATAACTAATATAGAAATATATTTTATATGATTGCAAACCATTTTTGAGAGGGTCTTCACATGAAATTTCAGAAAAGCCTAGTTTAAAAAAATGTATTGCTTTTAATTTGAGAGACAAGTTTTCTCTTTTAGTGAGATTTCTTTATCTGAACATAAGAAAGACTCATAAATATATAAACATGAAAAATAAAAAATAAAGGGTATTTCATTCCATAAGGTCCATATCATCATCCCATTCTAAATGGACTTTCTCTTCCCTGGAAGCATCTCCATTTTCGAGATTTTTATCTCTCTGGAAATAATTTCTGTCTAACACATCCCCCTATTCCAAAATTCTCCAGATAAAAATCTCTCTTTTTCTATAAACCATCTAAGAAGTTAAAGGAGAAAAAGATCTATTCGTATTTATTTCTCAAGATTAAAAATGCCTCATAAAAATTAAAGATGGTAGAGACTCTATCAAATAAATTCAATGAATATAAAACCTAGATTTTATTATATTTTAATTTTTCCAAATATATGTATATTTTTTAAAAGATTTTTTATAAAAGATTGAAATCCCTAATTATGTCTTTCTCTTTGCTCTTCCTCCTCCATCTCCTTTGCTCATTAAGAAGACAAACAATTTGATATAATTTCTATGGTTCTGGAAAATATAATTCCATATTAGCCATGATGAGAAAGAAAATACAGACCAAAGAGAAAGATTAAGAAAGTTTTTAAAAGTGTGCTTTGATCTACATTCAGACTGTAACAGCTCTTTTTCTTTGTTTTTGTTTGTCCACTGGAGGTAGACAGCATTTTTCATTACAGTCCTTCAGATTGTCTTGGATCAGTCTATTGCTGAAAAAAGTTGATCATTGCACTATATTGGTGCTGCAGTATAAGATGTTCTACTGGTGAAAAATTAATGTCAAAGATTACATGGAAACATAGAAAATATATAAATCAAGTATCTTTAACATCCATAGTTGTAAAAGAGATTCTCTCATTATATAAAATTGAACAAACTTGTGTTTGTACAAACACTAGTAATATTCCAATAAAGATAAGGACAGGTGATATTTGTGAAGAGATTCTTCATATCAAATGTGTATTTTGATAAATGCACCATAATGGTGGCATGATTTCCCTTAAAGTTCAAAGATCTGTGTTTCTTCTAAAAATCATAGTTTTTGGAAGAGAAACTGTCTTCAGAAGATAGTTTGTATATGTTGTTCTCATGTAAGATCTGTGCCATGTCAAACATTATCTTAGAGGGTAAATCCAATGCACAGGTATACAAAGAGAATTTCCATTGGCAGGGCATGGTGGAAATCAAAGGTTTCCATCATATCTCCTAAGGTGAAAGAAGATCCATTATGGCCACATCAGAAAAGATCTAAGAAAATAGACAAACAAAAAGCTGGGATTCAATTTTAACTAATCCAATTATTTGAGAAAACAATGTTTGAAAACCAACAAATAAATGTTTATATTTCTATATAACTATATATTATATAGTTTTATATGTATAATATAATCATATAATAATAAGCACTATTGCTTATTTACACCAGAGATCAAAGACAGAAAACATGTTTCTATAATTATTATATATGGCATTATTGTTTGTGGTTGAAAGAAATTGGAATGTGATCTCAGTGTAGTTGAAAAAATCTTCCATGAGAATTTAGATTACCTGGGTTCTTAGATTAATACATCTGGGTGAAATCAAAGAAAACAATCAAAAAATTGATGCCATGACAAATATTGCATGAAGATGAGGGCGGAGAGATGATGAAGCACATAAGAAAGCTTATACTATTATATATGGTCAAAGTTTTAATTTTTAAAAATTGTCCTATGTTACCATGAAGGTCTATTTCTTAGATATAAAAGGAAGTATTGGAAAATAGCAGGGGTGATTTGTTATTCAATAAAATATTATATTTAAAACAAACAAACAAAAAAAGAGGAACCTAAGGGTTTCCTCCATTCCACAATGAGGAATGAGAAGAGAATTAGTGAATATGTCCAAATAGACATTAGCCTATGATTTGATATATGAAAGGGGGGAGGGAAGGGAGTAATATAGGATTTTATTTTATAGATAGACTACTTCTATCTATACAAAAAATTTAAAGACATGCATATATGTATTAGTGAATATGTCCAAATAGACATTAGCCTATGATTTAATATATGAAAGGGGGGAGGAAGGGGAGTAATATAGGATTTTATTTTATAGATAGACTATTTCTATCTATACAAAAAATTTAAAGACATGCATATGTGTATACAAATGCATACATACATATGTGTATCTACCTATATCTATATCTAGCCATTTCCATATCTATAGAACAGACATAAACTTTGTACTTGCTTGTACTCGGGATTCAGGAATGTTAATCAGCCTTGAAAGGTGCTCTCTTTCTTCTATGCCAGGATAGCGGTTCTTTGCAAAATAGTTTACAAGAATATTTATTTGTTCTTTATTAAATTCTGTACGTTTTCTTCTTATTGACTTGGAACTGTGATCTAAGAAAAAGGGAGGAAAAAAATTGGAGAGTTAGATTCCAGAAACAAAAGTATTTTCTTCCCTTTGTAGGTCAGATTTGGAGTAAATGACTCTATTTCTAATCAGCGTCCCTGCAGCAATGGCCCCAAATGAGCCCCCCCTTTTTTTAAAATAACTTTTTATTGATAGAACCCATGCCAGGGTAATTTTTTACAGCATTATCCCTTGCACTCACTTCTGTTCCGATTTTCCCTTCCCTCCACCCCCTCCCCCAGATGGCAAGCAGTCCTTTACATGTTGAATAGGTTACAGTATATCCTAGATACAATATATGTGTGCAGAACCGAACAGTTTTCTTGTTGCACAGGGAGAATTGGATTCAGAAGGTATAAATAACCCGCGAAGAAAAACAAAAATGCAAACAGTTTATACTCATTTCCCAATGTTCCTTCTCTGGGTGTAGCTGATTCTGTCCATCATTGATTAATTGGAACTGAATTAGATCTTCTCTTTGTCGAAGAAATCCACTTCCATCAGAATACAACCTCATACAGTATCATTGCTGAAGTATATAAAGATCTCCTGGTTCTGCTCATTTCACTTAGCATCAGTTCATGTAAGTCTTTCCAGGCCTCTCTGTATTCATCCTGCTGGTCATTTCTTACAGAACAATAATATTCCATAACATTCATATACCACAATTTACTCAACCATTCTCCAATTGATGGGCATCCATTCATTTTCCAGCTTCTAGCCATTACAAACAGGGCTGCCACAAACATTTTGGCACATACAGGTCCCTTTCCCTTCTTTAGTATTTCTTTGGGGTATAAATAAGCCCAGTAGAAACACTGCTAGATCAAAGGGTATTCACAGTTTGATAACTTTTTGAGCATAGTTCCAAATTGCTCTCCAGAAGGGCTGGATGTGTTCACAATTCCATCAACAATGTATCAGTGTCCCTGTTTTCCCACATCCCCTCCAACATTCCGCATTATCTTTCCCTGTCACTCTAGCCAATCTGACAGGTGTGTAGTGGTATCTCAGAGTTGTCTTGATTTGCATTTCTCTGATTAATAATGATTTGGAGCATATTTCATATGTCTATAAATAGTTTCAATTTCTTTGTCTGAGAATTGTCTGTTCAAATCCTTTGACCATTTATCAATTGGAGAATGGTTTTATTTCTTATAATTAGAGTCAATTCTCTATATATTTTGGAAATGAGGCCTTTATCAGAACCTTTGATTGTAAAAATGTTTTCCCAGTTTATTGTTTCCCTTCTAATCTTGTCTGCATTTGTTTTGTTTGTACAAAACCTTTTCAATTTGATATAATCAAAATTTTCTATTTTGTGGTCAATAGTGATCTCTAGTTCTTCTTTGGTCATAAATTCCTCCCTCTTCCACAGGTCTGAGAGGTAAACTATCCTATGCTCTTCCAATTTATTTATAATCTCATTCTTTATGCCTAGGTCATGAACCCATTTTGACCTTATCTTGGTGTACGGTGTTAAGTGTGGGTCAATGCCTAGTTTCTGCCATATTGATTTCCAATTTTCCCAGCAATTTTTGTCAAATAATGCATTCTTATCCCAGAAACTGGTGTCTTTGGGTTTGTCAAACACTATATTATTAAAGTTATTGGCTGTTTTGTCCTTTGAACCTAACCTATTCCATTGATCAACTAGTTTATTTCTTAGCCAATACCAGATGATTTTAGTAACTGCTGCTTTATAATATAATTTTAGATCTGGTATAGCTAGGCCACCTTCATTTGATTTTTTTTTTCATTAATTCCTTTGAAATTCTTGAACTTTTGTTTTTCCATATGAACTTTGTTGTTATTTTTTCTAGTTCATCAAAGTAGTTTTTTGGGAGTCTGATTGGTATAGCGCTAAATAAATAGATTAATTTAGGTAGTATTGTCATCTTTATTATATTTGCTTACCCAATCCAAGAGCATTTAATATTTTTCCACTGGATTAGATCAGACTTAATTTGTGTGGAAAGTGTTTTGTAGTTTTGCTCATAAAGTTTCTGATTTTCCTTTGGCAGATAGATTCCTAAATATTTTATACAATCAGTAGTTACTTTAAATGGAATTTCTCTTTGTAACTCTGACTGTTGGGTTTTGTTAGTGATATATAAGAATGCTGATGAATTATGTGGATTTATTTTGTATCCTGCAACTTTGCTGAAGGTGTGGATTGTTTCTAATAGCTTTTTAGTAGAGTCTCTGGGGTTCTCTAAGTATACCATCATATCATCAGCAAAGAGTGATAATTTGGTTTCCTCATTGCTTACTCTTATTCCTTTAATCTCTTTCTCAACTCTTATTGCCAAAGCTAGCATTTCTAATACAATATTAAATAGTAATGGTGATAGTGGGCAACCTTGTTTCACTCCTGATCTTATTGGGAATGGTTGCAGTTTGTCCCCGTTACATATGATGCTTACTGCTGGTTTTAAATAGATGCTACTGATTATTTTAAGGAAAAGTCCATTTATTCCTATACTCTCAAGAGTTTTTAATAGGAATGGATGTTGGATTTTATCACATGCTTTTTCTCCATCTATTGAGATGATCATATGGTTTTTGTTAATTTGATTATTAATATGGCCAATTATACTGATAGTTTTCCTAATATTGAACCAGCCCTGCATTCCTGGTATAAATCCTACTTGATCTTGGTGTATTATCCTGGGGATGATTTTCTGTAGTCTTTTTGCTAATATCTTATTTAAGATTTTAGCATCAATATTCATTAGAAAGATTGGTCTATAATTTTCTTTCTCTGTTTTCAACCTACCTGGTTTAGGTATCAGTACCATGTCTGTGTCATAAAAAGGAATTTGGTAGGACTCCTTCATTCCCTATTTTTTCAAATAGTTTATAAAGCATTCAAATGAGCCTTTTTCAATCCACCCTTTCTTGCTTTCCCTAACTTGGTTTTCTGCCTAACTTGTCCCACTGTTTTACCCTTTTCTTCTTCCTGCACTCTGATTATTGTAAGAAGTCTGTCTCCTCAGGTGTCTACTGTGTTCCTGCTATCTCTTCCCTCTTTTCTTTTGCCACTACTTCTAGGTCAATCATGTGTTTCATTAAATTTGACTTTTCTATTATAATATTCTCCTAAATAGATCCCCAGATGCCACCCCTGTCCCCTATTCTGTTTGGCACTGGAAAAGTAGAATTAAATTATGTTTTCTCTTTCCACCCTCACCCCCCAAAAAAAACCCAAGAACCTTTTACTCAATCCTCATTGCCTAGAGAGAGAGGAAATAAGGAAGAGTACATCTGGAGTCAAAGGGGCTTTGGACCTAGTGAAAAATAAATCAAGGACTTGAGCCTTAGTTTTCTCATCTGTACAAAGGATTGGGAATAGCATATCTCTAAAGTTTTTTTTTTTTTTTTTTTTTTTTTTTTTTTGATTTCTCCATTTATGGTGATCTGACCAAGTTCTGTAACTTGCTATTCAAGGCTCTAAATACTTTCTAAGCAATGTAACATTCCAAATTTCTTCTGCATTCTCCACTTAAACTGAATGACCAGTTTTTCATTCTCCCACTCCAATTTGCTCAAGCAAAGCTGCATACCTGGTATCTCCTCCCCAGTCTGCTGGAGATTAACATCCTATTTTCCTTTTCTCCTCCTTCATGATGACTACTTTCTTCACAATCCTATTCCTGATTGGCAGTGATCTTCCCTTCCTCAGTTCTCATTCTTTCTCTCCTTCAGTCACATGATAGTTTTATCATATTATATACGTTTATGTATGTTAAGATTTTAAAATGATGAGATTGGTCTGGATGACCCAACTTGAGATATATGATACCAATGGATCATATAGCCAGACGATGTCACAGACAGAAGCAGAACTCAGGTCCTTATGACAATTATTACTCATGATACCATACTAGACTCTCAATATTTGAGGTGGCTTCTAAAGTCCACATTTGTTAAATAGTGACTGCATTGTGTTGGACAACTAGATGGGACAATGGATAGCATGCTGGTCCTGAAGTCAGGAAGATTCATCTTCTTAAGTTCAAACCTGATATCAGACACTATCGGTGTTTGTGTTGTGCAAGTGTGAGTGTGTGTGAGGCTGGGATAGCCAGTTAGCTCTGTCTGTCTCAATTTCTCTTCTGAAAACAAGCTTCAGAATTAAGGAGCAAACTACTTTGTGTATTTGATAAGCAAATCAAATAACAGTATAAAGAATCAGACACAAAAAATCAGTAATGACTGAGCAGTAACACATTGTGATAGGTTGTTATGGGAAACAACTATAGTTTGTTGCCTTTAAATCATTTAAAGATCTCTTTAACAAACTATTATACTCTTTAGAATATTAAACACTTGGTTCTAAAATTACTGAGACTACTTTGATGTATAGAAATCTCAGGACGAAAAATCTCTCTGCCAATAATAATGATGATAAAGTAGTATAACAACTAGCAAATGTTCCAAGTTTTTTTGATTTCTCCATTTATGGTGATCTTCTGACCAAGTTCTATAACTTGCTATTCAAGGCTCTAAATACTTTCTAAGAAATGTAACATTCCAACTTTCTTCTGCATTCTCCACTTAAACTGCAAGTTCCAAGCTCCTGATCTCTGTTATTATGTTCATTTTACAAGTGACAAATAGGTAAAGAGAGTTGCCCAAGGTCACATAGCTAATTAAGTGTTAGGGACTAGGTGGGAACTCAGGATTCCCGACTTTTTGACTCTTCCTGATACTTTGACTATTACCTAGTTGGTGTTTAAGTTTAGCACTTTCTTTACTCTAGCCCATATATTTCACAAACAAATTTTTATTCAGATCTGTCCATCTCTGAAACCATTTCTTTATCCACTGAATCCTTCTGCTTTCCCCTCTATCCCACCCCAAGAAATGTACCATAATTGTCATAATATTATAAAAATCTCTAAAGATAAAATGTTTATGTCTCATGTCCTGAGACTGTAGCAAATTGTTCACTAATTCATTCAGTATTTTGTATTCTCTTTGGGTGTTATAATACACAAATTGGTTAAAAAAATGCACGGATGATTTGGAGCATGGGGGGATTATTAAAACAGAAGAGAAGAGAGAGATTGAGCCCAGTTTACAATGACTCTCATTGTCAAAAATAACCATATAATGTTATAATAGACTTACTAAGAGACTTAGTTCATTTAGTGACCTTTTTTCTCCAAGGACTAAGAACATGGCACTGTGTCCTAAGACAGAAACTGAGGTGAAATTTGAACTTGTAAAAAGCCTTTTAAAACTGACTACAAAGCTAACCCTTAACAGAAGAAATTAAGTTTAAATTCAACCAAACCATAGAAATACCACATAGAAGCTTTCCCATCTCACTTAGAGAAAAGTAACTGAATTTCAGGCAGAATTTGAGGACAAAGTCTTACCAAAAGAATCCAACTTCCTCTCCTCTGATGCTGGGTTGTTGGCCATCTTCCTTGAAAAGTCAAAAGATCAGATGCAAATGATAGGAAGTAATGGAGGAGCCCTGAGGCTTGGGATATTAATCCAGTCCCTTCAAGTTCCAAGATTTAGAAAGAAGAGCCCTGTGTCCTTTTATTTTCTAGAGAAGCTCTCTGAAGGCAGCTTCACAATTTACATAGGAATAAGCACCTCCTCCAAAGTATTGCCTGTTAAGTAGATTAAAAGCAAGGTTGGCAAGAAAGGGCGGGGCCTTTTATCTCAGTACTCAGAAAATGTTAACTAGGTGTTAACTTGGACTTCACTTGTGTTCTCCCACCCCCAACAACTAAGACATCAATTTTATTTTATTTTTGCTGAGGCAATTGGGGTTAAGTATCTTGCCCATAGTCACACTGCTAGGAAGTATTAAGTGTCTGAGACCAGATTTAAACTTAGATTCTCCTGATTTTAGGGCTGATGCTCTATCTACTGGGTCACCTAGCTTAAAACCTCAATTTTCTAGAACACAAGTTGATATTGGGTAATTGGATGACCAAGTAAATTGAGGGTAGGACTTGAAATCAGGAAGACTCATCTTTATGTCTTCAAATCTAGCCTCACACACTTCCTAGTTATGTGACCCTGGGTTAGTTACTTTATCCCATTTGCTTCTGTTTCCTCATCCATAAAATTCCCTCACCAGTGATCATTTTGTCTAGGGTAAAATTTTTTTTTCAAGGACAAAACTTGGTAGTATGATTCCTTAAACTTAACTGATATTAGAAGATGGGGCAAATGTCTCTCTCTACTTCTCTTTTGAAGTGTGAGCAAAGCAAATCTCTCAGTTTCTTCAGATGTAAAGATTTGGAGAAAAGTGTCTTAGAGAGATGACCTCTTAGAACTGGGAGAACACTCAGGAGTGTCTTAAGTTGAATTGAATTTATGGAGTAGCAAGTGAAGAATAGAGATTTCAGACACATCTGAGTTCATGTCACAATGAACACCTCATCAATAGGAAAAGATTATTGCTGCTTCTGTTTCCAACTCCATTCCTCCCAAGGATTCTCTGCCAAGTCCAGTAGCTTGTGTTGCATTCCTTCAATTGAAGCAATACTTTCTAATTGGTTTTAAGAATTAGGTGAAGGGGGACTTTTTTCTTTCTTTAACTAGTTCAGCATTCTCCCATTTTCTGCTCAGAAACTCAGTGCTTTTACTTTTGTCCTTACAAATGATCACTGAAAGATTGAATCAACAAGTCTAAGTTTATTGTACAATGCTGTGGAATAAGTTTTGTGCCTTTAAGCTATGTAAAGACAACTTTAGAATTTCTCTTTATAAACTACTACATTGTTAAAAATACAAGCAAAACGGGGGGCTCATATATGTAACACTGGGTAGTTGTCTACAGTACTTTTTCCCACCACCCATTGCTCACTAGCTGAATATCTACAAAATACAAACTTGCAAAGCTTTTGCATCTCCCAAAGTTGATAAACACAAGCTCCCATCAAAATTGGTTAGGTCTACAATCCTCCCTCCCAGGGCTTCTTGGAAACTGACTTCTGTTTAGCCCCAGCCTAAGAAGAAATTAAGGAATATGGAACTCACTTCATGAAGCACATAAAGGAGTATCACATCAAGTTGAGTATCTTCTACTTCCTCATCTAGGCCTATAGCAACATAATTATCTATTACTTCAAAAAGTCAGGTTTCATTAGAAATAAGAAATTTCCTCCCTTTCCAAGAAGGAGAAAGAGTTAATTATGAAATTGGCTGAATGAAAATGGGTTCTGATCCAGAAAGAGAGGCTCAGCTTCTTCAGGGAAGGACTAAGGTAGATTCTGCTGACAAATGTCTGGAATATCCCAGAAACAGGAGAGGATGAAATCTCATCTGCTTCCAGAGAAGAAGAAGGTACAAAAAATATCTGGTTTGGCTCCCCATTTTCCCTATGAAATTTCTCACCTCCCTCCCTGAGTACTCTCTTGACTACTGACAGGGCGTGACCACCTGTGTTGTACTTGAAGCAATGATACATACAGTAGGATGCTTACTCAGTATGATTGATGAGATAATGGTTCTGTAGTTCACATGTACTTACTGTGATATAATTAAGTAATCATACTAGTATGATATAATGATATAATCACTCTAGCATGATATAATGATATAATCACTCTAGTATGATATAATAATGTAATCACTCTAGTTGGCATATACTTAGTGCTGTAATGATGTAATCAAACTGAGGTATTTAATGGCTGAGAGGACTGGAGATGAGAACTCAAGCCCAATCTCAGACTTAAACTCAGACGCAGACTCAGATCCAGAGGAGGCACAGAAGACTGAGACAGAAACAGAGATCCTCCTGCTGGCTCTCCTACCTTCATCACTCCTCCACCTAAGACCAAGGCTCATCCAGAGATCCTCCAGAGAGCTAGCCTGGACATTATCAGTTCCAGAGAAGCTTCAAAATCCTGTTCAGATCAAGCCCCACTCCAGTTCTTGAACCTTTGGATAGCTTGTGAGGAAGGCAGAGACTCCAAATTATTGCCAAGTCGTGCTCTTTCCTAATGATCACAAGACTGGGATGAAATAAGTTGGTACTGGAGGATTCAAATACGCTTTATGTCTGACTTGCCACCAGATACAGGTGGGCACTGGAAGTACCAATGTCTTGGATAACTATCTTTCTTTCAAGCTGAAAGAAAAGAGAATTCATTGACAACGAAGGAGACTTAGGCGAGGCTCTTCAAACTAAATCCCAAATACTGGATGTTGGCTGCTCGCAAAAAAGAGAGATTTCCTCATTCTCTCAATTCTCTTGCCCAATTCCAGATTCAGCCTCTGCACTCAGATCTCCCCTTTCATCCAGAACCTTCCTGCTTCCCATGGGCCAGTGGCCCTGGATCTTGTGTATGCATCCTCTGCCTCTTCAATCCTCTAAAATAGCATAATGAGAGTGTGAAGAGTGGAGAAGTTCTTGCATGACACCTGACTGATATAGACTTCTCACTGACTCTATCTGACAACTCTGAGTCCTTGCTCACCCCTAAAGTAGAGCAAAGTCACTGCCTGAAAAAGAGGCTGGCATAGTAGTTGAAAGTTTAAGTCTAATTTTAGAGCCCCAGGAATAGGGCTCTCACAAGTTCATAGCATACTCCCTCAAACAATACCTTTATCCCACCCACCCACTCTGGGCATTTAATCTTTGGGACCCAAGAACCAATAGTGCTGTGGAAACATTAGGAATGTTGAGAGTGTCAGGTTAGCGATGCAGATGGGAAGCCCTTTTCTGCACTGTCTTTTCTAGCAATTGTATCATCTTTTCCCTTCCCTTTGAATTACTTAACCTGAGGAGCAATAAATCTTTGAAATGATTTTATTGTGTTTGTTTTTTTTAAAAAAATAGTTAAATTACCCATTATAGATATTATACCTGAATGGTTTTCTTTTGCTGCTCTGAGAAAAGATCCAGATCTGTCCTCCATAAGTGGGAATACCTTGTTGTGATATTGTAGGAAGGGTCAGTTTCATTTTTTAAAGATTTTAAACTTAGTTTGTTAGACTAGTAATGTATGCAGTTATCACCTTAGTGAAGAAAAAGGGAGAGTTTGAAGGATATAGAATTAACAAGTAGAAAGAAAATTAGTCTTCAAAATGAGGAAGGCCAATATGCATGTATTTTGGCTAATGCTGAAGCGATAATTAGCCATTAACAAGAAACTCAATTGACTTTAGAAAATGAGGGACTAGATTCCAGGGCTTCAGCTCCCTTATTGTATAACTTAAATACATCTCTTCCCTTCTCATACCATCAATTTCTTCAGCTGTAACCTGAGGCGGGATTGATGTCTTTAGAGTGATGACCTCCTGGAATTGAGAGAATGCTTACTAGCTTGTTGAATTGAGTTGGATATATGTTAAGGTAAATGGATGATGGAGTATGGAAGTTGGAGACTAAGATTTTCAAATTGAAAAACAGAGCACTGCATGGGTAGGCTGAGCGAATATAATAAAAATGACAATATTACCTAAATTAATCTACTGATTCAGTTCCATACCAATTAAGCTCCCAAGAAATTATTTTATAGTCTAGAAAAATAATAACAAAGTTCAATTGGAAGAACAAAAGGTAAAGAATTTAAAGGGAATTAATGAAAAACATGCAAATGAAGGTGGCCTTGCTGTGGCAGACCTAAAACTTTATTATAAAGCAGCGATCATCAAAATCATTTAGTACTGGCTAAGAAATAGAGTAGTGAGTCAGTGGAATAGGTTAGGTTCAGAGGACAAAATAGTCAATGACTATTGTAATCTAGTGTTTGACAAACCCAAAGACTCCAGCTTTTGGGATAAGAACACATGACTTGACAAAAACTGCTGGGAAAATTTCAAACTAAGATGGCAGAAACTAGGTATTGATCTACACCTAACACCATATACCAAGATAAAATGCAAATGATTTAGATATAAAGAGTGATATTATAAACAAATTAGAAGAACAAAGGATAGTTTACCTCTCACACCTCTGGAGAAGGAAGGAATTTGCAGCCAAAGAAAAACTGGAGTTCATTACTGAACACAAAATAGATATTTCAGATTATATTATATTAAAATGGTTTTATATACAGAAAGGCCTGAAGAGACTTACACGAACTGATGCTGAGTGAAACGAGCAGAGCCAGGAGATCATTATATACTCCAACAACAATACTATATGATGATCAATTCTGATGGACCTGGCCATCTTCAGCAATGAGATGAACTAAATCAGTTCCAATGGAGCAGGAATGAATTGAAGCAGCTACACCCAGTGAAAGAACTCTAAGAGATAACTAAGAACCATTACATAGAATTCCCAATCCCTCTATTTTTGTCTGCCTGCATTTTTGATTTCCTTCACAGGCTAATAGTACACTTTTTCAGAGTCCGATTCTTTTTGTACAGCAAAATAACTGTTTGGACATGTATACTTATTTTGTATTTAATTTATACCTTAACATATTTAATATGTATTGGTCAGCCTGCCATCTGGGGAAGGGGATAGGGGGAAGGAGGGAAAAAATTGGAACAAAAGGTTTTGCAATTGTCATTGTTATAAAATTACCCATGCATATAACTTCTAAATAAACAGCTAAAATAAAGAAAAAAAAAGGTTGTATACAAGCAAAACCAATGCAGACAAGATTAGAAGGAAAGCAATACACTAGGAAAACATTTTTACATTCAAAGGATCTGATAAATACTTCATTTCTAAAATATATAGAGAATTGACTAAAATTTATTAGAATTCAAAGCATTCTCCAATTGATAAATAATCAAAGGATATGACCAGTTTTCAGATGAAGAAATTGGCACCATTTCTAGTCATATGAAAAGGTGCTCTAAATCACTATTGATCAAAGAAATTGAAATTAAGACAACTCTGAGGTACCACTACACACCTCTCAGATTGGATAAATGACAGGAAAAGATAATGATGAATGGAGGGGATTGGGAAAATTGAGACACCAATACATTCTTGGTGGAGTTGTGAACTGAACCAACCATTCTGGTTAGCAATTTGAATCTATGCCTAAAGGGCTATCAAACAGTACATACCCTGTAATCTAGCAGTGTTTCTCCCAGGCTTATATCCCAAAGAGATCTTAAAGGAGGGAAAGGGACCCACTTATATCCCAAAGAGATCTTAAAGGAGGGAAAGGGACCCACATGTACAAAAATATTTGTGGCAGCCCTTTTTGTAGTGGCAAGGAACTGGAAACTGAGTGGATACCTATCAATTGAAGAATGGCTGAACAAGTTATGGTATATGAATGTTATGGGATATTATTGTTCTATAAGAAATGATCAGCAGGATAATTTCGGAAAGGCTTGAAGAGGTTTACATGAACTGATGCTAAGTGAAATGAGCAGAACCAGGAGATCATTGTACATGGCAACAAGATTAAATAAAGTTCAATTCTGAAGGACATGGCTCTTTTTAATAATGAGATGATTCAGGGTAGTTCCAATGATCTTGTGATGAAGAGAGCTATCTATACCTAGAGAGAGAACTGTGGGAAATTGAGTGTGGATCACAACATAGCATTTTCACAATTCTTGTAGTTGTTTGCTTGCACTTTATTTTTTTTCTCATTTTTTCCTTTTTTGATATGATTTTTCTTGTGCAGCAAGATAATTGTATAAATATGTATGCATATATTGGAATTAACACATTTTACCATGTTTAATATATATTTGATTACTTGCCATTTAGGGGATGGGATAGCAGTAAGAGGTGGGGAATCGGAACACAAGGTTTTGCAAGAGTCAATGTTGGAAAATTAATGCATATCTTTTGAAAATAAAAAGCTTTAATAAAAAATGAAAAAAAAAAGCAAAACAGAGCATCGTCTGACAGTATAGTTCTCGAAAATAGCAGTTTTTTGTTGGACTGATTCAAGGATGCCAACAACATTCTAATAACCCAGCACTCAGAAAGAATACCCTATGTCTGACATGGCCCATCTGTTCATCTTTGGAGATGTTATCTTCCAAGGTTCTGAGCAATATTATAAGCTATCAGTTTGTGAGTTTTGGAGAAATGGAAATACTATTTTGTAGTGATTGAGGGAGCTTCCCCTCCCAGGAATTCTCTTTCCCAGTGAAGTAAAAGGGTCCATGTCTATCATTAAAAGAAAGATGAGCTTCTTCCACAACATAGATCATTCCTTCAAGGCAAAAATCATGCATTGTATGCCAAAAAGTTACCTAGGAAGTGGCACACAGTGAGCACTTTCTAAAGACTTGATGTCTGACTGACTCCTATGTGCCAATAGTAGGTGTGAGGGATTCAAAGACAAATTAAAGTCTCCCTCTTGGGATTGCTTAGTCTATACTTTGTATTTAAGTATATAGAAGTTTTTTCTGGACTCCTCCAAGTTCCTGCTCCCAGTAAAAATGGAACCCTCTTGAAGGTAGAGAATTTAAATGGTAATAATAAATATATATTTTTTAAAGATCTGAGGACCATAGTAAAAATTGATGAAGAACTAGAAAAAAAGTTTTATTAAAGCTTTTTTATTTTCAAAACATATGCAAGGGTAATTTTTCAATACTGACCTTGCAAAACCTTGTGTTCCAAATTTCCCCCTTTTACCTAACCCCTTCCCCAGATGATAACTAATCCAATGTAGGATAAGCATGTATAATTATTCTATACATATTTCTACCAATTATCATGTTGCACAAGAAAAATCAGATCAAAAAGAAAAAAAAATACAAGCAAACAACGATGAAAAGAGTGAAAATACTATGTTGTGATCCATATTCAGTTTCCACAATCCTCTTTTTGGGTGCAGATGACCCTCTTCATCACAAAACCATCGAAACTCTTCTGAATCAACTTATTTTGAAAAGCGCCACTTCTGTCAAAATTGATAATCATATAATCTTGTTTTTGCTGTGTGAAATCATCTTCTGTTTCTTCTCATTTCACTTAGCATCAGTTCATATAAGTCACTCAAGGCCTTTTGAAATTATCCTGCAGATCTTTTCTTATAGAACAGTGATTTTCCATAACTTTCACATGCCATAATTTATTCAACAATTCTCCATCTGATGTGCACACACTCAGTTTCCAGTTTCTTGCCACAAGTTTCTTGCCAGTTTCTTGCAAAAAGGTCTGCCACAAAGATTTTTGCACTTATGGGTCCCTTTCCCTCTTTTTTTTTTTTTTTATTATTCTTTGGGACACAAGCCCAGTATAAACAGTGCTGGATCAAAGGGTATGCACAGGCTAATAGCCCTTTGGACATAGTTTCAATTTTTTTTTTTTTAAGAGCTAAAGAATAAATCCAGAAGGAACAAAAAAATAAAAGGACAAAGAAGAAGAAAGAATTGGGATAGAAAATATCCTCATTGGAAACCTTTTCCTTTATCTTCCTTATTCCTCTCATCATCAGACCAACTTCAAAACATAGAGAATGTGGGGTAATGATGTTGTCTTTAAGAACAGTGCCATAGGAGTAGAAAATCAATAAAAGATTTATAAATAATATCCTTTTATCAGAACTTCAGAAAAAGTTCATGGAGAGATGAAGTAGTACACTTCTGTGTGCTTAACTATTAAAGGGGGGAGGAGGGAAGATGTTCATTCCAACTCTAAGAGATATTCTTTATTTACTCTAAAGTGAATTTACTTTCATCAGTGTTTTCTTCAAGGCTGATAGATATCCTGCATCAAACACTCTAAAATACTTTTTTTGAGTCAACAGCACTTTATTTGATATTATCATCTTAGATGCAGGATTGGTCTCCATTGCTTTTGCCTATGGAAAATTTGACTGCCATCTATGGGGACAAATGGATGCCCAGGAGAGAACATGCTGCTTCCCAGGGTAATTTGAGTGCTCAACAGAGAGTTAGTTGACCTAATGGGAGAAGGGACATAGGTAAGAAATTCCTGCATGACCAGTAGAACTCTGTGAAAGATTTGTTTGTTGTTTTAAAAGATGAATTCTCAAGTCAATGATAAAATACTGATTATGGGGGGCATAGATATAGGGAGAGAGAGAAAAAGAGAGAGAGGGATGTGAACTTAGAGTTCATCCATGAAGTGCCCCTCCCCCCAACCCAACAACAACCAAAAGCACAATTTCCTAGAAGGAAAATCTACTTTGGTCAAAAGAATTTAAATGAGCCTGGCAGCTGGAAGGTTATAAGAGGTTAAAACTATACCTTACTGAGAAGATGCCAATTTATCTTATCAACAAGAAGGAATTTCTTCATCTGGGAATTGCCTGGATAAGTTAATTCACAAGCCATTCCTGCTCTCTACAATTCCTAAACCTTGTCTCACAAGGTTGGCAGCTGAATGAAGAGGGTTGGTTTGGGGAGCTTCACTTTCCCCCGTCCCTAAGCTGATTGCCCTACGATTGCCCTCCTGAAAGTATCCAAGCAATTACAGGATGGAGAATTTGGTTTTCTTTCTGGATTCCCCTAAATCTAGTAAAGGCACATAATAGTCAGTCCCAGTAAAGTAGCTTTTAGGTATCTATTTCTGTGAGTCATTTAGCCCAGTGCTAATGGCTTTTGCCTTGAAGAAATGAATTCTGTTGCTGAAGGACTTCACCTAGTATTAGAGAGGAAAGTTTTAAAATTCTTGGCACCAGGAACTTCTGAGAGAATCAGATTCCCTTATCAGTGCAAATGGGTATTTTTCTTCTGTTTTTCTCCCAAATTTTCTCTCCTACATTCTTTTCACCTCTGTTCCTCTCTTATATAGCTTTTCCAGTATCCCCCACCAGACCCTTCTCCCAAATGGAGCAGCAGAAAGAAAAATCAAGGCCTTCAAACAAATAGGAATAGTGAAGCCACACAAATTCCCTCCTTATCTCTGTCCCCCAAAATGTCTGATTTGTTCTGCACCTTGTGTCCGGCAGTGTGCCCAGAAGGGGGCAGCATGCCTGATCAGTCCTCTAAAATCCTAAAGTGACAGTGATTCGAACCAATGCATCTCAATATTCTTTTCTTTGACAAAGATGAATCATTTTTCTGAATCTGATCACTTCACTCTGAATTAGTTTCAAAAGGTCTTCTCTCTCTCTTTTTTTTAACATTACCGAAAAAAGTGTAATCCATTTTATTGTTGTTGTTGTTGTTTTCATAATTATAACTTTTTGTTGACAGAACCCATGCCTGAGTAATTTTTTTTACAACATTACCCCCTGCAGTCACTTCTGTTCTGACTTTTGCCTTCCCTCCCTCCACCCCCTCCCCCAGGTGGCAAGCAGTCTTATACATGTTAAATATGTTATAGTATATCCTAGATACAATATATCTGTGCAGAACCGAATAGTTCTCTTGTTGCACAGGAAGAATTGGATTTACAAGGTAAAAATAACCTGGGAAGAAAAACAAAAATGCAAATAGTTTACACTCATTGCCCAGTGTTCCTTCTCTGGGTGTAGCTGATTCTCTCCATCATTGATCAACTGAAACTGAATTAGATCTTCTCTTTGTCTAAGATATCCACTTTCATCAGAATACATCCTTATACAGTATTGTTGTTGAAGTGTATAATGATATCCTGGTTCTGCTCATTTCACTCAGCATCAGTTCATGTAAGTCTCTACAAGCCTCTCTGTATTCATCCTGCTGGTCATTTCTTACAGAACAATAATATTCCATAATATTCATATACCACAATTTCCCCATTCTCCAATTGATGGGCATCCATTCATTTTCCAGTTTCTAACCACTACAAAAAGGGCTGCCATGAATATTTTGGCACATACAGGTCCCTTTCCCTTCTTTAGTATCTCTTTGGGAAATAAGCCCAGTAATAGCACTGCTGCATCAAAGGGTATGCACAGTTTGATAACTTTTTGGGGCATAATTCCAGATTGCTCTCCAGAATGGTTGGATTCCTTCACAACTCCACAAACAATGTATCAATGTCCCAGTTTTCCTGCATCCTCTCCAACACTCATCATTATTTTTTTCCTGTCATCTTAGCCAATCTGACAGGTGTATAGAGATATCTCAGAGTTTTCTTAATTTGCATTTCTCTGATCAACAGTAATTTGTAACACTTTCATATGAGTAGAAATCAATCTAAAAATTGTCTGTTCATATCCTTTGAGCATTTATCAATTGGAGAATGGCTTGATTTCTTATAGAGTCAATTCTCTATATATTTTAGAAATGAGGCCTGTATCAGAACTTTAAACTGTAAAAATGTTTTCCCAGTTGGTTGTTTCCCTTCTAATCTTACTTGCATTAGTTTTCTTTGTATTAAGATTTTTAATTTGTTGTAATCAAATTTTTCTATTTTGTGATCAATAATGATCTCTTGTTCTTCTTTGGTCACAAATTCCTTCCTCCTCCACAAGTCTGAGAAGTAAACTATGCTATATTCCTCTAATTTATTTATGATCTCATTCTTTATGCCTAAATCCTGGACCCATTTTGATCTTATCTTGGTATATAGTGTTAAGTGTGAGTCCATGCCTAATTTCTGCCATATTAATTTCCAGCTTTCCTAGCACTTTTTGTCAATAATGAATTCTTATCCCAAAAGTTGGGATCTTTGGGTTTGTCAAACACTAGATTGCTATAGTTATTGACTATTTTGTCTTGTGAACTTAACCTATTCCACTGATCAACTAATCTATTTCTTAGCCAATATCAAATAGCTTTGGTGACTGATGCTTTATAATATAGTTTAGATCAAGTACAGCTAAACTACCTTTATTTGATTTTTTTTTCATTAATTCCCTTGAAGTTCTTGACATTTTTTTCTTCCATATAAATTTTGTTGTTATTTTTTCTAGGTTTAAAATAGTTTCTTGGGAGTCTGATTTGTATAGCACTAAATAAATAGATTAGTTAAGGGAGTATTGTCATCTTTTTTATATTCGCTCAGCCTATCCAAGAGCACTTAATATTTTTCCAAATATTTAAATCTGACTTTATTTGTGTGGGAAGTGTTTTGTAATTTTGCTCCTATAATTCCTGACTTTCTTTTTGGTAGATTCCGAAATATTTTATGCTATCGACCGTTATTTTGAATGGAATTTCTCTTTGTATTTCTTGCTGTTGGATTTTTTTAGTGATGTATAAAAATGCTGAGGACTTATGTGGATTTATTTTGTATTCTGCAACTTTGCTTAAGTTGTGAATTATTTCTAATAGCTTTTTAGTAGAATCTCTGGTGTTCTCTACATATCCCAACATATCATCTGCAAAGAGTCATAATTTGGTTTCCTCATTATCTACTCTAATTCCTTTAATCTCTTTCTCCACTCTTATTGCTGAGGCTAGTGTTTCTAATACAAATTGAATAATAATGGTAATAGTAGGCAACCTTGTTTCACTCCTGATCTTACTGGGAAGGGTTCCAGTTTATCCCCATTACATACAATGCTTACTGATGGTTTTAAATATATGCTCCTGATTATTTTAAGGAAACGTCCATTTATTCATATCCTCTCAAGTGTTTTTATTAGGCACTGAAGTTGGATTTCATCAAATGCTTTTTTTGCATGTTTTGCAATGCTCATATGGTTTTTGTTAATTTGGTTATTGATATAGTCAATTATACTAATAGTTTTCCTAATATTGAATCAGCCTTGCCTTCCTGGTATACATCCTACTTGGTCACAGTGTATTTTCCTGGGGATGATTTTCTGCAATCTTTTTGCTAATATTTTATTTAAGATTTTTGCATCAATATTCATTAGGGAGATTGGTCTATAATTTTCTTTCTCTGATACTGGTTTAGGTATCAGTACCATGTCTGGGTCAAAAAAGGAATTTGGTAGGATTCCTACAATTCCTATTTTTTCAAATATTTTCTAAAGTGTTGTAGTTAATTGTTCTTTAAATGTTTGGTAGAATTCACATGTAAATCCATCTAGTCTTGGGGAGTTTTTCTTAGAGGGTTGGTTAATACCTTGTTCCATTTCTTTTTCTAAGATGGGACTGTTTAACCAATTTACTTCTTCCTCTGTTAATCTAGACAAGATATATTTTTGAAGGTATTCTTCCATTTCAGTTAGGTTACCAAATTTATTGGCATAAAGTTGGGCAAAGTAACTCCTAGTAATTGCTCTAATTTCCTCTTCATTAGTGGTGAGTTTTTCCTTTTCATTTTTAAGACTAACAATTTGATTTTCCTCTTTCCTTTTTTAATCAGATTTACTATGGGTTTGTCTATTTCATTGTTTTTTTCATAGAACCAAATCTTAATTTTATTAATTAATGCAATAGTTTTTTTTACTTTCAAGTTTATTAATGTCTCCTTTTATTTTTAGAATTTCAAGTTTAGTATTTGACTGGGGGTTTTTAATTTGTTCCTTTTCTAGCATTTTTAGTTGTAAGCCCAATTCATTGACCTTCTCTTTCTCAATTTTGTGCAAGCAGACCTTTAGAGATATAAAATTTCCTCTTATTACCACTTTAGCTGCAGCCTACACATTTTGGTATGATGTCTCATTATTGTCATTTTCTTGGGTGAAGTTATTAATTATGTCTATGGTTTGCTGTTTCACCCAATAGTTCTTTAGGATGAGATTATTTAGTTTCCAATTATTTTTTGATCTATTTTCCCCTGGCTTTTTATTGAATGTTATTTTCATTGCATCGTGGTCTGAAAAGGACACATTTACTATTTCTGCCTTATTGCATTTGAGTTTGAGGTTTTTATCTCCCAAAATGTGGTCAATTTTTCTATGGGTTCCATGAACTGCTGAGAAGAAAGTATATTCCTTTCTGTCTCCATTTAGTTTTCTCCAAAGATCTACCATATCTAACTTTTCTAGTATTCTATTTGCCTCTTTGACTTCTTTCTTATTTATGTTGTGGTTTGATTTATCTAATTCTGAGAGTGCAAAGTTAAGATCTCCCACTATTATAGTTTTGCTGTCTATTTCTTCTTGCAGCACTCTTAATTTTTCTTTTAAGAATTTAAATGCTATCCCACTTGGTACATATAGGTTAATATTGATATTGCTTCATTATCTATGCTACTCCTTAACAAGATATAGTGCCCTTCCTTATATCTTTTAATTAGATCAGTTTTTGTTTTTGCTTGATCTGGGATGCTTTTTTGGCTTCACCTGAAGCACAGTAGATTCTGCTCCAGTATTTTACCTTTACTCTGTATGTATCAACCTGCTTCAGGTGTGTTTCCTGTAAACAACATACTATAGGATTCTGGTTTTTAATCCAGTCTGCTAATGGCTTTCTCATTATGGGAGAGTTGGCCCCATTCACATTTATGGTTAAAATGACCAATTCTATATTACTTGCCCTCTTGTTAACCCCTGCTTATGCTTTTCTCCTTTCCTTCCCTCCCTAGTATTAAACTTGTGAGCACCACTTCTTTCTCACAGCCCTCCCTTTTTAGTATCCCTCCCATCATCTTAGAGTTCCTCCCCCTATCTTACCCCATTTCTTCACAATTTCTGTATTCCCTTCCACTTAGCTTGCTCCTTTCCTTTTCACTTTTCCCCTCCTACTTTTCAATGAAGTGGAAGAAGTTTCACCATAAATCGAATATGTCTAATATTTTTCTCTCTAAGCCAATTCTGCCAAGAGTATGATACACACTATGTTCATCCCCCTCCATTCTTTTTCTCAGATATAATAGGTTTCCTTTGCCTCTTTGTGAGATGTAGTACTCCCACTTTACCCTTTTTCTGGTACAATTTCCTTTCCACCGCTAGTTTCTAGAGCAAATTACACAGGTGTTCTTTATGTATCTTTATAGCAGAAATCTAGTTCCCAAGATTTCTTTTTACCTTTTTAGGTATCTCTTGAGTTCAATATTTGGAGATCAAGCTTTTTGTTTAGTTCCGGATTTTTCACCAGATATAGATGCAATTCACTTATTTTGTTGAATGTCCGTCTTGTTCCCTGGGAAAAAATGCTCATTTTGGCTGGGTAAGTTATTTTCAGCTGCATACCAAGTTCTTTAGCTTTTCTTAATATCAGCTTGCAGGCCCTTCGATCCTTTAATGTGGACACTGGTAGAATGGAAGGCTTCTGTTTCCCTGAAATCTCCTGATTTCTAGGAAACAGAAGGTCAGGCCTTCAGACTTAATCAAGCACACAGGGGTCCAGCTAATAGACTAAATATTGATAAATGTCAAATACTAATAAATGTCATCAGCTCAGGTTAAGTAAATATGTTTCTAACTGGCCAAGGCTCAAGTAAATATGAGCCTGCATATATTATACAGGTCATGGGGAAAACACAGAAATAATGAAAATAAAATACAGAAAAAGAATTCATACATTCCTGTAAGTTCTTCACCTTATCTCTCTCTCTATTCCATACAAATGTTTCCTAAGAAATTGGATCAGGACCATTAGCTTCATAATATTCAATTAGTTGCTCCCCCACTATTTTCTACTTCTCTGGTTCTAATGTTTTTTTCATTAGAGAACCAAGGAGACATACACTCAAACATGTTTAAGAGCCCAGTGATCTGCTTATGAGATACCAATAAACCTTGCTTCTCTATTAATTTGACTATGCATGCTACAAACTCCTCTTTGGGTGGGGGAGGATCTTAGTATTTACCCAATTTCAGCTGAAAAAGAAAGTGACTACATTAGCTCTTACCAAAGTTTCCTGCTGGTCTATTTTATACTTACCCTATTTCCTGTTCATCGGGACTTCTCCTCTGAGTTTCCGATCATGTCAGTCCAGCTGCTGAGTGTAGGGCCTCATGTCTAGGGCCCCAAGATAGAGTGTGTGTTTCTTTTCCAAAGATGCGGTGTATGTTTCTTTTCCAGTCCTCTCAGACCTTAAATACCTCAGTATGATTACATCATTTCATCACACTAAGTATGTACCAATTAGAAAAACATTATCTCATCAATCACACTGAGTAAGCACTCTGTTGTAAGTCTCCCTTGCTTCAAGTAAAACACAGATGGCCACACCCTCCTTAACTTCTCAGAAAAAGGTGTGAACACCAAAAAGAGGTGGGGAGCCAGACCAGACATTGTCAGCAGGTTCCCTCTGGGCTGAAAGTTTTTATACCTTACCCAGAGTTCCCCCACTATCTGTGGTCTTCTACACTATCCTCTATTTACTTAGTCATCCAGTCACCGAACATCAATTTGTCTTCTAGAAAATTGATGTTTTATGCTAAATGATGTAGTGGATAGAGCATCAGCCGAAATCAGGGGGACTCGAGTCAAAATCTTGTCTCAGACACTTAACAATTCCAAGCTGTGTGGCAGAGGGCAGGCCACTTAAACTCAATTGCCTCAGCAACAATAAATAAATAAATAAATGAAATTGATGTTTTAGTTGTTGGGGGTGGGGGAACACAACTGAAGTCCAAGTTAACACCTACAATTTCTGAGTGCTGAGATAAAAGGCCCTGTTATAGGCCAGGACTCTGTATCTGAACCAAGGATTCTTACAAGGTGTTAAGTCAGTGGAGCTGATAAGACCCTGGCTATCTAGTTTAGCATGGTGATTAATAGTTCTCCAGTTCAGTACATGTACTTAGTACTTAATATAGTTCTGCAAGTTCTGCAATCTAGTTTACAAGATTCACACCTATGATAATGTGATTATCATAGAGTATATAAACTGGGACAAACTCAGCCAGACTGATTCATTCCATCTCACACCACCGTGGTGGCTGGTCTGCCCTCCTGTATTTCCTCCACTGAGACCAAGCTAGCCCAGGCCCCAGGCAAGGAGAAAGTAAAGGATTTGGACTTTAACACTTGGTTATTCTTGTGATTACTCAAGTGAAACAAAGGTTGGTCCAGAGACCTCCAGAAAACCACCTGGAACACTACAAGGCACCACCCTTCCTTGCCAACCTAGCTTTTAGTCTACCTAATAGATAGTTCTTTGGAAGAGGTATTTATTCCTATAGAAAGTGTGAAACTGCCTTCAGAGAGCTTTTCCAGAAAATAAAAATAGGCAGGACTCTTCCTTTCCAGAACTTGGAATTTGAAGGGACTGGATTAATATCCCAAGGCTCAGGGATCCTTGTCCTATCCCAAATCCTATCATTTGGATTTGATCTTTTGATTTTTCAAGGAAGATGGCCAACAGCCCAGCATCAGAGGAGAGGAAGTTGTATTCTTTTGGTAAGTAAGAATTTATCCTCAAATTCTGCCTGAAATTCAAATTTTCTCTGGGTGAGATGGGAAAGCTTCTATATGGTATTTCTGTGGTTTGGTTTAATTTAAACTTAATTTCCTTTTGTTAGGGGCTAATTTTAGAGTCAGTTTTAGAAGGCTTTTTACAAGTTCAAATTTCACCTCAGTTTCTGTCTGAAAACACAGCACCATATCCTTGCTCCTTGGGGAAAAAAAGGTCACTGAATGAAATGTCTATTACTATTATACCATTATGTAGTTAATTTTTGACATTGAAGTTATTGTCAACTGGGTTCAATCTCTCTCTTTTCTTCTGTTTTAATATTCTCCACATTCTCCAAATCATCCATGCAATTTTTTTTTTACCAATTTATGTATTATAACACCCAAAGAGAATGCAAAATACTGAATGAATTAGTAGACAATTTGCTACAGTCTCAGAGCATAAGATATGAACATTTATTTTTAGAGATTTTTATAAAGTTATGACAATAATGATCCATGTTGATTTCTTGGGGTGGGGTATAGGGGAAAGCAGAAGGATTCAGTGCATGCAGAAATTAGGATCATATATCTCAAATTGGGTCATCTAGGCCAATCTCATCATCTTAAAATTTTAACTTGCATAAACATATATAACATGATAAAACTATCATGTACCTGAAGGAGAGGGGGAATGAGAACTGAGGAGTGGAAGATCATTGCCAAGAAGGAATAGGTTGGTGGAGAAGGCAGTCATCATAAAGGAGGTGAAAAGGGAAATAGGATGTTAATCTCCAGCATATTGGGGAGGAGATACCAGGTATGCAGCTTTGCTTGAGCAAAGTCACTGCGGTGGAAGAATGAAAGACTGGTTATTTGGTTTCAGTGGAGAATCCAGAAGAAAGTTGGAATGTTACATTGCTTAGAAAGTATTTAGATCTATGAATAGGAAGTTATAGAACTTGGTCAGAAGATCAGCATAGATGAAGCAATAATAAAAAAAAAAAACTTTAGAAGTATACTATTCCCAATCCTTTGTACTGATGAGAAAACTAAGGGTAGAGTCCTTGATTTATTTGCCACCAAGTCCAAAGCCCCGTTGACTCCAGATGTACTCTTCCTTATTCCCTCTCTCTGTAGGCAATGAGGACTGAATAAAGTTCTTGGGTTTTTGGGGGGAGTGAGGATTGGAAGAGAAAACATAATTCAATTCTATTTTTCCAGTATCAGACAGAATAGTGGATAGGGGTGAAATCTGGGAATCTATTTAGGAGAATATTATAATAGAAAAGTCAAATGTAATGAAACACGTGATTGACCTAGAAGTAATCTAGAAGAAGTAGGCAAAAGAAAAGAAGGAAGAGATATCAGGGACACAGTAGACACCTGAGGAGATAGACTTCCTATAATAATCAAAGTGCAGGAGAAGAAAAAGGTAAAACAGTGGGCCAAGCTAAGCAGAAAACCAAGTTAGGGAAACCAAGGAAGGGTGGATGGATCAAGGCTCAGCTGGGGCCATTGGGGCAGGCAGGCTGATTGGAAACTTAATCATTTACTCCAAATCTGACCTACTAAGGGAAGAGAATACTTTTGTTTCTGTAATCTAACTCTCCAATTCTTTTTCTCCCTTTCCCTTAGGTCACAGTTTCAAATTAAGAAGAAGAAAACGTACAGTATTCAGTAAAGAACAAATAAATATTCTTGCAAACTATTTTGCAAAGAACCGCTATCCTGGCATAACCGAGAGAGAGTACCTTTCAAGGCTGACCTGCATTCATGAATTACAAATAAGAGTAAGTAGAAAGCGTATGTCTATGCTATAGATATGGAAATGACTAGATATAGATATAGGTAGATACACATATGTATATACGCACATGTATACATATATGCATGTGTCTTTAAAAGTTCTGTATAGATAGACTTTGAAAGCTGGGACTCTGGAGAAGTATACTTGAAACAAGGATATTTACAACAAGGTGTCTACTTATTGGAATTTGCGACATAATGATTCTCTAGTTTACATATACTTAGTACTTAGCATGGTGATGGAATATAGTTCTACAGTTGGCACATACTCAGTATGCTGTAATGATATAATTATAATAATGTATTTAAGGCCCGAGAGAATTAGAGACAAAGTCACACTTAGGCTGACACTGGTTGCCACTGAATCAGACTGATGGAGACAGACTGGGACAGACTGAGACTGGATCAGACCATGACAGACACAGACTGTGAAGGAGACAATAAAGACCTTGGACTCTATTCCTGTCCATCCTTGTGGTGACTATCCTGCTGAGACCAAGGTCCGTCCAGAAGACCTCCAAAAAGCTGTTCCAGACATTACATATAGAAAGGAATCTATCTATAAAATAAAATCCTATATTATCTCCCCTTTCTATATACCAATGTCGATATGCTAATGTCTATTTGGACACATTCATTAAGTTCTCCTCTCATTCCTCAATGTGGAATAGAGAAAATCCTTAGCTTCCTCTTTTGGTTTTAAATATAATATTTTATTGAATAACAAATCATCCCTGCCATTTCCCAATACTTTGTTTTATACCCAACAAATAGGCCTTCGTGGTAATAAAGGACAATTAAAAAAATTAAAACTTTGAGCACATATAATAATATAAGCTTTCTTCTGTGGTTCATCATGTCCCTGAGTCATCTTCATGCAATATTTGGCATGGCATCAATTTGTGTTCTGAGGTCTTTTGTTGTTTTCCCTGCTTTTATGCATTCCTAGATGCATTAATCTAAGGGAACAGGTGATTTGAATTCCCATGGAAGATTCTTTCAACTACACTGAGATCACATTCCAACTTCTTGCAACTACAAGCAGTGGTGCCAAACGATGGACATCCCCTGTATTTCTAATTCTTCACCATCACAAAAAGAGCTACTATATTTCTGCATAGATTCATTGCTTCATTTTTGCCTCAGAGACATGGACATAATGGTGGGAAGCAATACCACTTTAAAGAAACAAAAAACATATCTTTTTAATCACAAGATAAAAATCAGTTTGAAGTCAGGTTTACAGATATCATTATATTTTTTTCTCCTCACTCAGAACTGGTTTAAAAATAGAAGAATCAAATATCCCATACAACCTAAAAAGCGAGCATCTGAGGATTCCACCAACTCAAGAAAATGGATGTGCCTGGAAAAAGTACCTCTAAGTCCAATTCTAGAAGAGGATTTCTCTAAACAAAACCTGGTGACACCCAGTGCATCCAGGTATTTTTCCTGGGCAGGTGAGCCTGGTCAGGAAGCTGTCCCAAAGAGGAAGAATGCAGCACCAACCACTGAGAACGCTTGTATGGATGGATATGGGATTTCCGCCAAAACTCATTCTGTCTCATCCCAAACAGTGAGACCAACAACTGAACTTCAACTTGGTGATCTCCCCAGAGCAGTATCCCAGGGAAGCTCCAAGAAGTGGGCATCTTCCTGGGCCCTACAGGAAACAAAAGGGCCAGAAAATTATGACTCCTACACCTCCTTTTGTAGAGAACTGAAGCCACCTATGCAGCAGCAGCAGCAGCAGAGATGTACAAGGGATCACCCAGTGCTTTTCCAAGACACACAGGAGCCCTCACATCAGCCCCAGAATCATCTTATGCTGCAACAGTTGACCCCATCCCAGCATCAGTCATCACAGGAGTTGCAAATGCCTACCCAGCTACTCTCATTGGTGAGAGAGAAGGAGCAACAAAAAGAACTGTTGCCTTTTTTTAAACTGCAAGAACTGCATCCTGTTGATCTATACAAGAGAACTGTTGAATGTAGGTCCATATTATATCTTCATGATGGATCTCTGGCATCCTCAAGAGATGACATGACAGTCCCCATGGGTGATATAGCTGCCCCTCAGAAAGCTGTGATTTCCCCTCAGGGACATGGGACTGACCACCAGGGAAATGTGGAAACCCTCCTAGGAGATCTCACTGCTTCCCCAGGAGATGTTGCTGCCCCGCTAAGAAATTTGACTGTCCCCTTGGGAGATGTGGCAGCTCTTCTGCAAGATCTCACTGACCTCTTGGGAGATGTGGCTGACCCTCAGGGACATCAGACTGAAGATGGAGGAAATGTGGTAGCTCTTCTGGAAGATCTGACTGCCCTCCTGGCAGATGTGGCTGACCCTCAGGGACATCAGACTGACCCCCAGTGAAATCTGAGATACCAGATGCGATATTCACAAATGTTAGGCTTGTAGGTGTCTTATTCTCTGTGTTGTGATGAATTCCAAATAACATGAAGATTATGAATCTTGGCTTCTTCAAGGAATGTGGATACCATGGGGTAACAGACACTTATAAAATCCTTCATTTCTTTTTGTCAAGTCAGGGCATATTGAGATTATGTGAGAGCTTGAGCAGGTCCAGAACCAAACTGAATGTTAGAAAAGTGTGATTTGTTTGGGGTTCTTGTATATTTGTTAGTTTGTATTCTGTGGGGTTTGTTTTCACTTCAGGGGTCTTTTCTGGAATAATTTGATGAGAATTATAATTTTGTTTTGTTTTGTTTCGTTTTCAAGGATAGGCTATTTTGTTGTTATTTCTGTTCAAGGCCTGTCAAGATCATTTTGACAGGCATTTTTTTCACAATGACGTATTTAAAATGCATGAAAATATCACAAATAATTAAAAAAGAAACAAATGTTACTGAAAATAAAAAATTAAAAAAATTTGAAAATGCTATTCTTTATTCCCAATTCATAAACCCATTAGAAATCTTTCCTAGGGAAAAATGCTGTCCTAGGGTGTATAGATTGTTTTATCCAAAAGACACAACAAAGGCTCTTGTTCAAATAAATGTTTCTTTTTAAACTTCCCTCATTTCTGCCCCTGCCCTACTCTTACTAGTTCGCCAAGCTAGCCAAGCAATCCCTTATATCTTATGTCTTCCAAACAGAATAATTTATTTAAATGTAATTGTTTTTTGTATTGTACTGACCAAGTTAGATAAGCAAGGATTCAGCTAGTCATTGGTGGCTAACATTTACAAATAGGGGCTCTTAAGTATGTAATTCACATACCTTGGGATTTCAAATAAAAATACTTTTAAAATCCTAATTTTTCTTCAGGTATAATGAGAAAGGTTATTTATATACAAATATGAGGCTATGGTCACAGTACAGGTAAAAATATGATGTACATGACGGCAAAGAGAGTATGAGGGAAAGATGATTTCCTTGAAGAAGTTCCCCTCAACTTGTTGCCACCCAGTCTCAAAATATTAACATCAAAGTTTCAAAAACTTATGAAAAAAATAATGAACCAGGGGCAGCTAGGTGGCACAATGGATGGAATACCAATCCTGGAGTCAGGAGAATCTGAGTTGCCGTCCAGCCTCAGAAACTGGATAGCTACATAATCATGAAGAAGTCACTTAACCCAAACTTCCCTGAAAAATAAATAAACAAATAAAAGGAAGAAAGGGAAGGGGGAGGCGGGGATCGTTAAAACACAGAGTACAATGTGATGTTTGTAAAATCCTTTACCTATTTTATCTCATAAAGTTCTCATAGAAACCTTGGAAATTAGTAGGCATAACAATGTTTTTATGGTAGATACAACTTGTGGTCTCCCAAGGCAAGAAAATTGAGATTGAAGCATTCCCCTTTACCCAAGCAAATGGAGGCCTTCTCTGCAAATGAAATTCTTAGAAAGTGGCCAAGATGCCAGAAAGAATCAGTGTCTTTGCCAGCATCTCAGTCATTAAGTTGCAGAGACAGTCCTTGAATCCAGGTCTTCCTAGCTCAAAGATCAGCTCTCCATGCATATTGGCACACTCCATCTCACACCTAATTTTATCTCCATTTTCATATATGGAAAAATTGAGGTTCAGAAAAGTTCGGTGAGCACATACTTGATGTGCTGGACCTGACCCAGGGCCATGGAGCAGCTTATGAAAATGACTAACAAGCATTTTTTAAAAAAATCACTAACATAATTATATTTACATTTATTGGGCCCTTGGAAGGAACATCTATTCATAAACTTCCTTGAACCCTGGTAATCAAATTGCTGTTTTGACTAATTTTTGACTATTGACTATTGACTAAATTGACTATTTTTTAATAGATTCTGTGGCAAAGCTACTGTCTGAAAAAGATTATTTGTTCAGCCACATTAATGTTCTCAATGTGGCTTTGACCCAAGATTTTGGTATAAAAGCTTTCTTCCCCTTCACCCTAATTGTCAATTAATTATCCACGCTATTTGACCTGCTTCTTTGGCCTCTCCCTCAGCAATAGTTTTAATGTAGCTCTGGTCCAGGTCTGTGGTCTGAGGAGTCACATGATATTCCAAAATCAAAAATCACGTGCACAGAACCTTCACCAAATAGCCACAGACATATATTTATCTCTCTCATGTGCAAGACTGCTAAATTCTAAGTCAGAGAGATTAAACCCACCCATCCAGGGTGGGGATTGATACAAGTGATAGGGAAACAAAATTCTGCAAACACTCAAAAGAAAGGAGCAAAGAAAATTGTTCTTTAAAATGTCTATGAGTGAGGACTCTGACCAGTAGCCACTTTGACCAATTGACCAGTCAGGGAAGGCATGATCACCTTCTTTTTGGGGTTCTCACCTGCTTGAGAAGTCAGGGAGGTCATGACTACCTTATGTTCTAAAACAAAAGAAAACTGGAGATGTTAGAATCCTAGTGTTAACTCAATTTGAAACAAGGTGATAACTCAAGGGAGATGCTAAAACCTAGTGTTACCTCAATGGAATTGATACCATGCTTGTGTTCACACCTTTAGAGAGATCATAAAAGCAAGAAGTATTGAGTTCACAAGTATGGGAGTCTTTTCAGTGCCTTGATATCAAGTGATATCAGATGATAGGGGCTAAATATCTGTCTACTTCTCCCTCAGTGATTCGCAAGGGCAAATCCTTTTTACTTTGTTCAGTTGTAAACTTTGTTGGGATTGGGGGGAGGAGCATAGAAAGATGACTTCTTGGAATTGGGGTATCCCAACCAGTTTCTTCCCTGAGAGGAGAGACTATCTTCATTGCTTTCAGACTTTTGTTAATACTCACTCAGCTTAGCAGTGTGATCCTTCATTTGAAGAACTGAGGAAATGGAAAGAGAAAAGCTGTATGCACTTCAATAAGCATTTTCATTGCCCTCCTAACTTTCTTCCAAGCTCAGTTCAAATGTTCCCTCCTAAGAGGCCTTTTCTGATACCCTCTGTCCCAGCTGCCCTATTTTCCCCTTTCCCTGGAATGATTTTGTATATTTATGATCTTTATCTCTATGTCCAAGTTGTCAGATACTGGGTCCTTCAGGGCAAGGATTGTTCACTCTTCTCTTTAGATGTTCAGCACCAAGCACAATGATTGGTACAGAGAAGACCCTTAAATAGACTGAATTGAGGGAACATCTACAAAATGCCTCCATGTGCCAGACTGTTTGCTGGAGTTCTGTAGCTTCCCCTATGTGGGCGACTGTTAAAAAATCAGGCAGAACTCAATTGCCCTCCAAGCTTGGCTGGGAATACAAAGGCAAAGTGTAAGAATCTCTAACCTCAAGAAACCTACATTAAACCTAATTTTTTAAAAAAGTACTTTCCATTTTACTGGAATTATCCCAATGAAATGGAAACAAAGAAAGTGATTCCAAGAGGAAAATATAACACAATCAAGCTTACTGTTTCTCTGAACATGAAAAAAAAAAAAAAGAAGAAGGGCTAGCAATTTTGGATTTTTGAGAATCTGAAGTGTCATTATAGATTGTTTTAAGATCAAAAGCAGCTCTAAATGTGGAAAGTGCTGTAGTGGCACAAGCAAAGACATAATTCATGTTTGTTTTTCATATGACTTAAAATTTGCAACTTTTCAATTTTTATTCTTCTATTCAAAGTCTAAACTTAAAAAAAGTAAAGAAACAAACGAAAAAGTCCAACCAATCACTAGCAATGTAGCCTATCCCTAAGGACTTGCTCAAAGAAGAATGAATTCTTTTAGTAACAGCAAATCAAAACTTCCCCATGTATGAGGATTTTTGAATGTGTATCCATAGAGTAAGTGCCCACACGAGATATGAATCTTTTGGGTCAGAATTTTGTTAAGAAGCAGTTTATTGATTGTTTAATATTTTACAAATATAAAGGCAAAGAGAGTTACCAGATGATGTCAATTTCCCTCAAAGCTCTAAAATCTATAATTCAAGTATGAATCTTCATCTTAGGAACTGCTTTGCAAAGACAGTTTGTACAAGTCTTTCAGATGGACTCCAGAGCAATCTCTTATGCCAAACTGTCTCATGTTGGTGACCCAGTCTAGAAATATTTGAGGAGACTCTCTGGCCACCACCTGGGTGAAATAGAAAATCATCACCTCACTATCAAAGATTAAAGGAAAAAGATTATCCTCATATCAGAAGAGACTTAGAAAGCAGACACAAAAATATACTGGAGCTCTACTGGAACACAACCACTTTAACAGCCTATACTTGAAACCTATTTCCTATCATTTGAACATTCCTGGGCATTTATCTGTGAGAGATCAAAGACAGAGGAAATGATCCCATGTTTAGTATTTATAATAGCATATTTTTGTGGTAACAGAAAAAGGGGAGGTAGCAATTTCCCCCAGAAAGATCTCAGTGGATTCAGACACTGCCACCATCATTAGTGAAGGAGGAAGAATAGTCCTGTGAATAGTTCCCTGCTTTTTACCAAGTAAACCTGCAACGTATGCAGGTATCCAAGAGGACTGCTGAGCTTGGTTCTACATTACTTCTGCTTAATAGCTCCCCAGAAATAGCTGGAAAACTCCCTGGGAAATCAGGGTGACACTTTGAGAAAGGGTACACCTGTATACATGGCAATTTTTGGCAAATTTTCTCTTTTTTTCTTGTATTTAAGTTAACATTTTTTAAAGTTCCCTCAAAAGCACCCTATCAAGTAAATATTGTGTATTCTGTTGAATTGGGAACTAAAGCCAAGGTTGCTTACATTCCCCTAGGATTGAGTTGGGGGGGTCAGAATTCGAAGATAAGGAAAGGGGAATTTCAGTAAGGAACCCTTCTTTCTATCTTGGGGCCATCAATTTAGACCCTGGGGATACTGAAGCTGAAGGAAGACTCTTCTTTTTAATATACAAGCCCTTTTCATTCAGCCACAGGCCCTGTAAGCAAAGCCCCAGTTTTGTAAAGATGCTACAGGATTTCTGAATTCACTGATCCAGCAAAGTCCTTAAAGAGGAATTAGGAAGTTCCCCATACTTGATAATTATAGCCTCTTATAACCTTCCAGTTACTAGGCAACTTTCCTTCTAGCAAACTGATGTTTGAGTTGCTGGGCTTGGGCAAGGTTTACAATTCAATACCAAGTTCACACTTAACTTTGCCTAAACAATCAGATAAGAACCCTTTCTCTGGAGTGGGGACTTTCTCCATTCTAAATACAGGAAATGCAAATGCCTAAAAGGAAAAATTGCTTTAGGATTTGTGGGGTTTTGAAGGAGGGTGCTATCTATCAATAGGGTTGAGTTTTCCTATCTTGCTCTGGGCAATAAATGCATAAGCTGAAGGAGTTTCAAAAAAGTAATTCTTGAAAAGGTTTGCTTTGAATTCAATCTTTAAGACAAAGTGGTGAAGCTCCAGCTGAAATCTCTCCAATTCAGAAAGAAAAAAGACTACCAAGGAATTCATACCAGTGAATGCTTCCTGCCAATTTGGAGCAGAAGGAAGCAAACCAGAAAAAAAAAATGTAATTCTGATCATGAAAAAAGAGCTTTTTCAGAGGCATGAGATTTTTGAGGAACAAGAGTGATTTCCTGGAGACAGAGATTACCAGAGTTCAGAATATTCAGGACCAGTGCCTTCGAATAATAGGACCATTGAATCTCAAAGTTATACAGAAAAAAATGGGGGTAAAGAGTGCAAGAGATTCTGATTGGAAAAGATATAGAAAATCACCTTCGCCAGGCAGGAGAATCGAAAGAATTTCAAAAGCTCAGAGCTCACGTGCTCAGGATGAGCCTTTGACAAAGAAGAAGAAAGATAACGTGGATCCTCTCTTCACGTGCACAGATGGTGCTTATGTTCCATCAAAGCTCAGGATGATGCAGGAATAGATTACAGATAAAGACAGCTTAGTGGTCCAAAGCATGAGCTGGGTGGCCTTAAAGAAGTCCATCAATGGTCTCATAGCAAATTCTATTTAGCTGAGAGAAACTTGGTGTTCTTGTAGATTCCTTTGAAAACATCCTTTATCCCAATATAGGAAAAAATGACAGAACTTTCAGCAAGGCTCAATATTGGGAAGCCTAGACTACAAGTAAGCTGATAACTGATAACTGATACCTAGATGTTACTGGTATGCTTGTGAGTGTCTTTAACATTCTGTTAGAGGTAACATAGAAGCAGAGAGAATGCTGAGCAAAGCCCCTGAGGTGGGAGAATAAGACTACTACCACTTCCGTGCCTAATAAAAATACTTGAGAGGACAGGAATAAATGGACTTTTCCTTAAAATAATCAGGAGCATATATTTAAAACCATCAGTAAGCATCGTATGTAATGGGGATAAACTGGAACCTTTCCCAATAAAATCAGGAGTGAAACAAGGTTGCCCACTATTACCATTATTATTCAATTTTTGTATTAGAAACACTAGCTTCAGCAATAAGAGTGGAGAAAGAGATTAAAGGAATTAGAGAAGATAATGAGAAAACCAAATTATCACTCTTTGCATATGTTATGTTGGGATATGTAGAGAACACCAGAGATTCTACTAAAAAGCTATTAGAAATAATTCACAACTTTAACAAAGTTGCAGAATACAAAATAAATCCACATAAATCCTCAGCATTTTTATACATCACTAAAAAAATCCAACAGCAAGAGATACAAAGAGAAATTCCATTCAAAATAACGGTCGATAGCATAAAATATTTCGGAATCTACCAAAAAAAAAAGTCAGGAATTATAGGAGCAAAATTACAAAACACTTTCTACACAAATAAAGTCAGATTTAAATAATTGGAAAAATATTAAGTGCTCTTGGATAGGCTGAGAGAATATAATAAAGATGACAACACTCCCTTAACTAATCTATTTATTTAGTGCTATACAAATCAGACTCCCAAGAAACTATTTTAATGACCTAGAAAAAATAACAACAAAATTCATATGGAAGAAAAAAATGTCAAGAATTTCAAGGGAATTAATGGCAAAAAAAATCAAATGAAGGTGGTCTAGCTGTACCTGATTTAAACTATATTATAAAGCATCAGTCACCAAAACCATTTGGTATTGGCTAAGAAATACATTAGTTGATCAGTGGAATAGGTTAGGTTTACAAGACAAAATAGCCAATAATTATAGCAATCTAGTTTTTTTTTTTTTAATTTTTTATTTAATAATTACTTTATATTGACACTCGTTTCTGTTCCGATTTTTTTCCCCTCCCTCCCTCCACCCCCTCCCCTAGATGGCAAGCAGTCCTTTATATGTTGGATATGTTGCAGTATATCCTAGATACAATATATGTTTGCAGAACCGAATAGTTCTCTTGTTGCATAGGGAGAATTGGATTCAGAAGGTATAAATAACCCGGGAAGAAAAACAAAAATGCAGATAGTTCACATTCGTTTCCCAGTGTTCTTTCTTTGGGTGTAGCTGCTTTTGTCCATCATTTATCAATTGAAACTCAGGTCTCTTTGTCAAAGAAATCCACTTCCATCAAAATATGTCCTCATACAATATCGTTGTCGAAGTGTATAATGATCTCCTGGTTCTGCTCATTTCACTTAGCATCAGTTCATGTAAGTCTCGCCAGTCCTCTCTGTATTCATCCTGCTGGTCATTTCTTACAGAACAATAATATTCCATAACATTCATATACCACAATTTACCCAGCCATTCTCCAATTGATGGGCATCCATTCATTTTCCAGTTTCTGGCCACTACAAAGAGGGCTGCTACAAACATTTTGGCACATACAGGTCCTTTTCCCTTCTTTAGTATTTCTTTGGGATATAAGCCCAATAGAAACACTGCTGGATCAAAGGGTATGCACAATTTGATAATTTTTTGGGCATAATTCCAGATTGCTCTCCAGAATGGTTGGATTCATTCACAACTCCACCAACAATGCATTAGTGTCCCAGTTTTCCCGCATCCCCTCCAACATTCATCATTATTTTTTCCTGTCATCTTGGCCAATCTGACAGGTGTGTAGTGGTATCTCAGAGTTGTCTTAATTTGCATTTCTCTGATCAATAATGATTTGGAACACTCTTTCATATGAATGGTAATAGTTTCAATTTCATCCTCTGAAAATTGTCTGTTCATATCCTTTGACCATTTATCAATTGGAGAATGGCTTGATTTCTTATAAATTTGAGTCAGTTCTCTATATATTTTGGAAATGAGGCCTTTATCAGAACCTTTAACTGTGAAAATGTTTTCCCAGTTTGTTGCTTCCCTTCTAATCTTGTTTGCATTAGTTTTATTTGTACAAAGGCTTTTTAATTTGATGTAATTGAAATTTTCTATTTTGTGATCAGTAATGGTCTCTAGTTCATCTTTGGTCACAAATTTCTTTCTCCTCCACAAGTCTGAGAGATAAACTATTCTATGTTCCTCTAATTTATTTATAATCTCTTTCTTTATGCCTAGGTCATAGACCCATTTTGATCTTATCTTGGTATATGGTGTTAAGTGTGGGTCCATGCCTAATTTCTGCCATACTAATTTCCAATGATCCCAGCAGTTTTTATCAAATAATGAATTCTTTTCCCAGAAGTTAGGGACTTTGGGTTTGTCAAACACTAGAAGCAATCTAGTTTTTGAGAAACCCAAAGATCCCAACATTTGGGATAAGAATTCATTATTGACAAAAAGTGCCAGGAAAGCTGGAAATTAATATGGCAGAAATTAGGCATAGACCCACACTTAACACTATATACCAAGATAAGATCAAAATGGGTCCCGGATTTAGGCATAAAGAATGAGATCATAAATAAATTAGAGGAATATAGGATAGTTTACCTCTCAGACATGTGGAGGAGAAAGGAATTTGTGATGAAAGAAGAACCAGAGATCATTATTGATCACAAAATAGAAAAATTTGATTACATCAAATTAAAAAGCTTTGTACACAGAAAACTAATGCAAATAAGTTTAGAAGGGAAACTAACCCTTCTAAAGTGGGAAAACATTTTTATAGTTAAAAGTTCTGATACATTTCCAAAAAATATAGAGAATTGACTCTAATTTATAAGAAATCAAGCCATTTTCCAATTGATAAATGGTCAAAGGATATGAACAGACAATTTTTAGATGATGAAATTGAAACTATTTCCACTCATATGAAAGAGCGTTAAAAATTACTATTGATCAGAGAAATGCAAATTAAGACAACTCTAAGATATCACTAAACACCTGTCAGATTGGCTAAGATGACAGGAAAAAATAATGATGAATGTTGGAGGGGATATGGGAAAACTGGGACATTGATGCATTGTTGGTGGAGTTGTGAAAGAATCCAACTATTCTGGAGAGCAATCTGGAATTATGCCCAAAAAGTTAGCAAACTATGCATACCCTTTGATCCAGCAGTGCTACTACTGGGCTTATATCCCAAGGAGATACTAAAGAAGGGAAAGGGACCTGTATGTGCCAAAATATTCATGGCAGCCCTTTTTATAATGGTTAGAAACTGGAAAATGAATGATGCCCATCAATTGAAGAATGGGGAAATTGTGGTATATGAATATTATGGAATATTATTGTTCTGTAAGAAATGACCAGCAGGATGAATACAGAGAGGCTTGTAGAGACTTACATGAACTGATGCTGAGTGAACTGGGCAGAACCCAGGAGATCATTATACACTTCAACAACAATACTGTATGAGGATGTATTCTGATGAAAGTAGATATCTTCGACAAAGAGAAGATATAATTCAGTTACTGTTGATCAATGATGGACAGAATCAGCTACACCCAAAGAAGGAACATTGGGCAATGAGTGTAAACTATTTGCATTTTTGTTTTTCTTCCCAGGTTATTTTTACCTTGTAAATCCAATTCTTCCTGTGAAACAAGAGAACTGTTCGGTTCTGCACAAATATATTGTATCTAGGATATACTATAACATATTTAACATGCATAAGACTGCTTGCCATCTATGGGAGGAGGTGGAGGGAGGAAAGGGAAAGGTCAGAACAGAAATGAATGCAAGGGATAATGTTGTAAAAAAAATTACCCATGCATATGTCCTGTGAATAAAAAGTTATAATTATGGAAAAAAAAAACAATAAAATGGATTATACTTTTTTCAGTAATGTTAAAAAAAAATCTGAGAAGACCTTTTGGAAATGATTCAGAGTGAAGTGATCAGAGTCAGAATAATGATTCATCCTTGTCAAAGAAAAGAATATTGAGATTCATTGCTTCAAATCACTGTCACTTTAGGATTCTAGAAGACTGATCAGGCATGCTGCCCCATTCTGGGCACACTGCCGGACACAAGGTGCAGAACAAATCAGACATTTTGGGGGACAGAGATAAGGAGGGATTTTGTGTGGCTTCACTATTCTTATTTGTTTGAAGGCCTTGATTTTTCTTTCTGCTGCTCCATTTGGGGGAAGGGTCTGGTGGAGGATACTGGAAAAACTATGTAAGAGAGGAACAGAGGTGAAAAGAATGTAGGAGAGAAAATTTGGAAGAAAGACAGAGGAAAAATACCCATTTGCACTGATAAGGGAATCTGATTCCCTCAGAAGTTCTTGGAGCCAAGAATTTAAAAACTTTCCTCTCTAATACTAGGTGAGATCCTTCAGCAACAGAATTCATTTCTTCAAGGCAAAAGCCATTAGCACTGGGCTAAATGACTCACAGAAATAGATACCTAAAAGCTTCTTGACTGGGACTGACTATTATGTGCCTTTACTAGATTTGGGGGAATCCAGAAAGAAAACCAAATTCTCCATCCTGTAATTGCTTGGATACTTTCAGGAGGACAATGGTAGGGCCATCAGCTTAGGGACTGGGGAAAGTGAAGCTCCCCAAACTAACCCTCTTCATTCAGCTGCCAACCTTGTGAGACAAGGTTTAGGAATTGTAGAGAGCAGGAATGGCTTGTGAATTAACTTATCCAGGCAATTCCCAGATGAAGAAATTCCTTCTTGTTGATAAGATAAATTGGCATCTTCTCAGGATGGTATAGTTTTAACCTCTTATAGCCTTCCAGCTGCCAGGCTCATTTAGATTGTTTGGATCAAAGTCGACTTTCCTTCTAGGAAATTGTGGCTTTAGTTGTGGTGAGGGTGGGGGGAGGAGCACTTTATGAATGAACTGAGTTCACACCTCCTTTTCTTGAGGTGACTTAGAACTCTTGACCTTTGTGCCCTGCCCTGACTTAGGACTTTCCCTCTAAATAAAGAGAGGGATTGCTCACTTGGCTGTCTTGAGCTAAGGCAAGACCTATGCCTGCCAGAGGTGGCAAAGGAACTGGGGAAGGTGATTCCAGTCGGCTTTCCTAGTAATATCGAAGCAGAGATTTGCGTTCTTACACACAGATAAAACAGAGACAAATTGGTCAAGATTCTCCTGAGGAGGTTCTTATTCGTGATTTCAGCCAAGAATTAGAAGAAACAGAGAGTTGGACCAAGAGAAAAAACCGACAACTCTTCCGACCCGAGAGCACATAAGCTCATCTTCTGCACAGGAGAAACTCTGGTTCTTGCATCGAATCTCGGGGCTAAAGAAGATGAAGAGGATGGAGTCAGGGGCTGCTGCCATGGGTCAGGTCAAGCCGGTGGTCGGCAGCAATACCGTGACTCCTGTTTTGTCCTCCAGAGACGGCCAACTTGGTACCACCGCGGTGCCGACTTTGACTGGGAACAATGAGGTTCCGAACTCTCAGCTTCCCGGGAGTGTTGTGACTTTCGCTGGGACTCTGGCTGCTGCTGTGGCCCCTGCCACTAGCCACGTCAACCCGAAACCCGAATCTGTGACGGTGCAACTGGAGAAGGGAAATGCTGCCAAAGCTGTCCTGCCTCCAGCTGCTTCTAACGCTACCAACCAGATATTCCTCCTCAGTCCTGAGGTGCCTGCTTCTTCTTCACCCATCGTGACCCTGGCCTCCAGTACTGGAAGTGGGAGACCTGCTGTGGTACTAGGGAAGCCACCAAGTCACAAGGCTGGACCTGCCCCAGCCTCCCAGACAGGGAGCAATACCAAAGGGGGGAGTGGGCCTGCTCCTGTGGCTGCTGCTATTGCTGCTGCTCCTTCTGCTGTTACTGCTGCTGCTGCTGCTTCTGCTATTGCTGCTGCTCCTGCTGTTGCTGCTCCTGCTGCTCCTGCTGCTCCTGCTGCTCCTGCTGCTGTTGCTGCGACTACTCTGGGTACTCGAGTTGCACTCCAGGCGTCCCTTGTCAACAGCCAGCCTGGCCCCAGCAGGCCAGACACAGGCACCAAGCAGGTCATCAGGGTGTTTTGCCCCAACACTATGGTGCAGGCAGTGTCTCAGCAGCAAACCCACGCACCCGGTGGCCAGTCTGGCACAGGGACTATCAAGATGGTCAGGCCCACTATGAAAGAGGACCTGCCCCAATCTAGTGGAACACCAGCTCCTGGAACTCAGAAGGCCGTGACTAAAGGTCCGGCCAACACAGTGGCACAAAGCCTAGCAGGAACTCCAGCAGTTCCTGTGATTAGAATGCAAGGCACCTTGACTCAGAGCGGCGCAGCACCCCGTCAGCCTCAAGCAGCTCCGACTCCTGCAAATATGCAGTCTATACAGCTGCCCCCAGGTGCGGTCCTCGTGCAAAATGTGACTAATGGGCAGTTGTTCGTGCTTTCTCTACAGAGCTTGGAAGAGGCCCTTGCTCAGTCCCAGTCTCAGAAGACCACGGCAAGAAGCGCGGCCATTCCCACGAGCACTCCTCCAGTCCCCGAATCAACTGTGCCGGCTCCTGGAGCCACAATTATTGCCCGGCAAGTGACACAGACTGCCTCAAATAAGCAAGCGCTTCAGACACAGCCCACCCAGCAGCCAGCTGCAGCATCACGGCCTTCTCCTGGCCCGCAGGCGCAGACGACTCCAGGGGCTGCTGCCCAGGCAGCTGCCTCAGCAACAGGCTCCACAGCCGTTCGGACTGCAGCTGCTCAGGGCCCCGGACCAGGAGCCAAGACGCCTCTGCCTCTGCCGCGGAAACCGTGGAAAACGCGAAGAAATGTCAGCACTTCCTGGCGACATTAGTCCAACTGACCTCCTCGGGGAAACAGTCTGCAGAGGGGGCAGCGAAGATCCAAGATTTAGTCCGGAACTTGCTGGACGGGAAAATCGAGGAGGAAGCTTTCTGCAGCACGCTAAGCCGAGATCTGAATGCTTCGCCTCAGCCTCACCTCGTGTCTTTCTTGAAGAGGAGTTTACCTGCCTTAAGAAAGTCGGCTCCAGATTCGGCCGTTTTTATCCAGCAATGTTTGCAGCAGCGGCAGCAGCAGCTTACGACCCAGGCCGCCGCTACCCTGAGAGCAGAGTCGCTGAGCGGTCCCGTAGCGCGCCCAGCCGGCAACACAGCTCTTCAGCCGACAGTCAGCAGCGCTCTTCAGCCTCCAGTCCTCCGTCTGACTCAAGGCGCGCCAGCCCGCGCCAGCGGACCCGGACAACCCGCGCCTCTGCTTGGTCAGCAATCACAGAAGCCGGGGTCTTCGAGTAGACCCCTCGAAGTCACACTGACGCAAACTCCCAGGGCCGCACTACTCGCTCCCCCTTTGCAAATCCAAGTAAGTCGACAGACAGCTCCCGGGCTCCAGCCTGCCGAGGCAGTGGCCGCTCGAGCTCTTTCCACTGTCTTGGCACAAGCGGCTGCTTCGCAAAAGAACAACCCAAAAGGACCCGGCAGAGGTGCTGTCAGCGGTGACGGTGATATTAAGGGTGTCCTTTCGTTGGCAGGAGGAGTCTCGGCGACCAATTCTAAATCAGCGGGCGCATTAACAAGCTCTTGTAAAGGGGAAACCTTTCTCCTTTCCGCACCTTTACAAAGAAGAATCTTAGAAATAGGCAAAAAGCATGGCATAACGGAAGTGCATCCTGATGTAGTGAGCTACCTGTCACGAGCAACACAGCAAAGGCTGCAAACCCTGGTGGAAAAAGTATCGGTAGTCGCCCACCAAAGGCATCTTTCTTATAAAGATGATAAAAGTTATGAACAGGAGAGTGACGTCCGGGCACAGCTCAAATTCTTTCAACAGCTGGATCGACTGGCAAAGCAGAGGAGAGACGAACGAGAAAGAAACGTATTGATGCAGGCGGCCAAGTCTCGATCTAAACAAGAAGATCCAGAACGACAGCGGTTGAAACAGAAAGCGAAGGAGATGCAGCGACAGGAGCTAGCACAGCAGATGCAAAGGGCAGCCAACTTAGCTGCATTAGTGGCGATTGGCCCTACTAAAAAAAGGAAGCTGGATTCCCAGGATGCCGAACCAGAGATAGCGACCCCAAGCACTTTTGGAATCGGAATAACTGGACAGTCTACTCGAAAAAAGACAATTCGACTCAACCGCAGGGACCTCATCTTTTGTTTAGAAAAGGAGAAAGAGACAAGACATTCACTATTACTCTATAAAGCGTTTCTTAAGTAAAGATGGGAAAGATAAACACATTTCTATGGAGACACCTGGGGATGATTTTATATATTTGCATATTAAACCCTTTTTGTAAATAGGATATTGTTAAAATCTATTCCTCTTAGCACATAGATTTTATATCCCTGTTTACCAATTCTTTTTGTACTCCTATTTGTATTTATATTTTTGTTATAATTCTGATGTATACATCAACTCTTCATAATAAAAGTTAATGACTGTAACACGGAGAATAGTTACAAAAGCCTGTGGATATTATTAAAGGACAATTCAACATTGGAGGAGGAGACAAGACTGACGTACAGTTGACAATCTGCTGGTTTGGGTGGTTTGGGAAATTTGGGAACTGCGACATCCACAGAGGTAAACTGAGTTATTTGTACCCAATGCAAGCAGCATTACATGTCCTTGGGTCAGGGTCCTGACTAGACTCATCTATCGGTACTGGAGATCTGGAAGTATTTTATGGTGACAGGCTATTTTCAGAAAAGTCTGCTTCAGGATAAGATTTGGAGATATAATCTATGCAGCTACATCCTTTTTCTTGACTTGGAAGAAGACTCACATCACCCCTTTTCTGGTTGTATGGGTTGTCTAGCTGTTCGATATTGAAACTAAACCTAAGGGAAGAGAAGAAAAAAATGTAAGGATGTATATTCACTGAACAATATTTTTCTTCTCCTCTTGTTATTAACATTGATAAACTTATGCAAGGCAAGTCCTTGCCTTTTCTTCATCACATGGGTTTTACCTCCCCCTAAATATTTGTAAATCAACCTACCTTTCTAACTTTCTCCACTTTCTCCACTAAAATTGAACTACATGACTGTGTAAAGCATACTCTCCGTTTTCATGCTCTTTAAAAGGGTGTTAAAGACACACACACAAGCATACATGTTCCATGAAGTCATCAGCTGTCCACTCACCTTTATTCTTCATTCTTCTGTATTGAGCCTTTTTGCTAGTTCTTCCTTTATATTTCTACAAGGATGGCATTTCTGTTTTGGATTTTTGGGTTGTTTGCTTGTTTTGATTTTTCAAAAATAGTGGATAAGAACATTAAGCTGTTTTTTGTTTTTGTTTTTGTTTTTTTGTTTTTTTTTACAAGTACAATTCTCTTCTTTCTCATTGAAGCAGGTAGGAGCTTGTTCTATGTGAAAAGGAAAGATTTGGAGAATGAGAGGAGCATTCCCTCACTAGCTCATATTTGCAGTAATTACTTGGAGACACTGTCAGATCAGCCTTTTTGGAGCAGTGAACAGGAGTGTATTTTGTCAATCTTTGCTCTTTGAATTTCCCTTCCATGGTTTTCTCCATACCTGAACCACCACTTTTGCTTCTTCTGCTTCCTCTGTTCTGTGTGTTGGAGAAAGTCTGTGCTCAGGTCCCTAGTATCACTGGCATCTGTTCCCTCTTGTCTATTTCCACCACTTCCAGGCCAATCCAGGCTTTCATTCCTTAGGTCTTCCCTTTCCTTAACTGCATTTCTCATTACCTATGGAGAGAGAGGGGAAAGGAATAGGCTTTGAACCTTGTGGAAAGTCAAGGAATTACTCTGGCTTCAGTTTCTTCATCTGTAGAAAGGAGTGGCAATGATTGACTTTATAAAGTTATTTTCTCCAATTTCCCGTCTATTGTGATTTCCTGATCAAATTCCTTAATGTCCTATTCAAGACCCTAATATTTTGAATTTCTATTTAACTTTTGGTTCTAGAAGTTCAGGGAACTTTTCCTTCATAAGTTTTTGAAAGGTGAAGTCTAATTTCTTTGTGATCATGGTTTCCAGGTTGTCCAAGCCTTCTTAAATTAACTCTGTTGTAACTGCTTTATTCGATGAGATTTCACTTGGTTTTCTAATTTTCATTGTTTGATTTTTGTCTGTTTGGTTCCTGATGTCTCAGAGTCATTGTCACCCTCTTATACAATTATAGTTTTAAAGGATTTATTTTCTTCAGTGAGCTTTGGTATCTCATTTTCTAGTTGGTGAATTAGAGTTTTGAAAGAGTTTTTTTTTTTCCCTTCAGGGGATTTTTTGAACCTCTTCCAATCTGACTAGATATGGTTTTTAAGGAGCTCTTCTTTGCTGTGAGTTTTTGTGCTTTCATTGGCAATTCTCCTGCTCAAGGCATTCTCTTTGTTGAATTTTGTTGGCTCTCTTGCCTTTGGCTGGTTCTGTTTTTGTCTTGTCTTGTCTTGTTTTGTTTTAAGATGTTGTTTCTTTAATATTTTTGCATATGTGACTCCTTTATTGTTGGCCCTTCTTCCTTCTGATTTTCTTGCAACACATTTCTTATCCCAATGCGTCTTCTGTCTTTCTTACTCGATTTAAAAAATTCTCTTTCAATATTTTCCATGATCTGAAATCAATTCATAGTTTTTCTTTGAGGATTTGAATAGAGGAGTTTTGATTTTGTCTTCTGAATTTGTGTTTCAATTTGCCCTATCACCATAGTCACCTTTTATAGTTGGGAACTTTTTCTATTCTTTGCTCATTTCCCAATCTATTTCTTGACTTTGAACCTCTGTTAAGTGAGGTTCTGCTTCTGCAGTAGGGTGGGAACTGTCCTCATTTTCAGCGTTATTTCTGCAGCTATTTTTAAAAAAAAAATAATTATAACTTTTTATTGACAGAACCCATGCCAGGGTAATTTTTTTTACAACATTATCCCTTGCACTCCCTTCTGTTCCCATTTCTCCTCCCCTTCCCTCCCCCGCTTCTCCCAGATGGCAAGCACTCCTATACATGTTAAATATGCCATAGTATATCCTAGATATAATATATGTGTGCAGAACGAACAGTTCTCTTGTCTGCAGCTCTTTTCTTTATTTGTTCCTTTTTTTTTTTTTTTTTTCCATTTTCTATCCAGAGTTTGTTAGGATTGCCTTGGATCACTGAGTCGCTGGGATATACTTTCAGATTAGTTGAAAGTAGCCAATATTGCTCTCCCTATCCATATGCCAAATTTGAGTTCCCATTTTCCCAGATCAACCTCTTTTACTCTACATTACTGTATGTAAGATTTCACATTATTCTTTCAATTTTTCATGTTCAGCATTTCTTAAGCCAAAGTAATAGTCCATTACATTCATGTTCCACAAATGTGTTTCCTTATCTAATTGATTGACATCTATCTCCTTTCCATTTCTTTGCTAACACAGAGATGTTTAAATGAATATTTGGATCTATGTTGTCCTAACCTCTGAGGTAACTCTCAGCTTGGTTCCTATCCAACTCCTTTATCACTTCATTGCTTTGTTCTTTTTAACTTTCATTCAGAACATTGATATCATGAAAATGGGCAAAGAAAGGGATTAGACATGATAAGATCTTTGTTAGTATAGCCTGTTTTCCTTTTCAAATATCCTAAGTTCCACTTCTGGTTTTCAAACTGGATATGAGGGAGGAAGGGAAATTACATTGAGGAATCAACTCTTAATTCACCAATATCCTAGACTCCTTAGCAATCCTCTGTGCAAAATTTTTCCCTTTCTTTTACACTGGGAGAATAATTCTTTTCCAAAGAGTTAATATACAAAGCTATTTGGGCCAAATACAGTTAGTTTATTTCCTCCTCAATGAGGTACAAACTTTTTTTGGGGGAAAAAAAAGAAGGAAAATATGTGGAAAGCGACAGGAGCATTTCTCCGCTTAAAAGTTCACATCAGTGAGAAGAGATCTTTAGACAGACTCAGAACAATCACCCTGCAACAGTGTCCTCAAGTGAATCTTTTTCAATTCTTCCTCCCTTGGCTTTCCTAACATGCCTTCTTCCTTACCATTTCCCATTGCCTTTGCCTTTTCTTCTTGCTGCCTTCTGAGTATTGCAGAAAGTCTGTCATCAGGTCTCTAGTGTCCCGGGAATTTGTTCCCTTTTTTCTATCTCCACTACTTCCAGATCAATCCAGGTGTTCAGTATTGATCTACATCCTCCCCCCGACAATCTTTCTTTCATACCTGACTTCCTACAGACATAGGAAAGAAGAAATAAGAACATCTGGAGTCAAAGGGACTTTGAATCTGGTGGCAAGCCAATCAACTTCTCTGGTCTTATCTGTCTCCTCTGAAGAAAGAAGTGAGAATAACTGATGTCTAAAGTTCTTTTTGTTAATCCTTCAGGAGGAATCTTTGGACCATGTTTCATAGCCTACTATTCAAGGCTCTAAACATTTTTGAATCAATCTATATTTTGAGTTTTCTTCTGCATGCTCCACTTAAATTGAAAAAGCAATGTTTTATTCTCCCACCCCAGGGACTTTACTCAGGCATTCTCTCTGCTTCCACGTTACTTGTAACAGAATGTTAAAGACACTCACAAGCACACATATGCCATCTAAGTATCACTTCTCAGCTTACTTGTATTCTAGGCATCCCAATATTGACCCTTGCTGCAAGTTCTGCCTTTTTTTTTCTATATGAGGATAAAAGATCTTTTCAAAGTTATCTATAAGAATATGAAATTTTTCTTGTCTAAATAGAGTTTGCTTCCTTCTTAATGAGGTGTGAGCTTGTTCCAGGACAAAAGGACAGAAAAGTTTTGGAGAATGAAAGGCTTATTTCCTCCCCTTGGTAGATCCAGGACTGGTTTTTATTGTTGTTGTTGTTTTTAAGACAAGTAACATCTTCATTATAAACTGTTTTCCCATAGAACATTTTGAAAAGAAATAAGTTAACAGCAGGAAACATCCACAGAACACAAACTGGTTTATTAAAATATAACAATATTACCAATTGCCTCATTAACAATTTTTGATGTTCATGAGTCAATTGTCATACACATAGGGTTAACGGTCATGTTTTTCAGTGGCACCTATAATGAAAGATGGAACTATTTGATGTTGGTTGGGTCTTTTCCTTTGTTTTGAGGGTCTTCTCTTTTTCTGTCACTCTTCCATGGACAAGGCAAATATGGCTCCTTGGCACCCATCTGATTCCTTCTCCATCTGTAGGGATACAAGGGATAGGGTTTCTATCCCCTCCCCAAGCAGTTAATCTATCTGGTCCCTTCCATTCATCCCTTTCTGGAACTCTCGACATCACCTGGCGATTGTCTAAAAATAGCAGAACTGCTGGGCACTGGACATTTTTATTTTATAGCTTCTGGTGAGCTATAAAAGCTATCTGCCGGAGCCAGTGAATCTTTATCAAAAATCAAAAAATTAATAGTATGAAGAGTTAAATTTAAAAGTTCTCTAAGATTACCTGTGACTCCCCTTTTTGTTTTGGGAGGAGTATCCTGATGTCTCTCTTTCTCCTCTCTACTATTGTCTGTCCTTGAGGATTAAACCAGTGGTATGTAAAATCTGATATTTGCACAAAAGCGTGCAAACTGTTTAGAAGTATATGCAGGTCCATTATCGGTTTTTATTGCTTGTGGCACACCCGTAATCGCCAAAGCCTTGTATAAGGAATTCAGTGACCACTCGATTATCTGTTTTGCTGCTGGCATTGCAAAAGTAAAGTAAATCCTGAAAAGGTATCTACTACAATGTGGATAAAAGACAGATAATTTCTGTTGCTTCATTTTCACCAATAATTCGTATGACACCTGTCTGCAGATGTCCCACAAAATCAGCAAAGGGTTCATTTGGATTTTGCATTATTTTCCGTGAAGATTTACCCTCTACTTTGTCTTCCTGTCTTCCCATGTTTTGATAGCAGCAGAAGCAATTTGCCCATATGCTGTCAAAGGGTGTAAATGTTCTTTAAAAGGGCGGGCACAGTGCATCGGAGATTTGAGTGGCCCGGAAGTAATTTCTATGGCTAGAGACTGCCCCATGGGTGGGATCCCAGCCTTATCAAGATAGCTTCTTAACAGGAGAAGGCTCCCTCTCCAATTGACTGTGTGTGTGACCTCACAGATCCTTTTTAAGCCCACTACAAGCAGCAGGTCACTCTCTTTATCTTGGGGTAGCTGAGGCGAATGGATGGATAACCAAGAGAGGTAAAGAGCTTGGTAGTGAACACGCAGATCTTCAGACCAGGTGTTCACTTGGGAGTTAACAAGTCAGGGCATTATGTGAGCATGTATAATAAAGGCTTTAAGTTTACACATGACTGTTCTTGAGTGTGCAATCAGTTACTAAACTATGATTCAAGAAATGGTAGCCAGAGATCTCTGAAGGCCTCAGAGGAGGCGAGCTAGGTAGAATTTGTTGACATTGCAAAGGTCAGTGGCCAGAGATACCCTGATGTCTTGGGAATTAGGAGAGACTAGCAATGTGAAATATTGGGTAACGCTAGAGCTTTCGAAGATGAAATGATTGCTCAGAGTTAAGTAATAAAATGATATTTCACAAAAGGATAATTCATTTGTGCTAAGGTGTCTAAATAAGGACCTACACCTGCTAGTTGCTCAAAGGTGACTGGTATATTAACTCCAAGTTGCCTATTTTGTTGGGCTTCTATTCTATAGAGGTTACTATACTCAGAAAGCCATAACAAGCTTTGTCCAGGTTCTAAACATGTTCTTGCTATAGATTTCCAATCATTAGGGGTTAAAATTTTTAAAGCCAAATTCTCTAATAGCATCTCAACATAAGATGGTGTAGACCCATAAAGAGTGCAAGCCTTTTTCAGATCTTTGATGATTTCCAGATTAACAGGAGTCTATCTTCTCCTGACTTGACCTGAAGAGTTAAGCTCTTCAATCACAGCATATGCTTCTATTCTCAAACCAGATGTATCCTGTAATGTTCAGACTAGCTCTCTGGAGGGTCCAGCCTTGATCTTATTGGAGGAGTGCAGAAGGCAGGACACCCAGCAGGAGGATGGTCAAGGATGGAATCTAAAGTCTTTATTGTCTCCTTCAGTCTGTTCACTCTGACTGACTGACTCTGTCCCCAGTTCTCTCGGCCTTTACATACCCTACTACAATTACATTATTATAGCATACTGAGTATATGCCAATTAGAATGATTATATCATTATATCAAATGAGAGTGATTATATCATTATATCATAATAGATATATGTGAACTAGAGACTCATTATCTCATCAATTCCACTGAGTTAACACCTTGTTGTAAGTATCCTCATTTCAAGTATACTTCTCTAGAGTTCCCTCTCCCTCCATCTCCTGCTTTCTTTAGTTTTAGAACATAAGTGATCATGCTTTCTCTGACTTCTCAGGAAGAGAGGTGAAAACACTAAAAAGTGGTGATTACATCCTGCTTAATTTCTCAGGAAGGGAGGTGAGAACACCTAATCAGATATTGTTATCAGGTTTCCTTTGGACTGAAGAATCTTACTTGAAACTGGTATATATGAATCTATCAGCATGGGAGGTATTACACAAGAACGTGGTAATATAATGCAGGCTAGTAGTGATAAAACAATCAACATGAATCAACATGAGGAATTATACATGTCTATAAGTCCCAGAAGGAGTATATATAAGTAACAATCACACCAAATCTAATGGAGGATAAATGAAAAGTTGTCCATTAGTTTGATCTCACTTTTATTCTTGTCATACAAAGAGAGAATCTCTGGAGAGTCTCCACCATCTTGGTTCTATCTTCACCCCTAAACATTTTCTCTCCAACTACCTTACCAGTTTTCTCCTATTCTCCATTCACATTGAACAACCAGTCTCTTATTCTTCCACCTCAGTGACTTTGCTGTGAAATGTTTGAAAACATTTCAAAAGGTTTTACACACACATACACACAAACATAGGAAGTGGGACAGAGGATGAAAGAGAGGAAGAAGAAAAGGGAGAGGGAGGAAGGGAATTCCCAATTCACCAGTATCCTAGACTCTTTAGCAAACCTCTGTGCAAAATCTTTTCCCTTGCTCTTACAGTGGGAGAATAATTCTTTACTAAAGAGTTAATATACAAGGGTGTTTTGGCCATATACATTTCCTTCTCAGTGAGGTCCAAGCTCTTTCTGGGGAAAACAAAGAAAAGAGCTAAATATGTGGAAAGTGAGAGGAGCATTTCTCCCCTTAATATATCAATTTAGGGAGAAGAGATGTTTAGACAGTCAGATCAGCCTCCCTGCAGCAGTGTCCTCAAGTACACCTTTTTCAATCCCCCTTCCCTTGGTTTTCCTAACATACTTTCCTCTTCACCATTTCCGATTGTTTTTCCCTTTTCTTCTTGCGGCATTCTGAGTATTACAGAAACTCTGTCCTCAGGTCTCTAGTGTCCCTGGAATCCATTTCCTTTTTTCTATCCCCACGACTTCCAGGCCAATCCAGGTCTTTATTATTAATCTGCAGCCTTCTTCCAACAGTCTTTCTTTCACTCCTGACTTCCTACAGAGACAGGAAAAAAGGAATAGGAACACATGAAGTCAAAGTGACTTTGAATCTGGAGGTAAGCCAATCAACTGCTTCTGGCCTTGGTTTTCTCCTCTGAAGAAAGAAGTGGGAATAACTGATGTCTAAAGTTCTTTTTGTTACTTGTTCAGGAGGAATCTTTGGACCATGTTCCATAGCCTGCTATTCAAAGCTCTAAACATTTTTGAGCCAACCTCCATTTTGAATTTTCTCTTACAGGTTCCACTTAAATTGAAAAAGTAGTCTTATTCTCCCACCCCAGAGGCTTTGCTCAGGCATTCTCTCTGCTTCCATGTTACTTCTAACAGAATGTTAAAGACACTCACAAGCATACCAGTAACATCTAGGTATCAGTTATCAGCTTACTTGTAGTCTAGGCTTCCCAATATTGACCATTGCTGAAAGTTCTGTCACTTTTTTTTTTCCTATATTGGGATAAAAGATGTTTTCAAAGGAATTTATAAGAACACCAAGTTTCTCTCAGCTAAATAGAATTTGCTATGAGACCATTGATGGACTTCTTTAAGGCCACCCAGCTCATCCTTTGGATCACTAAACTGTCTTTATCTGTAATCTATTCCTGCATCATCCTGAGCTTTGATGGAACATAAGCACCATTTGTGCATGTGAAGAGAGGATCCATGTCATCTTTCTTCTTCTTTGTCAAAGGCTCATCCTGAGCATGTGAGCTCTGAGCTTTTGAAACTTTCGATTCTCCTGCCTGGCGAAGGTGATTTTCTATATCTTTTCCAATCAGAATCTCTTGTGCTCTTTACCCCCATTTTTTTTTTTTTTTTGTATACCTCCGAGATTCAATGGTCCTATTATTCGAAGGCACTTGGTCCTGAATATTCTAATCTCTGATAATTTCTGTCTCCAGGAGATCACTCCTGTTCCTCAAAAGTCTCACGCCTCTGAAAAAGCTCTTTTTTCATGATCAGAATTACATTTTTTTCTGGTTTGCTTCCTTCTGCTCCAAATTGGCAGGAAGCATTCACTGGTATGAATTCCTTGGTAGTCTTTTTTCTTTCTGAATTGGAGAGACTTCAGCTGGAGCCTCACCACTTTGTCTTAAAGAATGAATTCAAAGCAAACCTTTTCAAGAATTACTTTTTTGAAATTCCTTCAGCTATGCATTTATTGCCCAGAATAAGATAGGAAAACTCAACTCTATGGATAGGTAGCACCCTCCTTCAAAACCCCACAAATCCTAAAGCAATTTTTCCTTTTAGGCATTTGCATTTCCTGCATTTAGAATGGGAAAAGTCCTCACTCCAGAGAAAGGGTTCTTATCTGATTGTTTAGGCAAAGTTAAGTGTGAACTTGGTATTGAATTGTAAACCTTGCCCAAGCCCAGCAACTCAAACATCAGTTTGCTAGAAGGAAAATTGCCTAGTAACTGGAAGGTTATAAGGGGCTATAATTATCAAGTATGGAGAACTTGCTAAATTCCTCTTTAAGGACTTTGCTGGATCAGTGAATTCTGAAATCCTGTAGCATCCTTACAAAACTGGGGCTTTGCTTACAGGGCCTGTGGCTGAATGAAGAGGGCTTGTATAGTAAAAAGAAGAGTCTTCCTTCAGCTTCAGTATCCCCAAGTCTAAATTGATGGCCCCAAGATAGAAAGAAGGGTTCCTTACTGAAATTCCCCCTTCTTTATCTTCGAATTCTGACCCCCCCCCCTCCCATTCAATCCTAGGGGAATGTAAGCAACCTTGGCTTTAGTTCCCAATTCAACAAAATACACAATACTTACTTGATAGGGTGCTTTTGAGGGAACTTTAAAAAAAAAATGTTAACTTAAATACAAAATGGGAAAAGAGAAAAATTGCCAAAAATTGCCATGTACACAGGTGTACCATTTCTCAAAGTGTCACCCTGATTTCCCAGGGAGTTCTTCAGCTATTTCTGGGGAGCTATTAAGCAGAAGTAATGTAGAACCGAGCTCAACAGTCCTCTCGGATACCTGCATACATTGAAGGTTTACTTGGTAAAAAGCAGGGAACTATTCACAGGACTATTCTTCCTCCTTCACTAATGATGGTGGCAGTGTCTGAATCCACTGAGATCTTTCTGGGGGAAATTGCTACCTCCCCTTTTTCTGTTACCACAAAAATATACTATTATAAATACTAAACATGGGATCATTTCCTCTGTCTTTGATCTCTCACAGATAAATGCCCAGGAATGTTCAAATGATAGGAAATAGGTTTCAAGTATAGGCTGTTAAAAGTGGTTGTGCTCCAGTAGAGCTCCAGTATATTTTTGTATCTGTCTTTCTAAGTCTCTTCTGATGTGGGGATAATCTTTTTCCTTTAATCTTTGATAGTGAGGTGATGATTTTCTATTTCACCCAGGTGGTAGCCAGAGAGTCTCCTCAAATATTTCTAGACTGGGTCACCAACATGAGACAGTTTGGCATAAGAGATTGCTCTGGAGTCCATCTGAAAGACTTGTACAAACTGTCTTTGCAAAGCAGTTCCTAAGATGAAGATTCATACTTGAATTATAGATTTTAGAGCTTTGAGGGAAATTGAGATCATCTGGTAACTCTTTGCCTTTATATTTGTAAAATATTAAACAATCAATAAACTGCTTCTTAACAAAATTCTGACCCAAAAGATTCATACCTCGTGTGGGCACTTACTCTATGTTTATACATTCAAAAACCCTCATACATGGGGAAGTTTTAATTTGCTGTTACTAAAAGAATTCATTCTTCTTTGAGCAAGTCCTGAGGGATAGGCTGCATTGCTAGTGATTGGTTGGACTTTTTTGTTTGTTTCTTTACTTTTTTTAAGTTTAGACTTTGAATAGAAGAACAAAAATTGAAAAGTTGCAAATTGAAACTCATATGAAAAACAAACATGAATTTGGTCTTTGCTTGCACCACTATAGCACTATCCACATTTAGAGCTGCTTTTGATCTTAAAACAATCTATAATGACACTTCAGATTCTCAAAAATCCAAAATTGCTAGCCCTTCTTTTTTTTTTTTTTCATGTTCAGAGAAACAGTAAGTTTGATTGTGTTATATTTTCCTCATGGAATCACTTTCTTTGTTTCCATTTCATTGGGATAATTCCAGTAAAATGGAAAGTACTTTTTTAAAAAATTAAGTTTAATGTAGGTTTCTTGAGGTTAGAGATTCTTACACTTTGCCTTTGTATTCCCAGCCAAGCTTGGAGGGCAATTGAGTTCTGCCTGATTTTTTAACAGTCGCCCACATAGGGGAAGCTACAGAACTCCAGCAAACAGTCTGGCACATGGAGGCATTTTGTAGATGTTCCCTCAATTCAGTCTATTTAAGGGTCTTCTCTGTACCAATCATTGTGCTTGGTGCTGAACATCTAAAGAGAAGAGTGAACAATCCTTGCCCTGAAGGACCCAGTATCTGACAACTTGGACATAGAGATAAAGATCATAAATATACAAAATCATTCCAGGGAAAGGGGAAAATAGGGCAGCTGGGACAGAGGGTATCAGAAAAGGCCTCTTAGGAGGGAACATTTGAACTGAGCTTGGAAGAAAGTTAGGAGGGCAATGAAAATGCTTATTGAAGTGCATACAGCTTTTCTCTTTCCATTTCCTCAGTTCTTCAAATGAAGGATCACACTGCTAAGCTGAGTGAGTATTAACAAAAGTCTGAAAGCAATGAAGATAGTCTCTCCTCTCAGGGAAGAAACTGGTTGGGATACCCCAATTCCAAGAAGTCATCTTTCTATGCTCCTCCCCCCAATCCCAACAAAGTTTACAACTGAACAAAGTAAAAAGGATTTGCCCTTGCGAATCACTGAGGGAGAAGTAGACAGATATTTAGCCCCTATCATCTGATATCATTTGATATGAAGGCACTGAAAAGACTCCCATACTTGTGAACTCCAATGAGTACTTAAATATTTCTTGCTTTTATGAGCTCTCTAAAGGTGTGAACACAAGCATTGTATCAATTCCATTGAGTTAACACTAGGTTTTAGCATCTCCCTTGAGTTATCACCTTGCTTCAAGTTGAGTTAACACTAGGATTTTAACATCTCCAGTTTTCTTTTGTTTTAGAACATAAGGTAGTCATGACCTCCCTGACTTCTCAAGCAGGTGAGAACCCCAAAAAGAAGGTGATCATGCCTTCCCTGACTGGTCAATTGGTCAAAGTGGCTACTGGTCAGAGTCCTCACTCATAGACATTTTAAAGAACAATTTTCTTTGCTCCTTTCTTTTGAGTGTTTGCAGAATTTTGTTTCCCTATCACTTGTATCAATCCCCACCCTGGATGTGTGGGTTTAATCTCTCTGACTTAGAATTTAGCAGTCTTGCACATGAGAGAGATAAATATATGTCTGCGGCTATTTGGTGAAGGTTCTGTGCACATGATTTTGGAATATCATGTGACTCCTCAGACCACAGACCTGGACCAGAGCTACATTAAAACTATTGCTGAGGGAGAGGCCAAAGAAGCAGGTCAAATAGCGTGGATAATTAATTGACAATTAGGGTGAAGGGGAAGAAAGCTTTTATACCAAAATCTTGGGTCAAAGCCACATTGAGAACTCTAACATGGCTGAACAAATAATCTTATTCAGACAGTAGCTTTGCCACAGAATCTATTAAAAAACAGTCAATTTAGTCAATAGTCAATAGTCAAAAATTAGTCAAAACAGCAATTTGGTAACCAGGGCTCAAGGAAGTTTATGGATAGATGTTCCTTCCAAGGACCCAATAAATGTAAACATAATTATGTTAGTGATTTTAAAAAATGTTTGTTAGTCATTTTCATAAGCTGCTCCATGACCCTGGGTCAGGTCCAACACATCAACTATGTGCTCACCAAACTTTTCTGAACCTCATTTTTGCCATGTATAAAAATGGAGGTAAAATTAGGTGTAAGATGGAGTGTGCCAATATGCATGGAGAGCTGATCTTTGAGCTAGGAAGACCTGGATTCAAGGACTGTCTCTGCAACTTAATGACTGAGATGCTGGCCAAGACACTGATTCTTTCTGGCATCTTGGCCACTTTCTAAGAATTTCATTTGCAGAGAAGGCCTCCATTTGCTTGGGTAAGGGGGAATGCTTCAATCTCAATTTTCTTGCCTTGGGAGACCACAAGTTGTATCTAACATAAAAGATTGTTATGCTTACTAATTTCCAAGGATTCAATGAGAACCTTATGAGATAAAATAGGTAAAGGATTTTACAAACATCACATTGTACTCTGTGTTTTAACGATCCCCGCCTCCCCCTTCCCTTTCTTCCTTTTATTTGTTTATTTATTTTTCAGGGAAGTTTGGGTTAAGTGACTTCTTCATGATTATGTAGCTATCCAGTTTCTGAGGCTGGACGGCAACTCAGATTCTCCTGACTCCAGGATTGGTATTCCATCCATTGTGCCACCTAGCTGCCCCTGGTTCATTATTTTTTTCATAAGTTTTTGAAACTTTGATGTTAATATTTTGAGACTGGGTGGCAACAAGTTGAGGGGAACTTCTTCAAGGAAATCATCTTTCCCTCATACTCTCTTTGCCATCATGTACATCATATTTTTACCCGTACTGTGACCATAGCCTCATATTTGTATATAAATAACCTTTCTCATTATACCTGAAGAAAAATTAGGATTTTAAAAGTATTTTTATTTGAAATCCCATGGTATGTGAATTACATACTTAAGAGCCCCTATTTGTAAATGTTAGCCACCAATGACTAGCTGAATCCTTGCTTATCTAACTTGGTCAGTACAATACAAATACCAATTACATTTAAATAAATTATTCTGTTTGGAAGACATAAGATATAAGGGATTGCTTGGCTAGCTTGGCGGACTAGTAAGAGTAGGGCAGGGGCAGAAATGAGGGAAGTTTAAAAAGAAACATTTATTTGAACAAGAGCCTTTGTTGTGTCTTTTGGATAAAACAATCTATACACCCTAGGACAGCATTTTTCCCTAGGAAAGATTTCTAATGGGTTTATGAATTGGGAATAAAGAATAGCATTTTCAAATTTTTTTAATTTTTTATTTTCAGTAACATTTGTTTCTTTTTTAATTATTTGTGATATTTTCATGCATTTTAAATACATCATTGTGAAAAAAATGCCTGTCAAAATGATCTTGACAGGCCTTGAACAGAAATAACAACAAAATAGCCTATCCTTGAAAACGAAACAAAACAAAACAAAATTATAATTCTCATCAAATTATTCCAGAAAAGACCCCTGAAGTGAAAACAAACCCCACAGAATACAAACTAACAAATATACAAGAACCCCAAACAAATCACACTTTTCTAACATTCAGTTTGGTTCTGGACCTGCTCAAGCTCTCACATAATCTCAATATGCCCTGAATTGACAAAAAGAAATGAAGGATTTTATAAGTGTCTGTCACCCCATGGTATCCATATTCCTTGAAGAAGCCAAGATTCATAATCTTCATGTTATTTGGAATTCATCACAACACAGAGAATAAGACACCTACAAGCCTAACATTTGTGAATATCGCATCTGGTATCTCAGATTTCACTGGGGGTCAGTCTGATGTCCTTGAGGGTCAGCCACATCTGCCAGGAGGGCAGTCAGATCTTCCAGAAGAGCTGCCACATTTCCCCCATCTTCAGTCTGATGTCCCTGAGGGTCAGCCACATCTCCCAAGAGGTCAGTGAGATCTTGCAGAAGAGCTGCCACATCTCCCAAGGGGACAGTCAAATTTCTTATGGGGGGCAGCAACATCTCCTGGGGAAGCAGTGAGATCTCCCAGGAGGGTTTCCACATTTCCCTGATGGTCAGTCCCATGTCCCTGAGAGGAAATCACAGCTTTCTGAGGGGCAGCCATATCACCCATGAGGACTGTCATGTCACCTCTTGAGGATGCCAGAGATCCATCATGAAGATATAATATGGACCCACACTCAACAGTTCTCTTATATAGATCAACAGGATGCAGTTCTTGCAGTTTAAAAAAAGGCAACAATTCTTTTCGTTGCTTCTTCTCTCTCACCAATGAGAGTAGCTGGGTAAGCATTTGCAACTCCTATGGTGACTGATGCAGGGGTGAAGTCAACTGTTGCAATATAAGATGATTCTGGGGCTGATGTGAAGGCTCCTGTGTGTCTTGGAAAAGCACTGGGTGATCCCTTGTACATCTCTGCTGCTGCTGCTGCTGCATAGGTGGCTTTAGTTTGCCACAAAAGGGGGTACATGAGTCATAATCTTCTGGCCCTTTTGTTTCAAAATAAGTTGATTCAGAAGAGTTCTAATGGTCTTGTGATGAAGAGGGTCATCTGCACCCAGAAAGAAGATTGTGGAAATTGAGTATGGATCACAACACAGTATTTTCACTCTTTTTGTTGTTTGCTTGCATTTTTATTTTTCTTTTCATTTTTTTCTTTTTGATCTGATTTTTCTTGTGCAACATGATAATTGCTAGAAATATGTATAGAATAATTACACATGGTTATCATACATTGGATTCATTATCATTTAGGGAAGGGGTTAGGAAAAAGGGGGAAATTTGGAACACAAGGTTTTGCAAGATCAGTATTGAAAAATTATCCATGCATATGTTTTGAAAATAAAAAGCTTTAATAAAACTTTTTTCTAGTTCTTTGTCTATTTTTACTATGGCCCTCAAATCTTTAAAATATATATATATTTATTAATACCGTTTAAATTCTCTGCCTTCAAGAGGGTTCCATTTTTACTGGGAGCAGGAACTTGGAGGAATCCATAAAAAACTTCTATACACTTAAATATAATGTATAGACTAAGCAATTCCAAGAGGGAGACTTTGATTTTGTCTTTTAGTCCCTCAACCCTATTATTGGCACATAGGAGTCAGTTATCAAGTCTTTAGAAAGTGCTCACTATATGCCACTTCCTAATTAACTTTTTGGCATACAATGCATGATTTTTGCCTTGAAGGAATGATCTATGTTGTGGAAAAAGCTCATCTTTTTTTTAAATGATAGACATGGACCCTTTTACTTCACTGGGAAGGAGAATTACTGGGAGAGGAAGTTCCCTCAATCAGTACAAGATAGTATTTCCATTTCTCCAAAACTCACAAATTGATAGCTTATAATATTGCTCAGAACCTTGGAAGATAACCTCAAAGATGAACAGATGGGCCATGTCAGACATAGGGTCTTCTTTCTGAGTGCTGGGTTATTAGAACATTGTTGGCATCCTTAAATCAGTCCAACAAAAAACTGCTTTTTTTTGAGAACTATACTGTCAGATGATGCTCTGTTTTTCTTTATTTTTTTCATTTTTTATTAAAGCTTTTTATTTTCAAAAGATATGCATTGATAATTTTCCAACACTAACTCTTGCAAAACCATGTTCTCCAATTCCCTACCCACTACTGCTACCCCATCCCCTAAATGGCAAGTAATCAAATATATATTAAACATGGTAAAATGTGTTAATTCCAATATATACATACATATTTATACAATTATCTTGCTGCACAAGAAAAATCACATCAAAAAAGGAAAAAAAAATGAGAAAAAAAAGTGCAAGAAAACAACTACAAAAATTGTGAAAATGCTATGTTGTGATCCACACTCAATTTCCCACAGTTCTCTCTCTAGGTGTAGATGGCTCTCTTCATCACAAGATCATTGGAACTGCCCTGAATCATCTCATTATTGAAAAGAGCTATGTCCTTCAGAATTGAACTTCATTTAATCTTGTTGCCATGTACAATGATCTCCTGGTTCTGCTCATTTCACTTAGCATCAGTTCATGTAAGTCTCTTCTTTTCAAGCTATTGAAAACTAAAAAGGAAAATCAACTAAAATTGATAATTTTAAATTATAGAAACAAGTATTTCTATAGCTAGTTTGTGGTTTGTACAGACTTTCCAAATAGAATCCCATTTGATTTTAATAGCTCTGGAATTAGATGCTGTTATGTTCATTTTACAAGAGAACAACCTCTTTACAAGAGAGGTTAAATCATTCATCCAGGGTCATATAATTAGAATGTCTGAGGAATGGGTTTTTCTCCATGTATACAATCTGTATGTTACCAAGACAAGAATTTAATTGCCCAAATCTTCTTGACAGGAATTATGTTCATTTAGCTTTTCTGCCATTTTCTCTTCTAAGAAGGCAAGAACATACCCTACTTCTTGGTATGTTATAAAATCTTTGAAAAAACAAAGTTGATCCTTCCCACAATATTACAATGATATTCCTCTTCATATAGTAATAGTAGTAGTGTCTTTTCTAAGACATCAGTAAAAGAAAATAATTAAGGTATAGAGTTTCATCTATAATAATTAATAAAAAATTTCATGCACAACAAAACAATTTCTGAGCTTCAGTATACCTCAGGAAAATAAATTCAAAGTTAAGGAATCCTATGATGATGACATTAATGATGGCAAGATGGAAAAAGACATAGGGCTGGAGAAGACAGAAGGGGGCTGGGTGTCATACCTGTACCTCCAACCTGACACTCTCAGCCATTCCCAACCTTCCCAATACAACAAGAGAGTTATTAGTCTCTGAACCCAAAAGATTGAATGTCCAGAGCTCAAGGCAAAATAAAGGCTATGTCTGAGGGGGTTAACCATAAAGTAGTGGGACGCCAAGCCCTAAGGTTCCTGAAGTTGAAAAGTGAACTTGTCAACTATTATGGCAGCCTCCTCTTCAGGCAGTGATGTTGCTGTAGTTTAGGAATGAGAGAAGGCATTATGTTAAAGTGTAAAGTTGGTGAGAGTTCCAAGACAAGTGACACCAAAACTTTTCTGTCTACAACCATTACCTAATTTTAGGAATCTAAAGAAGAAGCTGGGAACTCAAAGTCCAGGATCACAGGTCTAAGGAATTCAAGAAAGTTTGGTGGGGGGGAATTTTAAATCTCTGTCTCTCTCTCTCTCACTGAGCTTAGCATTATTCTAAGAACAGGCCTTACAAGACTGCTAAAGGGATTCATTATTTTAAGGCATGATACTGAAATGATTTGGAATCCCCAGGCTAGAATGGCAAGAAGATAATTATCCACTGGGAAAGACTTGGCTACTTTGATTAATACAATAATTCAGGACAATGCCCAAGGATTCTTGATGAAAAATCCTATCCACATTCAGAGAGAACTGATAATTGGAGATTGAATAATGTTTCCACTTTTTGCTTTGCTTTCTTTTTCTTTTTTATTTGCTAATATGGAAATGTTTTCTATAACTTCCTTCTATAATGGGTATAATATTGCTTTACTTCTCAGTGGCTGAGGGAGGGATTCAAAGCAGGAGAAAATTTGGAATCTAAAATTGTAAAAAAAAAAATATTAAATTCATTAAATTCAGCAGTGGTGAAAAAAACCTTTTTAGCCTAGAGGTTGACATAATGAGAGTGTTGGGAGGAAAAAAAACAACAAACAAAGCAGGTTCTATAACATAGAAAAATAAGAGAACAAGCAGAAATACAGATGGAAGCTTCTCAGTCAAGTGATGACAATTATTACTCATGAATTAAATTAAAACTTGCCACAAGAGTTGTGAACTGATTCAGCCACTCTGGAAAGCAATTTGGAACTATGCTCAAAGGACTATCAAACTTTGTATATCTTTTGATCCAGCAGTATTATTACTGGATCTGTATCCCAAAGAAATCATAAAAGAGGAAGGACCTATATGTACAAAAAATGTTAATAGCAGCTCTTTTTGTAGTGGCAAGGAATTGAATGGCTGCCCATCAGTTGGGGAATGGTTTAGTAAGTTATGGTGTATGGATGCAATGAAATATTGTTCTATTAAGAAATGATAAGCAGACTTTCAGAAAAGCCTGGAAAGACTTACATGAACTAATGCTAAGTGAAGTGAACCAGGAGAACATTATAAGATTATAACTATAAGATTGTGTGATGATCAACTCTTATGGACTTAGCTCTTCTGAGCAACACTGTGATGAAGGACAATTCAAAAAGATTTGTAAAATGAATTTTCTATTTCCAACAAATGGAAACACCATCTGCACAGACAGAGAGAACTGTGGAAACTAAATGCAGATTGGGGCATACTATTTTTACCTATTCTTTTTTGTTTGCTTTTTTTCCCTCATGGTTTTTTCCTTTTGTTTTTTCTTTCACAACCTGACAAATACAAAAATATGCTTAAAAGAATATCAATGAGGTGTCACTAGTGGTAAGCCAGATTTCTCAAAGTGTCAATCTGATTTCCCAGGAGGTTAGCCACGTATCCCTGTGGGGCAGAACAATGTTCCTGGTGAGACAATAAGTTTCCTGGGAGACAGATATCCATCTAGAAAAAGAAATGTAGATGTAAGCTCAACAATTTTCTTAGATACACAATTATTATCAAGACAATACAGATACTCAATCAGCCAGCAGCACACCATTCATTTGTGAAACTATCAGTTTCAGCAAATGGTGAACTTTTGAATCTGTGAATAAGTTCACTTATTTTGACAGAGATATACATACTGATAAGGACATTGACATATATATTGCCAGAACTAGCTCAGTTTTTGGGAGATTCTGAAAGTGTAGGAAAGAAGAGATTTAGACTCACTATCAGACTGAAGGTCCACAGAGTTTTGTGCTAACCTCATTGCAATGTGAAACCTGGATAGTATACCAGCACCATGCCAGGAAACTGAATCACTTCCATTTGAATTATTTTAGGGAGACTCTGAAGGTCACTTGGGAGGATTAAGACACCAGATAACCGACATTATCTTTTCCTGAGCTAAAATGCCAAGCATTCAAACTCTACTGCAGAGAACACAATTCCATTGGGCTGGTCACATTATTCAAATGTCAACTATATGCTTGTGAATAGGAAATCTCTATTTTATTAGTAAGTTCATTTCAAACCATTGTAAGAACATGACTTTCCCATGTGAACCTAATCTCCATCCGAACCATGTGAACCCAATCTCCATGTGAACCACGTGAACCTAACCAAGGTAGGACATGACTCCCCTGTGAGAACTTGACCATTCCCTAACCTATAAGAACAAATGTTTTAGCTCTTACTCCCATGAGAACTTGATCATTTTTTAACCTATAAGCTAGGCACATACCACCTGTGTTTTAGCTCCAATTACGTAATTCCAGGAACTCACCACTCCTTGGAATCATTACTATTGATAAGGACTGGCCCCCTTGTCAATACAACATTTGACTATAAGCATCTGGAGCCCTAGTCGGTACGTCCCTGTCTTACATGAGGTCTTCATTTGGCCCAAAGCCTTCTTTGTCCCGATTCTTATAAAAAGCGGGCAAAGCATTCCCCATTTTGGAGCCTCACCCACGGAGATATTCATCTGCCTGGGATCCACCTTTCCCGTTCGAGTTGAAGGCTGCAAAATGGGGCCCCCAGCCACTCTAATGCCTCGAATCGGTGAAGTATTCTCTATCTCTTTCCTCTATCCTAATCATAATCCTCATCATTCTTTGTCTGTTATGTGTTATTTGCTGTATTAGTTGTTATTGCAAGCAATCTATTCCGTGTATTATATAATTAAATTTTACTTTCACTTTAATTGAGTCTGAGAGCATCATTTTGTAGGAGCGAATCTGAACCTTTCCCTAAAATCACAAAAAAGCTTGTCAAAAGACTATTTTTATGGAGAACTCAACACAGTGCAAGTGCTCACATGATGGTCAGAAAAAGCAATACAAGGACACTCTCAAGGCCTCAAACTTGGGAACTGATTGAACAGCATAGGAGACATTGACACAGTCCCACCTAGCATGGTATACCCTTATCAGAGAAGGTGCAGTATCCTATGACCAAAGCAGAAATTATGTAGCTCAGAAGAAAAGTGAAACTCACAAAGTTAGAAAATATACTCCAAATGTTGACCATATTTCAGAGCATTCCAACCTCATGGACTGATCAGCCAGTCAGACACAATGTAACTCAGCTCTAACATAGTGATATTATTTTGGTCCCCTTTGAGAAACAAACAACAACCAATCAGCAATGCAGTTTTATTGGTTCATGAACAGAATGATTCACAGTCCTGCTCTTCTTCCTTTATAATGGTGTCAGTGTCTGAATGTGAAGCTCCTGTGACTGATGTTGAAATGAGTTGGGATGTTGTACTTGAAAGGCAGGGTCCTGTGGCACAGGGGTGCTGGGGCACCAGCTTCAGGGATGATAACTGGTGGGGGTGAGATTGCTGGGGTAATTCTGTTGGGAGTGTGGTTGCTGCAGCTGATGTGGGAGCAGATCCACTGTACCCTGGAAAGGCAATGGTCGATCCGTTTGAATATAATAGTGCCGTTGCCCAGTCTTGCTTCTGGAAATGCAGTGGTGGCTTCCCTCCTCCATAAAAGGAGTTGGGTGTGTTAGGGTTCTCTGACCCTTGGGTTCCCTTAAGGGCCCAGGAAGATGACCACTGGTTGGACCTTCCCTGGAAGGTTGACCTGGGGAGGTCACAAAGTGGAAATTCATTTGGTGGACCCATGATTTGGGAGGAGAACAAAGGATTCCTTTGGGGAGCGCCATATCCATATGAGCAAATAGGCTCAGTTGTTGAAGCTGCACTCCTCTCATGGGAGCAACCATTCCTTGGGCCAGCTTCCTGAACAGGCTCATCTGCATGGGAAGGGTGCCTAAATGTAGTGAGTATGGAAAGTTCTTGCTTAGAGAAGTCCTCTTCCAGAATTGGACCTGAAGATACATTATCCAGGCTTAAGCTGATAGAACACTCAGATGTCTGTTTTTTTTGTTGTAAGGATTGTCTAGCTCTCCTATTATGAAACCACACCTGAAAGGGGAGAAAAAGAAATATGTAATGTTGTCTATTTACTTGACTTCAATTATATTTTTACTTTGTTATCCACAGGAGTAAATTTTTCTTTAAGTGGCATCATTTTTATTATAGCTTTTTATTTACAAGATATATGCATGGGTAATTTTTCAGCATTGACAATCGCAAAACCTTTTGTTCCAATTTTTCTCTTCCTTCCCCCCCTTTCCCCCAGATGGCAAGTAGACCAATACATGTTGAATATGTTAAAGTATATGTTAAATACAATATATGTATACATGTCCATACAATTATTTTGCTGCACAAGAAGAATTGGACTTTGAAATAATGTACAATTAGCCTGTGGAGGAAATCAAAAATGCAGGTGGACAAAAACAGAAGGATTGGAAATGCTATGTAATGGTTCACCCTCATTTCCCAGAGTTCTTTTTGCTGGGTGTTGCTGGTTCTATTCATTATTGTACAAATGAAATTGATTTGGTTCATCTCATTATTGAGAGAGAAGTGGCATCGCTTTTAACTTGACAAACAGGTTAGTAAGTCAGGTTGGTAAGATATTTCTCCTTTTTTGGATAGTTTTCTCTATCTGATTAAAAGAAAATGGGGGAGACATAAAATTTGAAAACCCTACCACTTAACTTTAGGGCCACATATCTAAGCAACCCTGCTTGACCCAGTCTTCTAAGAAAACTATAGACTCATTCTCCAGACTTTTCTTACTCTATAGGAAAAAATTGTTTCTAACTCATGACCCCTCCCTCAAAGTCCTCTAGATTATATGTGTGCATGTTCACTGATGTGCATGCATACATACACACACACATGCATATATATACAGATATCAGAAAATATAGACATGACTTCTAGACTTACATGTATTCGATCTTCAGGAATATTGGTCAACTTGGAAAGTTTCTCTCTTTCTTCAAATCCAGGATAGGAGTTCTTTTTAAAATACTTCTTAAGAATATGTATTTGTTCTTTAGTAAACACTGACCGTTTTCTTCTTCTTCTTAACTCAGAACTAGAATCTAAGGGAAAGGGAGGAAAAGATATAGAGAATTAGTTTATAGTACAAGGGACATTTCTTTCCCTTACTAAATCACTTTTGAAGGAAATGACTCTGAATTTTCAATCTGCCTCTGTGGCAGAGGGAACAATTGGATCTTTTCCAATACATCTTTTTTTTTTTGCTGTTGTTACCCTGACATGGTTTTCTCTCTACCTTTACTTATTGTTTCTACCTTTTCTTCTTCCTTCCCCCGGGTATTATAGGCTATCTACTCAGATTTCTGGTGTTCCTTGCCTCTATTCCCTCTTTTCTATTTCCACTACTTTCAAAACAAACACTACTTTTGGCTTTCTTATTACATCTTCCTAAATAGATCTCCTGCCTCCATTATTTGTCCAGTATATCCTGCTTGATATTGGCAAAACAGAATTTAATTATATCTTCCCTTATCCTTCTTTCCTTCCCCCCCAAAAAAATAATCTAGGAAACGTTCATTCACTTCTCATTGTCTATAGAGAAAGAGGGGGAAATGAATAATAGTGCATCAAGAATTAATATATCTCTAGACTTGTTGGTAAGTCAATAAGCTCCGGCCTCAAGTTCCTTATCTGTAGAAAGGAGTGGCAATAGTCGACCTCTTAAAAACATTCTTTCCATTCTCCATCTATGGTGATCTTCTGACAAAATTCCTTGATTTCTGTTGGAATCCTTACTAACTGCTAACTAATTAGAGTTGATCTAATCTTACAAGAAGATGTTTTGGGCAGAACCTGAAACAAGATACTAAGTAGAACTAATTAATACAAGGCTTGTGTTCACACCTTTACTCATTGGAGTTCAATGAGTTCACACCTCCCTTGAAGCTTTGGGCCAGAGAGCACTATGGGAGAAAACCCACAATCCCTCTCTCTGGAAGGAGCATAAATAGGCCAATGGGCCAGTCGAAGAAGTTCTTCAGAGGAAGAAGCTACAAGTCTAGATTTCTCCGGAATGAGATGAAGACTGGAGCTGGCTGGAGGCTGAAGAAAGCAGAGGCAGAGGCTGAAGGACCAGACCTTTGGATTTGGTGACATTCGGAGAGAGCTCTTGGAACCAAGCAGAGAGATAGGCCTCTAAGCTAACCGGGCTATATTGGAGATAATAAAAGATCTGAACTTTTATCACCTGGCTGAATTTTGAGAAGAAAAAGCTCACCACAGATTTCTATTTAAGGTCCTAAACAATTTGGAGCCAACCTACTTTACCAGCTTTCTCCTACATTTCCCACTCAAATTAAACAACTTATTCTCTTATTCTCCAACTTCAGTGACTTTGATCAGGCATTCTCTATTCCTGGAATCCCCTCCCTACTCTATTAGAGTATAACATCTCCCCTTTCTACCTCCCCCATGATGACTGCCTTCTCTGCCATCTCACTCCTGGTTGGCAAAGATTGGCTGCCCTTCTTCCTCAGTCTTCATTCCCCTTCTACCTCAGTTATTCCACAGTTGTATCCCATCTTATGAATTCAGTTCTAGCATAGGTTCCCTCATTTATAAACTAATGGGATTTAACCTAGATGATCCATAAGGTCTCTTTTAGCTCCAGATTGGGTACCCTTTTTCATCTTGAGGTTATTTTACATGTTTTATGTACCTCCTACCTCTTTACCCTCACACATTCCCCCTCCATCTACTTCTTATACTCCCTGGCTTCTTTCCAAGGACAGGTCATATAACACATTTCTCTCCTCCCCCTTCCTCCCCCAGGCCTCTTCTACTATACTACCATACTCTCACACTGGTTAATGTTCTCTACGTCCTGATACAAGTTTGCATTTACTGTAAAGGGTTGAAACTCTTGAGTTGATACACTGAGGTCAGACAACCAAGCACTTAAGGCTAATTACTGATTGGACAATACTCTATTAGTATATGCTTGGAAAATGGCCCTTCCCACTATTCTGTGCAGGCTCAATAATTGATGTATACAGAGAATTGTAAGAGGGACTAGGGGGTGGAGTAAGACTAGCCAGAGTCACTTTTGGCGGTAGAGGAAGAGAAGAGAGGTTACGGAGATTCTGTGTCCATTCCCTTCATGTCTACCCCTAAAGACCAAGAATAAAGACCAAGGACTTTTGTTTATCCCGACTCCAGCTGATTCTAAAGTATCCAGGGTGCTAACTCAGCCTTCATATTTATTTCTCTGCATCTTTGAAGCATGGCCCCATGGGAACAACCCAATTCTGAAATCAGAGGAGTTCAGATGCACACAAGCCTATGCCACTTTCTACCTGGGAGATTGCTCCTCTGCAGCCTTCAGCTTCTTCCTTGATCAAATGAGAGGAGTGCATTCAATAGCATCTCTCCTGCTTTAAATGCATGAGCTTGGCTTTTACACTGGGAGCCCATAGGCTCCTTGAGGGAAGGAACACTTTGTCTTAATTTGCAGGTTAAGTAGCAAAATATCTTGTTCAGAACAGGTCATGATACTTGTGGAACTGAATAGTCCTTAAGTAGCTGAGAGACACCATGATGTATTTATTTCTATCCCATCTGTAACTTAGGTGGAAATTCTTGACATTGTAGAATTGAAAAAGCTGCTGAAAATATTGGAAGGCAGCTGCCCCTGGAGGTGGGAAGATGAAGATTCAATGGCTGCCCCTGACTCTTTTCTTCTTATTCCTCTGACTGAGTGGCAGATCCCTCCACTGATCAAATCACCAGGCAAGCTTCAAAACAGCCATTAGCCAAAAGTACTTCTTCCAGGAGACCTGGACTGATTTCCTTACAGCTCTGAGAGATTCAAAGAATGGCCAGGATATGTATGTCATGGCAGAGCTAGAATCTAGGTCTTATGATTCTAAGAGTAGTTCTTTATTCATGATGCCAGATTTACCTCTTGAACATTTCTCTAAATATCAGCTTCTAAATTCTACATTAATTAAGAACCCACTACTAGATTGTTATAGAACACAGATCAATCCAATTTGGTGTCTTTAAACTACTTAAGAATAACTTTGAAATTTTTACTTAAATTCATTATTAAGAATATAATCATATAAGTAGGGTCCCAAAGTTCCTTTTACTACACTGATGTATAGAAAACTCCTAAAAATCTCACTAATAGTAATAAGAAAGTATTCTAATACTTAGCATTTATATAGCTAGCTTAAGGTTTACAAAGCCCTTTACAAATATTATCTCAATTAATTTCACAAAATCTTGGGTCCTGCTATTAACTTCATTTTACAGATGGCAGATGGAGGTCATACAGATAAGTCTTAGAAATAGTGTGAGAATTCAGGTCTTCCTGACTTCCAAATCCATCAATTTTCACAGTACCATCTCTTTAATGTTTGAAAGTTGGTACTTGCTCTACCACCAACTTATATATTTTATTTTATTTTAGCTTTTTATTTACAAGATATATGCATGGGTAATATTTTAACACTGACAATTGCAAAACCTTTGGTTCCAATTTTTCTCCTCCTTCCCTTCACCCTCTCCCCCAGATGGTAGGTAGACCAATACATGTTAAATATGTTAAAGTATATATTAAATACAATATATGTATACATATTCATACAGTTATTTTGCTGCACAAGAAGAATTGTACTTTGATATGTACAATTAACCTGTGAGGGAAATCAAAAATGTAGGCGGACAAAAATAGAGGGATTGGGAATACTATGTAATGGTTCACACTCATTTCCCAGAGTTTTTTTCACTGGGTGTAGCTCCTTTTATTCATTATTGAACAAATGGAACTGATTTGCCAACCCAAATATTTTAGAGGTAAGTTTTAATTAACTCATGTATTCCTAGCCCCAGAACCAGATGTATATCCATCGAGGTCTTCCATTTTTTTTCCTCTCTAGGGAAATCCAACATGTACCATTACTGACATTTATCTTTTATAAAATTTCTGAAAAATAATGTTAACCCATCTCACAAGATTATAGCAAAGTATTTCACATAACTGGAGTAACAGGATATAACTTTCAATTCATCAGGAAAAGAAATTTCTCATCAATAATGATTGCTTTAACAATCTTTTTTTTAAAAATGGTTAAGCATCCTTTATGTTTCTTCAATAACACATTTATTGCAAATTGCAAGACTCTGAGTTCAATATTTTAGGTATGAAGCATGTTCCTCCAAACTCTCCCTCCCCTCAACCAGTTCTTTATTTTAGCAGTTTTGCATATTACATCTCCCAAGGAAAATGCAAATTGTGCTGGATAATTGAAGAAAGTATTAAAGCAAAAGAGAAGAGAGAAACTGATCCCAGATTATAGCGAATCTCAATGTATTGTTTCACAATTAGCTGTATATGGTTAGAATAGGGCTAGTAAAACTTAGCTAAGGGGAAATTTGAAAGTGTTCTAAAACTAACCCAGAATTTATCCCCCTCAGTTGAAGGAATAAAGCGGAAATTCATTCAACTCATAATTATATCATATAAAAGTTTTATCTTCATTTCCATAGGAATATAAGTGAATTTCATCTGGACTTTGAAGACAAAGCATGTCACTTACCAATAGAATCCAGCTTCTCCTCTGAAGATGAGTTGTTGGCCATTTTCCTTGGAGACTTGAAAGATCACATCAAATGGTAGGAAGTAATGGAAGAGCACAGAGGCTTGGGATATTTATACCAACTCTTCACATTCTAACCAATAGAAACCAAGAGATCTGCCTCCTTTTATTTTCTCTGAAGACAGGATTACAATTTATATAGGAATAAGTACTTCCTACAAAGTACTAAGTGTATTAGGTGGGCTAAAATCAAGATTGACAAGGTAGGACCTGTTATCTAAGTACTCAGGAAAAGTAGGTACTAATTTGAACTTCAAGATAATCCCCCTTCATCCCACCCAACAACTGAAACAATTTCTAGAAAGAAAGTGGACACTGAGCAGCTGGATGAAGAGAAGACAGAGTCTAGAAGATTCATCTTCCGGGTTCAAATCTGGCCACAGGTACTTATTGTATGGCCTAGGCAAGTAATATTCAACCCTATTTGCCTCAGTTTCCTCATCTGTAAAATAAGCTTGAGGAGGAAATAACAAACCACTTTGAAATCTTTGCCAATAAAGTCTATATGGTGATGAAGCCAGACACAATTGAAAAATGAATGAATAACAACAACAAAATTGACAAACAAAAACCTAAATAATCCAGGTAATAGAAGGGTTATAAGGGGCTAAAATGATAAAGTACAGAGAAAGTGCTAACTTGTTTTACTAATCAAAAGAAACTTCATCTAGGACTTCCCCTAGATTGGTGAATTTCTAAGTTCTGTCTCTATCCCTACAATTCTGAAGTCTTGTTTTACAAAGCTGGCAGCTGAATAAAGAAGACAGATGTGGAAAAATGACAAGGATTCATTCAGATTGAAGAAAAAAGTACCATTAAAATAGATACAGATTTAAATTTATAAAACATTTTACATACTTTCTATTATCTGATTTTCATAATAACTTGGGAAGTGCTAGGTATATACCATGCATTTGTGATTTTAAACAATCATATGGTGAGGGAGCTCAAACTAAAGATTTTTCCTCTATCTAAGCTGATTGACATGGTGTTTTTTTTTTTTTTCAGAGGAGACTTGCTTATATCTTCCTGATGCCACATCCAGTCCTCTGTTCAATGTCATAGGTCATAAATCTGAGTAATCCAGTGTGGCATGATTTATTACAGATATTCACAAAGATGTATACCCAGAACCTTCAACAAATAGCCACAGACATTTATTCATCTCCAACATATGCAAGCACTGATCAGTGCTGAGAGAGTCAGAGGCATTGAATTCACTCTCATAGTCCAAAAAATTTAGAATACAAGGTGGAAAATAAGACAGAAGATAAAACAGAATTTAGCAAATACATTCTGAATGTTATTTATTTATATATATTACTCATATTATATGTTATATAATAATAATATAATATATTATATAATTATAATGCTTTAGGAGTGTATGCCCTTACCAATAGCTGATTTGGCCAATGTAGGGTTTTTTTTTTTTTTTTGGTTGTTGTTGTTATACAGGTACATTCATTTTTTACATATTTCCATATGAATTATGTTGGAAGAGAAAAATCAGAACAAAAGGAAAAAACCATGAGGGAAAAAAAGACACGAAAAAAAAGTGAAAGTAGCATGTATGATTTATATTTCTATCATTGGATAAGGATGGCATTTTTCATCTAAATTTTATTGAGATTGCTTTGGATCACTGAACTGCTGAGAAGAACCAAGTCTATCATAGTTGATCATAGTACAATTTTCCTGTTGCTGTTTACAACATATTTTGTGTTCTGCTTGTTTCTTTTCTTTTCTTTTCTTTTTTGCTGAGACAATTGGGATTAAGTGACAGCTAGAAAGTGTTAAATGTCTGAGACCAGATTTGAACTCAGGTCTTCTTGACTTCAGGGTTGGTACTTTAACCACTGTGCCACCTAGCTGCCCTATGTTCTGCTTGTTTCATTCATCATGAGTTAATATAAATCTTTCCAGGCCTTTCTAATATCACCTGTTCATTATTTTTTTTAAATAAAACAATAATATTCCATTACCTTCATATAACATAACTCATTCAGCCATTCCCTAATTGATGGACATGTACTCATTTTTCAATTCTTCCAACCCAAAAAGAGCTTCTATAAGTATTTTTACCCCATGGGTCCTTTTCCTTCCTTTATGATTTCTTTGGATATAGACCCAGTAGTGGCATTGTTGGATCAAAAGTTATGCACAGTTTTATAACCTTTGAGCGCCAAATTGCTTTCCAAAAAGGTTGGATCATTTCACAATCCTCCAGCAACACATTAGTGTTCCAGTTTTTCCACATCCCCTTCAACAAAGATGAAACTTGTCAATGAAATGCTCTGACCCCTTGATATCACAAAATAGGGAGAAAGAAAAAAATCTCTATGCTCTAAAATATTTATGGCTGTAGAGGGCCAAACTTTGGAGAAGTATATTTGAAAGAAGTATACTTGAAATAAGATGTTACCTCAATGCAACTGATGAGATAATGGTTCTCTAATTCACATGTATCTAGTATGGTATAATGATATAATCACTCTAGTTTGATATAATGACATAATCACTCTGGGTTGGCTTATACTCAGTATACTGTAATGATGTAATTGTAATAGGATATTTTAGGAGAACTGGGTTCTGCTGGAGGAGACTGCGTCAGACTGAGACAGACACAGACTGTGTAAGAGACTTTAATAAAGACTTTGGACTCTATTCTTGTCCATTCTCATGCTGTCTATCCTGCTGAGACCAAGGCCCTTCCAGAGACTTCCAGAAAGTTAGCCTGAATATTGCATATGGCAGATTTCTTTGTGGTGGCAAAGAACTGGAAAGTGAAGAGATGTCCATTAGTTTGGGAATGACTGAACAAGTTGTGGTATATGATTGTGATTGTGCTAAAATGCTGGAGTGAAGCCAGAAAGCTGCTCAAGCTTTCCCAGTTTACCTCAAAAACCACATGAAATCAAGCCTTTGAATAGAGTCTGATGAAATGAAACCACTATCCAGTTTAAGATAGTTTGGAAAAACTTCAAGAAAGGTAAGTATCACTGGGGTGAAAGGGGTGTTCAGTCCAGCTCCAACAGATTTTGGGAAAGCCAGAGTCACAGCAAATCAGCAAATGAGATCTTTGGTCCTCGATCAGTAGAGAAACAGATCAGTAGGGAAGCCTCCAGTCCCAGGTCAGAAGGCAAACTTTGGGAAACCAGGCTGTTTTCTGAAAAGAACAGGTAGATCTACCCACTACAAACACAAGGGAACGCTGTGCTCAAAGCCAAAGCTCAGAGCTACACAGAAAACTTGGGACAGCTCCTCCTTTATCACAGGGGCAGAGCTTGAGCACGTGTAAAAAGAGGAAATACCAAAAGAAAAGGAAAGAAAATGATCAAGAAACAGAAAAGAAGCTTGACCATAGAAAGCTACTATAGTGGCAGGAAAGACCAAAATACCAACTCAGACAAGGATTAAATGTTCACAGAGGAAATCTCAGAGTGATATGAATTGGTCTCAAGCCCAAAGAGGCTTTTTGGAAATGCTCATAAAAGTCTTTAAAAGGTAAATAAGAGAGGTAGAAGAAAAAATAAGAAAAGAACTGAGAGGTATGAGAGTCAACAACTTGAGGAAGGAAGGCAATTCCTTAAAATATATAATTGTCCAAATGCCAAAAAAAAAAAAAAAATCCATTGAAGAAAACAACACATTCAAAAGCTAACTGAAGAAAATCACATCTTAAAAAATAGAATGGGACAAATGGAAACTAATGACTCTGAGATATGAAGAATCACTCAAACAAACTAAAAAGAATGAGAAATGGAAGAAAATGTAAAATATCTTATTAGTAAAACAGCAGACCTGGAGAATGGATCCAGGAGGAACAATTTAAAAATTATTGGTCTACCTGAAGGCCATGACCAAAAAAAAAAAAGGGGGGGGGCATGGATAGAATTCTTCAAAAGACCATCAAGGAAAATTGCCCAATTTTCTACAGAGGGAGAAATATTCATTGAAAGAATTCACCAATCACCTCTGGAAAGAGATCCTAAAGGAAAATCCCAAGGAACATTGTTGCAAAACTCCAGAACAACAATCTCTTTTTCTTTTTTTTAATTGTAGTAAGTTTATTTATTTTTAATATACATTGCTTTATGAATCATGTTGAGAATGAAAAATCAGAACAAAAGCGGGGGGGGGGGGGAACCATGGAAGAGATTAAAAAAAAAAAACCAAAACCAGAAAAAAAGAAGTAAATATAACATGTGTTGATTTACATTTAATTTCCTTAGCCCTTTTTCTGGATGCAGATGACTTTTTTTGCCCAAAATCTATTGGGATTGCTTTGGATCACTGAACTAGTTTTAGGTTTGGTACTGCTAAACCACCATTCTTTTTACATATATATATATATATATTTTTTTTTCTTCATTAATTCCATTACTCTTCTTGACTTTTTGTTCTTCCAGATGGATTTTATTACTTTTTTTCTAGTTCTATAAAACAATGTTTTAGCAGTTTGTATTGGTATGTCACTTAACAAATAGACTAATTTAAGCAGAATTGTCATTTTTATTATATTAGATTGGCCTACCTATGAAAAAATTGATATTTTTCCAATTATTTAGATCTGACTTTATTTGTATAATAAGTGTTTTATAACTGTGTTCATATAGTTCCTAGGTTTGTCTTGGCTGGTAGACCCCCAACTATTTCATTTTTTTAAGTGGATTTTCTCTTTCTATCTCTTGTTGATGGGCTTTGGTAGTAATATATAGAAATGCTTATGGTTTGTGTGGGTTTATTTTATATCCTACAATTTTGCTAAAGTTGTGAATTGTTTCCAGTAAGTTTTTGGATGATTTTCTAAGATTCTCTAAGTAGATCATATCATCTGCAAAGAGTGAGTTTTATTTCATCATTGTCTATTCTAATTCCCTTCATTTCTTTTTCTTATTGCTAAAGTCAACATTTCTAGTATAATATTAAGTAATAATGGCACTAATGGGCATTCTTGTTTCATCCCTGATCTTATTGGGAATGCATTCTGCTTCCCTGTATTACAAATAATGTTTGTTCTAGGTTTTAGACAAATACTGTTTATTATTTTTTTTAATATTTTATTTTATTTTATAACAACTTTATATTGACAGAACCCATGCCAGGGTAATTTCCTTTTACAACATTATCCCTTGCACTCGCTTCTGTTCCGATTTTTCCCCTCCCTCCCTCTACCTCTCCCCTAGATGGCAAGCAGTCCTATATATGTTAAATATGCTTACTACTTATTATTTTAAGGAAAGCTCCCTTTATCTCTATGCTCACTAGTGTTTTTAATAGCAATGAGTGCTGCATTTTCTCAAAAATTTTTTCTGCATCTATTGAGATTATCATATGATTTCTGCTGGTTTTGTTCTTGATATGATTCATTATGATAATAGTTTTCTTGATATTCAACTAGCCTTGCATTCCTATTATAAATCTCACTTGGGCACAGTGTATTATTCTGCTGATTAGTTGCTGTAATCTTTTTGTTAATATTTTATTTAAAATCTTTGCATCAATATTCAATAGGGAGATTGGTCTGTAATTTTCTTTCTCTGTTTTGGCCCCCCTCCTGGTTTAGTTATCAGTGACATATTTGTGTCACAGAAGGAATTTGTCAGTGCTCCTTTGTACCTATGTTTCCACATAGTTTACAAAGTATTGGAATTAATTGTTTTTTAAATGTTTGGTAGAATTCAGTTGTTAATCCATCTGGCCCTGGAGATTTTTTCTTAGGCAGTTCATTATTGATTTATTGAACTTCTTTTTTCTAAAATGGGACTATTTAAGTATTATATCCCCTCTTCTGTTAACCTGAGCAATTTATATTTTTGTAAATATTCATCCTTTTTTTGTTAGAACACCAGACTTGCCTCAATAGAGTTGGGCAAAATAGCTTCTAATTATTGCTTTAATTTCTTTTTCATTGGTAGTAAGTTTATCCTTTTCATTTTTGATGCTGGAGATTTGGTTTGTTGTTTTTTTTTTTTTCCTGATGAAATTAACCAAAAGTTTGTTTTATTAGTTTTTTCTTAAAACCAACTCTTAGTTTTGTGCATTAGTTTAATATTTTTCTTAACTTCTATTTTAGCAATCTCTCCTTTGAGCTTCAGAATTTCTAATTTGGTATTTAATTGGGGATTTTAATTTTTTTCTTTTAGTTGCATGCCTAATTTGCTGATCTCATTTTTTTTTCTATTTTATTTATGTAGGTATTTAGAGATACAAAATGTCCCTTAAGAACTGCTTTGGCTGCATCCCATGGGTTTTGGTATGTGGTCTCATTATTGTCATTTTCTTGGATAAATTTATGGATTGTTTCTGTGATTTGTTATTTGATGCACTAATTCTTTAGAATCTCTAGAAATTAGATTATTTAATTTCCATTTGGTTTTTAGTCTATCTTTCTTTGGTTCTTTGCTAAAAATATTTTTTTATTGCTTTGTGGTCTGAAAAAGAAGCATTTATTATTTCTGCCTTTTTGCATTTGATTGTGAGGTTTTTATGCACTAGTACCTGATTAATTTTTGTGTAGGTGCCATGTAGTGCCAAGAAAAAAGGTTATTCCTTTTGTCCCTTTTCAATTTTCTCCAAAGGTCTATCATATCTACATTTTCTAGGATCCTATTAACCTCCCTAGTTTCTTTCTTGTTTATTTTGTTCTTAGATTTGTTTCATTCTGAGAGGGGAAAGTTGAGGTCCCCCACTAAAATAGTTTTGCTGTCTATATTTTCCTGTAAATAGCTTAAAATTTTCTCTAGGAATCTGTGTGCTCTAACACATGGTGCATACAAAGTGCATACACATTTATTGTGATTACTGCTTCCTTATTTATGATAACCTTTATCAAAATGCAGTTTCCCTCCTTATTTCTTCTAATAAAATCTATTTTTACTTTTGCTTTATCTGAGATCAGAATTGCTACCCCTACTTTTTTTTCAGCTGAAGCACAATAAATTCTGTTCTAACCTTTTACCTTTACTGTGTATCTCTCTGTGCCAAATGTGTTTCTTGTAAACAACATATTTCAGGAGTCTGTTTTCTAATCTATTCTGCTATCTTCTTCTTCTTCTTCCTTCTTCTTCTTCTTCTTCTTCCTTCTTCTTCTTCTTCTTCTTCTTCTTCTTCTTCTTCTTCCTTCTTCTTCTTCCTTCTTCTTCTTCCTTCTTCTTCTTCTTCCTTCTTCTTCTTCTTCTTCTTCTTCTTCTTCTTCTTCTTCTTCTTCTTCTTCTTCTTCTTCTTCTTCTTCTTCTTCTCTTCTTCTTCTTCTTCTTCTTCTTCTTCTTCTTCTTCTTCTTCTCTTCTTCTTGTTCTTCTTCTTCTTCTCATCCCATTCACATTAACAGTTATGATTACCAGCTCTGTATTTCTCTCTATCTTATTTTCTCTTCTGTATATACTTTTGTTCTCTTTCCACCCTGTCCTTAGTCATTTTTTTCCCTGGAATTCCAGAAATCAGACTAGCTGTTCTGGCTCTCACAGAGATCATGAAAAGCTAGAGAAAGAAAGACAAAAAGATACTGGTGTTCTCCCAAACTGAAGTAGTAACAAGAGTCTTTTATTATCATTAACAGTACCTTTAAATGCTTTCTAATCACAATGTTGCTAAGGAAAGACAAATGAAAACAAAAAATAGATAAATCAGTTAGTGTCTGAAGGGACTATATAAAAGTTGGATTCAAAGAGAAACTTTAACATTCTCAGACAAACTGTCTCTCCTCATATTTGGGCAGGCGACTTATTCCTGCAAATCCATTCCCATAACATCTCAATATTCCCAAAGCTTCCCAGCCTCTGACGGCCAATGAGTAGACTGAAGTGGGAGTTTGTGCCAGGTCAAAATGATACAAATTACTGCAAACTGAGTACAGATTGAGTGGGCCAGAATGCCTGGGAAAGTACAGTTTGAAAATAGCAAGCTATGCACAGCCTAGGCAAGTTTGATTACATCACCAAGGAAGGTGTGATTACCTGGGAGGTCACATTCTTCTCCTCCTATTTCTTCATAGGGTTAGATAAATTTCTATACCCAACTGAATGATTAAATTATTCTTCCTTTAAGCCAAAATTGATGAGATCAAACTTCAGACAATGCTCATCCCTCTCCTTTCTTTCCCTAGATTGTAATAAGTCTTTTACAACTCTTCATGTAACTAATTGTTCCATTATCTCTCCTTTCCTTTTTCCAGAACATACCTTTTCTACCTCTTAATGTCTTTTTCTTTAATGTCATCACATCAGAATCCATTCACAACCAGATCTTTATTCCATGTGATGTCCAACTTTGTCTGCTCTAGTGACAGATACAGTTAAAGAAGTTATAGAAATTGTTTTCTTATCTAGAGAAGTAAACAGTTTAATCTTTAAATATATATTTTCCCCTTGTTTACTTTGTATGGTTCTCTTGCATCCTGTGCTTGTAAGTTAAAATTTCTGTGTAGTTCTGGTTTTTTCAATAGAAATGAATGAAAGTCTCTATACTTCATTAAAGCTCTATCTCCTTGCCTGAAAGATGATGTTGAATCTTGCTGGATAGTTAATTCTTGGTTGTAACCCTTTTGTTCTGATTTTTCTCTCCCAACATGATTCATAAAGCAATGTGAATTAAAAAGAAATTAATTTTAAAAAATTATGTGCTGTAAGAAATGATGAGTTCAATGATTGTAGAAAAATAGGAATACATTGCATGAATTAATGAAGAGTGAAACGAGTAGAACAAAAAGAATAATATTATTATTTAAAGAACAACTTGGAGCGAATCAGTCATTTTAACTATTATAAATATCCAAATTAATTATCAAGGACACATGGAAAAAATACTATCTGCATCTAGGGACAGTTCTGATAAATATAAATATGTATATAGCATGATTTTACAATGTATATATGTATATACATACTTATATACACACATGTATACATATTTGTACTAATAGTTGCCATTTCTAGGAAGGAGAAGAGAGGTGAAAAAGAAAAAAAAAACAAAGAAAAGAAAGAAATTTAAATTATGATTTTATTCTATATTTACAAGAAATAGCAAGTTGAATATAACAGATTTTGATTTTCATGTGCAATCATCTTTTTATTATATCATATTTATGGAAATGTTTGTTTTATTCCATAAATTAAAAAATACAATCAGTTTAAAAAATAAAAAAGAAGTTTATTCTCTACCTGTCGAGAATGTGCCAACTTCAAACACCAATTAAATGGCATCTTGGATTTGGAAGTCTGAAAAACCTGAGATGCTAACCTATCCCTTTCATTTACCTATTTGTGTGACCCTAAGCAAATCCCTTAAATTCTATCTCTTATCTGTAAAATGAGGATAATAATAATACCAAAAGAATTGTTGAAGATAAGATCATATTTGCAAAGTGCTTTGCAAATCTTAAGTTAGTTATATGTATATCTATATATTAAAATAGATTATTATTATTGTTGTTTTAATAGAGAAATTTTCCTCAGGAGTGTTCTATGTACCGAAATTGTCACAGGAACTTGAGGATCTTCGGTATTCTTAATAATTAAGTAATTTGAAAAATTTCAAAGTTACTCGAAAACTGCTTAAAGGTCCTAAAACACACACATATGTTTTAGTGTATATATTCTACAATATACATTAAATATAATATAACAATATATTCTGCAATATTCTACAGCAACCTAACTCAATGTTGTGGGTGCTTAATAAATGTGGAATCTAGAAGCTAACTAAAATGTTGAGAGGCAAACCTGGCATCATGAATAAAAATCTACTCTTAGAGTCATAAGATGTACATTCTAGTTCTACCATGACATACATAGCCTGGCAACTCTTTGAATTTCTCAGAGCTGTAAGGAAATCAGCCTAGGTCTCCTGAAAAAAGTACTTTTGGTTGGTGGTTGTTTTGAAACTGCTGATTTGATCAGTAGAAGGATCTGCCACTCAATCAGAGGAGGAAGAAGAAAAGACTCAGGGGCAGCCATTGAAGCCTCATCTTTTCACCTCCAAAAACAGCTGCCTTCCAATATTTGCAGCAGCCTTTTCAATTCTATAATCTCTTTATCAGGAATCTCCACTAAGTTACAGGTGGGATAGAAATAAATACATCATGGTGTCTCTCAGCTACCAAAGGAATATTCAATTCCACAAGCATCATGACCTATTCTGAACAAGTTATTTTGCTAGCAACCCTGCAAAGTAAGACAAAGTGTCTCTTTCCTCAAGGAGTGTAAAAGGGAGCTTTTACACTGCCTTCCAGTGTAAAAGCAAGCTCATGTTTTTAAAGCAGGAGAGATGCTATTGAGCGTACTCAATCAAGGAAAAAAAAAACCTGAAGGCTGCAGAGGGGAAGTCACCCAGGTAGAAAGTGGCTTAGGCTGGTGTGTACCTGAGCTCCTTTGATTCCAGAACCAGGTTGTTCCCATGGGATCATGCTTCAGGGATGCAGAGAAGTAAATACAAACTTGTGTCAGGAGATAGAGAATATTAACTGATGTGAGAGTATGGTAGTATGGCAGAAGAGGCCTGGGGTGGGAGGGAGAGTTATGGTACCTGAGCTGTCCTTGGAAAGAAACCAGGGAGTTTGGAGATGGAGATGGAGAGGGAATACATCCCTTTTCTAGGGGAAAACTTGTATAAAGGCAAGGAGGCAGGAGATATAACACAAATGATAGAATTCTGCTTATTGCCCCCAACCCAGACTCCAGCTCTCAACCATTAATCATGGGCGTCACTAGAACAATGAGCAGGCCAGCATATTCTCCAACACATTACCAGAGTACCACGTGATGGTTACCATAAAACAACACAGAAATCAGACAGTAAGAAAGTAGCACCAATAGGAGACAAAATAGGACATTGAGCTTCACTCTTCAATAAATCGTTCCCTCAGCATGGCACCTGTGCAGATTTCTCTTTTTTGTCATCTTTGGTGAACTTTTCCTAGTTATATACAAATTTATGCCCTCTTAAGTAGGTTTTTCTGTATGCATTCTGGATAACTGCATGCACAGTTCCAGCAAGGTTTTAGGACCTCTCCATGTTACCTCCTCTTCTGTAACCTCAAACTTTATGTATCTTGTAATCAGCATCATTTACTCTATAAAAATTATTTTCTTGCTTTGCTGGACTGCTGACTCCTTCAGGGAACTTAGCCCACTCCCTGAGTGAATAAATCTCATTGAAATGAGTTTGCTTGAAGTTGGAGACTGATTGAGCCTGAATTCTTTTAGAAACAAATCTGATACCTCAACACATGGAAATAATCTCAATCTGAAATGGGGCTATCAATCTGGAGCTGGAAGAGATTTTAGGGTACTTGCAGGTTAATCCCATCATTTTAGAAATGAGAGACCTTGTGCCATAACTGATATATGTATAAATATGACATAACTGAAGGAGAGAGAAAGAATGAAGATGAAGGAAGGGAAGATCATTACCAAGGATCAGTGGGATGATGGATAATCACTGAGGAAGTAAAAAGGGAGAGAGGATATCACCTAGTCAATTGGGCATTCTTTTTTTTTTTTTCCTTCTCTAGTGGATATGAGGAGAAAATAAAAAGTTGGTAATTTGGGGGAATTTGGATGTGGAAAGAGGAATGGCATCTTTTAATTCTTCTTTACCAGTGTCAAATAGGATATATTGTAAATAAAAAAGAAATAAAGCAAGAGACAATGTAGAGATCTGATTATAGACCTTCAGGACTATGCGTGGTGAAGAAAGAAAAGGAGGAAAAAAAGATTGAAAGGGCCAAGAGAGAAAACCAAGTTAAAGAAACCAAGGGAATGAATACTGAAAAAGTTCTAGTTGTTCTAAAGTTCCAAAAAGGCTAATCTGACACAATGTCTCAGTCTTATGCTCCAAATGTGTTCAAGTAGGGAAAGGAAGTATTCCTGTCACTCTCCAAAATTTTTCTGTCTTTTTCTCCTAGAACAAGTTCCTGCCCCAATCAGAAGGAAATGAACAGTATTTAGCCAAGATTTGTGTTCTTATCAACTACTTTGAAAAGAATCCCTATCTTGCATAGAAGAGAAGGAAAGACTCATTGGTGATAATGCAACAATACAAGTAAGTTGGAAGCTGATACCTCAATGTAACATGTGCTTATGTGTGTGTTTGAAGTTTTATTGTTACTATTGATGTTTTGTTGTTGCTGGTTTTTAAGGGGTAGCATGAAGGCATCCTACATTTCCTCTCCTTTCCATACACCAAATCAATAGGCCAATATCTACTTGGGCATCTTATGTCTCCCTGCAATTCCTCATAGTGGAACAGAGGCAATCCTTGGCTTCCTTTTTTTCTTTAAAGTAATATTTGATCATAAAAAGTACCACTTCCCAATAACACCTCCTATCCCCAACAAACTCATTGTTTTTCCAGGTTACAAACAAACTCATTGACCATGTATGATAGCCCCATGTTTGATAGCAAGAGAGTTTATCTCTTGCCCAACAGCAGAGAAACATACTTTCTCCTCCTAAATCTTCTTCACTCAGTATTTTTCACAGCCTCAATCTGACCCTCATTTTGTTTTATGTTTCTCTTGATTTCTAAGAACTTTTAAAATAATGTTTTGGGTTCTTTTAAATGCCACAATAATACTTGATTCAGTTCTCAGTCCACCAATTATTAGAAATTCCTTGCTCAGTAAGCTGAGTTTTACAGGTTCCTAGCTTTAGATTGAGAACAAAACTCAGATAATTCTGCCTTACTTGCTCATTTTATAGATAAGGGAACTAGATCTCAAAAAGTCAAGGTGACTTGCCCCAGTGCCATAGGAAGAAAGTGTCAGAACTAGGATTTGAATCCAGTCTTTGACTCTACCTGGATCCTCCTTTTTAGTGCTTGATACCACTCCCCCATTCTTTCTTATCACAAAAAATACTGCTATAGATATTATTTATGGGACCATTTCCTCTGTCTTTTGATTTCTTTGGGGATAAATATCAAGTAGTGGGTAAAGAATGCAAACAATTTAAGCAGTTTTCAAGTATGATTTTCTAAAGTGGTTGAACCAGTTACAATAGAACTCCAGTATATTCTTGGGTCTATTTTCCTTGACCTCTTGTGATAGAGAAATAAGTCATCTTCTTTCATCTTTACCATTATGCTGGTGGTCTAGATTTCCCCAGGTTGTGCCAATGGAAATTCTCCTTGAGGACTTCTCCACTAGGTCCTTAATCTAAAACTGAAGTTGACATAAGACACATTTACCTAGAACTCATCTGAAATATTTGTACAAACTATTTGTTGAAAGCTTTTTAACTTCCTAAAACTAAGTTGCATAGTACAATCAGAGATCTCAGAGCTTCCCAGGAAATCATGTTATTGTTCTGGATATCTTGAATATAAACTACACATTTGGTATGAAGGTTTTTTTCCCCCAAATCGTCAGCTATCATTGTTCCACAATTTAAATATTTTTTTTTATTCAAAAATTTTCAGTTTTATATAATGAAACTTTGCTTTACTCCCATAACTGCAAAAAGGTGCTTAATCTGGTTCTCTTCTGTTTTCTATGTTTAACAATCAGGTTTCATATGCATATCCTCATCAGACTTTATGAGAGGCAAATTATTTTTAATCTTATAAAATAAGTTGTTGTGATATAGGAGCCACCTGCCAGTGGCTGCTGGAGATCTAACTCAGACCTGTAGAATAGATCTCTTCATGTGAGGATATTGGAATCTTTACAAACTGCTAACTTATTAGAGTTGGTAGATTATTGATCTGATCTTACAAGAAGATGTTTTGGGCCAGAACCTGAAACAAGGTACTAAGTAGAACTAATTAGTACAATGCTTGTGTTTACACCTTTACTCATCAGAGTTCACAAGTATGCCAGATTCACAAAATAAACTTTGTAACTTTGTGAATTCACACCTCCCTTAAAGCTCTTAGGGCCAGAGAGCACTATGGGAGAAAACCCATAATCCCATTCTCTCAGAAGAGTCCTATATAAACCCAGTGAAGAGAGATTCTGCAGAATCACTTGGCTGGCTGGTGGCGGAAGAGAGTTCAGCTGGATTGGAGAGGAGCACTCTGGTGCAGACACAGAGCACTTTGGGAGATTGAGAGCCAGAAGCCCTCTCTCAGAGGCAAGGCAGATTCAACTTGGAGCTGGATTGAAGGGTGAAGAAAGCAGAGGCAGAAGCAAAGTACAAAACTGCAAGAACTCTTGGAACCAAGCAGAGAGATAGACCTCTAAGCTAACCGGGCTATATTGGAGATAATAAAAGATCTGAACTTTTATCACCTGGCTGCATTTGGGGTAATTATTGATCTAAACTGATACTAAAGCTGCCTCCAAGAAAACCTCCCCCGAGGAACCTACCTTCTCCCCCAGAGAGAATCATCCACCATTATTTTAAAGAAGAAAAAAAAAAACACCACATGAGAGGATGATGATGATACAAGGAGACTGAGAGGCAGTTGCATTCTCTGACCTCTCTTCTCTTCCCTCTTGCCTCCAATTTATTTTATTCCCAATCAACAAGCAACATATGCATCAGTAAAAGCTGCTTTGCAACTCCTTCAAGTGTTATGATTCACAGCCATGGAGGCTCTCAGAGAATTAATCTGCCACTTAGGCACGATCCTTAACAAGTTGTGTTTTTCTTTATAGTGAAAAAAGATTTTTTTCCCAAATATCTGAAGGAGCATAGGTAAGCAGTAGAAGACAAAATTCATTTCCAGAAAGTTAGGCAAAGCCTAGAAAATAAAAATACTTCCATAGGGAATGTGCAGCCCAATATGACCCAAGTGGAGAAAAGGGGATCCATGAAGGGAAAGCACTAAACTAGAAGCACTAAAATATCTTAGGCAGGAAGACGGAATAGTCACAGACAATTCTTTTCTTTGTGTTTAAGAAAGAGGGCTAATTTATTCAGTGCCCAGCACATAGTAGATGCTCTGTAGATATTTTCTGAATTCAGTCCACTTAAGTGTCTTCTCTGTGCCAATCATTGTGCTTAAAAGAGTGAAGTGAACAGTGCCTGCCCTGAAAGACCTTCCATTCCACCAGGAAGACAATTTGGACGCTGAGATATATGTCATGGAAGTACAAAGTCAATCCAGGAAAAGGAGAGAAGATGGCAGCTGGGGCAGAGGGATTCAGAAAGCTCTCTGAGGAGACATTTAGGCTGTGCTTGGAAGAAAACTAGGATAAAAATGATAGTTTCTTGATAATTGAAGTATTTAAAAAGCAATTCAATTAAACAAGCACTTACTATGTTCTGGGAACCATGCAACAACACTATAACTACTCACAACAGACTAAAAGATAAAAAAAGGTAGGCATATGGCTCTTGAGAAATGAAATGGTAGGAGGTTGTTGTTGTTGTTTTAATGTGCACACATTTCCTTAAGGTTTCTTTTAATCAGATGAAGAAATCTGACAAAAAGAGAAATGTCTTACAAATTTGTCCTGTCAAGAGCAAAACCAGTTTAAAGAAACAAAACTTAATTTTTTTTTATGACCAAGAAAAAAAAAACATCCAAAACATATTGTTTTTTCTTCTCCCCACTTAGGTTTGGTTTCAAAATAAAAGAACCAGACAACAGCAAATGTAGGCACCTCTGGCTTCTACTTGCTCAGGGATACAGGGATGGGATGAGAAAGGAAAATTTATCTGCAAAGTAAGATTATTTCAGAGAATGACCTATGACCATCAGGTACATCTATGTCTCTGTCCTAGGCAGGTGAACTTAGGAAGCTTACTCAAGAAGTAATTGCTCCACTGAGAGTTGGGGTAAGGCTTTAACCAATGATGTTGCTAACGCAGGATATGGCATTTCCCAATCTATCCAGGATAACTGTAGGGCTTGGATCTGCATTGGTTTTTGCCTGATGAAGATGTAGCTACCATCTTGAGAGCTCTGATTGTTCAAGAGGGACAGCTGACAACCCATCCACCCTTACCAGGGACATCTGGAAGTCTTATTGAAAGATCTGGCTGATCTGGGAGATATTTCAGAGATAGCAGATCCCAGTCTGAATAGCTGAAATGTATAGGTTGCTTTAAAGATAAATTCTCAATTTCCGGGGACAGAACCAAGATGTCAGGGACTACACATATTTCTTTCTGACCTTCTTTACAACTCTCATACTAATTATGAAATCCAGCCTCTGAATTAGCTTTGGACAGGCAGAACCTACAAATATTGTGAGTGCAACAAATTATCAGCAGAAGATAATTTCAAAGATTGCCAAAAAAAAAAAAAGTTTGTTTCAATTGGCAGCCAGGACAATCAGTACAAATGCCAGTGCAGACAGCTCAGAGTCCTGTAGCAGAGAATTTACAGGATGAAACAGACCAGAAAAAATCTGTTTCAATCAGAAACAGGAGAGAGGCAGCAAAGCACAAACAGCTGATCACAAACACCAGCACAGACAGAGCAGAGCTCTGGGGCAGAGCAGTCTCAGTGAGGTGGTGCAGATTCTGAACAGAAACACCAGCACAGACAGCACAGAGCCCCTGGGAATTGCTGACTACACATGGCAGACTCACCACCAGGAGTGAATCAGCACTGACCCAGCATAGCTGGGTTGCTTGGAAAACCTCTCCCACCCTGAAGACAGACCTTAACTTAACTTAAAAAAACAAGTAAAAAAGTAAAGAGGACTCTAATAATTGACAGCTTTTATGGTGAAAGAGAAGAAAAGATTTCAAACCCTTAGGAAATTAAAAGGAGATTGTCTCCAGATGAAGCTCCAAAAGGTGAAATAACCCGATTCCCATCACACAAAACTCTCCTAAAACTTAAATCAGATCTTAAAAGAGAGCTAGAAGAAAAATGGGGAAAAGAAATGAAAGCCTTGCAAGATAGTTTGGAAAACACAAAATAGATAGAGTGAAATGAAAAAAGCACATAACTCATTAAAAGATAGATTTAATAAACTGGGGAAATTTAGTAGTTTTAACTATAAATGTGAATGGGGTGTACTTTACTCTAAAACATAAGTGGATAGCAGACTGGATTAAAAGTCAGAATCCTACAATATGGTGTTTACAAGAAACACATTTGCAGAGTGATAAATAAAGAGTAAAGGTAAAAGGATGGGATAGAATCTATTATGCTTCAGGTGAAGTAAAAAAAGCAGGGGTAGCCCTCCTCATCTCAGATCAAGCAAAAGCAAAAATTGATCTGATTAAAAGATATAAGGAAGGGAATTATATCTTCCTAAAGGATACCATAGATAATGAAGCAATATCAATATTAAGCATATATGCACCAAGTGGTGTAGCATCTAAATTCCTAAAGGAGAAGTTAAGAGAGTTGCAAAAAGAAATAGACAGCAAACTATAATAATGGGAGATCTCAACCATGCTCTCTCAGAACTAGATAAATCAAATCACAAAATAAATAAAAAAGAAGTTAAAGAGGTAAATAGAATACTAGGCAAACTAGATGTGATAGATCTTTGGAGAAAATTGAATGGCAACAAAAAGGCAAAAAAAAAAGCAAGAAAGATTGCTTTCTTCTCAGCAATTCCTGGAATCTATACAAAAATTTACCATATATTAGGGCATTAAAAACCTCAAAATCAAATACAGGCAGAAATAATAAATGCATTTTTTCAGATCATTATGCAATAAAAATTACATTTAATAAAGGGCCAGAAAAAAATAGACCAAAAAGAAATTGGAAACTAAATAATCTCATCCTAAAGAATGAATGGGTGAAACAGCAAATCATAGACACAATCAATAACTTCATCCAAGAGAATGACAGTAATGAGACAACATACCAAAATTTGTGGGATGCAGCCAAAATGGTAAAAAAGGGGAAATTTTTTTTATCTCCAGAAGCTTACTTGCATAAAATAGAGAAAGAGAAGATAAATAAATTGGGTTTGCAACTAAAAAAGCTGGACAAAGAACAAATTTTAAAAATCCAATCTAATACCAAACTTGAAATTCTAAAAATAAAAGGAGAGATCAATAAAACTGAACCTAAAAAAACCTTGAATTAATAAATAAAACTGACCAATAAACCAACAAAATAGACAAACCTTTAGTTAATTTGATAAGAAAAAGGAAAGAGGAAAATCAAATTGTTAGTCTCAAAAATGAAAAGGGAGAACTATCCACCAATGAAGAGAAAACTAAAGCAATTATCAGGAGTTACTTTGCCCAAATTTATGCCAATAAATTTGACAACCTAAGTGAAATGGAGGAATACCTACAAAAATATAGATGGCCCAGATTAACAAAAGAGGAAACAAATTACTTAAATAGTTCCATTTTAGAAAAAGAAATAGAACAAGCTATTAATCAACACCCTAAGAAAAAATCCCCAGCAACAGATGGATTTACATGTGAATTCTACCAAACATTTAAAGAACAATTAACTCCAATGCTATGTAAACTATTTGAAAAAATAGGGAATGAAGGACTCTTACCAAACTTCTTTTATGGTACAGACATGGTACTGATACTTAAATCAGGTAGGATGAAAACAGAGAAAGAAAATTATAGACCAATCTCTCTAATGAATATTGATGCAAAAATCTTAAACAAAATATTAGCAAAGAGATTACAGATAATCACCCCCAGGATAATATACCATGACCAAGTAGGATTAATACCAGGAATGCAGGGCTGGTTCAATATTAGGGAAACTATTAACATAATTGACTATGTCAATAACCAAATTAACAAAAAACATATGATTATCTCAATGCCTGCAGAAAAAGCATTTGATAAAATCCAACACCCATTGCTATTAAAAACACTAAAGAGTATAGGAATAAATGGGCTTTTCCTTAAAATAGTCGGTAGCATCTATTAAAAGCCATCAGCAAGCATCATATGTAATGGGGATAAACTAGAACCATTCCCAATAAGATTAGGAGTGAAACAAGGTTGCCTACTATCACCATTGCTATTCAATATTGTATTAGAAATGCTAGCTTTGGCAATAAGAGAAGAAAAAGAGATGAAAGGAATTAGAGTAGGTAATGAGAAAACCAAATTATCACTCTTTGAAGATGATATGATGTATACTTAAAGAACCACAGAGAATCAACTAAAAAGCTATTAGAATAATAGCTTTTCCACAACTTTAGCAAAGTTGCAGGAAACAAAATAAATCCACATAAATCATCAGCACTCTTATACATCACTAACAAAATCCAACAGCAAGAGATACAAAGAGAAATCCCATTTAAAATAACTGTTGATAATATAAAATATTTGGGAATTTATCTGCCAAGGGAAAGTCAGGAACTATATAAGCAAAACCACAAAATACTTTCCATACAAATAAAATCAGATCTAAGCAATCAGAAAAAAATATCAGGTGTTCTTGGATAGGTCGAGCAAATATAATGAAGTTGACAATACTCCCTAAATTAATCTATTTATTTAGTGTTATACCAATCAAACTCCCAAGAAACTTTTTTACTTAACTAGAAAAAATAACAACAAATTTCATCTGGAAGAACAAAAGGTCAAGAATTTCAAAGGAAGTAATGAAGAGAAAAGCAAATGAAGATGGCCTAGCTATACTAGATCTAAAACTATATTATAAAGCAGTGGTCATCAAAACCATTTGATTCTGGCTAAGAAATAAACTAGTTGATCAGTGGAATAGGGTAGGCTCACAGAACAAGATAGCCAATGACTATAACAATCTAATATTTGACAAACCCCAAAACCCTACCTTTTGGGATAAAAAATCACTGTGTGACAAAAACTTCTGGGAAAATTTGAAACTAGTATGGCAGAAAGTAGGCATAGACCCACACTTAACTTGATTATATATATGTGGAAAAAATTTTTACATCCAAAGGATCTGATAAAGGCCTCATTTAATATATAGATAATTGACTCAAATTTATAATAGTTCAAGCCATTCTCCAACTGATAAATGGTCAAAGGATATGAACAGACAATTTTCAGATGAAGAAATTGAAACTATTTGTAGCCACATGAAAAGGTGCTCCAAATCACTATCGATCAGAGAAATGCAAATCAAGATAGCTCTGAGATATCACTACACACCTGTCAGATTGTCTAAGATGACAGGAAAAGATAATGACAAATGTTGGTGGGGATGTGGGAAAACTGGGACACTGATACATTGTTGGTGGAACTGTGAAAGGATCCAACCATTCTGGAGAGCAGTTTGGAACTATGCTCAAAAAGTTAGCAAATTGTGCACACCCTTTGATTTGGCAGTGTTTCTATTGGGATTATATCCCAAAAAAAATCTTAAAAAAGAGAAAGGGACCCACATGTGCAAAAATGTTTGTGGCAGCCTTTTTCATAGTGACAAGAAACTGGAAACTGAATGGATGCCCATCAATTGGAGAATGGATGAATAAGTTATGGTATATGAATGTTATGGAATACTATTGTTCTGTAAGAAACGATCAGCAGGATGAATACAGAGAGACTTAGAAAGACCTACATGAACTGATGCAAAGTGAAGTGAACAAAACCAGGAGATCATTATACACAGCAACAAGACCATATGATGGTCAGTTCTGATGGACATGGCTCTCTTCAACATTGAGATGATTCGGACTAATTCCAGTTGTGCAATGATGAAGAGAACCATCTACACCCAGAGAGAGACCCATGGGGACAGAGGGTAGAACACAACATAGCATCCTCACTTTCTCTGTTGTTATTTGCTTGCATTTTGTTTTTGTGTTTTTTTTCTCAGTTTTTCTTTTTCTTCTTTCTTGATCAGATTTTTCTTGCACAACCGAATGGCTGCGTGAATATGTATACACATATTGGATCTGGCATGTATTTCAGCATATTTGGCATGTATTGGACTACCTGCCAGGTCGGGGTGGGGATGGGGAAAGAAGGGGAAAATTTGCAGCAGGGGATCGTGCAGGGGTCAACGTTGGAAAAAATTACCCAAGCATATGTTTTGTGAATAAAAAGCTTTAATTAAAAAAGAAAAGATGAATTCTCAAAAAACTTGAGAAACAGAGATTGTTTTTTTTCCATTATGTAACAGGCACAATAATAAAGTCCTTCATCTTCCTTGTAACAATAATAGTAATAGTTAACATTTGTACAGGGCTTACTCTATACTTGGTCTGAAACTAAGTATTTTATAATTATGATCTCATTTGATTCCCACATCAACCTTTGGAGGTATGAGCTAATTTTATCCTCATTTTACAGAGAGGGAAACTGAGGCAAATAAAGAGTGACTTGTCCAGGGTCATATGGTAAGTTGCAAATTCATATTTGAACTGAGGTATTGCTGACTCCAGGTCCAGCAATCTATCCATTGTGTCACCTACCCCACTCCTTTTAAGGGGTAAATTTGAGTGCTTGATCATATCCAAAGCCAAAGTAAAGGTGGGATAGGATTCTGATTTATTCCAGAGTGGGAGTCAGCTCTTAACTACTTAGAGTCAAAGACTCTGTGAAGGTACTGAGAAAGAGATATAGTGAAAATATGCATGTTAAAAAAAGAAGTTATATTTAAAAACAAAAGGAGAAAGGTTGATATAGGAAATACCTGAGTAAGTTGGACTGGACCATCCCCTATGTCTGGACAATGAGAGTTGCTTTCAAACCATCACCTTGACATAAAGGGGAGTGTCTTGATATACAGATATATGTGTATCAAAGCCATTGTTAAGATTCAGTTCAGACCAAGGCTAATATGGAAATAAATTTTGCATAACTTCATCTATATAATATATATTAAATTGCTTACCTTCTCAAAGAGGAAGGGGGAATAGACAGGAAGAAAATTTGGAAATCAAAATTTTAAAAAAAGAATGTTAAAAACATTTTTACATTTAATTGGGAAATATTTAATGAAATAAATCAAAATATATTTAAAGAAATAAAAAAAATACCCAGTGCAGTGCAATAGAATAAGCAATTAGGACCCTTGTTAGCTACTGATATTTCCAGACAATAGTCTAAAACTAGGAGTGCACATCAGTGTGCCCAAAGTTCACCATTTTGACTTATTAAACAAAGTAAGTCTGTAAATGGAGAAAGAATATTAGGTATAGCTGGATCAAAGGAGTCCCTGGCAGGTGACAAGACATAAGTAACTTCTGATTGAAGACACTATCAATAATCTCTATTTTGGCTTTATTCATATCTCTAGGACTTAACATTATGGCACAAGAGACTCTTAATAAATAATACCTAAGGTTTGTATTAAGTACAAAGTTTGAGAAGTGAGAATAACTAGTCCTTAAAAACTATGGATTATGACCCAATAAGCACCCAAATTGCCATTGCTCTGATCTACCAAGAGCACTATGGATAATTACCCTAGAAATCAAAAAGGAAAATGAATCAAACATACAAAAATATTTAATTAAACATTTTGTTGCTTAAAGTTGTGGAAACAAAGTGGATGTTCATTAATTGGGAACTGATTGAAAAAATTAAATATATGAAAGTAAATATCATTGTGCCATAAAAAATGAGAAAAGAGACAATTGTCAAAAACCTGGGAAAACTTTGAAACTGCAGATGAGTGAATTGAGGAAAACCATGAATCCAGTATTGGAAAGGAAAACAGTGTGAAGAATTTAAGAACCATGATCAGCTTTTCAGTAATAAGGTGATTCAGGTCAATTCCAATAGATTTGAGATGGATAGAGCCATCTGCATCCAGAGAGAGAACTGTGGGGACTGAATATAGATTACAACACAGTATTTTCAACTTTTTGTTGTTGTTGTTCTTTGCTTGCCTTTTTTTTTTTTTTTCTTTCTCATTTTTTCCCTTTTTGTTCTGATTTTTCTTGTGGAACATGATAAATGTGGAAATATATTTGGAAGAATTGCACATGTTTAACTTATATTGGATTATTTGCTGTCTAGAGGATGGGGGGAGGGGAAAGAATGGAGAAAAATTTGGAATACAAGTTTTTGTAAGGGTGAATATTGAAAAAATATTTTTGTATGTATTTTGAAAAATAAAAAGCTATTATAAAAAATTAAAACCATGATCAAACCAATAAATAATCCTAACTTCAGAAGACTGATACTTCTCATCTCTTGGCAAAAAGTTGAAGGATGATGTCCTGTCCGGCAGGACAATAACAGTGGGTCATCGAGTGGAGCCAGGGCTGAAGGGGAGCAAAGGTGCTGTAAGACAATCAGTCTGTAAAGCCTGCGGCTTGGGGACAGGATCGGAGAGACAGAGAGGCAACTCAAGATTTAAGATGGTGAATGTCTCTGTTTAATGAATGAAGAGAGTTTAATTAAATAGGATTTCAGAGTGGGGGGTTACAATGAGAAGAATGTCGGACCATAGGTGTGGCGGAAATCCTAGAGTATACTGTTATCTAGATTTTGGGCGGAGATGACCGATTTCTTGGGACACACATTATCTTCAGGAATTTAGGGTGTATGCTAATCCAAGGACATGGCAATGTTCAAGGACATGGTCTCTTGGCATATCCTCAAGAGTGGTCTCTGGCATATCTTCAAGAGCATGGTCTCTGGCATATCCCCCTTTCTTTATTAATATATAGGTGGGAGGCCTGTCTTAGGCTATGTGGCCGCATCCATATTCAGTACCCAAGTAATCCGACCTTAGAAGGCCAGAGAAGGGCAGGACCCCTGTCTTAGGCTATGTGGGCGGCATCCGTCCCAGCACCCCAGCATCAAACTTCCAGGGTGTGCTTCTGGAAAACGGGCCCACAATAATCCCGTCATTGGGTGTTCCTGCAGCCAGAGGGTATGATGATCCTGAAATATGGGGCCACAATAATCCCGTCATTGGCTCACCCACAGCTTATTTACTGAATGCGGGAGGGGGGCAATACCCGAGACCAGACCTTGTATGGATATGAGGAGGAGGTGGGGCAAAAGTGCTTAAGGCAAAGTGAATAGGAGCTAAGAGTTCCCATTCTTTCAGGTATATTGAAAAAATATACCAGTTTCCCCAATGTTCTATCTCTACCTCCCTTTTCAAATGACCATTCCCAAATAAGTCCCAAGAGCAAATCAAAAATCCCTATACATAACAGACTAATACAGTAGCATTTCCTTCAAAGCCCTCAAACATAACAGCAATTACAGTTTTAACAAATCCCATCCCAAGTCTTAAACACACAGTAATAGATGATCCAGGTAAGGTTTAACAGTCAGTCATCAACCATTCCCAAAGTCCCTCATATCAGTCCAAAGTACACTCGATTCAGGATCAAGTCCATGGTCTCATTTTAAAACTGCTGCTTCAGGCTGTGAAGTGATAGGAGGCTCTCATTCCTTGCAGAGTGGGTGTGTCATGCTGGCAATCAAAGCTAATCAAAGCTGATCCAGGTTCCAGAAGCAAGTCAATATCTGTAATTTGACCAAAATCTAAAACAAAAACACAAATCTAGCACATAAAGATTGGATCAGTCTTTGATAGACTCAGTTCACCAAACTGTTGCAAAACATGAGGAGGCCAAAATGGATTGACGAGCAGTTTCCTATGTGAAGAGATGAGTTTGCTTTACAGGCCAAGCAAACAGCTGCAGTCTTACAGACCCCTGCTAATTGTCTAGTTATCATGTAGAAACCTAGGAACAAAACACCAATATCCAGTAACAGACAGATGACCAGGCAAAATAGTTGCCCAAGCATTTAGGATACAATGATTACATATAACCAGACTGAAAATAGCAAAGCATGACATAATTGAATTGCATTAACAATTCTATTGACCATTGCTCTGATCAGAGAGATCAGTTACAGAAGGAAAAATTCAAGAACATAACTATAACATAACATAAGCAATTGAGTTTTAACAGCTTATCAATCAATTGTCCCATTAACTGTCACAGGGTGGAGCTTTAAAACTCCCAAATAACATTAGCTAATTAACTCTAAGCCCAAAAACTCCAATGACAGATGTCATCAAATTTCGGATAAATCTTAAAGAGTTACCATAACCTTACAGTAATAACAGAAAGAAATTTCGCCTCAGTAAGTTCACAACTTAGAACAATTATCATATCTAGGTAGATGTTACATGAGTGAACATTATACATACAAATCATTTTGCTTTTAAAATACCCAATACATAGAAAAATATCCCAAATTGCATATTGTAACAAACATTTTCAAAAGGACAAAGAGAAAAAACTATTATGTTCAGAGACCCTTTAAATAACCTCAGAATGACCCAATACAATCAATTTAAACTTTATACAAAAGACCCAATTCCACATAAAAGACTTCAAGAAGTTTACATAGCAATTAAACTCTTAGAAATATTCGTACCAAAGTATGGATCACATTTACGACCATATCTCTTAACCAAGAAAACCTTTATGAAGAAACAAATATTCAATCAATTAAGCTAAAGTAAGCATGTCCTTAAAAATCACAGTTTGCTGCACTGGCTGTAATCAGATAAGAAAAAAAGCGGCAGGAACATACTCAGGGGGGTGAGGGGCGGAGAAGATTCCATATGGCCATCCTTTCCCCACTCCTGACCCCCTAGAAAAACTTCCCTCAGGTTCCCCACTCAATTTCCTACATGGGGATCCTTTTCAAGATTTAACCCATCAGTTTCCCAATATCAGGTTTCTTCCCAAATCCACCCATTTCCAACTTTCTCTTTCCTTCTGACTACATACTTAAACAATCTCCTTAAAGAACTTTCCTTCCCAGATACTCCTTTGGTGAAGTAGCAGAAGGCAGTGGGGGTGGGTGACTCCTTCCCCCACCTCTTCACCTACTCCCAAAAGTCTTTCTTTCACCCTTCTGATACTAATCGAACCTTTAATTTCCCTTGCAAATCAGTCCTTCCTAACTCACCTGCATTCCTCTTTCCTTTTCCCATCAAAAACCTGTAAGATTCAACCCTATAGTGAATAATAAACCTCCAAAAATCCACACATGTCTAGCAGAGCTAGTTTTAAAGTATTAACTTGTGTTAACAAATTTCAGAAGGTAACAAACTGAATCAAAGTAATACAGCAAAGTTTTTCTACCACCTTTCTTTAACAGCGATTAGCATCTTATCTCTAGAGCTATTTATTGCCTAGGCCAGGCTAAGCTTGAATTTTATAGTTCTTTACTCTAGCAGGCTTTTCCTTAAAGACATGCAAATTATCCTTAATCATTGTTCTTAAAACTTAACAAAGCTTTTAAATCAGCAAAAACAGATTAGGGGCAGATTAGTCCTGGAAAAACTCCCCACCCTCAGAGAGAAATGTTTCACCTTGAATTCCTTTTCCCATTCCAAAATCCAAAGCGGCTTCCGTGAATTTCCAAGGAAGCCCATTTAGTGTTTTACTCTGCCTTCACAGAGAATGCCTAGATATTCTATTCAAACGTCTTTCCTTTAAATGTTAGCATACTGCTGTATATTAACTTTCCAAACTTTCAAATCCCTTTCAATCTATATATATATTTTTTTCTTTTCTCTCCCTTTTTCTCACAGGCTGCTGCAGTCAGCCAGAGACAGAGAGAGAGAGAGAGAGAGAGAGAAAGATTTTTCAAACTTCTTGATATTTTCTAAGTCTGCAACACAGAGGCTGAATCCTTATCTCTTACAAGCTTATTTTAACTTTTAACACAGACACACAGAAACAGACATGGAGCTCCAATTTACTATGTACAGTTGCAACGTTGTTTTCCAAACAACAACATAACAGACAAACCACACAGAACATGGAACATATATGACAGACTACACAGTTATACAGATTCCATGACATTCAGGATTTTTTTTTTTTTTTTTTTTTTTTTTTTTTTTTTTTTTTTTTTTTTTTTTTTTTAAACATGAGAACAACAATTTTCTCAATCGTTGACACCCTGTCTGTTTCAGGAGCTGTTCAGTGAATTTGAGTGGTTCGATCTTCTCTTCAAGTTCCAAGGTGTCTTGGTCTCGTAACTGATGATAAAAGATGTGTCTTTTTGTGATCGCAGAATCTACTTGATATTTAACGAAAGTGGTTAGTTTATTAAAGGCCCAAGGGCCAAAAGAAAGGAGGAGAAGGAGTCCCACAAGAGGGCCGAGAATACTAGGGAGAAAAGTGGATAGCAAGGGGGAAGTGGAGAACCAGTTCTTATGCCAGGATTCATTTTTTACTCTTTCCTGTTTTCTTTTTTCCAGACTGTCTCTAACTTTTTGTAGACTGTTTTCAACAAGGCCAAGTTTATCTGAATAAAAGCAGCATTCCTCCTTGAGGGCTGCACAAAGACCTCCTTGTTGTAAGAAGAGAAGGTCTAAGCCTCTTCTGTTTTGCAGGACGACTTCAGCTAAGGATGCTACTGAGTCTTTAAGGTGTTTAGGTCCTGCTTGCAATTCCTGTAAATCCTTATCTATAGCAGCGCTCAATTGGGAATATTGTTTGTCATTTTGTATGAGGGAGGCTATACCCGTCCCCGTTCCTACCGCTCCTAGGCCAAGGAGGACAGTCAGGGTTAATGCAGTAAGGGGTTCCCTCCTGGTCCTGAAATTGCCAGTACTTTTTCTTTCCCAGATATCAAGGAAATCATCGGCCTGGTATATATTAATATGAGGGAAGAGAAAGACAGAAACGCAGTAATCGCGTTTTTTGATAAAAGATCGGGCATCCAGAAATGTAGTAAGGCCAGCAGAGCAGGCAAAATAAGAGCCGTCAGGAGCGGCCACATATTGCCACGTCAGGTTGACAGGTATGGTGTGGTTGCAAACGCCTTCAAGCTGTTTGGGAGGAAGCATGTTAGGTCCTAGGAGACAAATTCCAATGAATTGATCAAACTGTTCTGTTAGCCCAGTGGGGTCTTCTATCAAGGACCTCATTTCCTTCTTAAAGGTCCTGACTTCTGTGGTGCTCAGGGGAGCGTTCACAAATCCTATACCTCCTTGGGCCGAAGGAACCTTTCTTAAGGGATATAATTTAGGACTTGGGGTTTTAGTTCCCGGCAAAGGATAATTTCGGATATCTCTTTGAATTTGATCTAATTCCTTCCTTAAAGAGAAGGACTCTTTTTTGGAGTCCAGGTGGGGTCAATCGAATTAAATCCTCCCGTGCCCTGAGGGGCCCTGGATGAGCTGATGGGATTAAGTCTTTACCTTCCCTTTCCTAAAACCATGGCTTCTTCTGGGGGTGGGGATAAGTATGGAGGACTGAGAGATAACAATGGGTCCCATTGCTGGGTCTTTAAAGTTTCCTCCTTCGTGTCCTTTACACTTGGACTCTTACTCAACATTATAGAAGCCCCGGAAAGCCATAGTCCTGCCTATAGAACCTCCTCTGGATTAACAGGTTCTTTGTTATTAACCCACAAATTCAGTATTTGGCACACCCAATCTTCAAGGGAGCCAAATTTAGGCCAAATAGTGCCTCCACCAATGTCTTTGTCACCCCAGACAAAGTAGCAATACCTTATCATCTTTTTCTTGCTTTTTCCTTTATATTTTGGCAGTTTGTTCCAATTACTTAATTCGTTTCCCAAGGGACTATCTACCGATATTCTCTGATCATTTTTCTCATTTCTCTCCGCGAGGGCTGGCTGGGACTGGGCCACACCCATTGAATTTGGACGGAATCTAAATTCTAAAAACACCCAAACACGCCAATTGTCGCCAATTGACTCCAGTCACCCTAGAAGGCCTAGCCAAGCCTACCTGTCCAGAGACCTAGAGTTTAAGACTCAGGGCCTCACAGAGTCCTATGAGCGACAAATCCCCCCAAGACTGCAAGAGTTTCCCAGCGAGCTCAAATTAGCCCGGGCATTTGAGCCGCAAGTCAGGGGCCTAGCCCTGCCTTCCATCAACATACAGTGTAAAAGGCCGGTCATCTTTCTCAAAAGGCAAGGTGGGAGTGGCCCCAAGTACTTGGGCGAAGTAAACCTTTAGATAAAGAAACTCTAGCCCCAGGAAAAAGCTTAGCAACAATCATAGTTTGGCCACAAATTAAAATAGTTATTTAAGGCAGTTCTACTTCTGGTCTATGCAATCACACTTGAACTCAAAACTCCCAGTAAATATTAGCTGCAGTCCCAAAGGATTTTATCTTCTACATCAGTTATCATTGATCTAGGACTTCAGATAAAATCTAGTTCAAGAATCACAGTAAAGGGTTTACAGCTTATACAGCTATTTTTCTTATCTAAGTAGATAGTTTTAAATTTAACATTACACAGATCTTGAAGTTCACAAGTAACTGAACCAAACTTCATATAACTTACAATTGCCCATCAGAGATGACAAATTTTAAGGCATAACTCAGTTACAAATTACCCAATACCTCTAGAAAACACACCATCTAAGTAGGAAGGTAAACTATCCCATCTTAGTCCCTCAGTAACTTCTCAAAGAATGGAGGAGGGAAAACAGGGAACAAGTCTAGAGAACATAGAAAAGCACACAGGAAAGGCAGACTTCTTTCCTAAGGGTATTCACCGAATTCTTGAATGGCTTCAGTTTCTCTCATTTACTCATTTCTTGCTGCAGTCAAGGAATGAGGGGAGAAAGGAAATAAAAAGCCATCTTTTAAAGAATTTAATTTGCCTTGACCTAAAATTTCATTCCCAGCCATCATTCCAAAGGTCTTTCTTGAAGCTGCAACCTGGCCAGGGTTGGAGCCCAGGAAAAAATCCTTTGTTGGCAGGGACATAGAATGCCAATCCAGAAAAGAATAGAACCCAAGTGTGCTAAGAGCAAAAGGTTTTAGGACTAAGAAAATTAGGAGCAAAAAAGAGTTCCCACCTGTAGGGTTAGGTAGGAAAGTGTGAGACAGACAGACCTAGCCTGGCTTACCTAGATTATCTCTCCATAAGCAGCTAAGAAAGTTTTAAGTATTGCCCTGAGGCTAAGAAAAAAAACCGAGAGCAGTTTAAAATCCCATCTTTGTAGACAGCCTTGATGACCAAATCAGGGAAACTGAGTCCCGTTTAAATGTATAGGACGAGCACGCGTCCCGAGGGCTAGAAGCTGCGGCTTTAAGAGCCAGGTAAATGTCTGGAAGGGGCGCGGCCCACTTGTCCAAATTGCTAGCAAATTTCTATTTTAAAAGTTGGTGACAACCTTTCCGGAGATTTGAGAAGATTTAGATTGAGTCCCCAATCTCCCCACTGTACAGTAACCCCAAGAAGGGGACAGGATAGGAGCATTTAAATGGCAGGTTGCCAAGCCACATGGGAGAGGTCCGAACCAGGCCTCGAGTTCTACACTCCCCACTCCATGTAAGAAGGGGGAGGAAAGGCCAGAGCCAGGGTGGGGGAGGAAGAGATGCCATCTTACCTAGTGCAGTGCGTCTTGAATGGCGAGGGCTCCTCTGGCGATTCCACGCTGGAACTTGAAGGCAGGGCAGCTCATCTAAGTCCCCAGATCTTACTGGGAGAGCAAAACCTGAAGGGAAGACTGCTTACCCCTGTCCAGGGAGTAGCTGTCGTGGGCAGAGACATTCTCTAAACTCACCCCAATTTAGTGACCTTTCTCCTCGTGGCTACAGCCTGACCATTAGAGACTCCATTGCATTTAACAGTGGCGTGGGAGAAGGGCTCAAACACAGCTCCTCTTACGTTTCTCCGGCTATCTCCCCAGAACAGATCAAAGAGAGCGCTGGCCTGGGACCCCAGAGAAGGGTAAGGTCCCCAGAACGGCCACATGACCACTCTTTGGTCTGGGGTGGTGTTAAAGAGACACTTCCTCTCGTGTCTCAACAGTTCCTGCTGGAGAGCAGGACTATCTGGTGACAGGAAAAAAAGATTAGAAATGCATTGAGATGCAAAGGAAGGGCCTTTCTCTCTCCAAAGGATTTGGTCAGTGGGAGTTTGTTCAAGAAAGCATCTGCTCCAGGAAAGACTTTAGAGGCAGGGGAGTGTCTAGATCAAAGAAGCCCTTTCACCTGAAATGGAAGTAGGGTGAGACGGAACACAGATATTCTCCCCACTACCTTTAGAGATAGAGTGAGACCAAAGAAAGAACGCAGATTCTTCCCGGAAGAATACTGCTTGAACAGCTCAAAACCCAGATTGGTTCTGAGTGTGCCCCGAAAAGGTCGGGGTCCAGTTTGATCGCCAAATTATCTAGCTTCCGGTGTTTGTTTCGTCAGGGAAGCAAATGTTGGGGTCTAGCTTTGGGGTACCTAAATGAAATTAGGGTTAAGGTCTAGTGGCAGGTTTGGGGTATTTCAAGCGAAAAGGATCTATGGACGGCGCAACATATTTTCTTTGGAAAGGGGCCACTGGTCAAACCAGACTGGAGTGTTTTGATCTTGTCCGCCTGCAGGCTGGGCGGACCAGTGGCCCTTATAAAAAATGGTTCTGAAAACCAAGGCCAGCACGGCCAGGGTACGGCTGTACTTGTAAAGGCTGATTGATACCTTGGTTATTTTTCCCTAATCCTTGTTGAGGGAGAAAACCCTGGCTTAGCATTTGTTTTGTGACTACAGAATTGGGGCTGCACATAATAGTACCCATTTGTGAGAGAATATCTCTTCCCCATAGGTTAATAGGTAGATTAGGAACTATGTAAGGGCAGACAGTGCCCGTATTTCCCTCAGCGTCTTCCCAAGTTTTCTGAGGACCCGGGGGTAATTGCCGAACCTTGCCGTTGTTAGAGGCTCCTTCAATGACTTCATTAATTAATGCCCAGAGGGGGAAAACATTTACAACGTTTGGCCCTTCTCGTTTTAGGTCTCGGCCAACCTTCTGCCATTTCCCGGGGTGTATTTCAGGGCCATTTATAATAAACCAAGGATGGACCTTATCTATGTATATAAAGAATTTTATAAGGTCCTTCTTTTTTACTTTTATGCCTCTTTCCTTAAGATTTCCTTTAAGATCTTTAAGGAATATTTGTTCTTTAGATAAATACGATCCCATAGTATCGACAATCGCGAAAACTTACCTCTACCCTTACGGGGGTTCCGTAGAGACCGTGAATTCTCTCCCGGAATGCTCGGGGGCGATGTCGGGCCGAGGTCCACTTAGAGGCCCACGTTGGGCGCCAGTTGTCCTGTCCGGCAGGACAATAACAGTGGGTCATCGAGTGGAGCCAGGGCTGAAGGGGAGCAAAGGTGCTGTAAGACAATCAGTCTGTAAAGCCTGCGGCTTGGGGACAGGATCGGAGAGACAGAGAGGCAACTCAAGATTTAAGATGGTGAATGTCTCTGTTTAATGAATGAAGAGAGTTTAATTAAATAGGATTTCAGAGTGGGGGGTTACAATGAGAAGAATGTCGGACCATAGGTGTGGCGGAAATCCTAGAGTATACTGTTATCTAGATTTTGGGCGGAGATGACCGATTTCTTGGGACACACATTATCTTCAGGAATTTAGGGTGTATGCTAATCCAAGGACATGGCAATGTTCAAGGACATGGTCTCTTGGCATATCCTCAAGAGTGGTCTCTGGCATATCTTCAAGAGCATGGTCTCTGGCAGGATGAGATATGTATTTTCAAAAAAGGATCATATGTGTTTGCATGTGCTTCCAGGCACGGACTTTCATTACCTAGTTGTTACAGGAGCCACCTGCTAATGACTGCTGGGAATCTAATTCTGATCAGCAGAATAGAACAAGTCATGTGAGAAGATGATAATGACACAAGGAGATGGAGAGGCAGTTGCAGTGAAAATCTCTAACCTTTCTCTTTATTCCATTCCCAATACAGAATATATAATTGTTTTTTAAGTACAGCAAGGTTATTAAAAATAAAAGCATATATTGTTTCCCAATCTGTGTCAGTAAATTTATGACCTTCAGAATGCCAGTGTGGGTCAAAGTGGCTCCTAAAGTCAACCAGTTCTGCTCAGAAAGTGAGATAAAGATTATCAAAACATATCTTTCAATCTCTTTAATGTGCTGTGGGGGCCAGAATTCACAGCTAGGGAGGTGGGGGTTGGAGAACCAATCTGCTCTTTAATGTTGCAGTTCCCTTGTGTTAAGGTCAATTCTCCGAGAACCTCCACATTTGTGGATCAACGCATCTGAAGGAGTTGCAGGGCAGTCTTTGCTGATATAGGTGTTGCAGACTGGGAATGAAATAAATTAGAGGCAGAGGGAAAAGGAGAGAGGTCAGACAACACAACAGTCTTCCAGTCAGAGAGGTCAGAGAACAGCAACTGCCTCCTCTCAGTCTCCTTGTATCATTCTCTCACACTTGGACTTCCATTCTGCAGATCTGGGTTGGATCTCTAACAGTCACTGTCAGGTGGCTTCCATGTATTCCAACATCCTTGAACCTTTTTACAAGCTTTTCTGGTTTCCACAGTTAAGCATGATCCTCAACATCTAGTTCCTTCTCTCCCTCAATAATAGTGATACTAAATTCTTTCTTTGAAAGAAAATACTACTGAATCAATTAAACTACACAGAAAAAAAGCAGAAGGAATTTCAGAAGGGGACACAGCAGAAGGAGCAACCATAAGTCTGAAATATACTTGGAAAATAACCCAGCTATGCATAGTAGAGAATCACAGTTTTAGATAGTTTTATTTTTCTAAAGTTTTATTGTTTTTGGTTGTTTTTTTCCCCTTTATTTCCTTATTTCTTTCTTTCTCAACAGAAAAGTGTTCATGTTTGTTAATATTGGTAATAATAAAAATAGTTTATTTTTTAAAAAATGTCGATTGTATTCAAAATTTGGTTATATTTAAACAGTATGAATGAATATGTGACTTTGATATTTGTGGCAAATATGTGTTTGTGGGAGTCTATATTTAGAAAAGGCATAATAGAAATAAGTACAATGTTTAAAAATATAAATACAAATTTTAAAATAAATCACATGCTTATAATAACAAACTAACATAAATAATGATAATACCTTGGTTTCATTAATGTTGCACCAAAGTATTTATCCTGGCACCCAAAAGTGTTATACATACCTTACACTTACTGAGTGTAGATCATAACATAGCATTTTCACTCTTTTTGTTGTTGTTCATTTGAATTTTATTTTATTTTTCATTTTTTTTCTTCTTGATTTGATGTTTCTTATGCAGCAAGATAATTGTAGAAATATATATGCATGTATTGGATTTAACATATATTTTTACCATGTTTAACATATATTAGATTACTTGCTATCTAGGGGAGGGGGTGAGCAGGAAGCAGGGAAATATTGGAACACAAGATTTTGGAAGGGTAAATGTTGAAAAAGTATCCATGCAATATGTTTTGAAACTGAAAAGGATTTAATAAAAAATTAATGAAATAAAATAAAGTACAGTGATAGTGAGGCATTTGTATATAAAAGAGTTATGGCAAAGGAAGACTTAGAGTACCAGATAATTTAGGGCCTGCAAGTACGTTCTTTCTTAGTTGAATCTTCAAATATCTCTACTTGGGTGTGGTTTCTCTGCTGAGTAGGTTGCTCAGCTGAAATTCCAGGATCTTTTCCTCTGCATAGTCTGCTTAGATTGCCAGAGTCTTCTCTCTCCACTCAATAGCTTGCTCTCTTCCCTGCTTCCAGGCATTTGTATCCCCAGATCTTAACACAATGACAAGGGACCAATCATCCTTTTCCTCAATACTGCCTCCTTGCACAGACAGCATATTTTATTTTTTAAGACCTCTAATTGTTGCAAAGTTTACTCTTAAACGGAGCTAAACCTGCCACCAATATAAACACTCTTTAAATAACTTAAGACAATTATTACAAAAATCTTAGGTCTAATTCCTTCAACATTCTCCTGTGAGATGATTTCCAGAACCTTCATCTTCCTGGTCACTCTCTCTGGCCATGCACTAACTTAGCAACATATTTTCTAATTGTGGAAGATAGAACTGAACCTAATACTGCAATCCTGGATGTTTGGTTTCCACAGAACGGAGAGGCATACAGTCTTAGATTTCATTCAGTAAATATAGAGGTTAAGATGAAAACTGTAAAAGTTTTCAACCAGACACAACACACTGAAATGCAATCAAGTAAAAAATAATTCTTGAGGAATAGCTAAAAATCCCATAGTCTAAACTTGCAGTTCATATTTTCTCCTTAACCTGGGGGTTTTAGAATCAGGCTATGAAGTTCCTGTAGTTTTCATCCTCGAATCTAATTCAGGTGGTGATTGTTTGATTTTTTTCTATTTTACTTTCCCTTCTTGCTTTAAAACTTCAAGGCAATTTTCTTTAATTATATCTTGTATTGTTGTATCAAGACTCTTTTTTTTTTTTGATCATAGATTCCAGGTTGTCCAATTATTCTTACATTTTCTCTTCTTGATCTGTTCTCCAGAGCATTTGTTTTTCTTATGAGATGTTTCCATATTCTCTTTTATTTTTCATTTTTTTATTATTATTATTATTTCTTGGCCTCATGTCATTGCCTTGCCCAATTCTAGTTTTAAAGGAGTTATTTTCTTCCTTAATATTCTGAATCTCCTTTTCTAGTTAGTTAACTGACTTTCTTTTCATAATCATTTTGGTTTTCTTGGATTGTTGTTTTTTTTTCTAATTTGAACTAAATTTCTCTTATTTTATTTTTAAAGTCTTTTTGTGAGCTCTTAGTAAGAATAGTTTTTAGACTGATGAGCATTTGATGTTACCCCTTTGGGGTAAGAGAGGCTTTTTTTTTTTTTTTTTTGCTTAAGTATCCTCCTCTGAAGTTGAACCCTGAATTTCTCTATTCCCATGGTAGCTGTGTATGGTTGGATTCTTTCTTCTTTGCTTATTCATTTTTATTGTTTTATTATTATTATTTTTAGTAGTTTGTTATTATAATTACATCTAGTCCTGGGGTATGAAGAATGGTGTCTGTGGCCTCAGGTCTTTCTTATTTGTTGAGCTTTGTCTCAATCTCTGCACTACTTTTCCCCTCTAAGTTACAGCTAGGGCCTTCTGGCACACTATGCTGAAGGTCTTCTTGCCCTCAAGTGATGATAACCTTCAGTTCACCCCTTCTGGCTTGGCACTGGAACCAAGAACTCAATTCTCCAATAAGTACCCATAGCCAGCAACATCCCAACCTACTTCTTCTGCATATTGATTACCTGTTGGTTTCTTCTCCCCTTAAGCTATATCCTGGACCATGATTTGGCAGCATAGCTGTACTTAACCCTCTTAGCAGCAAGGATTCCTTCAATCTTCTCCTGCTTCTCTCTCCTGTCATACCTACTGTCTATAAAGTGAGAATTCCTGTGGCTAAGACTGGTGCTACCTCTCTACCCAGCTGCCCCCAGAATTTGTTATTGTTTCAGCAGAGATAGCCTAGAGGTTTTTTGTACTTTAAACCGAACTTTGGTCCTAGAGTTTTCCCCAATTGTTCCAGGAGGATTTCAGCTCTGCTGCAACTCTTGTTTATTTTTGAAGCTCTACATTATCCCCAAAGCTTTATCTTGTTTGTGGAGGAGATCTGTAGAGCTTGGAATTTTCTGACCTATTTCATCATCTTCCCAGAATGCCCTCCAGTTTTTCAACTGATGGACAAAGCCTCAATTTCCAATTCTTTAACATCTTAAAAAGAACTACAAATATTTTTATACATCCTTAAAGGTTTTTATGTTTGTTTTCATTTAGGATTAATCCATTCTTTAACCACCCCCTCTAATTCTCCATATTGCTTTATTTCTTTTTCTCCCTATTTTCCTGTTAAGTGAAATGTGTTTCTCTACTATAATAATTAAAATTAATGTAGAGCAGGGCACAAAGTTTCAAACATCATCAACTTATATAATAAAGTATGAATTTAACAATAAGTAAGACCTCAGCATCTCCAGCAAAGCTAAAACCTGAATGAAGGGGTGTAAAGTCCAGACTAGCTCCCTGGAGGCCTTGGGATCAACCAAAGTCAGGATAAGTAAAAGTCATTGGTCTTTAGGGGAAGTGAAGGAGACAGACAAACTGCCATGAGGCTCACCACCAACTTCTCTCCTTGTCCTGCTGCAAAGTGAGTCTCACTTGTCTCACCCCACCCTCCAATCTTTGCCTATGATTATCTGTATACACCAAACATTGAGCCAGCACCGAACAGTGAGAAAGGCCATTTTCCCAAAAATATGCTAATAGAGTCATTGTCGAATAGGTAATTAGCTTTAAGTGCTCAGTTGTTTGATTCAAGCATTCCTCTTAAGAGTTTCAGTCCTTTACAAAGAAAATAACTTTCTTTTATAGTTTTGGGAAATACAGAAAATAGGAAGGCTAGCATCATAGATGGAAGAAAATGGGATTGAACAGAAATTCAGAATAAAGGTTAGTATGGTATTGGTCCCTTCTGTTACTAAAAATGTTCATTATTTGAATCTAGCTTCATTTGCAAGGATGGAGATATAATGACAGAGAAATTAAGGCAAGACAGATTTTTAAAAAATATTTTAATATGGAGAATTTAGAGTTTAGGTTAAATGGGACTCATGTTCCAAAGTCATTTGATCCTGAGCAATTGAGGCAGAGGCCTTTTAAAGGGTTCTTAGCTAATTAGCATTTACAGGCAGGATATAGAAACTGAGAAGGCAATTAGTTTAACATTTTACAGCTGTTGAGAACCAAGAAAGAGGAGTCAACTTAGTATTTACTGCTTGGATCATGGCTCAGTTCCTGTCAGAGAAGGGAGTAGGATCATTCTTGGATAGATAAGGACTTCTAATGAGGGCATAGGCAGGAAGTGAGATAACATAATTCTACTCCAGGGTAGTTTTGGACGAGGATGGAGTTAGAGTGGTGAGCACCTGGATATTGTTTTTCTTTTCTATCCTTCATTGTGTCACAATGCTATGTAAGGCTCACTTTCCAGTCTTAATGTCAAGGAAGGTGAGGGGGAAGGGGGGCATTGCCCAACATATCCACACCCTCTCTGGTGAGCATTCAAATCTTTAAGTTATTTGGAGGTTTTCATGATTTTGCTCGACCCTATCTGGGAATGGATAAGTTGAACAAAACTAAAAAGATGCAAGGACCTATGGCAAGGACAAGGAGAAGGAAAAACAATGGTGGACAAGGTAAGAGTCTCCTGACCCTGCTCTAGTCATCTGGACTCAAGATTCTTACAGACTAGTGTCAGACTTTCCCTGATAACCTCAGAGTTGTTAACAACCTTCCTTGTTTAGAGTGCACAGAGGTCTCCCCATTGCAAGAGTAGCATGTCAGGTTCTCTGAAGTTCTAGAGTATCAGTTCAGCCTGGGAATCCAGTTTGAGATGGACAATTCAATGTGAGTTAGGTCAGTACTCATTTGTGCACTTAACAGCATCTGCTTATAGAGGGAGAAGTGGTACTCGAGGCAGTTGTGTTAGCCAATTCTACTGCATGCCGGTCAGAGAGAATCCAAGGGGGAAAGGTGGACCTGAAATGGCTCCAGTCATCTTTACCCAGAAGAACAGACAGGCTAGAGAATACTGCTACTAGGATACAGGAAGGATCTGTATTATTGAGCAGAATGTTTGAGTATGCACACTTAGTCAGATCCTCACTAAACCATGAACCTTCAGGGGCCTGATACCAAACTGCAGTGTCCTTTGAGGATGCTGAAATGTTAATTGAAGGAATTGGGGTTACAGGACTGGAAGAGTAGATCAGAAAGATCCATGGAGGCAGTTACAAGACAAGTGCCTGTATCTTGGAGATTTCCAAGGATGATTTCTGATTGTTCCCAAGAACAGGTAAATTGAGAAAATGATCCCAGAAACTGAGTTGCAGGGCAATTCCAACAAAATAAGGGGATTCAAAATAAAAGCATAACCAGTAATCACAGCCCAGTTGGGGTTTAAAATGAATGTATAAGCAAATGTACTTTTGCAAAAACAAACCAAGCAAGGAGAAGAAAGAAGAAAAAAGGACTGCTGGGAGGCTTTCAATTTGAAATGGTGGGTTAAGAGGGGCAGTAGTGCTTGGAGCAAAGTGAAAAAGCAAAGTGGCACTAGGGGTAGTACAGGCTGAATAGGGTTAGACAGGACTGAGGTTGTGGAGAGGATTACTATGGTGGCCAGAGAGATATCTGTAACTTGCTGCCTGAAGTTTAACTTTTGTCAAATCCCACCTCTCCACTGGCTATTATCCTTTTTTTTTTTTTTTTTTAAATTTTATTTTATTTAATAATAACTTTGAATTGACAGAATCCATGCCAGGATAATTTTTACACGACATTATCCCTTGCAATCACTTATGTTTCGTTTTTTTCCCTCCCTCCCTCCCCCCCCCCCAAGATGGCAAGCAGTCCTATATATGTTAAATATGTTGCAGTATATCCTAGATACAATACATATTTGCAGAACCGAACAGTTCTCCCGCTGCACAGGGAGAATTGGATTAGCTATTATCCTTTATCTAATTCCTAGGTGAGTTGTTTGATGAAGGCATTTTCCCCATTCTTTCAAATGCTTTTGGGAAAATCCATCAGCTTTCCTGGTCCTTTATCTTTTATCTTCCCCCTTTGTTTTATCGAAGGAATCATCCAAAGGAGTGTAAAAAGGGGCTCCAATTGTCAAGTAGCCATCCCACATATAAGTCTTGAAAATGAATCAAAGTTCCTGTATATAACACACTAATACAGTGAGGGTTTTCTACCCTGGAACTTATCTAAAGATCCCTCAAGTAATTACATATTCTGAAAGGAACATTGTGTTCAATTAGATAATGCAGATATACACTAGAAGTATCCTTTTCAGCAATAGTTACCCAAATTTTAACCCAATATTTCTCATCCTAAATACATTGCAATAGGGGCCCAATCAGAATTTGGCATTCATTCAACAACCATTTCCAACTTCTCCCAAATCAATAGGGCCCAAATTTCATTAGGGGCAGGGGTGACGGTCTCATCTTCTGAAACTGCTTCCTGCTGAGAATGGGTATGATGCTGATCATCCTATAGGATCCTGTTTTTTGGGGGGTATGCTGGAACTGACTGAAACATAGCAGGCCAATACAGTGGTAACTTGACCAAAATCTAGAACATAAAACAAATTTAACAAATAAAAGTTAGCATATTCTGAGATAGAAAGACTGGTTCATAAGGACTGCTACAAGATGTGGAGAGGCCAGTATAGGTTGGCCAGGAGCTTCCCATGTAAGGAAACAGGATTGTCTCATAGGATAGACAAATGTTAAAGATGTGTCAGCCACAGTGCCAATAGATAAAACAGCTGTTAGATCTCATAGACAATCGTGTCAATTGTCCCTTCATTATTTTAAAAATCTTTAAGGACCTGGATACCTACAGACACAAATATCTAGTAACTGATAGATGACTAATCATCTAGTAACTGACTAGATGACTAGGCTAAATACTTATTTGCTTAATTATTTAGGATATAATGATTACATATAATCAGATTGGAAGCATCCAGGTATTACATAATTTAATGGTTTCTATTGACTATTTGTTCTGAATATAGACATCAGCCAAAGGAAGAAAAATTGAGGACATGGCTATAACATAATCTGATTCTTCAGCACATACATGACACAGAATAATATAGTGCCTTAACTCCGTTTTATTTCAGGCAATTGCCCCAGTAACTTTCAATTGGTGGAGCACTGGCTTGATGGATTTAAAACTAACAAATAATATCAGCTACAGTGCCAAGAGATTTTTACCTCTAATAATCAACCTCATTAACCAAAGCTTTAGATGAATCCTAAATGGATATTTACCATGACCTTATATTGATAACAGTAAGAGATTCATCCCAGAGAGTTCACAGCTTATCTTTCATATCTAAGTAGATGATTTATTTTTCTTTTTAAGTTCAACATTGCACAAATCATTTCTTTAAAAATGTCCAATACACAGAAAAATTCTAAAGTGCATATTGTCCTTAACAGAAACATGTTCAAAGGGACAAAGGCAAAAACTACTATTCTCAGAGTCCTTTTAAATAATGTGCGCAACTTTAAGATGACCAAATACAATCAATTAAAACCCATGCAGAATATCCTAATTCCACTTAAAAGAACCTTTCAAAATTATCATTAATAATTTCTTCATTCTTAAAAAAATTTAAATTCAACTTCCTCCAATTGAGGAGTCCCTATAAACTTTTTGGAAATAACCCTATCAAAAAATTCTGCTCTAGGGACAGCCAGGTGGCATAGTGGATAGAGCAGCCCTGAAGTTGGAAGGATCTGAGTTCAAATCTGAATTCAGACTCTTAACACTTCCTAGCTGTATGACCCTGGGCAAGTCACTTAACCCCAACTGCCTTAACAACAACAACAAAAATCTGCTCTAGGTACTTCAAGAAAGCACATTTGTTATCATACAAGGAGACCATTAAGCATTTAGACAAACATTACATAACTTGTTGAAGACAGATGGAGACCTTGGTTAAAAAAAAAAATGACCCTCACTTTGAAGCAGCCATAGACTTGAAAAAAACAAACAAACAAATAAACAAAATTCAATAATTAACACCATGTAAAAGTAGGCTGTTCCTTTAAACAATAAAATGTTCTCTGCAGTAGAGAGCCAGCTAAATTTGTCTTCACTTCTAAAAAAACAGCCACAAAAGGGGATTTCCAAGCTGAAATATCATCCCTTTCTCCTTCCCCCACTCCACTTCTCCTTATAATTAATTTTTAGGGTACCAAATCTTTCTCAGGATTTAGCCAAACTGTGTTTTCTTTCTGCAAACAAATGGCAAGTTCCTTCCATTAAGCATCGTCTCCCTCCCCACCTTTTCTCATCTTAACTCTTCTCCCCTTTTCCAACATACTTTCTCCCTCTCAGTGACCAACACTATCTCCCTGTAACACATCCCATCTCTCTTTTCTCCAGATTCTAACATGATGTCTTTATCTTCCTTTCCAACAAATTCCATCTCTATTTTTTCTGACTTTAGCATACTGTTTTCCTCTCTCCAACAAGCTATCAAATCAATAATCTTTAACATTTTTTAACTTTCAATATTCCAATAACCCCTATTTAATTATCAAATTTGCAATTTACAACAAATGATTGCCAAATAAACATAACATAACCTATCACAAAATGGATAGAAATCTCATGTAATTTACAGTCATTTTGAATTTTAATATACACACAATTAAAATTATTTAAACAAAATCAATACTTTTCCATGTGGTATTCTAATTAGATATTTCATTCAAAATGTCAATTGTTTCTGCATGTGAAATCACCTCTTTTCTCTTTTTGTTAGTTTTTTTTTCTTCAAAACTTTTGAGATCCTTAATATAGTTAATAGCTAAATAATACTATAAAGCTCGTACATATGTTCAAAAGAGCTGACAAAAATTTAAAGCATAACTTATAATGTTTATAAATTACCCAACATATGTTTTAGAAGATGACATACTTCAGCTAATTAGGGGATATGTGACCTCTTCAGGTAAGTTATCAGGACTTTGTTTATATATGTTTATATAATCAAATGGTAATTCAGTTTGTCTGATACACACACACACACACACACACAAACATACATACACACATATATATGTATACACACACATACACATATATATATATACACAACTACACACACATACACACACATACATATATTTTATATATTCCAGATGTTAGCTCCCCAAACATAGTCCAGACCATTCAAAACAAGGCTCCCTGCTGAGACCTGCTGTTCTCCAATCTCTAATTTTGCTCTCAAATCTCATATCTCTTGGGAGCCTCCAAATGTAATGCTGGAGAAACTGAGGCAAGACAGAGATTTATTTCTTTTATTAAATTTAAATTGAAAATTTTAATTTTAATGTCGAGAGTTTATACTAGCCGAATGGGACTCCTGTCCAAAAGTCATTTGACCCTGTGCAATTGAGGCAGAGACATTTTAAAGGGTCCTTAGCTAATTAGCATTTACTAGCATCAGTATTAATTAATTAGCATTTAGGATATAGAAACTGAGAAGGCAATTAGTCTAACATTTTATAGCTACTGTCATTACTTCAGAGAGAGAGCCAGAAGAGAGGAGTCAATTTAGTATTTACAGGTTGGATCATGGCTCAATTCCTGTCAGAGAAGGGAATAGGACCATTCTTGGATAAATAGGGACTTCTAATGAGGGCATAGGCAGGAAGAGAGATGACATAATTCTGCTCCAGGATAGTTTTGTACAAGGACAGAGTCAGAGTGGTGAGTACCTAGATCATTGTTTTTTTTTTTTTTTTTTTCCATCCTTCATTATGACACAATGTTATGTAAGACTCAATGTCCAGTCTTTACTTGCATTTTTCAAAAAATAATAGATTTTCTTAATGCAACAATAGAACAGTAATTAACAAGAGAAGTAGATTTCTAAGTTTAACTCATTATAGCACAGCTAAATTTCTGAACTAAGCACAAAGACAAAAGAATAATGGCTTAGGCAGTTATAGGACAAAAGCAATTAATTTCTAATAGGATCAATTAAAAAAGATACAGACTAGATCTCATTATTTCAGGAGCCAATTGTGTGTGTGTGTGTGTGTGTGTGTGTGTGTGTGTGTGTGTGTGTGTGTGTGTTTGTTTCCTTCCTTTGTCTAATTCAGGTAAAAGCAAGGTTCAAATGTTAATCACTTTGTTTTTACAGACTTCTACTTAACACTCCAATTATGTGAGATATTTTTCCTTAGTCTTTCTCTCTATTCCCCTACCATATTCTTCTTCCTCTCTCTTTCCATTAAAATAATCAAGGCATAACACATACACTTCTAGGTTTTAGTCTCATTACACTCTGATGACAAGGTGTGGAGAATCTGTCTATCCTTAATTAGTCCTTTATGATGGTTCATTCATATTCATCTTTTTATGTTTCTTTTAACTTCTCATTTGCTCTTCAAAGTTTATATTAGCTTTTATATTTTCACCAGGAATGATTGGACGTTCTTTACATAATTAAAAAAGTCCTTCTACCCCCTGCTCCCATCCCACACATCCTCTGATGAGAATATTCACTTTTGTTGAGTAAGTTATTCTTGGATGCCAAACTATATTCTTTCTCACCTTGAATATTAGATTCTAAGCCCTATACTCCTTTAAAGTTGAGGCTGTTAAATCTTATGTAGTCCTTTAAAAAAAAGTTTAAATTAAAAAAAATTATTGAAGCTTTTTATTTTCAAAACATATGCAAGGATGATTTTTTACCATTGACTCTTGCAAAACTTTGTGTTTCAATTTTTCCCTTTCTCCCCACTCCCTTTCCTAGATGGCAAATAATCCAATATATGTTAAACATGATAAAATATATGTAAATCCAATATAGGCATTTATATTTATACAATTATCTTGCTTCACAAGAAGAATCAGATCAAAAAGAAAAATAAATGAGAAAGAAAATAAAATTCAAGCAAACAACAATAAAAGAAGTGAAAATGCTATTTAGTTCCCACAATCCTTTTTCTAGGTGTAGATAACTCTCATCAACACAAGATGATTGGAACTGGTCTGAATTGTTTCATTGTTGAGAAGAGCCACATCCATCAGAATTGATTATTGTATAATCTTGCCATTGCCATGTACAATGAAATCCTGGTTTTGCTCATTTCATTTAGCATCAGTTTATGGAGGTCTCTCCAGTACTTTCTAAAATCATCCTGTGGATCATTTCTTATAGAATTATATAACATTCATATATCACAACTTATTTAGACATTCTCCAACTGTTGGGCATCCACTCAGTTTCCAGTTTTTTTGCCACTACAAAAAGGGCTGCAACAAGCATTTTTGCACATGTGGGTCTCTTTCCCTCCTTTAAGATTTCTTTGGGATATAAGCTCATGAAAAACACTTTTGGATCAAAGCGTATGCACAGTTTGATAGCCTTTTGGCCATAGTTCCAAATTGCTCTCCAGACTAGTTGGATCCATTCACAATTTCACCAATAATATATTAATGTCCCCAGTTTTCCCAATGCCTTCCAACATTCATCATTATCTTTTCCTGTCATTTTAGATAATCTGAGAGGTGTATAGTGGTATCTCAGAGCTGTCTAAGTTTGCATTTCTCTGATCAATAGTGATTTAGAGCATCTTTTCATATGACTAGAAATGGTTTTAATTTCTTCATCCGAAAGTTTTCTATTCATCCTTTGACCATTTATCAATTGGAGAACGGCTTGAATTCTTATAAATTTGAGTCAATTCTCTGTGTATTTTAGAAATAAGGCCTTTATTAGAACTCTTGAATGTAAAAATGTTTTTGCAATTTATTGCTTCTCTTCTGATCTTGTATGCATTAGTTTTGTTTGTACAAAAACTTTTTTTAACCTAATATAATCAAAATTATCTATTTGGTATTCAGTAATAAGTTCCAGTTCTTCTTTGGTCACAAATTCCTTCCTTCTCCACAGATCTACGAAGTAAACTATACTTTGTTCTTCTAATTTGTTTATAATATCACTCTTTATGTTTAAATCATGAATACATTTCAATCTTATCTCAGTATACGGTGTTAGGTGTGGGCCAATGCCTATTTTCTACCATACTAGTTTCTAATTTTCCCAGCGGTTTTTGTTAAATAGTGAGTTTTTAACTCAAAAGCTGGGGTTTTTGAGTTTATCAAGCACTAGATTGCTATAGTCATTGACTATTTTATCCTGTGAACCTCATTTATTTCACTGATCAGCTACTTAGCCAGTACTAAATGGTTTGGATGACCGCTGCTTTATAATATAATTTTAAGTCTGGCATAGCTGGGCTACCTTCATTGGCATTTTTTTTCATTAATCCCTTGAAATTCTTGACATTTTGTTCTTCCAGATGAATTTTGCAATTGTTTTTTCTAGCTCTGTAAAATAATTTCTTGGGAGTTTTATGTTTATGGTACTGAATAAGTAGATTAATTTAGGTAGTATTGTCATTTTTATTATATTAGCTCTGCCTAGCCATGAGCACTTGATATTTTTTCAATTGATTAGATTTGACTTTATTTGTGTGGAAAGTGTTTTGAAGTTGTGTTCATATATTTCCTGATTTTCCCTTGGCAGATAGATTCCCAAATATTTTATATTACTGACAGTTATTTTTAAAAGGAATTTCTCTTTTTATCTCTTGCTGCTGGACTTTCTTGTAACATATAAAAATGCTGATGATTTATATGGATTTATTTTGTATCCTGCAACTTTGATAAAGTTATTAATTGTTTCTAGTAGTTTTTTTTTAAAGTTGATTCTCTAAGGTTTTCTAAGTATACTATCACATCATCTGCAAAAAGTGATAATTTGATTTCCTCATTACCTACTCTAGTGCCTTTAAGCTCTTTGTTTCTTACTGCCAAAGCTTACATTTCTAATACAATATTGAATAATAATGGTGATAATGGTCAACTTTGTTACACCTCTGATCTTATTGGGAATAGTTCTAGTTTGTCTCTATTAAATATAATGCTTGCTGATGATTTTAAATCAATGCTACTGATCATTTTAAGGAAAATTTCATTTATTTCTATAATCTCTAGTGTTTTTAATAGGGATGGTTGTTGGATTTTATCCAATGTTTTTTCTGCATCTATTGAGATAATCATATGATTTTTGTTAGTTTGGTTATTAATATAGTCAATTATGCTAATAGTTTTCCTAATATTGAACCATTCCTGCATTCCTGGTATAAATTCTACTTGATCATGGTGTATTATCCTGTGGATAACTTGCTGTAGTCTCTTTGCTAATATTTTATTTAAATTTTTTGCATCACAATTCATAGGAAAATTGGTCTATAATTTTCTTTCTCTATTTTCACCCTATCTGATTTGGGTATCAGCAACATATCTATGTCATAAAAAGAATTTGATAGGACTATTTCTTTCCTATTTTTTTCAAATAATTTATATGGTATTGGAATTAGTTGTTCTTTAAATGTTTGGTAAAATTCACATGTAAATCCATCTGGTCCTGGAGATTTTTTCTTAGGAAGTTGGCTAATAGCTTGTTCTATTTCTTAGGTTTTATTTAAATACATTATTTCCTCTTCTGTTCCTCTTCTATAACCTGCACAGTCTATATTTATGCAGGTAATCCTTCCTTTCACTTAGATTATCAAATTTATTGACATAGAGTTGGGCAAAAAAACCTCCCAATTATTATCCTAATGTCCTTTTCATTGGTGGAAAGTTATTTCCATTTTCATTTTTGAGAATAACAATTTGATTTTCTTCTTTTCTTTTTCTAATCAGTTAACTAAAAGTTTATCTATTTTTTTTATTAAACCAACTCTTTGTTTTATTTATTAATTCAATAGTTTTCTTAATTCCAATTTTATTAATCTCCCCTTTTATTTTCAGAATTTCAAATATAATATTTAACTGAGGGTTTTTAATTTGTTCTTTTTCTAGCTTTTTAAGTTGTAAACCCATTTCATTGATCTTCTTTTTGTCTATTTTATGCAAGTAAGCATCTAGAGATATAAAATTTCTCCTAATAACTGTTTTGGCTGTATCCCAGAAATATTGGTATGTTGTCTCATTATTGTCATTCTCTTGGATGAAGTTATTGATTATGTCTATCATTTGTTGTTTTGCCCATTCGTTCTTTAGGATTAGATTATTTAGTTTCCAATTAATTTTTGGTTTATTTCCCCCTGGTCTTTTATTGCATGTAATTTTTATTGCATCATGATCTGGAAAAAAATGCTTTTACTATTTCTGCCTTTCTGCATTTGATTTTGAGATTTTTATGTCCTAATACATGATCAATTTTTGTATAGGTTCCATGAACCACCAAGAAAGAAATAAACTCCTCTCCATTCAATTTTCTCCAAAGGTCTATCATACTTAACTTTTCTAAAATTCTATTTACCTCCTTAACTTCTTTCTTATTTATTGTGTTTTGATTTATCTAGCTCTGAGTAGGCAAGGCTGAGATTCCCCACTAGTATAGTTTTGCTTTGTATTTCTTCTTGCAGCTCTCTTAACTTCTCTAGCAATTTGGATGTTATACAATTTGGTGCATATATATTTAGTATTGATATTGCTTCATTATCTAACCCTTTAGCAAGATATAGGTTCCTTTCTTATCTTTTTTAGTTAGATCTATTTTTTTCTTTTGCTTGATCTGAGATAAGGATCGCTATCGTTGCCTTTTTTTTTTTCTTTTACTTCACCTGAAGCATAATAGTTTCTGCTTCAACCTTTTATCTTTACTCTGTATGTATCACTCTGCTTTAAATGTGTTTCTCATAAACAACATATCGTAGGACTTTGGCTTTTAATACAGTCTGCTAGCCGCTTTCATTTCAGGGGAGAGTTCATCCCATTCACGTTCATAGTTAAAATAACTAATTCTGTATTTCCTGCCATCTTATCTACCTCAAGTTATGCTTTTCTCTTTTCTTTCCCCTTCTCTCCTCCCCAATATTTTATTTCTGACCACTGCCTCCTTCAAACCACCTCTCCTTTTTTATATCTTACTACTTCTGTTTCCCTTCTATTAGCCTCCCTCTTTCCTTTCCCTTTTCCTCTCCCGCTTCCCCTATGAGACAAGTTTCTCTGTGAAACCAGATATGTCTGATATTCTGTCTTTGAGCCAAATCTGATGAGAGTGAGATTCATACAATGTTTATCATCCTCCCTTCTTTCCCTTAATTATAATAGGTCTTCTTTGCCTCTTCACGAAATGTAATTTCCCTCATTTTACCTCCATTTTCCTCTTTTTTTGGTTCAATCCCCTTTCCACTTCTATTTCTTTTCCATACTATTATAATAAAATCAAATTATATATGTACTCCCTTCATATACATATAACAGAGATATACTTCTCAAGAGTTCTTTCTATTTTACCTTTTTATACTTTTCTTGAATTCTGTTTTTGGAGATGAATTATTTTTTGTTGTTGTTGCTGTTCAGATCTGGTCTTTTCATCAGAAATAAATGAAATTCATTTGTATCACTGAATGTTCATCTTCTTCCCTGAAAGATCAGTTTAGCTGGATAGTTGATTCTTGGCTGCAATCCAAGTTCCTTTGCCTTTCAGAATATTAGATCCCAGGTCTTTTGATCCTTTAAGGTGGAAGCTGCTAGGTCCTGCATAATCCTCACTGTGACTCTTCAATATTTGAATTGTTTCTTTCTGGTTGCTTGCAATATTTTTTTCCTTTATCCAATAATTCTGAAATTTTACTATGATATTCCTTGGAGCTTTCATTTTAGGGTCTCTTTCAAGAGGTGATTGATGAATTATTTCAATGGCTACTTTTCCTTCTGGTACTTGGACATCAGGGCACTTTTCTTTGATGATTTCCTGAAAGCTAATGTCTAAGCTCTTTTGTTTTTTATTATGGTTCTCCTGAAGCCCAATAATCCTTAAATTGTCTCTCCTAGATGTATTTTCCAGGTCAGTTGTTTTTCCAATGAAATATTTCACATTTTCTTCTGTTTCCTTTTGGGGGAGAGGGGTGGGGTTTATTTGGCTGATTCTTGAAGCCTTATTGAGTCATTCATTTCCATTTGTTCAATTCTAATTTTTAGTATATTATTTCCTTCAGTTACCTCTTTTGACTCCTTTTGTATTTGGCCAATTGAATTTTTATAATTTCCTTTTCCCATTTTCTTCTAACTCTCTTTTAAGATCCCTTTTGAAATCTTCCCCAAAAAATGGTGGTGAAATGGGGACCACTTCATATCATCCTTTGGGGCTTCATCTGGAGTGGATTTGCCTTTAGAAACCTCAGGGTTTCAGGTTTGCTCTTCTCTCTCTTCATAAAAGCTATCTGTGATCAAAGTTCTTTTTGGTTTTTTATTCTTTTTTTTTTTTTTTTAAATTGATGTCTGCTCTTAAGGCAAAGGGGCAACAGTCACTTTAATTTGCCATGGGGAAGTTCTACTGACTGATTTCTGGTGCTGGGAAATCTGTGGCCAGGTCCTGCTTTCTTCTGGGGCTCAGAGGCTTATAATTTGCTTTTTGTATTTGCTTTTGGGTGTCTTACAGCAAATCTGCTAAACCACCTGCTTACAACCAGGACAGAGTAGCCTAAAGGTCTCACATAAATTTTTGTATATCAGATGCACACCACTCTTGCTTCCTACCCCAGCTCCTTGCCCTGGGCTCCCTTTGCTGCGGTCTGTGCTCAGAGACTATCCTCCTGCCAGATTAAAAGAGATCTGTTCTGAAATATCTTCTTGTGGAAATGTTTTCTACTACAAATATTTGTGGGTTCTGTCACTCCAAAACCAATTCAGAGGCTTAATCTACTACTAGTTTGAGAGAAGATTGGAGGATGTCAGATAGAGAAGTGTCTACTCTCCATCATCTTGTCCCCACCCCAATTGTGTATAATCCTGACTGCAGCACCTTAGTACTTGAGCTTTTTTTTTTTCTGACCTTGACTTTTTCAGAATATATTTTTATTTAATCTAGAAGCTCTAGATTTAAAAAAAAAATTGCTTAAAGCTAATTCCATAATAAATTGCTTATTTTAGGATTATAATTTATACATTGGCTGAGACAGTAGTTTGGTGGGAATGGACTTGGAATTAGGAGGTCATGAATTCAAATTTAGCATGAGACATTAGGTGACTCTGGGCATATCCTTTAACTTGCTTGCCTCAGTTTCCTCATCTATTGCCCTTATTATGTTATCTGTAAAACTTATTGCCTGGAATTGTGAGGTTAAAGTAACATTTGTTTAGTATAGTGCCTGCTACAATAGTAAACATTATATAATATTAGGTATGTGAGAGACAAATTAGGGTTAAGTTTCCATAGAACAGTTAAAATTTAGTTCCTCAGAAACCTTGAGCAGACATGAGAAATATTGAAAAGCTAAATTTCCACAGAATGTTATGTTATCTCTGACCAATGAGTATTCAGAAGAGACTTACTTAACTCTTTTGATAAAGATGTCTAGGCTAGAAACTGGTTTAAATTGACCAAGTTCAAGGCCAGGGAAAAGCTTTTCTTTAATGTGCTTGCTTAATAAGCCTCATACATATAAGCTGACACACCCAGAACAGAATTACAACTTCATTTACAGCACATGGGATGTGTGATGATCAAGGGGAAACGTATTTAGAAGTAGCCTGTAAGAAATGATGTAACCCTAAAGGGAACTAACCAATTTATTCTTTGGGTGGAGGGAAGTGAATGAAGTAATAGGCTAAAGCTTGTCTGCTTTGGTACCGAGTGCTCCTTCTCTTTAGAGGGGCTCTGCCAGAAATGTCCAATTCCTTTGAACTTTCTCTCTCAATAAAATTTCTTTGTTACCTGGAAACAGCTTATTTCTAACAGATAGCATCAAAGTTATTGGAAAGATAAAAAGAGATATTTGTAAAATGATTTATAAACTTTAAAGTGCTGTACCAAGGGCATCTATTATATTTATTTGGGTGGCATCATGGTGCAGTAAGTAGATGCTGGATTTGGACTCAAAGGAATTGTGTCATATAGGGCAAATACTTCATTTTTCTGGGTCTCACTTCCCCATTCATAAAATGAGGGGGTTAATCTAGATGATCTTTAAAATTCCATTCAATTTTGTCTCTGTATAAGTGCCAAAAAAAGTAGAAAGTGCTATATGGTTCCTAGATAGTGGTCTGAGTGCCCTGGGAGAGAGCATGAAATTACTGCTGAGTCCTTCACTCTCCATACAATTCCATTTTGCATTTTCTCAATCAATGAGGTTTCTCAATCATGTGGGGTTATACTATCATGAGTTTCTATACATATACATGGTTATTATACATATGTGTGGGCAGCTAGGGGGCAATACAGCTTCAGACACTTACAAGCAAATCACTTAACTCTACCTCGGTTTCCTCATCTATATAATGATCTGAAAACCACTCCAGTATCTTTACCAAGAAAACACTCAATTGGATCATGAAGTGTTCAATGCGATTGTAAATGAATAATAAAATATACATATACACACACACATATGTATAATGGTTATATATCACATTCACATTATTTTATGTTTACATATAGACATAGTTTTCTACATATCTAATGGCTATATGTACATATATACGCATTATTTTGCGTACATATAGACACGGTTTATATATATTTATATATACAAATATATATGTATGTATATAATCTATATGCATCTGCCAATGTTATATAATCTACCAATCATTATACTATCACACAGGATTCCTGAATTAATTACTAAATAGAATCCCTTCAGTCAAAGGTCAGAAAAGATCCAATCTAAGGTTTGCGCCTGCCGCGAATTTGAAGGAGAATCCTAGAAACCGTAACGCGGAGCATTTGTGTCAACTAGGACTACACTTGCCTACCTCCGACAGTACGCATGCGTAATTCCCCTCCGACGCTAACCAATCATATGCGTCTCAGTCTCTGCGTCTCGGAAAAAGCTGTCCCTTCCTTTATTTCCGGGCACTTTGTTCCACGGCCTTAGGGGAGGTGGGGAGTAAAAGGGTGAGCTTACTTCCGCTTCCGGTGGTGTCCATGCGGAGAAGAGGACGGTAATCTCTGTGCGTACCCGTAACGGTTGCTGGAGGACAGAAGAGAAGGGGTGGAAAGGTAGTTACGGGAAGAAGGAGAGCGGGAGGCCAACCAGCGAATGGCTCAGGAGCCAGGGTCGCGGCCTGTGGACAATTCGCGGCTTCCCGGGGCACCTCGGGTCCCGGGGGGCTGCCGGGACCGATAGACCCCCCTTCCACCTACCTTCCCCCTCCCCACTCCGCCTCACCCCGTCTTGTCCTCGTGTCCCGCGCGGGAGTCGCTCCTCACCAGCCCGGTGAGGGGTAACGGACGGATTCGGGGCCTTGGGTTCCAGAAAGTGGGGAGGAAGATCATCTGTGAATCGCTCCCAATTAGGTCGCCTTTAGGGTGGCTCCTCCTCCCTTTCCCTCTCTGAGCCTTTTGCAGACTGGGAAACTGAGGCATAGAGCGGCTGGAGGCTTCCCCATGTAGGAGGTGCGGGTTTCCTGCCTCTGCCCGCTCCGGGCCCTCCTGGGGGCTTCGTGCGTTTTCAGTCGGGTGTCACTCTTTGCGACCCCACTTTGGGTTTTCTTTTTGAAGTAAAATCTCATGTTCTGCAGGAAGGATAATCCTCTCCCCTTCATCCTGTATACGTGGGCATGTCATCCCGATATGTCGTGAGCTCCTCCTGGGCAACGACCGTCTCCTGCCCCTTTTCCCAGAGGTTGGGGGTGGGGGGGGGGTGGGAGGAGAAGCGGATTTATAGTAAGCACTTAATGTTGAGTGATACCTCATTAGGGATGCCCGATCCGTAAATTACGATTTTGATTGTGAAAATAAGGAAGATTTGGAAAACTTGTGATTTTAGAGGGAGTACTTAACTTAGCGGTCTATCTTGCATTGAGACATCGTATTTTCTTCTACTCTTACTTTTTCGAGGATTTCATTTGTCTTTTTGATCTTTGCTGACGCCCACTTTAAATGAAAAGTCAAGCATTCTCAATCCTCGTTGCCATTGCTTGTGTCATATTTATTACACAAGGTTTCCTAAGACTCTTGGTGCCTTTTAAGACTTTTGGGGCACCTTGTATTTACAGATGACAATAGACTGAAAAGATAGTTCATGTAGCAGAGTCACATTTTAGAAAAACGTTCAGTGGTTCAGAATGTTGAGCTGAATTGAGTATTCTGAAATTTAATTGGGATAAATATAAAGTTGTTCATTTGGTTTAAGGGAAACAAATCAACTTCACAAAAACAAATTTGATATGGGAATGGGTTGGAGCCAGGTGGGAGAAGGCAATAGTTAAAGAGCAGACCAAAAAGATTAGGGGTTTTAGTGAATTTCAGTTTAAATTTGGGGAAGTAATGTGATGTGGCTAATGAAGTTTTAGATTGCCTTACAGGGTATAATTTGTTATGTTTTTTAGGAAGAATATTAATGAACCAAAGAATGCCCAGAGTAATGTGACAGGGATTATAAAGATCCCTAAGATAATGCCTTATGACAATTGATAAAACAACAGACTTTTAACCTTAAGAAAAGACTTAGGAAGTAAATGGTAATTATTTCTTAAAAACTATTTTAAATAATTTTTGCAATTACACATAAAAAGGTTCTAAGATCTCTTTTTTCTCCTCTTATAAATTGACTCAATTCTGTACATATTTGGGAAATAAGGAAATCAGAGAAACACCACAAATCTCCCCCCCCCCCCCCACTTTCTTTCTAATGTTGGCTACATGAATTTTGTTTGTACATAAACTTTTTTATTTAGTGTCATCTTATATTTCATAATGCTCTTGGGCTTTGGTCATATAAATTTTTTTCTTTATCAGTAGATCTGACAGTTAAACTATTCCATGCCACCTTCTTTTCCCAATTTATTTTTGGTATCATACTTTATATCCATTTATGTATACATTTTGATCTTATCTTGGTATATGGCAGTGGATATTGATCTATGCCTAGTTTCTGCCAAACTACTTTACAATTTTCCCAGCAATTTTTATGAATTCTTGTCCTTTGCACTTTTAACATATATTAGATTACTTTGTTCATTATCTACTATATATTGTGTACCTGGTCTATTTCACTGATCCACCACTGTTATTTCTTCACCACTATCAGGTTATTTTGATGATTACCACTTTATGATGCAGGTTGAGATCTGTTTTTTTTCTTCATTCCCTTGATATTCTTTTTTTTTTTTTTTTTTTTTAACTTTTTATTGACAAAACCCATGCCAGGGTAATTTTTTACAGCATTATCCCTTGCATTCATTTCTGTTCCGATTTTTCCCCTCCCTCCCTCCACCCCTTCCCCCAGATGGCAAGCAGTCCTTTACATTGTTAAATAGGTTACAGTATATCCTAGATACAATATATGTGTGCAGAACCAAACAGTTCTCTTGTTGCACAGGGAGAATTGGATTCAGAAGGTATAAATAACCCGGGATATTCCCTTGATATTCTTAACCTTTTGTTCTTTCAGATGAATTTTTATAACAATTTTTCTTAAATTTTTGATAATTGGATTGCAGAGTCCTGTATAAGTAAATTCATGTAGATTGAATTGTTGTTTTTATTGTCTTGGGTTACCCTTGAGCAGTTAATATTTTTCCAATTGTTTAGATCTGACTTTCTTAGTGTGGAAAATGTTTTGTAATTGTGTTCATATAGCTCCTGGGTTTGTCTTGGCAGGAATATTACTAAGTATTTTATATTGTCTACAATTATTTTAAATGAAACTTTTCTTTTTTTCTTCAAATTTATTGTCTTTTTAAGAAACAGAATTAAGAAAAACGAAAAACAGAAAAGGAAAACAAAACAAAAGAGAACATTGTCATGTGCCCAGCAGAGTATTAGGGAGGATTCAAAATATATAACAAGAAATACCAGTTGAAGTGTGTATATATATATATTAGTAGAAGAAATTGTATTCCTGAGTGTCCATCTTCATTTCCTTATAAATTGTTCTTTTGTTCTTTTTACTTTATTCTTTTTCTTTCCCTTTCATCCCCCCACCCCTTAAAAGCAAGCTATAGTTAAGAAAGGATATATGTAGATATATACATATACATACATATAGCACACATACCCACACACATAGGTACCACATATCTTTCCTAACCCTGCTGAGCCTTTGCTTTAATTCCACTTTTAATTTGCCTTCCTATTACTTAAATTTCCCCAAACCATGGATCCTTCACTTATTTTCTTCCCTCATCCTTTGCTTTCTATCTACCCAACCCTTCCCTCTTTTATTCCTTTATAGATTTTGGAGGGAGCTATACTATCATGGTATATATGTAGTATTGCCTATTTAGCCCATTCCCAAAACTTCTCTTTCTATTTATTTCTGCTAGACTAATTCTGAAATTCTTGATTTAGTGATTCTATTTATTTTTTTTTTTTTAATTTCTGTTGTCAGTTTCAGAACAGGAAATGAAAAATCAGGCAACATAACTCTCCCAATAGATTAAATTTGGTAACATCTTCCACCACTCCCTCCCCGCCCAGGACTTTTGGCATCTTATTATCCTAAGCATCCTTTGCCATATGTGTGGTCTTTACTCCCAGGATTAATTATAATAGTGTTCCCTAAGGATTATTGTGCTTTTAGAGGGACATTCAGTTATTTGACACACATTCATGCTTTAGTGGTCTGACTCTAGTTTTTAGAAAGAATGAGGGAATATCCCACAGACCTTTTTGTTCTTTGGAGGCAGAATATGTTGTGTTTATTCTGAAGAAATCCATGATCTGTATGAGCTTGGATAAATGAGTACTATTTAAAGAGCATTCATGTGCACTGAGTGATGATTTTTATTTTCTTTTTAGCTTATTCCCAAATGCCTGACATGCTTCCCTTGTCTTTGTTGTTTTATTTTGCTGGGTTATTTTGTACTGTAACAATGGACAGTTTTCTGTTTTCATTAGACCAAGTGATTTTGTGAAATTGTAGGACTCAGGAAATCAAATGATGTTTAGTTCTTTATGTTAAATAGTTATTCATCTATTAAAATGTGTGTGTGTGTGATGTGGAGTCAGGAGTAGTATTCACTGAGATTCTGCTTCTGACATTTAGTAGTTTTGTGACCATAGGGAAATCATTTAATTTTTTAGTTTCTTTTATTGGAGAATTGGACTACATGACCTTTTGTTAGACTTTATGGAAGAATAAAGTTGGGAATCATTTTTAACTTTTTTCTGCCCCTATTTGGTGATCAGACACATGGTCTTTGCATAACATGCCCCCTCACCTCCAACTGGTTCCCTGATTTGTCAAATCCAGAGTGATTGATGGATGATTGTTAATTGTCTTTTGATATAGGTGATAGCTTACTGCTAGAAATCACCATGGAGGACAAGGATCAGAAAAGACATAGAAAGAAAAACAGTGGACCAAAAGCAGAGAAGAAAAAGAAACGACACCTGAAAGATCTAGGACTTGGAGATGAGGAAGATGCTCGGAAAAGGAACCCTAGGGCTTTTGCTGTACAATCAGCTGTTCGGATGGCACGATCCTTTCACAGGTATGGGCAACTTTTCTTTTGAGTCTCTTGGCTCTTTTATCTAATGAACACCAGGACATGAAATGATCTAATTTTAGAACTGTAAAAGACCTAGAATTTTATTTTGAATGAAATAATATTCCTTGGGTAATTTTAGAGCATTCTTTTAATTAATACATGGAAATAATTTATCCTTTTTACTTAGCAGTAACATTATACAAGACTTTCATTTTTTATTTTGATTTTGTCTTTTTGAATTTTTTGATTTTGATTTTAAATTGTCCTTTGGTATTTAATAATCTCTTTTTAACAAATTGATTTCTTTGGCTGCAGGTAAGGGTTTTTTTGCTTTTCTTTTCACCTTGGTGCACATATTTTGTTTTTCATTAAACATTTATTATTAATTCAGAAATATGAGTTTTAAAGTTTTTTCAGTCTTATCTACCTGACCAGTCAGTAATCCAGAACAGAAAACAATTGCTTCTTTATCAAAAGGAAGCAAGCAGGGCTTTGACATATAGATATATCTGCCTTATATCAGAGTAGTCATCAGATTTTGTTTTTATTCATGAGTGTGTATGTATGTATGAATTTCTTACTTTTTATTTCTTTACATATAGAACTCAGGACTTGAAGACAAAAAAACATCACATTCCAGTGGTTGATCGAACTCCCACGGAACCCCCACCAGTGGTGGTTGTGGTAATGGGTCCTCCAAAAGTTGGGAAGAGCACTTTAATTCAGTGCCTTATTCGAAATTTTACAAGACAGAAATTGACAGAAATTAGGGGTCCTGTAACAATTGTGTCAGGTATGAATTGTACTAATAACGTTCTCACATGTGCCTGTTTCTTGTGTTTTCTTGTAGACATCAGATTATAGATATGGGATATTTCACAAATAGGCTTTTGTTTCTATTTTAATCTGGAAATGAAGCAATATGCTTTGAAGCTGAATTGTTTTGTGGTGGGAAAAGAAAAGATTTTAATTGTTTAGAATAGAGTAAACTGTGTCTTCAAACTGTGTCACTTTTTACCACTTAGTAATTATTAGAAATCACCATTTTGACACAAGATTTATGTCATGATACTTTTTTCCCCTCTATTATTCCATGTTTCTCTATAAGATCTTATAAATCAGTGTAGGCTTTGGCTTCCATTTCATTTTGTTGCTTTTGATCTCCTCTTTGTGTTGACTGGCATTAATGAAACTTTTTAGAAAATAGCGAAGTTTTAGTTGATATTGTCCTGCCTTTCCAACATCTCTCATCTGTTTCCTCCTCTCTACTCACAGAACCACCATTTTTATCATAGCTTATCTAGAACTAGCCTTCTAATTGATCTCTCTTGTTCAACCGTGCAATCATTTTCTTCAGTGCTTAAATTCCTTTTTGGCTTTCAAATTGCTTCATAACCTGGGCCCAATTTACCTGTCTAGTATCTTCAGTTGTAAGTGGCTTTACACTCTTTCTGAACAATAAGATTGTACCTAATTCTCTCATCTTCTGCCCTTTTGCCAAGGATCTCTTCAGTGCTTGTCATTCACTTCCACTTCTTTAGAAGTCAATCTTTTAGAATATCTTATTTCCTTCAGTGTTCTGTCCATTTCTCACTTTCAGTCTGAGACCTGTTGAGATTTCCCCTAGTTATCTTGTATCTTCTGATACATGTTTTGTAATACTTATTACTTATAAAAAGAAAAAAAAACTTTTATTGAACTCCTTGATAGCAAGAACTGTTTGATTTTTGTCTTTGTATCTATATACATATTAGATACTTAGTTGCAGTCTGTTTCTTTTTTTTTTTTCCTTTTGGTTATCAAAAGGTGGTTGAAATGCTGAAGTTAGAGTTAGATTGTCTCATTTTTAATCTTTTGGTTTATTGTTCAGTCATTTCAGATGTGCCCAACACCTCACAAGAGTTGAGGGAGGTTTCTTGGCAAAGATACTGGGATGGCTGGCCATTTCCATCTCCAGCTTATTTTGCAGATTAGGAAATGATGCAAACAGGGTTAAGTGATTTGCCTAGAGTCACACATCTAGTAAGTGTCTGAGATCAGATTTGAACTAAGAAAGTTGAATTTTTCTGATTCCAGGCTGGGCACTCTTATCTCTGTATCACCTAGCTGCCTCCACCTTGTTACTGATTTTATCTTTGCTCCAAAAAAATCAGCGATCCAACCTTATAGAAAGTTCATTTGGGAATGATTTTCCACTGTAACTAACCATTTCCTTTCCTTTAGAAGATTATCAGTTGCTTTTTAATGAATTTTTTTGAGTGCTCAGGGTGTTTAGCACCTCCTGACTCTCTTCCTGAAGAGAATATTCATGATATATAGTTATGAGACTTCTGTATACTATTTATGCCTTTGGGTCATTTTATTTCTTAGTCCCAAACCATATTTTCAACATACTTTTCACTGCTATCCCCTACTTATATTGAAGTCACCAGATATTAAAATATATTAATTAACTTAGAGAGTTATCATAGGATTTTTGTGCATCTCCATCTATATCAGCAGTTGGTACATGGGCTGTCCTTGTCTTCATAATGTTCTCTTTGCAAATATTTGTCATGGATATGCAATGTGAAGTGACCATCTATCTAATGAAATGATGTGTTATTCCTTACATACATATAGGAAACAGGATAAATCAGACTTTATCTCTGATAAAACTCTGCTGACTTCATTTACTTCTCTAAGGAGAATGTGTGGTATTCCTTTTCTTTAGAAAAAAGCACAGTGTTTTGGTAGGCACTGTAGAAATATTTAAATAAACTAGTTTACTAAGTAAATGGTTTTAGGTGTTTTTAATTTTAACTTTTCTGCATCTTTATTTTTAGGTAAAAAACGACGGCTCACTATTATTGAATGTGGATGTGACATTAATACAATGATTGATTTGGCAAAAGTGGCTGACTTGGTAAGTTACAAGGAAAAACTTTAGCCTTTTGGGGAGATTTTGGTATGTCTCAGACAGAAGAATTCATTGTTTTCTCCCCACCTGCTCCACCCTGCTTTCCTATTTCTATTAAAAAAAACTACCTTCCACTCCACCAGTTTCAAAACTTCATCCTTATCTTGACTAACTTCAGTTTTCCTTCTCATATATACACAATCTCTTACCAAATCTTAATATCTCTTAACATCTTTCTTTTCCTCTCCACTTCCATGCTCAGCACCCTAATGCAGATTTTTGTTTCCTCTCAGCTCACTGATTGGTCTCCATGCCTTTCTAGTCTCTTTACCATACAGTTGACACTCCACACCCAATACATCACCTTTTCTCTCCATGCTAGAATAGCTGAAATGTACTGTCTCCTTGCTATTCTTAGAATTCCTACTTTCTTTCAAAGATGAACTCAAATGCTACCTTCTACTTGAAGACTTTCCAAGCTTTTCCATCCCTTTCCTCTCTTCTAGTGATTTTTCTATCCTTAAATAAAACAGATTATCCTGTATATGTTTATGTTTGAATGTGTGAATCATTATTCAGAATAATGAAATTTCTTTAAGACATGGGCAATTTGGTTTTTGGTAGTCAAGTGGTATAATGTGTAGAACTTTAGACTTAGGAAGACCTAAGAATCTGTGAATACCGGACCTAGACATTTCTAACCTAGTAAACCTGGGAAATTGCTTAATTTGAGTCTTCCTCTGTAAACTGGGAGTAATAACACTTACCCTACAGGAATTTTATGAATTCACGTTGAGATAATAAATGAAGAGTGCTTTGACAGTTTGATGTGGGTTATATATGGGCTAGTCATTTTGGATTTCCATAGTGGTCTTGTTATGAGGGAGGAATCAAAGCTAAGGGAAGAAGCAAAGAGACAAGCAAAGGGGTGAGGAGATGAATATGGATGGCATTTTCCAAGGAGATATGTTCTTAAACAAGAATTAGAGACATTTGCCAGAATTAAAAGATATATTTGATTATTTGAAACTAAACTGACAAAATCACTGCACCTGAGGTAAGACAAGTTGTCCAGTGGGAAAAAGTCTTGTATCAAATTTCTCTCATAAGAGTTTGGTATTGAAGGTATTGAAATAATTGATAAATACCCTGATGTATATGTGTGTATTTATGATGTTATTTATGTATGTGTATACATTTCCCAAAACAGATAAGTATTCAAATGATATAAATAGTTCTCAAAGAAAAAAGTGCTTTTTAAAAAAAAATTTTTTTCTGAAAATTTAAAGTGCTAGATAAATGTTAGCTACTGTTTGTCTCTTCAACTTATACAAGGCCTACTTATACAAGGCCTATTAATACTTACTAAATGCTTGCTGATTGATTGAGACGTTATATTTTCACAGTTTTTAGATGTATCTTGTTTTTGCTATTGTTATTTAAAAGTCTGATTTAAAATGCATTTCAATAAATTCCATTATGTCTTAACAAGGTAGAGGAGTTTGATATTTAAAGGACCCCTGTATCCTTTCTATAGGCAAAGAGCCCTTTTAAATCACCTCTCAACATATATTAGTATTATAAATTTGAGTTTTTATTTATATGGGTGGCATATCTTTGCAAAGAGGATCACCTATACAGATTTTTAGTCAAATTTCTATGCTTTTTCAAATTGCTTTTTTCACCAGCACTAATGAAAGAGTTTTAAATAGCTAGAAGTAATAGGAAATATGATAAGATAGTTTCTTTGGTCTTTTTTCTTTTTTTTTAATTAAAACTTTTTATTTACAAAACATATGTGTGGGTAATTTTACAACATTGACTTTTGCAAAACCTTCTCTTCCAAATTTTCCCCTCCTTCCTCTCACCCCATCCCCTAGATGGCAGGTAGTCAATACATGTTAAATATGTTACAATGTATGTTAAATCCAGTACGTGTATACATATTTACAGTTAGATAAGATACTTTCTTTAACAAAAATTCTTTTAAAATGAGATTGAAAAAAAGCATTTAATTTTACATAGGATTCTACAATTCTCTTTGTATTTTTATTGCCAGTCTAGATTGAATGGAAGGAAGAGACCTATAGTTTATATTTTTAGATCTAAAAGAACTTTATAAAGGAATTGCTTTTCTTTAAAGAATCCTGAGGTTCTTCTTCTTTTTTTTAATCAATTTTTTTTCTCTAATACATTCAGATTCTTAAGGTGAGGAAAATTGTGATTCTTGGTGGATACTGAGTAGAACTGAAAACTGTTTTTTTTTGTCGGTATGATTGTCTAGAGAGAAACTTGATACCTAGTCTCAGTTCCCTCATTGGTTGATCAGTTCTAAGGTAATTGGCTTCTGTTTTCTGTTTCAGGTTCTCATGCTTATTGATGCCAGCTTTGGGTTTGAAATGGAAACATTTGAATTTCTAAACATCTGTCAAGTACATGGATTCCCTAAAATCATGGGTATACTCACACACCTTGACACCTTCAAGAATAACAAGCAACTAAAGAAAACCAAGAAAAGATTAAAACATAGGTTTTGGACAGAAGTCTATCCAGTAGGTATCCAAGTTAAAATTTGGTACTTTTTATATCTTAAATCCTTAACTTTTAATTGTAAAATGAGAGAACTGGAGTAGGTGACTTTTGAAATCTTAGCATAATATCTGGAATAAGATAGGCCCTTAACAGATATTTATTGACTGACTGTTTTGACTCTAAATATGTTATTTTGTTATCCTTTTGAAGGAAAGCTGCTATAGTTCTGGAAGGGATCTTTGAAATCATTTAGTCCATCTCTCATTTTATAAATGAATAAACTGAGTTCTAAAGAGTTAGCTCTGATATTCTTATGTTACCAATCTGAATAAGAGGGAAGTGCCATTTTGCCTTTGGTCTTTACCCCTGTAGGGTGCCAAGCTATTCTACCTCTCTGGGATGGTCCATGGTGAATATCAAAATCAGGAAATTCACAATCTGGGACGTTTTATCACAGTTATGAAGTTTCGTCCTCTCACATGGCAAACCTCTCATCCTTATGTCCTAGCAGACAGGTAAAGGTACTTTTCATTTAATTCATTTTATCAGAAGGCAGAAGCAATAACTGGCTTTGGTAAACCATGTATTTTAAGGGATTTTTTTTCAGTTTTAAAAAGTGCTTTGCATGTGTTCTTTGATCTTTTCAACATCCTTAAGTTCAGTTCTATTTTTCCTATTTTATAAATGAGAAAACTCAGCCTTAGAGAAGTTCAGTAGCTTGCCCAAGGTCATATGACTAGAAAATTGCAATTGAACTCAGGTCTTCCTTACCATCAAGTACAGCCTTCTGTCCAGTGTGCCACCTAGCGTGCCAATGTTTTATGCACACTGATCTGTGACTAGCTGGAGTCTTTCATTTCTTCTGTTACTGTTTGAAAGCATTTTACCCCCAGTTTCTAGTGGGTTGAGGTCACTTCATTGTGGTAGCCTTTGACAAAAGAGATTAGTGAAAGTTGGTGCAATGCATTGATGCCCTAGGACCATGCGGCTTGAATTTGGAGTCAGGGGGGACCTTTGGAAAAGATATAATCTTACCTCTTCCTTTTGTAGGAAAGGATACTGATAACTGTAGAGAAATTGATTATTCTAAGGTAATATGAGGAAAACCAGGTTTCAGATCTTATGACTCCCATATTCTGTGCTCTAGGAACACCACTGCACACAGGGGAAGCATACTAATCGTACTTTTTTCTCTCCTTCCAGGATGGAAGATTTGACTAATCCAGAAGATATTCGAATGAATATTAAGTGTGACAGAAAAGTGTCTATTTATGGTTATTTAAGAGGCGCACACCTGAAAAATAAAAGTCAAATTCATATGCCAGGTAACCTATCTTGGTCTGTTGTAATATTGCTTTGAGAACACTTTGGGACAAAGTAATTTCTTCAGAAAAATGAAGATTTTTTCAGTGATAAATAAGTATCCCAAAGCATTATGTTGAATTTGAATAGTCTTTCTGATAATTTAAGGAAAAAAAAATTCGGTGAAAATTTTTCTGCTGTACATAATGACAGGGGACTTTTACCTAGAAAACTACATTATCGAGTGTTAGAGATTTTTTTTAATCCAGTAGTATTTATTACAATTCTTTATCTGCTTAATTTTTTTTTTTTTAAGTGCTTGGGTTTTGATGGATAATACAGTTTTTTCTATTGCTTTGTATTCTAGGTGTAGGAGATTTTAATGTAAGTGATGTCAGTTTTTTGCCAGACCCTTGTGCTCTTCCAGACCATCAAAAAAAGCGAGGTTTAAATGAAAAAGAAAAGTTGGTTTATGCACCTCTATCTGGAGTTGGTGGTGTGTTGTATGATAAAGATGCAGTTTATGTTGATCTTGGAGGCAGTCATGCTTTTCAGGATGAAGAGGTGAGGGTTGTTTTTATTTATTTTTTTGCTTTGAGTTTTTCTTCTTTTTTTCAGAGTCACTTTAAAGCAAAATAAATTTAAGCAAATAAAGGTTTTATTTTGGTTTTTTTTTAAGGAACTTCATGTTTTATCTTTTTTTGTCCACAATTTCAAGATGGACTTGTCTTTTTGGTTATTGAGACTCCTTTGTTAAACTTTATTAATAGTTGGATTTTTGGAGGGACAGAAGGGGATAGCTAAATGGTGAAGTATTTAGAACTCAGGCCTTGGAGTCAGGAGGGCCTGAGTTCAAGCCTGGTCTCAGACAAGTAATACTTTAACACTTAGTAGCTGTATGACCCTGGGCAAGTCAATTAACCCCAATTGCCTCATATTTAAAAAAAAAAAAGTTAAAATAGTTTTGGGAAATAAAAGGTTTTTGTTTTGTTTTACTATCCTTCAATTTTTTTTTTTTTAATCTTAACTGTACATTGGAGATTGGGGGAGGGCAAATTAAGTTATATATTATTTGGTAGAGAAGAAACTTTTCATGATTCACTTGTTTTTTAAGTAATTTTAAAAGTTCTTTTAAACCTACAGAATTTTCTTTGTGATCACATGCACAGTAGTCTTCTCATCTTAATTTTGTTGACAGGAGGAGTTGAGGCCAACTCATGAGCTGGTCCAGAGCCTCATTTCCACACATTCTACCATTGATGCCAAAATGGCTTCTAGTAAAGTGTCACTTTTCTCAGATTCCAAACCCTTAGGATTAGAGGAAGTAGAAAACCAAGGGTAAGCTTTCCTTTTTTTTTTTTTTTTTTTTCTTAAAGGAGATCTATTCTTCTCATGGCCAAAATTATTGTAAAAGATCTGATGAATGAGCTGCTGTATAGATCCCATAATTTTTTTCAAACTTTCTGACCTTATAGTCCTATGAGTTAGTGGTGTAGCAGTGGTTTCTGTTTGTGAATTTTAATGTAGAGAGTCAGTTTGGCCTTGGGTCCAAGAAGACCTTGGTTTCAAGTCATGTCACTGATACATACATAGCACTTTGTAAGTGACTTAATCCCTTGGGGCTGGGCAGCTCTATTGACAGGGGTTCTGAATGATAGCCTTAAAGTTGGGTTTTTGGTGTCAGTATTTTTTATGAGATGTATTTCACTATATTTAATTTAATTTGTAATCCTATCTGTTTTATACATTTAAATATTTTATTCTGAGGAGTCCATATGATTTGCCATGATTTGCCAGACTCTTAAAGGAGGTCCATAATACAAAAAACATTTAGAACTCCTGCTCTGATACTCTCACTTAAGTCAAGTGGCATTGGTAAAGTAAATTTCTTCAAATAAGAATCTTCTAAGATTGAAGTCACAGATCTAGGCCCTAGCCTTTATCTCTGTCTTATAAATTTCAACCATTGCATTTCTTGTGAGAATCCATGTCCATGAAGGATTTGTACATTGTTTGTGGATGTTACTGGTGAAATACAAACTTACTGGTTTTAAACATATAGTATTGGTTCCTAACTAGTAGTTCTGTGCAAATAAGTTGCTGTATATTTGCTCGAGAATACAGGTTTCTGATGCCAAAAGAAGAGAGACAAATAGACCCCGAAACTGGTCGAGTTCGTCGGAAAGCAGTCTTTGGGAGTGAGGAAAATGAGGATGAAGATGGTGATGATGGTAATGATGATGATGATGATGATGATGAAGATGAAGATGAAGAAATGCCTGAGGAGACGGTGGGAAATGATTCTAGTGATGATGAAGCAAATGAGGAAGAATCTGATAATGAATTTCCCAGTAAAGAACATGTTATTAGAAGAATCAAACGTCCCAAGCTAGAGGAAATGGAAGAAGATGTTCAGATGGATCTGCCTGCATTTGCTGATAGTGATGATGACCTTGAAAGGAGCTCAGGTGAGGAAGGGGAATCTCATGAAGCTGATGAAAGCAGCCAAGAAGGGGAATCATCATCCGAAGAAGCAGAGAGTGATGAGGAAATCTCGAAATCTAAGGCTGCAAGAGAAGCTGCTGATAAAGTTATCCCACGAAAATCTCAAAGTAACTTGAGTCTAGAAAAAGCTTTAGTGATGAAACCAGCTCTCACCACTACAGATTCTGGTCATTGCACAGCTGAAGAGGCATTTGCATCAGATGCAGAATCTGAAGAAGAGTCTTCTCTTGATTCCCTGGAAGAAGGTTCAGGAAAAGAACAAGGAGCTAAGAAAAAGCTGAAACGCCAGCATTGGCAAGGCGAGGGTGGTCACCAATTGGAGTCTAACAAGAATATAAAAGATGAGAATATTGAAGTGGAAGATTTGTTGAAAGAAGAAGATGAATATAATGAGGAGATTGATTTTTCCACAGAAACTACAGGTATGTTTGAAAAGTTTATGATACTGAGCTCCCTTGTCTCTGATCAAATGAGAAATATTAGAACTGACTTTTGGTGGCCAGAATGAATGAAAATGGTGATCATATGAGCTTGAAGACTCATAGGCTGAGAAGACATTTAAATTAGTGTTTGTGTTTCTAGGTGCTCTCAAATGGAAGGAAGATCTGTCCAGAAAGGCAGCTGAAGCCTTTTTGAGGCAACAGCAAGCAACTCCAAACCTTCGAAAGCTTATTTATGGAGCAGGTATGTCAAAGAACTAAATACCTTTGATCTGGAGCTAGCAGTCTGTTAGCTTAAAAGCATTTGGGGTTCCCAAAGTGGTGATAAGAAAGTAGATTAGAATTGTTATTTTGAGGAGATGTAGTTCATGGACATGCTTCATTATCACTAGACTCATTTCCCCACTGTTTCCTTCTTAGGCATTTCTTTGTAGTTACTGGATAAATTAGTGACTTTTCACTAGGAATTTTTTTCAGGCATTTCATATTTGATGAATGGGTGAAAATTATTGCTATCTTTTGTTATCGTAACACTTATATTTCAGAATATCCATTTCTTTTTTGCATTTTTTGATTAATAATCAGTTTATTAGAAAATTATTTTTAGTGACATGAGAGAGGATTTCCAGGTAGAAGTTTTGAAGTAAAGAGAAAAATTGAATGATTGGATTGGATCTGGGGGCTGTCAATGCACAGGCAAAATTAGAACTCAGAGTTTATTGGTTTTTCACTTTGTTTCATCTGTGATAAGTTCTAGTCCTTGAAGGTGACCATGGAGTTATGATGTTCTTCCTACCTTTCCTCTCTGATATTTCATTTAGTGGCCGAGGATGATGATGATGATGAAGAAGGTGATGAGAATGAAGAGCTTGGAGGCTTGTTCCGTGTTAGCCGGCCAGACAAAGAGTCCAAGCGAAAGGCTGATTCTTTGGACTGTTCTAAGTTTCCTGTGGAAGCACCGCAAGATTGGGATTTAGAGGAGGTAAGGGATGTAGGAGTGTGGACAGATCTCTGTGCTTTGTTCTTTGAGAGATCTGGCTCTCCTCTAGTAATTGGTTAGTTTGTGCTCTGCTTAGTTGAGCATGGATCCTTTATATCTTTGGAGGGTTCAGTGAATGTTGAATATAATATTGCATGATGAACCTTATCTGTGGACATATATCCTTACAGAGAAGGAATTTTGTTCATTTTTTGGGGTGCCAAGAATTCTCTTTAGGATCTTTGATTCTGATTCCTAACTTTTGGCTGGTGATGGGGAGGAAGAGTTGAGAACATCTTCCCTTCCTTCTTCCTCCTCCCCCTCTCCCCCCAATATTTATTGAATGTCATTAGTACAAGGATCATCCTAACTCATTTGAAGAGGCTCTCCTCCAGACTGGCATTGGAATGATTGTTTGATCAAGGCAACTCTCAAAAACCATCTGCCTAGAAATCTACATCTATGTCAAAAGTATACATTTGACACCATTTCTTTTTCACATTTTTCAATTATAGATAGAGACCTATGGAATATTAAAGCTAGAAGAGACCATAGCAATCAGATAATCCACTTTATTTTATAGCTAAGAATACTGAGGCCCAGAAAATTTAAATGTGTCTTAATAATATCCAACAGAGACAAAAACTGCCTGTAAAATTGAGAAGGGTAGCCTAGAGAATATCTAAAATTCAGCTTTAAAATTCTATGATTCTGTAATACTTGAGTTTCTTTAGATAGATGACTATCCCTGTCTGGTTTGAATATCTCTGTTTTGCTCTGAATGAAAGTTGTCTGTGTTGTAAAAATGTGTTTTTAACCTTGAAGTTTTCTTATATATCCTTTTTTTGGCCATGACCTATTTTTTCAAAATTTTGTTTACACAACAGTGTGGCTCTTGATACCCATAATTCACACAAATTGACAGTGTTTCTACAAGAGAAAAATCCAATAGTGTGCCGTGCCCCAATGTAGTTAGATTCCTTGATGGTGGGTCTTTTCTAGACGAGAAGTTGAAGATACAGGACAAAATGTAGTAATTGATATTCTCTAAGCTGACTGCTTTGTTAATGTAGTTCTAGTAAGAAAGTAAGATTTTAGGATTCTTCATTTCTATTATAGTTAAAATAATTACAAGTTCACATAGAGGTTGACTGGGCCCAAGTCTGAACTTTTTTTTTTTTTAAAGTGTATCAGAAGAGTTACTTCCTTTAATTTGAAAACAGTCTTCATTTAAATTTTCTCTCCTACATTCTTGTAGCCTTCATTGTTGGGAATAGCATCTGGTTAATACTATTGCTTTCCTTCTTATTAAATGCTTTGGCTAAAGTGTAATAATTGTGGTTGGATCCTGGGCTTGGTGGCATTGGGTTCTCTTCAATCTGGGGAGCATAACTAGCAGTTCAAAAAGATTAGGACAAACAGGATTACACAAACTTGGTGGCTTGAACATGGGAACATGACCTGCATTTGGTTATTTTAGAGAACTAGGAAGAAAAATCTAAATGTTGATCCAAAACTTGGAGATCAAAGAATACATGAGAAAAAGGATCAGTGCATTATAGATTCCAAACCAAATCAATGATTCTATCTAGATATGGTCAGTGCAAGCAAACAACAGAGGATGAGCTGATTATTCCTGGGAGTTTGTTGTATTAGACTTAGTCATAGGGATATTAGGATTTAGAGACAGGAAATTCAATCCCTATGATACCTAGTAGTTAAGGAGCAGCCTGGTTTCTAAGGGATTGAGCTGGAAAGGAAGGGATAAAATCACAGGTTAATTTAAAGGGATCATAACTACTTGGGCTTGAGATGGCGTCCCAGCCAATTGTAAAATTATTCCTGAAATTTTAAAGATGCATTGTATAAGATTGTGCTAGTTTCTGAGATACAGCTGGATGTAATAATGATTAAGGGCTACTTTGTTTTGGAATAGGAGTTCATATTCATGATTTAAAATTTTCTTTCCTGTTAATTCTATTTCACTATGATTGATTTCCTTAGTAATTCTGTGGGGTATTTTTTTTTTTTTAATGTGTATAAAAACAGTTTGAGGAAAAGTCTATAGTTTTCATTACACTGTCTTGAGGGATGGGACTGAGATACCAAAAAAAAAAAAAAAAAATTAAGAGTCTGTGGTCTAGAGGAATGCTGGGGCCAGTTGTGAAATGTCTGCAGTTGTGAAATTAAATGGAAAGAGGAAAAATGGGGAGGAAGTTTCAAAATTTATCATCAAGCTTTTAGCAATTGAGATTTTAAATATACCAAGGACATTGTTTTTTGTGTTTATCTATTTGGCAATGTGATGTTGAACAAGTTGAGGGACTTGTTAACACATTATCACATTCTGTTACCAACTTGAATAATTTCTCTGCCTCATCAATGCACTAGCCTCTTCCCTCCTTGCTGCCTAGGTCATCATTTAGCTTTTTGTGTAAGGCAGGCATCAAAAGGAGCCTTACCTTTAAGACAAATGACAGTAAAAGTCGGATTGTTTGCAAAAGTAGGAGCCAGATGCAGAGGTAAACTATTGCTGTTTGGTAGCTAGGTGAAGTGAAGTGTTTGGTGTCCGTTAGCTAGGTACTGATTTTTTTTTTTTTTTTTTTTCTTGTGAGGTGATGAACAATATTCGAGATTGCTTTGTGACTGGAAAATGGGAAGCAGATAAAGATGCACAGAAACTTTTGGATGATGATGGTAAGTAAACACACAGATATTTAGCAAATACATACTTCTATTTGGTTCTTTAAACATGTAAAAAGATATTTATGCCCATTATCTCACTTGAAAAGTTAGTGATGTTGAAAAACTGCTTCTACATCATATTTTAATTGACCATCTGAAGTTACTTGTCTACTCTTCTAATGAGCTCTGATTTGTTGACCAGGAGTAATTTGGCTCTTTTCATAAATCAGTCAATCTGACATCTGTTGAGCATCGTTCAGTACTACACACTGGGCTAAGCCCCAAAGATACAGAAATAAAAGTGAAATATTGCCTGCTTTCATAAAGCTTACATCTTAGTGAAGGAGACAATATGTGCACATACACTACAGATGTATGCAATCAAATATGTTATAATTTTGGAGGGGAAAGCTTTGGTATCAGAGTTCTTATACCGGGGGCCTGTGAACTTAAAAATTTTAAAATAATTATTTCAATATTATTATCAATTTTTTGTAATCTTAGGCATTTTATATATTTAAAAGCATTATTTAAATTTTTTTTCACAAACTAAAGGGGTCCATGCACAAAAATATTAAGAACCTTTGCATTAGCTGCTGGGTAGAGGTGACTTCTGAAGTAATACTTATACCAAGTTTTTTTTTTTTTATTTTTTTATTATAGCTTTTTATTTACAAGTTATATGTATGGGTAATTTTACAGCATTGACAATTGCCAAACCTTTTGTTCCAGTTTTTCCCTTCCTTCCCCCCACCCCTCCCCTAGTTGGCAGGATGACTGTACATTTTAAATATATTAAAGTATAAATTAAATACAAAATAAGTTTACATGTCCAAACCATTATTTTGCTGTACAAAAAGAATCAGACTCTGAAATATTGTGCAATTAGCCTATGAAGGAAATTAAAAAAAATGCAGGCAGGCAAAAATATAGAGATTGGGAATTCAATGTAATGGTTCTTAGTCATCTCCCAGAGTTCATTCGCTGGGTGTAGCTGGTTCAGTTCATTATTGCTCCCTTGGAACTGATTTGGTTCATCTCATGGCTGCAGATGGCCAGTTCCATCAGAATTGATCATCATATAGTATTGTTGTTGAAGTATATAATGATCTCTTGGTCCTGCTCATTTCACTCAGCATGAGTTCGTGTAAGTCTCTCCAGGCCTTTCTGAAATTATCCTGTTGGTCATTTTTTATCAAACAATAATATTCCATAATATTCATACGCCACAATTTATTCAGACATTCTCCAATTGAAGGGCATCCACTCAGTTTCCAGTTTCTTGCCACTACAAAGAAACCTGCCATAAACATTCATGCACATACAGATCCCTTTCCCTTCTTTATGATCTCTTTGGGATATAAGCCTAGTAGTAACACTGCTGGATCAAAGGGCACGCACAGTTTGATAACTTTTTGAGCATGGTTCCAATTGCTCTCCAGAATGGCTGGATATGTTCACAGTTCCACCAACAATGTATTAATGTCCCTGTTTTCCCACATCCCCTCCAACATTCCGTATTATCTTTCCCTATCATTCTAACCAGTCTAACAACTGTGTAGTGGTATCTCAGAGTTTCTTAATTTGCATTTCCCTGATTAATAATGACTTGGAGCATCTTTTCATATGGCTAGAAATAGTTTCTATTTCTTTATCTGAGAATTGTCTTTTCATATCCTTTGACCATTTATCAATTGGAGAATGTTATGCCAAGTTTTTAAAGAAATTAAGGATTCCAAGAGGCCTGGAGAATTGCTAGGGCAAAGGCCCAGTGAGGGGAAGCACAAAACAGTAGTCTGAAGGAAAAGCAGAGTGCGTAGAGGAAGTAGACTGGAAAGGTAGGAAGGGATCAGATTATGAAGAACATTAAATAATTCAAGCAGAGGATATTATTTTTGCTCCTAAGGACAATTGAGTTGTTGTTAGGAGATAGCATGCATGTGACATAGTCCAATCTACACTTGAAGAATATCCTTTTGTTGGCTCTGTGGAGGATGGATTGGAATAGGGAGAGTTCAGTGAGGAGGCTATTGCAATAGTCCAAGTGAGAGATGCTGAGGGCTTGAAATAGCATGGTGGTTATTAATTAGTTGGTTCAGCACTGTTCTGTTTAGATTGCCCTCTACCATCTACCTTCTTTGTCCCTGCAACAATGGTAAAGGCAGTCAGATGACTGTTGTGATTAGTCTTGTAGAAATTCAGGGGCTCTTACTGTGTTCTCATTGGATTCTCTCCTGGTTAACATAACACCTTCTGTAATTATCCAGACCTCTTTCTCTCTCTACCTCTCATCCCAATCTTGCTTTTTCTAAGCAGATGACTTTTCTTGATTTCTTGAGGAAATTGCTACTATTCATTATCTTATTGAACAGATTACCCCAGAGTCTTTCTGTTTTCATCATTTTTTCTTTTGCTCCTATATCTGAGGAAGATCCCTTCATCTAAAGGTCAGCCAGTCAACTTGTGTTTTGTTCTCATATCTTGTTTCCTCTGGGAATTTATCCCTTCTATCATGAGTTAGTGTATTTAAATTTTTTTTTTTCCCCAGTTGAAGGTAAAAACGTTTTTTAACATTCATTTTAAAACTTTGATTTCCAGATTCTCTCCCTTTCTCCCTCCACACACCCTTATTGAGAATTAAAGTAATTAAATATAGGTAATATATGTGTAGTTATGCAAAACATTTCCTTTCATGTTATGAAAGAAAACATAAACCAGAAAAAAAACCCAACAACAAACTCCTTTAAAAAAATAAGAAAGTAAAAAAATATGCTTCAATCTATTCAGACACTATCAGTTTTTTCTCTGGGGATGAATACCATTCTTTATTTTAAGACCTTTAGAGTTGTCTTGAATCATTGTGTTGCTGAGAATAGTTATGTCATTCACAACTGATCATCTAAAATATTGTTACTTTGTACACTGTACATTTCACTTTGTATCATTTCATGGAAGTCTTTCCAAGTTTTTCTAAGAGTTTCCTGCTCATCATTTTTTTTTAGTACAGTAGTATTCCATCATAATTGCATACAATTGATTCAGCCTTTCTCCAGTTGATGGGCATCCCCTCAATTTCCAATTCATTGTTCTGTAGTATCTTTAAAAAAATTATGAACATAAAACACTAGCTAAAGTATCTCGATAGACACGTAAAACAGAAAAAAAGAGGATTGAGAATTTGAAACTGAATACTGTGTAAAACTTGCTTTTATTTTCAGCATATGTCAAGTTGAACATTTAACTTTCAAAACCATTCTGCATATCCATGGTTCCTACAGCAGCTCTTGAAAGAAAAGGATCAGGTAATGGGCTCAGTCTTAGGTTTCATAATAATTCTTTGATTATTCTTTTTTTATAGAAGAGCTCTATGGTGATTTTGAAGACCTGGAGACTGGGGATGTGCACAAGGGAAAATCTACTGAGCCAAAGGAGGAAGAAGAGGAAGAGGTATGCTTCCATCATCTTTTAGATATGATCCACTTCCTACCATACAAATCCCTAGTGTAGAAGGAAGACTGATTGTCTCTATAACTGGAGGAGAGGATGTGCTAGTTTTTAGAGAGGCATTTTCCCTATTTATTGACAAATAAAAGGGGGAGAGGGAGCTGAAGCAGAAATTAATTGAACATTCATATTAGTTGCTATTACCTTCCACGATTAGGAATTTTTGACATTTTTTTCCCCTTCATTTGAAAAAGATCATGTAAAACTGCTTAGAAAGGTGCCACAAAGTTGTTTCTCCTTTAGTCTGTTATTACTTCTTTCTTTTAATAACTGATTAATAGATTAGTCTGAATGAAAATGGTCAGGGAAATGCCTTGAGACTATCTTTAAATTCCCTTCATTTGACACTTTTATCAGTATTTTGGAGGAGAAACACAGATCGCTACATTTAACAAATTTATGGATATTATGTTGGAAGACAGAGCATTGAAAATCTTGACAGCTTGGGGTTATGAATCACATTTAATAAAATAAAATTTAATAAAATCGAGGCCTTCATTTTATCATCTATAAAAATGAAGGTATGAGACTAGTCAGATATATGGCTTTAGTCTATGGGATTTGTAGCTAGATTCAAGAAGTTTTTGTTTGTTTGTTTTATTTGACTGCAAATTGAAAATGGCAGTGTGTTACAATATCTGGTACAATGCCTACCTTTGTGTTGTATGAAAGGTTTAGGTAGGGGTCCTCAAATTACGACCCGCGGCCAGATGGCAGCAGTTGAGGACGTTTATCCCCCTCACCCAGGGCTATGAAGTTTCTTTATTTAAAAGCCCACAAAACAAAGTTTTTGTTTTTACTATAGTCTGGCCCTCCAACAGTCTGAGGGACAGTGAATTGGCCCCCTATTTAAAAAGTCTAAGGACCCCTAGTTTAGAGTGTAAGGTTCACTTCTATCTTCCACACTTTAAAGATGTTGCTAAGCTCAGAGGAGGCAATCAGAAAGATGAAGGGTTCTGGAAACCATGTCACATGAGAACTAGTTGAAGGAATGAGGAGTAGCTTAGAGAATCCCTAAAATTGATGTGATAATTGTCTTCAGTTATTTGAAGAGCGGTTATGTGGATGATTATTACAGGGAAGCATGTTTTAGGTTAGCTTCAGGGAAAACTTGGTTCACACTTAGAACTCCTCAAAATTGAACATACCAGGAGTAAGTGTTGAGGCAAAGGATGATGCACTCTTTGTTGGGGAAGTGCCTGCTCTCAGGAGGGGTTGTTCGCCACTGAACCATGGCTCTGGATTTCAAGATGTTTTGTTTCTAAGGAACTTCTCAGGAGGAGATAAATAACCATTCTTAGATTAGATGTAAATTTCTTTAAAAAATTCTTACAGTCAGGTAAGTAAAATAGCATGAAGGAGGAATTAGGGCCGCTGCTGCCTATATGCATTTAGCTGACCACACAGAAAGCTCAATGAAAGTCTTTCTGGCAGTCCAGTGGTGTCAGCCATTTTTGGTGTGTTCACTATCAAAGATGAATTCACTTACAAAGATTTTGTGGTTGCATATGTTCTTTTATCTTGATCTCTCTGTCAGTTGGTACAAGCTTTTCTCTTTATTTTCTGACATCATTTTTATATTCCATTGTAATCACTTACCACTTTTTTAAAAAAGCCAATCCCAGTGGTAAGACACAAAACACCCTCTATTTATTTGTTTGTTTGTTTGTTTAGTCATTCATTTATTTTGCTGCTGCAAAATACTTCTTTACAGATAGGTCTTTTTTTGTTATTATCTTCCTTGGGGAAATTTAAACTCAAAAGTAGGATTGCTTTGAGCAAACAGTTTTATAACTATATAATTCCCAATTGTTTTCCAACATGATTGCACCAGTGGGAAAATATATATCTTTTTTTTTCTTCTGTACCAATTTATGAACTTGTCTGTTTTATCATCTTTGCTAATTAGGTAGTGTGGGGCATTCCATTTCTTGTTTTAATATGCATTTTTGTAGTTACTGGTGATTCTGAGTCCTTTTTAAAGACACCATTGTTTCTTGGAAAGCTGTTTATTCTCATCCTTTGATTATTTTATTGTTTGGTAAATAGTTTTTAATCTTAGAAATTTGTATTAATTTCCTTTGGATTTTAGAAATCAGACTTTGATTATGAGAACTGTTTTACACAAAGATTTCTTATTTCAAGAAAGCTTATGTGAGAAATTCTCAAGGTTTTAAAGTTAAAATTTTTAGCATTGCAAAATTGAAAATCAGGAGAATCAGGGCTGAGATGGGCTGGGGTGGGGAAAAAAAAAGGAAGGAGGCATTTATTTAATTCTAAGAAGTGGGGGGGGAAGTAGAGTATAAATACCATTTTAAAGAAAAAAATGAGAAAAAAGCAGTAGTTACCAATTCATGCTTCAGGTAAGTAATATTTACCTCATATACTTGAAAGATAGTAGGTCAAAAGCTGTCCTGTTTCATGTGCCAGGAAGCTGTGGTATAATGAGACACAGATGGAGAATTAAAAGAGAATACAGGTTTAACTTTAACCATTTTCAGTTAGGTGTTTTTCCCCCTTATCTGTTTTTCCCTGTGTGATCATAAAATTTTATAAGATGAAAACAATCCAAAAGCTTTTTTTTTTTCCCCTGCTAGGTTGAAAGTGTGGAGGAGGAAGTTAAAGAGGAAGAAGTGCCTAAGGTAGAGGAAGATGCAAAGAAAAAGCGTCTGGAGAAAAAGCGGAAATTGAAAGAATTATTTGATAATGAGTATGATGAAGGAGAAACCACATATTTTGACGATCTTAAAGGTGAAATGCAGAAGCAAGCACAGGTAATCCATCAGATCTTGTCAGCCTCATTTGTGACTATAAAGTTTATAGTTATTGGAACCAGACTTAGTTCCCCCCTTTCCCTCTGCCTTGCCCATTGTCTCTTCCTAAATCTTTATTTTGTGAATTCTTAAGTAGAACTCTATGCAATAAGACTATTCAACTAGTGTGGACAGGTGATAGAACACTGAGTCTGAAGGCAGGAGGCCCTAAGTTCGAATTTGGCCCCAAACACACACTAGTTGTTTGACCTAGGCAAGTCATTGCATCTCTGTCTACCTCAGTTTTCTCAGCTGTAAAACGAGGAAAATAACAGTATCTATCTCCCAGAATTATGACGATCAAAAAAGATGATGTTTGTAAAGTACTTAAAACAGTGCCTGGTGCATAATAAGCATTAAATAAATGTTATCATCTTCATGCTCATTATTAAAAAACAAAACAAAACACTGTAAATACTTGGGAAGTTTTGTGGTTGGGCAACTTTATGATTTAACTGTTCTATTAGCTTACTGTTTGCAATAGATCTGTGACTCACTCTGGAATTGAGTCTCCTCATAATGGGTGTAAGCAGCCAATCTCTAAGCACTCATCCAGCTTTGACCTTCTGTGTTTAATATAAGAAGTGTTGGTACAAACTGTCAGAGAGGAAGAAAAATTAGGGGAAGAAGTGGGATTAATGACATCTCAGGCTTAAACTGCAGGTTCTGTGGAAGGAATGTCAAGGAGAAAGAGTTGTCTGTCCAAAGAATTTGATGTAGGGGCTAAAGCAGATGCCGATAAGCTGGGATTCTAATGAAGCAGAAAAAGCCATACACAGACAGCTCAGGCTTGAATGGACTTAGTCATGGGGTGCCATCAAATTAAGATAGGCGGGATCATTTTTACTTAAAGGAGGAGGGGAGACCTGAGGAGAGAAGAAGTTAGAATGAGGTGTTGAGTACAGTAAAAAAAATCAGGAAAACAAAAAAATTGCTTTGTAGTGGGTAAGACCCAGCTAATCTGGCAAAGAAAGGCTTTGACACATTTATTCCATGAGTATATGGCTTGGCATATGAGAAATACCAGAAGAGCCACAGAGGAAGGACAATGCTTCAAAAAGAGCAGGAGCTTCTGGGCAGTTAGAATAAGATATCTTTGAACCATGTTGTACTTTTATGTTGAATAATGAGAAGAAAGGTAGACAGGTCCTTTTCAGCCATCCAGATTAGCTGTTCCTTGAAAAAGCAAAGAGAACACCCAGATTTTGCTTTGAAGAAGGATTTGTTTTTGACATTATTTTCCATGTTTTTCAAAATTACTACTATATTTTTTCACATTTTAAAAATAAAGATAACAATATTATGATTTTTGTCTCACATGTAGCTTAACCGAGCAGAATTTGAGGATCAAGATGATGAAGCCAGGGTTCAGTATGAAGGCTTCCGACCTGGGATGTATGTCCGGATTGAGATAGAGAATGTTCCTTGCGAGTTTGTGCTTAACTTTGATCCCCACTACCCAATTATCCTGGGTGGTTTGGGCAACAGTGAAGGCAATGTGGGCTATGTGCAGGTGGGTAGGCATTCTTAATTCTGTGGTTTCTGTCATTTAAGGCTGCTTGCAATATTTGGCTCCAACTGGCCTTCCCTTATTTCAGATCAGTCCCTTTCATGTATTCTATATTCTAGTTGTACTGGATTTATATCTCAATGTCTCTGAGCAATCCTGTGGGTTATTTCTAATGCCTGGAACCTACTCCTTCCTGAGCTGCATTTATGAGAATCTTCTTTTGTGGCTCTGTTCAGGTTTTGCTACCTCTTCTAAGAAACTGCCTTTAATTCTCCTAGTTGAAAGTGATCTCATTTTCTTTAATTTTTCTTTTCCTTTTTTTTTTTTTTTTTGATCCTTTATTCTCAAAAATTTATTTATTTGTTTTTATAAGCTTTTATATCTTTTCCTTCTATTTCCTCTCTCCTCCGTTTGTTGTTACAGACAACAAAAACGAAATCCTCACAACAAACATTCATGGTCCAGAAAAACAAATCCCCTTATTGGCCATGTCCAAAAAAACATGTCTTTCTCTGTGTTTTAATTCCTGACACCTCTGGCCCCACGTAAGTGTTGTCATTGACCTTCTAAATTCACCTTCTTTATGATTGATATATATGTATATATATATTTCTATATCCTTTAAAATAATTTTCTCTAGAGTTTTCAAATCATGTACATTGTTCTCTGAGTTGTGTATCAGATCTTAGAGAGCTTCCTAGTTTTCTCTGAAACCATCCATTTTGTCATTTCTTATGGAACAGTAGTATTCTAAGGAATTCATAGACCGTAATTTGTTCAATCATTTATTTCTAGTAATTGGGGGGGGGGGTTACCCCTTCCTAATTTCTGGCTACTGTGACAAAAGTTACAATAAATATGTTTATACATACTAATTTTTTCCTCTTTGAACTCTGGAATGTAGGCCTAAAGGTGTTATAGTTGAGTCAAAATGTGTTTATTGTGGTAACTTTTTGGTCATAGTTCAAAATTGCTTCTCAGAATGTCGTGGACACATCCTCCAGCAGTGCACTGGTGTACCTGTTTTTTCTTCTTTTGTTATAATTGCCAATGTGTTTGTGTAGACAACTGCAGTGTTAATTTGTAATCCTCTTGTTATTAGTGATTTGAAGCATTTTTCGTTGTTGATCTTCTAGCTTTCTCCTTTTGATAACTTCCTCTTCATGTGCATTGCCAATTTACCTTTGGGGTAATGGCCTCTTTGTCCTTAATGTTTTATACCTAAGATTATATCTGTTTTATGTTCATGATGATTCCCTTTTCACAGATTAGAAACTCTTGAGGGTAGGGACTGTTGTTTTTTTATCTCTGTATTCTTGGTATCAGACACAGTGTCTTGCACAGAGTGGGTATATCTTTAAAGTTGAAGTAAATTCATTGAATCTTTAACATATGGAAATTTAGATATGTGTTAGCTTTTATTTTCCTGTAAAGCCAATGGATGATTTTTTTTTTTTTTAAATTTAGATGCGTTTGAAGAAGCACCGTTGGTATAAGAAAATTCTCAAATCTCGAGATCCCTTGATTTTCTCCCTTGGATGGAGAAGATTTCAGACTATCCCATTATATCACATTGAAGACCATAATGGGCGACAAAGGCTTCTTAAATACACCCCACAACATATGCATTGTGGAGCAACCTTTTGGGGTAAAATGGTTAGAGTGATTAATCCATTAGTTATTTTAAACCTTTCAGGTATTAGTGTTAGGTTTTTTTTTCCCCTTTATACAATTTTACAACATGCAACCCTCATTAGAAAATTTAGGATGTTGTGAATATCTGAAATTTTAAAATGACTACAGATTCCAATGAAAGAATTTGAGAACTTTTTGTTGAAAGCTTAGCTGGATGATTTTACCATCTGAGAGTGTGTAGAAGTATTTCCTCCCCTGAATATGTGACTTGCTTATCAAGTCCTCAGAAGAATAGTATATGACAAGCTGGTTTTGGGAGACCTTACTTGTGCTTGTGCCTCTTCACTGCTGGAGATACCATGAAATCCTGTAGTCCTCTGTATTGCCTAACTTCCCCTTTTTATTGCCTACCTTCCCCTTTTTGGTTCATGGTGTTTCATTTCTTTTTTTTCATTTACTTTTAGGTCCCATCACCCCACAGGGAACTGGGTTTTTGGCGATTCAGTCTGTCAGTGGTACAATGGTAAACTCAGATGTCTTACTTGATTTGGGAAGCATTTTTAAAGTGTGGGATTAATTATGGATCTGGAAAAAAAGCTTCTGCAGTGAGGTTTTTTACCACATGTGATTTGCTATACTGTTGTTTTTTACTTCCATGGGAGGGGTGGGAAGTTGGGAAGGAGACAGTAAAACTTCATTTCCTTTAAAGTCCCTTTTATATCTTTTGAATAATTTATCATTAGGACACTTTTGTGTCTCCTTTAATTGTCTGGTGAACCTTTTTCAAAATAATGCTTTTAAATGTATTACAAACTATAGTAAAATAAATTTAAATAAAAATAATTTTTAGAAAGTCATGGTCCCCTGAAATCTTTCTATTGTTGGGCTTTGGTGGACCCTAAAAGACCCTGCTCTAGAAGGGGCACTAAACTTGTATATAGGCTTGATTTTAATTCCCTGGAATCTGAGTACCTAAGAAGCATAAATGTATAAAATGTTGTCCCACAAATAGTCTTTTTTGTTCTTGTCATTTTTTAGACTGATTTCCGGATAGCTGCCACAGGAGTTGTACTTGACTTGGACAAATCTATAACAATTGTGAAGAAATTAAAATTAACAGGTTTTCCCTTTAAAATCTTCAAGAACACCTCATTTATTAAGGTTGGTATATTCAAACCATCTAACCAACTATTCTCCCATCCTCCATACATACGATGTGACTATTAAAGGGTACTGGGCAACATTGACTTTAAGCCCTTTAGCCTCATTTTGATGGTGCTTTTGTTTGCCATGCTGTTCTATATTTTATGGGGATTTATAATCTTCATAGTTTTTGAAATCAAACTTTAAAATGAAAAGAAAATGCTAAGCAATTCAATACTTAATATAAACTAGAAAAATGATGCTATTTATTTTTAAATTTTACAAGGCATTTTAAATTTCTTCATGTCTACAAATATTCCTAGAAATCTTAAAGGAATGAATGGAATAGGAAAAAAAGACATTCAAAGAAAATTTTTGTTTTCTTATCCTGGCCTACTCAATGACTTTCTTAACTTGGAGAAGTTCATAGGAACGAGGATTGAGAATTGAGAGGAACCTTGGGGGATCAGTTACTCCAACTCCCTTATGTACAGTTGTTCAAACTAAGACCCAGGGAGGTTGTGTCTTTCCTGCAATTAGGTAGAAAGGGGAAAATGTAGTATTTGAATCAAGGGAATCTGATTCCAACTTCAGTCTTGTTCCTTTTCTACCAAAATCATTGCCTATAATTACTTAGCCTGCTTGATTATTCATTTGTAAAATCCAGATAATAATATCTATGTTACTTATAGGAATTGCTAGAAATTTGATGACTCAGTAGAGGCTCTGCAAATTATCATACAAGTGAAGTGTGTTGGTAGTATATTTTGTGCACATTATGACTTTAAAATGCAGCTAAAGTGAGGTGATTGTTCAAATGAGAGCCATAGGCCTACGGGCTGTAAGTCATCATGTTCATTGAGCATAGAAGTACAACTAGATCCTCTGTTTTTATTCGTTGGTGCATTTTCGTTCTTAATAGAAGCTCTTTTGAGACTCTCTATTGAGAAAGACTAGGCCTATGCAGTAAATGCCTGTGTTTATTTTTATCTATTAGGCAAATATTTTTCTTCTCCAGGGTTAACATTTTATAAGACTTTTACATAATGACTCTTTGACAAAGACCTCTCTTCTCCAGGGAACTCTACTGTAATGAAGCACAGCAGAACCCCAAATAGATTAATGAGCACACACAGAGTCCTAGTTTCCAACATTTAGCTCAGATATTTCTTTATTCAATGTCAGTTTTCTGTTGATAATGAATTTTGGTTATTCATTTTTTTATTCATTATTTTTAAAAAAAAATTCTTAATCATTGATTTAAAAGTCTTGACTGAAGAAGTAGAGGTCATGATTAATGTTTGATAAAATCACTCACAGGGAATGTTCAACTCTGCCCTGGAAGTGGCCAAGTTTGAAGGTGCTGCAATCCGGACCGTCAGTGGAATAAGAGGACAGATCAAGAAAGCTCTTCGAGCCCCAGAAGGTGCCTTCAGAGCTACCTTTGAAGACAAGTTGTTGATGAGTGGTAAGTAACCTGCTCTGATCCAACTCAAGTAATTTACTTTGTTACTAGTATTTACTAATTTATGATAGTCAAGGCCATTATTCAAAGAGATTTTTAGGGGGCCACTGCAATTTGAATATATGTTATACTTTGCTATTGATAAGAGGTACATACTATTTGGGTTCTCTTTGGTTCAACTTATAGTGTCAGCCTTTTAAAAAAAAGATTTAGTAGGGGTTTAATGAGCAGGAATGTTTGATTTATTTTAGTGACTTCTCCTGTTCTCTCATTCATCAAAATCAGGTTTTTTTTGATAAATTTTTAGTATTTTTGCTTCTAGAATATATTGATGGATATAGGATACATTAATTATTCGATGATAATGGAAGGAACCTGTGTCCCTCACCTTTGTATTCCCCAAAACTACTGTCATTGTGTCTTGTATCTAATGATTTCTGAATAAATATTTTTTGAGAGAATGAATGAGTTTTAGTTTATTTTATAGATTTAAAATAAGAATTTTTCTCTTCTAGACATTGTCTTCATGCGAACCTGGTATCCTGTTTCCATACCAGCCTTCTATAATCCAGTAACATCTTTGTTAAAACCAGTGGGTGAAAAAGAAAGTTGGACAGGAATGAGGACAACAGGCCAACTTCGCCTTGCAAATGGCATCCGTCTGAAGCAAAGCAAGGATTCTTTATATAAGGTAATTTATTGGACTCAGAGAATAAAGCTATCAAGGTAATAATAAATCAAGCAGTATGTAATAATTGTCTTATTTTTACTCAAAATTTTCAAAACATTTACATGCCAGTATAGTATAAATATTACTATGAACTTTTGCCTAGAGATCCTGATAAATGTTTACTTAAGCTGATGGCTAATAATAGTAGTAGATGTATCATCTCAAACAAATGTCTTCTTATAAGATTATGTGGCTTTGTACCTTCCCTGCCACTTCATAAAGTATGTACACATAAGAGATGCTCAATAAATATGATAGATTACTCTTTAATTGTATCTAAATGTAGAATTTTTGTAGTAAGAAAAAACCTTTGAAGAGATTAAGTGATAAAGTTTAGAAAAATACATATTTGACATAATTTAAAAATATTGTATTGTGTGGCTTTATTTTTTTTCAGCCAATAGTGAGGCAGAAAAAGCATTTTAATTCACTGCACATCCCCAAAGCCCTGCAAAAAGCTTTGCCTTTTAAGAGCAAGCCTAAGAACCAGGAGAAGGCTGCTAAGGTGCCAAAGGATCGGGTGAGACCAGCTGTTATCAGGGAGCCTCATGAAAAAAAGGTAGGACATTGCTATGGCTTACTATGCTTTGTGTTTTTATGTAATTTCATGATGCATTACTTTACTTTCCATTGCATCCCCATTTGTGTCTGTGGAAAATCTACCTTTTTTGAGAAAGATTATCTCTTGCTTCAGAAGAGGGACAACTTCCTTGATCTCTTCTAGTCATATCTGTTTATGTGGGGGAAAGCCATTTATTAAGAGGGGAAAGAAGGGAACTCCCAAGATTAAAGTAGACTTCATCTCATCTGGAAGTAAAAAGGCAAAAGTATTTGCATGAATGAACCCTAACATTTATACAAATAGGGTTCATTCATGCAAATCCATGTCTTTATAGCATCCACAAATAGGAGCAGACTAGACTATTTCAGATTGATACTGCTGTTAGGAATTGTAATTAAGACATTGAGTAGAAATTTTCTGTAATTTAGGGAAAAAATAGATTCATCCCCTACAACATAAGCTCTCCTTAAAGGCACGAGTTTTGTCTCTTGCTTTAGTTGTATTTCAGGACTAGCTCTAATGATGCTAATAGTGGCCCAGGGAGTCAGAAATATTTGGAGACACACATAAAAGTAAATCCTCTTCATGATGTCAGAAAGATCTGCAGAGTTCTAAAGAAGATTTACTAGGTTGTATGTTGCCATCACTTTGTACCTAGTGAAGGCTGACAGTTGTTTACTCCCATTTGAACTTTATCTTTGATACACTGAGAGTTGATATATAATTTCCTGAAACTAAGAGATTACAAAATGTCTCTAATGTCTCTAAACACTGTGTTCTGATGGCTTGGGTCTCTCTCCCAACCAGATCTTCTCCCTGCTTGCCGTACTGGGCACAGTGCACAGTTACAAGATGAAGAAGGCCAAGGACAAGCATCGCCAGCAGCATAAAGAGCATCTCAAAGTGAAGCAGAAGGAGGAAGAGGAGAAATTCAAGCGTCAGAAGGAGGCCAGGAAAAAACTCTTCCGAATCAGGGGCCAGAAAGAGCAGAAGAATCTGAAGTCGAGCCTGAAGGGGGCTGGGGCATCAGGGGGGCAGGCATCCTTCTGAAAGCTCTGGGCAGTGTCCGCTGCTTCTCTGAGGACCACTTTTAAAATGTTGGTGGGCTTGAGGATAGCAAGCCAAAGAAAGGACTGGATTCTGAGCCAGACTTCTTGCTGAACTGCCCACAGACCACGTCTTGGAAAAAGAGAGACCTAAAGGAAATGTATGGGTGACATGGTATGCGCTTGGAGCATTTGGAACACGTACAGATAGAAATTGAGATAATTTATGCTTTTGTGGATTATTTCCTACAACACTTGAGGTACCGCAGTGTAGTTGAGCTCACAGGGCCCACTACATAAAGTCATTAAAGTATTTTCTTGTGAATTATGGTGGACTACTTTTCATTGTGGGCAAATGCCTCAGAAATTTGATTTTCAATAGTTGCCTGCAGATCTTATTTTCATGATATGTCCTCTAGAGGGGGAAAATCAACGGCCTTTTTTTTTCCCCTTTCAAATCCTTTTATTCTGTGAGCTCTTTGGATAGTTTCATTTAGCTCTGCCACATGGTATTCTTTACATGAAGACTTTAATGGTACTTTTTCTACCTGAGCATTTTTTGGCATTTATGGTCTGCTACATGGTATCAGTTACATGGTATCAGTTAGTATTAAGAAGTCTGGTGATTCAGCTGGTTGGTATCCTCTGGGAAGGCTTGTCATTCAGCACCAACAACTTCGTGAGAGGCTTTCATTTTAGTGCCTTCCTTTTGGAATGACTTAGTGAATTCATAGGATGCCCTTAGAAATAACTTGATAGTGTATGCCTCAAGAGGAGGAAAGAGTCTTGTGTTCTCCTAAGCTTACAAAAAAAGAGAATGATCTCAGAGACTAGGTGGAACTCGGGAGCTGGCAGTAGCATTCTTGTGTGTTTGCTTGGTTTGGGCTGTGTGTATCCTCTTCCTTTCATTTCCTCTTGTTTCATATCCATGGCTATCTTTCTTTTACATGAAATGAGCAAAGAAAACAATGCTGAAAGAATGCTGTGCCAACAGATTCCTTTGATATGATTTGGGGGTATCTAAATCACACTACTCTAGAAATTTATGTTGGAGGCAAACTGTAAAGCCTTCTCTGTCTCCTTTCTAATCAGTTTGGTGTTTACTTTTAAAGAGGTCAGACTCAGACACATTGATCTTTATTTCTTATAATATATTTAAAGCAAAATTGGAGAATCCAAGTAGTCTGTGATGGAACAGTTATCCAACTTATCAGATTATTGATGAAATTGAGAAGTGTAATAAGTGTCTACAACAAATAGAAGCTGATAGGACCCAAAGGTAGAAATAGCAGCTGCTTCTATAGGAGTGACTACTGAGGGAAAACATCAATCCCTGAAGTACATTTTTATGTGATTTAACTATAACTGAATACTAGGGTCTGGTCTGCATATTCTTGAAAGGTAACTGAACCCCCTTTGTTTTCCACTGAATAGTAATAGTTTGCCATCCTGGTAGAACAAGACGGAAGGTATTTGAATGCATGTCAGACTTGGAAGATGCTCTTGTAAGCTTTGTTTTGATATTTTAAAATTATAGCTACTTAAGAGTCCTATACATATGAACTTAAATCTACAAATGGACTGTTTCAGGTCTATTCCTGGGTGGCCAAATTCATCTTTTAATACAGGAGTAATTTTTTTTTTTGTTTGTTTTGTTTCATGGATCCCTTTAACAGTCTGGTGAAACTGTTGATGGTTTTCACAGAAAAAAATATTTTTCTATGAATAAAGTAAAAATACATAGGATTACAAAAGGAAACCATTTATATTGAAATGTAAATGTCAAAATATTCGTATAAATCTAAGTTGGTAAGAACACTTCTATAATGAATTGAGAATTTCTTAATTCAGATCCAAACAAATTCCAAAAGCTAATGAGTAAAAAGAATTAAGAGTTTTGGCTATTAAAAATAATTTGAAAATTAGGCAACCTTTTTACAAGGTTTAAAAAACAACAACAACAAAAAAAAAGCCATCTCACTAAGTTCATACTTTTCCACATCTGATGCATAGGAAAGAAGCTGCTCATTTCTGCTTCAGTAAATATTGAGTATGTGCTGTATATAAGACACTGATAGGTGTTTAGAGGGTGTACAAAGAGGTCATTGGTAAGTGTAGTTCTCTTAGAAGGCATGAGTATCACACTGGATTCTCAAAGAGGAGTTCTTTGGAGGGGTAGGGTGAGAGGGAGGAAGATATGATTTGGGAAGAAGAGAACTAAGAAGATGCTATCTGAGAATAGAATTGGATTTGTGGGTCAGTTCTTAGAATATTATAAGGAAAAATTCTGGGCCACAGATGGTGTACTCCTAACAGAGGCTTTTAAAATTGTTATTGTCTGTTGTTTTGAATATATTATAATAAGGGTATGGGAAGAAGAAAGCTACAAATGTATGATCTACCAGGTGAGATATATAAAGGATAACAATGAAGGGGAAACTGCAGCCAAAACACCCAGAAATTCATGAGACAAAATCCAAAAAAGGAAGTCGTAGCAAAGTCTATGACCTCAAGTGAAAATAACAAGCCAGCTCCCTAAAGATGGTAACAATGGATCATTTACTCCCTTTCCCCTTCCCAAGGTTGAAGATGACCTGAGGAATCAGAGAGATTAATGAACAGAAAATGATAAGAAGAGAGGGAATGTTTCCCTGGGAAGCTTGAGGAAAGAGTCTAGGGCTTAAGAAGCTTGTGCTGACAAAAAAGACTATCCCTTCTCCAGAGACTAGAGCAAAGGAAGAGCCAGTGGGGAAGGAGAGGTGTAGGGGAGGTTTTAAGTGTCCTGTAGGACAAAGCTTCTTAAATTGGGTCATGAGCCCATATGGGGTTGTAAAAATTTTGGCAAGGTTTCTAAATTCAACAACCAAAATTTAAAAATCAAATACATTATGAATCTGAGGTGTTCTTGACAGTGCGTGTCTGTGTTGTATCATGCAGCTTCACTCCAGCCTTCATTCTGAACACACAGTATACATACTCAGCTCAAATTCAAGACAGAATCAAGTAAAAATTTCTCAGGCAAAAAGAGGTTGGTTGGGAGTAGAAAAAGTTAAACTGATAAAGGGCACTATGAACTTAGCTTTAACATTGTCACTGTTTTCAGGTGGTATAATAGTTCACAGGGGAACACTTAGCGAAAAAAAATTAAGTAGGAGGTAAAGTCTTTTGCTGAGAGGGAAGGAGAATCTGAAGAGGAGAGTGGACTAATCACAGGTAAAAGCAGGAGGGCGCGTTCCAGTGGGAGAGAGATGATAACAACTGTCTGCAAATAAGGTATATACAGGATAAATTGAAGATAGTCAACTAAGAGAAGGTACCAAAATTAGGAAGGATGGTACTGAAACTATCCAGTTTATCATTTCTTATTCCACAATAGTATCTATAATATTAATATACTATCATTTGTTTAACCATTTACCACTAGGAGGAAAACCTTTTGGTTATCTTTTTTTTTTCTATTATAAAAATACCTGCTAAAAATCTCTCTGTCTCTATTTCTCTGTCTCTGTCTCTTCCTGTCTGTATATATGTGTATCTGTGTCCTTTCCCTCTTTCTAATTGGGTTGTAGATCTAGTATTGCCAAACCGAAGTCTAAATCACATTCATTGACTAATATCACATATCCAATTCTTGCTAAGTTTATATCTAAGTCATATATTCATTGGGCATGTGGCGTAGTGGATAGAATGCCAGACCTGGACTTAGCAACTCATCTTAAGTTCAAATCTGGTCTCAGACACTTATTAGCTGTGTGACCCTGGGTGAATCATCTAACCCTGATTACCTCAGTTTCCTCATCTGTAAAATGAAATGGAGAAGAAAATGACAAACCACTTTAGTATCTTAACTAAGAATTCTCCCCTCCTACTCCCCAGCCAAAAAGAATCATGTAGAGTTGGACACAAAACTATTGAAAAACAACACATATTCAGTGCCTAATATCACATATCCATATATCTAAGTCAGATATGCATTTGGAGCTTATTTTGTATACAGCTGTGATTTAGTTTTTATTTAGATACTTAATTTCTGCCAGGCTTCCTTTTCATTTTCTCTAGTAATTCCAGTTAAGTTTGGATACCTATATATATGAAAGGTATTATCATAAACAATCAAGAAAAAAATCACTGAACAGAAAAGAGTACATGACTAAAAAGAGATGAGAGGATCACAGGATATGAAATGGATGATTCTGATCATATGTAGTTAGAGTGGCAACAAAGGAATCTTCACAGGATTCTTTACAGTTTCTGGTAAATGCCTCATTTCTAAGATTTGTAAGGAACTGATTCAAATAAGAGCCATTCAAAAGGAAGAGATTTAAGCTTGGAATATCCATATGACAAATGTTTCAAACTATTAATCAGGGAAATTAAATTAAACAAATTAAAGCAAGTGTGAAGGTCTCTCATACCAACCTGACAAATATGACAAAGGAGAGAAAAATTACAAATGTTGGAGGGACTGTGGGAAAACAGGTATATTAATGTATTCTTGGAGTTGTGAATTTGTCCCCCCCATTTGATTAAGGGCTATGCCAGTGAAGTTACTAAATTTTATATATTCTTTGACCTGGTTAGGATTTAACTGTTAGGTCTATATTCTATTAACAAATAAAATATAAGAGGAAAAGAGCCCACAGGTTTAGAAAGAAAATTGCAACAGCTTTTTTTGTGGTGACAATTAGAAACTGAGGAGGTGCCCATCAATTGGGAAATTTTGAAACAAGTTGTGGTACATGAACATAATGGAATAATGTACTGTAGGAAATAAAGATGATTTCAGAAAAACTGGGAAAACTTGTATGAATTACTGAAGAGTAAAGTGAGCCAATATAAAGTTATACAATAACATAATGCTGTAAAGGCAAACAATTAAAAAATTCAAAGATGTTAAAGGATCTGACCAACGCAATGACCAGCCATGATTCCAAAGGATTTATAAAACATGTTACTGACATCCTAAAAAGAAGTAATAGACTCAAGAGTGCAGATTGAATCAGCTTGGATTTTGGTGGTTTTTTGTTTTGTTTTCTGATGTGGGTAATAGGAGATTTGGATTGGTTGACTGTTCAGATTTGTTATAAAGACTGCTTTTCTTTCTTTTTCACTGGGGAATTGGTGAGAAAAGGGGGAGAAGATGACTTTTGGTTAAATGAAAGTCTTAATTTTAAAAATGATTTGGAAAGCCTTAAGAACTCTGATTTACACAGTGACCAACTATGATTCTAGAAGTCTAGATTCTAATTCTGATGATTAAACATGTTATCTACCTCCTGAGAAAGCTGTGGTGCACTACTGGATTCAGAGTGCTGAATAGACATAACTAGTGTGAGAATTTATTTTGGTTGTCTATGCAAATTTGTTACTCCCTCTCCACCTTTTTTTTTCTTTCTTTCTTTTTAACAGTGGAGGGGAGGGGTGGCAAGGGAAGGCAAAAGAAATAATGTTTTATTAACTGAAAAGATTTTAATAAAAAAAAAACTTAAAAAAACCAAAATGCATTGGTATTGTACTTAGGAGTTCTAGTTAGGACAATTTTATCTCAGAATCTCAGAGTTGAAAGGGACCTCAGAACACCTAGACCTGACTTTGAATTTGAATCCCTCAACAATATATTGAACAAATGGTTATCCAGCGAGATCCTTGTCAATGTGATCTGATTTAGTACATGTAAGGGAGTTTTCCTTGACACTTGCAGATATGTACCTATTGACCTCCTATATTGTCTGAAATTTGACCATTAGAGTTATTTGCTTTTTTCCTAAACTCTCCAGTGATAGCCCTTTCTAAAAACATTGAATCCTTAATGGAGGGGAAAAAAAAGTACATGAGATCCCTAGCAGCACCCAAAATAAATGAACTTGTAGGGATCAAGGAAGGGAAATGAATACTAAAAGTATGTATCAATGGTATTTGGAAATTTCATGGAAGACAATCTTTGCCCTTTGGCTAAGGGTCAAGCTCTTTATAGCTTATTGAATGTACCAGAGTGGTCAGGAGGTGAAACCTCCTCATTCTGCTCTGTAGCTTCTTTCAATCTTGCCATACACTGTCCAAGAAATTAACAGACCAAGCGGGTGAAGATCAACCACTGCCTTTCCCAGTTTAACACTGCCAGTCCTCCAGGAATGAAAAATAGTAAGACAAATATATCTTTCATCCCCCTCCTCTTTCTTGATAATGCTTTCCTTCCCTCTCCTCCACCCTCTTTCCTTTCAATAAGACACTGGCTGTCCCCCAGGACTAAAATACTCGCATCTCTTCTTTGCTACCTAACTTACCTTCCTTCAAATCACAACTCATATATTTCTTTTGTTTCCTTTCTTGTCAAAGTTGCAAAATAGATATTAATGAAATACTTTATATCTTTCCTTTTAAACCAAACAACTCATCAACCAACTTCTTCCCAATCCATCTGTTCAGAAAAATGTCTTTTCACTAAGAACCTGAATGTCTTTTCCTCCATTTCTCTAGAAGGTCCAGACATTCAAATTTCCTGGAAATCAGCAAAGATCTGAGTTTTCCCTAGAATTAAGATGGGGAGATTCTGCATGGGTGGATGACCATGAACTATTCTGCTGGGTACATAGTCACTCAGCAAATATGGCACTCAGGAGGTGTCAGATTCAATTAAATATTAATTGCCTACTATAATAAAAATTATAATCTGCTTTATATAAGTGCATTTATATATTATTATATAAATAAATTTTTAGAATTTCAAAGCACTTGAAATGTCACCTCATTTGACCTCATGAATTCATTATTAACCTTGTTTTACAAATAAGGAAACAGATATAAAGCAACAGAGCTCTACCCAGGAGGACTCAGTAAGTATGTGAGAAACTATTTGAGTTCAAATCTTTCAGACTCCAAGTTCCCTATTTTACCCACTGTACCCCATAACTGTTTTGATCATGTTAAATGTAGCATGGCATAGTGGATAGGGGATCATCCTCAGAGCCAGTAAGACCTGAGTTCAAATCTCCATCTCTGAGCCATATAAAGTAGTCAATCTCTATATATAAACTTCAATTTTCAGAAACTGTAAAATGGAATAGTAAGACACTACTTCCTGAATCCACTTAGGTAAAGTGCTTTGTCAATTTTGAGCCATAACAAAATGTGCTTTTTTTTTTTCTTGATAGTCTGGTGATGGAGGTTAAAGGCTATATATGGACTATTTGATTCCATTAATGAATGGAAAATTATTTGCTGATCCATAGCTACTGCATCTTTTCCTATCTAAATAAAATATGATCTTTATCTTTCCTAAATAAAGTCATTAAGTTATTTGAACTCTGTTCCCGGCTCAGTGAAAGGGACAAAGTTTTATAACCACACCTCCAGAGAAAATGGAGCTGAAAATCGACTCAGTCTTCTGGATCTTTGCTGTCTTGGGCTCCACTTGGAGTGGTGGTGAAGGTGAGGAAGCAATCAAGGGTCTCTGATCTCTGGGAGCTCCATCTATATACAGGAAAAAACCAAGAAACTATACTTTAGAAAATAGCTTTCTTGATATGATTGTTCCTGCTACTAATCTAGGTGACTTCAGCTTCTAATCAATTATCATTTTTTCGGCTGCTTACTTTGTCTAACACAGCTTTTCTTTTGTGTTTCTAGTATTGTTTGTGCTGTTATGATTTAGAAATGATTAAAAAAAAACCTATAAAGGTTAAATAAACTACACTGAGTGGCAGCTTGTAATTCTCTCTTTGACACTAATCCCAAATCCTCAAAAGCTATTAGCACTTTAAACTTTCTGAACATTTCTAAAGATTAAGTCAGTCTACACTTGAAACTCCTAACTCCAGGTCAGTTTAGAAAAGAATATGTCTTTCCTGGTCAAGCTTGATCTCTCTCCATTCCATTCAGAGGTGTGTTTCTCTCTCTCTCTCTCTCCCCCCTCCCTCTTTCTCATTCTCTCTGTCACTTTCTCATTCTGTCTCTCTCTCTCATTTTCTCTCTATCTTTCTCTGTCTCTCTTTCTGTGTGTGTGTTGGAAACTAATGAGTGTAGAGTACTATGTATGTTTCCACATAGGATTGATGTGTTGGTATATTTGGAAAAACTGCTTTTTTTCTTCTCTTTGTTGCAAGGGATGGCTTTCTAGGTAAGGAGGTGGGGAAGAAATACATTCATAAATGATTAATTAAAACAAAAGATAATAAGTTTTTTTAATCTTTAAATCTGGCCAAAAATTAAAGCATTTCTTTTTTTTTTAAATTGGAGATTCAGAAAGTTTTCACCTCAATATTAAATCCATATCCCTTGAGAACATGAGAACTGAAGGAATCACCTATTAGCTATCTAAATATTAATAACAATGATAATTTTTGATAAATCTGTGATTTCATCAAATTATATAATAATATGAATATATAATGTCAATGGTATGCCTTTCAATTGTTTTCAGAGTGCTTTATAAATGTAAGTATACTATAATGGGTATTATTTCTTTATCTTTGCAACAATCCTTCAAGGAAGGAAGAAGATGAATATTATTTCCCTCATTTTATAGTGGCAGAAGCCAAGATCCAGAGGGTAGAAATCACTTGTCAAATGTCAAAAGGCAATGTCATGGCACAGTGGCAATCAGGACCTCAATCCTAGTCCATTGCTCTTGTCTGTAGATCAACCTGCCCTTACTTTTGAATTGAACATATTAGTACTGTCTTTTCCAACTCTGTAGTCTCAGAGAAGGCAGTGTGATCTAGGACTCATAAGGGAAATCTGGATTCCTGAGTACAAGATTCTGGTTCTATCACATACAAGTCACATGACCTTAGAGAAGTCCCTTAACTTCTTTTGAGTCCCTTTTCCTCATTTGTAAAACGAGGAAAAGAAAATCTGAAGAATCTCCTTCTAGCTCAGACTTATCAGGGATTCCATTAGTCTAGAATGACTTAGGCAAAATGCACAAAAGAGCAGATCTCTTGCTAGAACTCTATAATAGAAAGTAAGCTCCCTGACCACAAGGTGTTTCAGTCTTGTCTTTGTATCCCCAGGATCTAGCACAGGATAGATCCTGGTTTGTTAAATTGAATCACATTGTAGTGATTTGTGGATTTTGCCTCTGTCACTTGACTGCATAATTACTCTGTATTCTCTGCACCCAAGACTTGAAGAATGATTCTTTTGATCTGGTTTTATGATGTAGACACACCTACCTAATGCCCAGTTTAATTTATGAACCTGATATTTGCATAAGAAGAGGAGGAGAGTTCAGGAGTGCATTATGTTTGTCCTTAGGTAATATAGTTTCATCTGCAATGTATATGTAATTATAATGACTAGTATCTTTTATACACACATAAGACATATATTCTTGTGTACATAATTTGATTGAAAAGACCAATGAGAATTTCTCAACAAGGGGTTCACCCCACTCCTTCTAGGTCTGTTGCTGTCTTTTAAATTCAAACAAGGTGAAGCTTTTTAGTAAGTTAGTAATAACCAACTATTCAGCATTACCTAACACCCTCCCCCCCTAAAAAATGTGGGCTTGTAGATAGAAACAGAAACAGGAAGAGACAGAGATAGAGTACCCTTGGGAGAGATCTCACTTAACTTAGTTGATTGATGTTCTTCTGTGTTGTGTGTATGTGCTAGGTGTTCAACTGAAATTGGACCAGGCCCTGCTCACCCTGTACAATTACCTCCCTCAAGAAGGCCAGCTGTTCTACGTCTCAGCATGTTGTTACAAGGTAGAAGATACCTAAGAATTGCATCCTTTTTCTTTCCTGGTCCAGGCTGGTCTAAGCTTGCATACTATAGGAACATTGCCATCCTTGGAGCTCACCACTTTGCATTATAGGAAGGAAATATACCAGGATACCCACACCTCCCTTTTTGGCGTAGTTTCAGAGGTTCCTTTGCCCTCCAATTTCTCCAATGCATTGATCTCATCTCCTTCATCATCTTGGATCCTGGGGGTTTGTTTGTCACTTGAAAGGTGAACAGTGTGTTCCTTGTCTTGACCTCCCTGCTCATTTTTGTTGAGGGAGATTGACTAACGTCTCCACTCCCTTTTTCTCTTTGCCATTTCTCTTTCTAAAATATAATCCCCTGACTAATCCTTTGTATTTATTTGTTATTATTTTTTAAACCAGCTTTGTGATTTTATGATATAGGAAACTGATAGTTCCTCTTATTAAAATATATATTGGCATCTGTTTTATAATTTAATAGTCTTAGAGTTGTCTAGGACTCTCAGAAAACTAAGTGACTTGTCCAGGTCACCAGCCAGGGGGTATTAGAGGCTAGACTTCCTTATTTCAGGTTGGCTTCTTATTTGGGATGTCATAATGTCTTTCCCAAGCCATCCTTTTTTTTTCTTTTTTTCTTAAGACGATTAGAGTTAAGGGTCATACAGCTAATAAGTGTCAAATATCTGAGTACAGCTTTGAACTCAGGTCGTCCTGACTCCAGAGCTGGTGCTCTACTCACTGTGCCATCTAATTGCTCTCTAATCTATCATTCTATAGAATAAAATAAATATTTTTGACATGATGAGTTTCATTCATCAACCTACCTTATCAAATATTTTGTTAAGGGTTTTTTTTTTATTGCCTTTCACTATTTTTACCTTTCCTATTGAGAGTAGAGAAAGTTGGGAGCTTGAAGTCTAAGCATTTTGAAAGCCTCCTACTGAAAGTTCACTGAGTGGACTTATTAGTATAACCTTTCTAAGTCTTAGTCTAATTTGTAAAATGCGGGAGCTGTACTGGATGATTTCTATGGGTCTTGGCTAGCTCTAAATTTAGGATCTTTTGACTTGGGTTTGAGGACTTGTTTGGACATGGATTATCTATGAAGCTCTTTGCCAAGTCATTTAACTTCTGGACCTCATTTATGTAATGTCACTCTTCCTCATGTACATTCTACATTTCAACAAATGCCATTAAATCTCCCATCTTCATTGCCTTTGCACCAATACCCCAAACCTGGAATGATATTTTCATTCCCACTTGTAGCTCCTTTGAAGGCCTACACGAAGCCTTTTCCTTAATTTTCTCCCCTCCTTTAGTTATCAGTGCTTGCTCCATTCCTCGAGAGTCCTTGTATTTTCCATGTCCATATACATGTTATCTGTGCATTTGCTCTTCTCATCTTTCTAGGGTGTAAGCTCCTGGAAAGTTGGGATTGTATCTCTTTTCATTTCTGTTATCCCTGTACTTAGGACAGTGTCATCAATACTTGCATCCAGTGACCTGAGGTCTAGTCATGTTATTTATAACTTGTGTAAACATTTCACCTCTTAGAGACTGTTTTCTTGTTTGTAAAATGAAAATAATAATGTCCAACCTGCTCATCCTTTGGGATCATAGATTTAAAGCCAGGTACTGTAGAGATCACTTAGTTCAATCCCTTCCTTTTACAGATGAGAAAATTCAAAATCAGATTGGTTCATGGGACCATAGATTTGGAGCTAGAAGGGACCTCTCTGGTCCCCTGATCTGACTCTTATTTTACAGATCAGGGAGGAGAATATAGAAAAAGCATATGATGTGACCAAATTTACACAAGTAGCAAGCAGCAAATTTAGGTGACTTTCCCAATCTCATAGAGACAATATAGTGCAGGGGAAGCTGGATTGCTCTAGATCCAATGTTTTCTCCATTGCAGGAGAGTAAAGAAAAGTGAAACAGAGAGGGATATGGAGCCTTAAATTGGGCCTTAATAGAGGAGTAGGATTTGGATAGGAAGAAGACTTGAAAGGTAGGAGAAGGAACAGAATTAATTGGGAATAAGATGGTCTATTTGTGTTGATATGTGAGTGTGACAGACAGAGACACAGATCCAGAGAGGGAAGAAGAGAGAATGACAGAGACAGAAAAATAGTGAGACAGTGTGTGTGTGTGTGTGTGTGTGTGTAAGAGAGAGAGAGAAAGGAACGACAGAGACAGAGAATTAAGGAGATCAGCTATACCCTGCCTCAATAATATGCTTTATAAAGTGTCACAAAGTGGTGGTCTTGTTATTATTGTCACTATTTGTTATTAAACAATCATCAATTAATTAAATAATCAAAGTCATCAGTTAATTTTGCTTTCTTATTCATACTTAGTAAGTATCTTTTTTTTTTTTTGGTGAGGCAATTGGGGTTAAGTAACTTGCCCAGGATCACATAGGTAGGAAGTGTTAAGTGTCTGAAGTCAAATTTGAACTCAGGTCCAGTAAGTATCATTATTGAGCCATCTCAAATACATATGCTCCCTCCAGTTCTTGTTCCCTTTTCCTCCCTTCATGTGAACCTTTGGGGAACAACAAAAGAAACCTAGTTTGTATTTCCTGATTTTTTCACCAATGTATAGGTAATGCTGACCCTTCTTCCACCTTTCTCAAGATAAACTGAGAACAATTCCCAATATCCCTTTGGCTTTTAAAATTGTCCAAACATCTGAAAAGGATCCTTTATAAATCACTGCTTCTCCCTCAAGTTAATCTGTCTGTGAATGGGCGCTGCTTCTGTGCCAGTTTCAGGTAAGCCATTGGCTCTCAGACTTTTTTTGGGGTGGATGGTCATAGAGGGTATGAGGTCTTCCTGACATTCTTGGGGATAGGAATCCGTTTTGTTATTGTTGTTGTTTGTCCTTCATCTGCAACGAGAAACTCAGCTACTGCCAAACAATCTCTAGATGGACACAAAATGATCACCCGTAAGATTATGCTTACGGATGCTGGCCACAAGATGATGGACTCATAAGATTATGCTTACGGATGCTGACTTCCTAATGTCTGGTTGGCACAGAGGTTGTGTCACAGGAACAGACTGAGCACTCCAAAGAACTGATAGATAAAAACTTCCTTTGCCAAGAATGGCTCAGGAAGTGCCCGAGATTGGATGAATTTTTAAGCAGCCAGTTTTAGAAATGGACCCTGGCAAGTAGCCAAGGCAGTATTACATGGATACTAATAAGAAAATGAAAAATTATATTAGCTTTTCTATCTAACAGGCTTTATAAAAAAATAGAGGTATCTTACCCAAGGAGAAGTCTTTTATAAATCATTCAAATAGAAAATCTTTAGCCCAAGGTCTAAGATAAGGGGTTCATCCCAACAAGGGACCCTTAGCTCACTGAGAACATTTTCATAATCTGGGGGAGTCTGACCCCAAAGAGAATGAGTTATTTTCTTATATTCTCTGGCTCATTAAATGAACAATATCCAAAAAGCTCAGAGAAAAATCTCTGAAAGCTTTTATTTGACTCATATTTAGGAGTTCTTTCACAAAAGATTAAAAGGTCCCTTCCAGAAATGCATTCAGTGTACCAAGTAGAGCAACTTTTAATTTTCTCTATTACAGGAAAAATGTTTCAAAAAACTACACTCAAGAAATCACCCATTGACAAATACTTAAAACCTGACATAATAGCCCATCACTCTGTTATACTCTCCTAAGAGATTAATATCCTCAAAGTCCATACCTTTTGTCAAGCGAGGACATAGCTTGGGCTCACTCTCCTGGTGGTAATCATCTTTTCTTTCAAGAAGCTATTCCAGAGGGTATCTCCTACAGGACAGTCAGCCTTGAGACCCAGAAACTCTTGATCTCTAGAACTTAGAAGTTTTTGCCAAGACTATATTATATTTATCTCAAGAATGCTGTTACTCAAGGAAAACTCATATCTTAGTTGACATATATAAGGCAAGGCTGTCTTCAGTATTATTTAAGGAAGCACTTTTTGGGGAAATGCTTTATTGATCACCCTTTTGAGTATTGATATTACTTTTTGATGAATTTTCCCCCACTCCCACTTCATATACAGTCCTGTATAAAAGAGAAGTATAATTAAATGAAACAAACAAACATAATGACTGTCAGATGATGTATGGCTCATTTTTTACCTATATTCTACTTCCGCTCTTCCAAAAGAATGGGAGGCTTGAAATCATGTTTTCCACTTTATGACCTAAAGAGGTTCTGCCAACTTTTCCTGGCTTTGTATTTCTCATCCTTCTTGGAGGAGCGACATGGGACAGAGAAGGTAATGAAAAAGAGAACAATGAAAAGAGGGGAAAATAGTAAATATTAGATCATTGAATTTTAAAGAAACTGAAGAGAGAGAATTTAACATAATATAGAAAGATATCTTAAAAGGCCAAATTCAATCAAAGGCCAGACGTTATACATACAATGAAAAAATGAAATGCTCTTCCCTCAAGGAGTTTATATTCTACTGAAAAGTAAGAGGAGGCTATAGGAGGTATTTAGATAAACCAATAATAAAATATATTTAAAACAAATACAAAATAACAGAAATTTGCCAAATGTCCATTTGTTCCTTGGATTAGCAAGAGTAACCTGCCTCATTCTATCCTTTGAATATTAATGCTTATTACTCCCTTTTTTCCAAGTGTCTATCCCAGGAGATAAGTGAAAAGAGGAAAATCAGGATAGCTCACTTTTTTCCTCTTTCAATCAGAATCATTATCTGTGTAGACAGACAAATTCAGATGAGAACTATGGACCCTACTCACTATATCAACTACTCAGGTGAGGCCCCATAATCTAAGAAATTATGATTTTTGAGAGAATTTAATCCCACTGTAATTATACATTAAACAAAAGAAAGTAGCTTACAAAACAATCCTAAATCTTATAGGATTTTAAAACATTATTGATGAATCACTTCCTTTTTGTGGGCCTGGACTTGTAACTTTAATAGAGGAAATTCCTTTCATTAATGCATGTGGTGCAACCAAAGATAGGCTGTGGACATTGAGATGGTATGACTTGTACATCCATGATTACAAAGTCTGTATTTGTCACCAGGGAACCCTTGGATCTAAATTGTCCAGACCATGAAGGAAGGCTGGCTTATTAAATGATGACTCAATTTAGGGGATGCTGGAGAACATGTAGAGAAGAACTACATGGATGATAAGGGTCTGAAGTTTATGCCAAATGAGGATGAATTGAAGGAATTAGAAATGTTTAGTCTAGAGGAGACTTGTGGAGTCTATGATAACTGTCTGAATATTTGAAAGGCTCCTCAATCACTTCCCATTCACCATTTAAATCACCATTTCTGTCTGCCTATTTGTCTATCTGTCACTGTGAATCTTTTCTGTCTCTGTCTCTCTCTGTCTCCTTCCTCTCTCCTCATCCTTCCTTAGTCTTTTCATTCCTCCTTTTCCTTTTCTCTCTTCATCTTTCCCTCTCTCTTTCTCCCCTTTGTTTCTTTCTCTCTGTCTCTGTCTCTATTTCTTTACCCCAATTTTTTTGTGCTTCTTTCTGCTTCTGCCTCTATTTCTCTTTGCCTCTGTTTCTATTCTTTCTTCCTCTGTGACTTTCTGCTCCTCTGTCTGTCTCCCCTTCCATCTCCAATTTTCCTCAACAGCATCACCAGGCCATCCTTTATAAACCTATCAGTCTATGTGTCTCTGTCCAAAAGTAGAAAACAAGGTAGTGGGATTTCCCCAGTTGGATGTCTTTAAGCAAATTAGGAAGGTCATTTATTACACTTATGTCAGGTATGTTTCAAAGGAGATTGCTTATTTTTCTGGTATGGGTTAAATTAGATAACTATGGAAAGATCCCTTCTAACTCTGAAATTCTGCAACTCTTTTAGAAAAGAAAAAGAAAGGTTCAGAAAAGGTCTGAACACATGGCCACTGAATTTCCTGTCATATAATTTTTAGTTTCATAAAGATCTCCTGTGTTTCAAATAGCCCCTTTTACACTTGGAAATTAGAAAGGAAAAAAAAAATCTCTCTTCTTTGCCAAGAAACACTTAAGAGAACTAATTCTCTGTTCTTTGCCCTTGCTATTGACCTCATTCAGGGAGATGAAAGGGGAAAAAACAATTAGTTTCCCAAGAAATTCTATTATGTGGGAGGGATGTGGACACTTGATCAATATTCTAGGGTTACAGGCCCAGCTGGCAGAGGGAGATCTGTCTTTCAGATTGACTGATGTCCATTAGTCCCAACAGTCTTTGCAAAGGAAGTACAAGGGATGGTACTTTTTCTCTTCTCTCTTTTAATATAAGTTAGTGTTCCAACCTTTTGCTGCATAAAACCATAAATAAAACATTTCATTTGAGAGAGGCTTATGCGAGGCAATTTAAGTGATTCAAGGAGATTTTTAAAAGACTGCCCAATGTCCATTTGCTGGGCTTAGCAACAGTCACCTGGCACCTTCCATCCTTGGAAGGTTAAAGCCTTTCAGGACATTTATTCTAATCCATTCATCCTCTAGGTATTTCTCAGAAAATAAGTGGGGGCAGGGATTGGAGAGTGGGGTGGATCAATTCATTTTTCTTCCTCTTTTCCTAGAAGTGGAACAGCCTCAGAAAAGCCCAGATAGACCCAAAAAGAAATTTGGGCCTCCTTCCCTTGATAACCATAATATTTACAGCTCCTAATGCTGAGGCAAATAAAGTATTTTTGTTTCCCTAGTGCCAATCCCAATTGCTGCTCACTATAGGCCCTGGTTCTCCTGATTCACCCACCAATGCCAGCATTTCTGTTAGCACTCAGTGTGTCCTCAACTTGAAGCTGTTTGTGGCAGAAGGAAATAGCTGCAGGTAAGATAACCTCAATGAAATCGGGAATGAATGGGGAAAAAATTATTAAGTGCTTACTATATTTTAAATACCATGCTAGCTCTGGGGAACACAGTTTGTATTCTAATGGGGGAAATTGACATCCAGAGTGACACTATGGTCTCTCTAGAATGTTACTGGACCGGGATGTGGGAACCTTTAGGAGTAGATTAATGTACCCAATCCAGGAATAAGGGCAAATTTGACCCAATTTGTATAGAATGGAGTGTTAAGGAGGGCAAGTTGGAGGACTGCCCAGTTGTTGGTGAAACAGGTAGAGAGATAGGAAAAAAAAAACATGACTGACATTTGCCTGCAATAGTGGGCCAGTTAAGGTAGTCATCAAATAGTTCAGGAAGTAGGTAGTCAAGACATGATTTCACCTTCTTGGGTAGGGGGTAGTTAAGAAGAAAGAGATGAATGTTGTATTCATATAATTAGGACAAGGACATCTTTTTTCCAAATCTAAACTTCTGTTTGGTTTAATTTTTTAAAAGCTAATATTGTTTTAAATATATTTTATTTTAATATTATCTTTACTTTTAATATATATTCATATACACATAATACAATACAACTATCTTTTATAACAACACATATAATAAAAAATTATTATTATTATTGTTTTTATTTTTTTTTCCTGAGGCAATTGGGATTAAGTGACTTGCCCAGGGTCACACAGCTAGGAAGTGTTAAGTGTCTAAGGTCAAATTTGAACTTAGGTCCTCCTGACTTCAGGGCTGGTGCTCTATCTACTGCACCACCTAACTATCTCCCAAAAATATTATTTTCAAGACCTTTCAAAATCTGTCCCTCCCATACCCATGCCTATTAAATAATCTAAAAGTTTAATCTGCTCCCCACAAGATATCATTTTTTTGACAGCTAATTTCATTGCCTTCTCCTTATCTTCTTCCCCAATGATTACACTGATTTATCATTTTGTACCTTTAAAATATGTCATTTTTCCACATTTGGAACGAGTCTTCTATCCAGTATTCATTGATTCAGCAAGTATTTTTACTTTTATAGTTAATTTTTTTATTAATTAGCAACCATTTACTCTTTTTAAAATGGGCATCTAGGTGGTACAGTGGGTAGAGTTCCAGGCCTAAAATCATAAATTCTCATTTTCCTGACTTCAGTTCTGGCCTCAGAGACTTACTAGCAAGTTAAATGACTTGGAAAAGTCATTTAACCCTATTTGCCTCACTTTCCTTATCCGTAAAATGAGCTGGAGAAGGAAATGACAAACCAATCTATTATTCTTATTAAGAAAAACCCAATAGAGTCACAGAAAGTTGGACACAAGTGAAACAACAACATTGTCTTTCCCTTCCACTTCCTAGTCCTACCAGAAAGAAATAAAAAGAAAATCAAAAATCTTATCTAAGAAATATGCCTTATCATGCAAAACAAATGACCATATTGACCATTTCCAATGTGTGTCTCATTCTGTATATTTAGTCTATCCTCTCAGTGTTAAGAAGTAGGCAACATTCTTCATGAGCTGTCTTAGAATTATAGTTGACCATTGCATGGATCAGAGTTTTTAAGTCTTTCTAAATTGATCATTTAAAATATATTATTATTATATATTATATATTAAGTGTCAATTCAGTGAGCACCCTTTTAGTTTCCATTTTTTTGTCACTCTAAAAAGAGATGCTCAAAATATTTTCTTAAATTTATTTTCTTGATTTCTTTGTAGAGTGTGGGAGGGTACAAACTTAGCAATAGTACTGTTAGGCCAAAGAGTATATGGATTTTAGGAACTCTGTGGGCATGGTTCAAAATTGTTTTCCAGAATGGTTGGGTCAATTCAAAGTTCTGCCACTAACTGAATATTAATGAGTCTGTTTTCTTGCATCCCCTATACTATTTGTAATTTTCAATTGCCTAGAGGAAACTATGTGGTAAACTCAGGAAGCCTGAGTTCAATTCTGGCCTTACATACTCACTAATTAAGTGCCCCTGGATGAGCAACTTTACTTTTGTCTGCCTCAGTTTCCTCCTTTGTAAAATTGGGTATAATAATGATACTTACAATCTGGTATTGTTGTGAGAATCATAGTACTTTACAAAATATAAAGTTATATGAACACTAGCTATTTCAACTTTGATAATCCAAAGGGTATGAGATGGAATCTTAAGGATGATTTGCATTTCTTTAATTATTAGTGATTTGGACCATTTTTTCCCATGATGATAAGGCTACTTTTCTTCCTTTGAAAGCTGCCTTAAAATAGAAAAGATATGAGAAGTTTGAAATAGAAGAAATGTCCCAATTGTGTGTGTGTGTGTGTGTGTGTGTGTGTGTGTGTGTGTGAGAGAGAGAGAGACAGAGAGAGAGAGAGAGAGAGAGACAGAGAGAGCGAGAATGAGAAACAGAGACAGAGACAGAGAAAGAGAGACACACAGAGACACAGAGAGAGACAGAGAGAGATAAAGAGATAGAGAGAGACAGACAGAGAGAGAGACAGACAGAGAGAGAGACAGAGAGAAAAAGAGAGAGAGACAGAGAGAGAGGGAGAAAAAGAGAGAGAGAGAAAGAAAGAGACAGAGAGAGAGAGAGAGAGAGAGAGAGAGAGAGAGAGAGAGAGAGAGAGAAAATATAACAGTTTGCACACTTTGAGTTTGTGGACTTGACTGATACCTAGGAGAATTCTAGGCACCCTATCCACTGTGCCACCTAGTGAAGAATGATACAGATACCATTTAATTGGTTGTGAGCATTTGAAAAAATATCTCATACTAATCTTTGGAGAAGATCAAGAAATGTGATCTGGATGATGATACAATCAAATAGAATCTGAAGTGTTTGGACGACTTGCCTCAAACAGTAGTCATTAATGGTTTAATGTCAGGTACATTACAGGATGTTACTAATGGAGGTCTTCAGGGACATGCGCTTAGTCTGGTGCTATTTAAATTTTTTTTTTTTTTTACCAGACTTAGATAAAGGTGTAGATGGTATATTTATCAAATTTCCAAATGACACAAATATTGAAGGGATAATAAATACATTAGATTGCAGTTAGTATCCAAAAAAGATTTTGACTACCTAAAACAGAAGTGTTCTTGACCTTTTCTGTATCGTGGACCTTTTTGGCAGTCTAGTGAAGTCGATGGACCCCTTCTCAGGACAATGTTTTTAATTATATAAAACAGAATATATAAAGTTGCAAAGGAAACAAATCATACTGAAATGTAGTCATCAAGATGTTTTGTTGTTGTTGTTGTTTTTAATCACAAGTTCATAGGCCTCAGGTTAAGAAGCACTAGACTTGAATCTAAAAAAGTGGGTTGAAGCTAATATGATGACATTAAATAGGAAACACTTATGCTTGAGTTTTAAAACAATCAAAATTATAAGTAGAGGAAAGGGGAGTCATGGTTAGACAGAATTTTGTCTGAAAGTGTTTTTGGAATTTTGTTAGAGTGTAAGTTCAGTATGAGCCAGCAGAGTGATATAACAGCTCCAAATGATAATATATTTTGCATTGAGAAGCCTATCTTCAAACAAGCTGGTCATGGGATAGTTTGCTCTTTCCTGAGTCTCTTCTCTCTATCCAATTGTAACTTTTCAGTATTTTTTTTTGGCTTTTACTCATTTCATTCTTCACTAATGTGTAGTATCCCTCAAAGCTCTGTCTTGGTCCCTCTTCTCTTCTCCCTCTCCACTATGTCATTGTTGATCTTATCAATGTCCATACATTCATCAATTATTTCTATGCAGATGATTATTAGATCTATTTGCCCAGCTCTATTTCTATTACCTTCAGGCTTGCATCTTCAACTGCCTATTGGATATTTTAAACTAGATTTGCTGTTGATATCTTAAACTGCACTATGTAAAACCTCCCCACAAACCATCTCCTATTCTAAGCTTTCCTATTACTGTTATCAGTACCACTATCCTGCCACCTATTCAGGTTTCTAACCGAGGTATCATCCTTTACACTTGACTCTGTCTCACTTCCTCCTGCCATACATAACCAATTTGCGGCTAATCCTCATCCAAACATCTCTAGGATATTTCTTCTCCTTTCTTCTGATATTACTACCATCATGATGAAGCCCTTGTCACTTCATATCTAGACTATTACATAGTAGTCTTTCTGGTTGATCTTCTTGCCTCAAGTCTCTCTCCACACCAACCTACATTAGTTAACAAATTGATTTTTCTTAAGTCTGACCACATCAACATCCTATGCAATAAATGCTTTATAGTTTTTGGGATCAAACATAAAGTCCTCTGTTTTACTCTAAAGCTCTTCATAACCTCTCACTTCCCATGTTTCCAGTCTTTTTACACTTTCATTCCCTCTACATATTCTATGTAGATCCAGCAAAATTGGCCTCCTTGTAAAATACATTATATTTTCATTGGCAGTCCCTATTGCCTGGAATTCTCTCCCTCCTCATCTTTCTTTCTTTCTTTTCCTTTTTTCCCCCTGAGGCAATTGGGGTTAAGTGACTTGCCCGGGGTCAGTCACATAGCTAGGAAGTGTTTAGTGCCTAAGGCTGGAGTCTTCCTGAGTCCAAGCCACTGCTCCAACTATCCTACCATTTATCTTCCTCCAGGATTTCTTTTTAATCATAGTTATTTCCCTATGTTAATTATCTCTAATCTGTCTTGTCTATATCTTGCTTGTACATAATTGTCTGTATGTCATCTCTTTTGTTAGGCTATGAACTCCTTAAGGATAGGGCTCGTTTTTTGCCTTTTATTGTAGCCCCAAGGTTTAACACACTGCTTGGTATATTTTAGGCACTTTATAAATGCTTTTTTACTTGACCCTATACAAATAGTTCCCAGATCCAGTCCTAGTCTTTTAGCTCAGCTACAGTCACATATCTAAGCCACTTTTTGGATATTTTGAACTAGATGTCCCATTAACATTTCAATAAAACTCTTTTCTCATCCAAGCTTTCTTATTATCCATCATCCTCCAGGTCATCCAAAATCACAACTACATGTCATCTTTCATTCTTCATTTTCACTTACCCCACATATCTCATCTGTTGCCAAAATTTGTCATTTTTATTTTCAAAACATCTCTAGTATACATATCTATTGTTTTCAATCACAAAGTCCCCATCCTAGTTCAGGCCCTCAGCATCTAGACTACTGCAGCAGCTTTTTTGGTTCTCTGCTGTTTTTCCTGCCTCCAATCTCTGCTTATTCCCATCATTATACATTTAGTGGTCAAGGTGAATTTTCTTTTTTTATTATCATAGTAGCTTTTTATTTTTCCAAATACATGCAAAGATAGTTTTCACCATTCACCTTTGCAAAGCCTTGTGTTCCAATTTTTTTCTCCTTCATTCCCTCCCTCTTCCCCCAGAGAGCAAGTAATCCAATATGGGTAAACATGCAATTTTCCAAACATATTTCCATATTTTGTCATGCTGTACAAGGAAAATCTGATTAAGATGGGGAAAAATGCAAAAAGGAAAGAAACCCTAGCAAACCAACACCATCACCACAAAAAAAGGAAAATACTAGGTTTTGATGATCCACATTGAGTCTTCAAAGTTTTCTCTCTGGATGCAAATGGCTCTCTCCATCACAAGTCTGTTGGAATTGCAAGGTGAATTTTCTAAAGCTTATTTTTGATCCACATTGCTCTAAGTATTTATATAGTACCTATTGCATGTCAGACACTGGACTAAGCACTTTACAAATATTATCTTCATCAACTGGCAGATGAACCATAACCCCTTGAACATGGGAGATGCTCATCAAATCTTTATTGAATCAAATTCAATCAAAAGGTCTTTAAACCCAGGAATGAACTTATTTGAGTTTTTTTTTAGGCGTCATTCTTTGTCTGGCAATGGCTAGCAGATTGATTTGGAAGGAGAAGAGACAGTAATGACACTGAAACAGCACTGAACAAAGCAAGGTGAATTTTATCCAGCAATTCAGCAATTTAACTGGGTTTAAGGTATTTTTGTTAAATGAAAAGGAGAATGGGCTAAAAAAACCAAACAAACTTAAATCTATGGACAAAAAACTTCCTAAAACCAATGTAGGTTTTCTATCTGCCATAGTCTTCCTGTTTCATATCCTGTATTTTATACATGGGAATAAGAGGGGAAAAAATACTTTCCCATCCTTGGGAGAGTCAGTTCTAAATAGCAAGGAACACTGAAGAGAAAAAAAAATTCTTTTCATTGAGATCACTTAGGAGACAACTACAGGAAACCAGATATAAGAGAAGGGGACAAAAGCAGTGAAAGTATAACCTGCCTGCCCATAAGAATCATTTTGAACAAAGCCTCCTCCTCTAGTCTATGTTCCCTGAAATAGTGACTTCAGGGACCATGCTTATGCCAGACTCTCAATCTTAAATTTTCAAGCTGAATCAAGCATGGGGCATGGAGAAATATCTATTTGGCATAGTACCATACTGCAGTCCTGGAGAAAAGTCAAGATCTGGAAACTTGGAGTTTAAATCCTGGGTTTAATGGCTGGGGGGTGGGGGAGGTAGGAGAGGGGTGAGGATGGGCTGAATGCAAGGGCGACTTCTATCAGGTGACTTAATGGACAGCTCCCAGAACAGGATAGATTCTGGGAAAACACCAAAGAGCTTCTCACTGAACACCTGTTTTTCTCCAAAGCTAATAGAAAATGACAAGCTGTGGTAATAAAGGAAGGATTTGGCTCTCTCTCTTTGGAGATTCCTATGCCACTGAAAGTGAATTAGATATCCAATCTAATGCAATACTATGGATTTGGAATCAGCGGGCCTGAATTCAAATTTTAGCTTTACTACTATCTGTGGATAACTGGGAAATCACTTTATTTCTCTAGGTTTTTATTTCCTCATCTGTTAAAAAGTTGGATTGCAGACCTCTCATTTCTATTTGAGCTCTAGATCTTACAAGCAGAAGATAGGTTGAGCACTGGATTTGAGATCCAGAAAATCAGAATTTAAATACTACTTATCAACTGTGCAATACTGGACAATTCCCAGACCTCAGTTTGTTCATCTATAAAATGGGAATAATAATACCACCAACTTCACAGGGATATTGTAGGGCTCAAATGAGATATTATAAGGTAAATAAAATCAACAAGCATTTGTAAGTGTTTGTTACATGCCTGGATACTGTACTCAGTAACAAGAATACAAATGTAGCACAAAGGAAATAAGATAATAATAAGCATGATTTCCAAAGGTAACAAGGATAAGAAACAGTGGAGAAAGAAATCCAGAGTGGCAGAAATGGAGTCCAGAAAGAAATAAGCCTTAAAATGTTTATATAAGTGTTAGCTTATTATTATTATTATTATTATTATATTATTATTATTATTATTATTATTATTATTACATATAATTGACAGGCACATAATGATTTAAAGTTTGCCAAAGCTGTATCTTGAATTCATTTGAGCCTCAAAGCAACTCTGTGAGGTGGAGTTCATGGTCCAAGTATTATCTTCCTCATTTTGTGGGTAAAGAAAAAGAGGATCCACGGAGTTACATAATTTGTCCATGGTCATATAGATGGAATCTGACCCTTAATTTTCTGAACTCTAACATTCTATCCACTCTTCCACATGACCTCTGAAAAGAATGATCTCTAAACTCACTCAAAGCTCTGCCAACAAGTGAAGAAGCAGAGCTTCGGGCGTGAAATAGAGAATAAAGAGGATCTAAGTTTAAATCCAGCCTCAGACTTTCATTGGCTGTGTGATCCTGGGAAAGTTATTTATCCTCTGACTCAGTTTCCTCCATCTATTAAATGAGGATAATAACACTTATTTCCCAAGATTGTGAGGATCAGATACAGACTTAGTAAACTGATTTGTCGACTTAACTCATGATATAAATGCTAGTCATTATTATTATTAATCTGGAGTCAGAAGACCTGATTTTTGTTTTCTCTTAGTTAACTTCTTGTAGTTTGTGTAATTCTGGGTGATGATTATCATATCTGGTGATTTATCACCCAAAATGGGAAATCCCTATTCTTCACTAAATGACTGGATGATTATAAGGATAAAATGAAATTAATGGAAGGACAGTAACAATTCTGTTTTGTATTTATTTTTATGGCTCTTTCCAGGGGTGAGAGTGCTGTTGCACATACTGTCTTTCCTGATACATTTAATTCCTGGTTTTAAAATGATCATTTGATGGGATTGTAAGCCGGCTCAGTCGATTTGACCCAAGTTTTGCAGCTAGTAAGTAGTGGACAGATGCTAAAAATAGGCCTGAATCTTCTATTGTGCCTCACATGAAGAATTATTGTTACTAGCAAAGGTCTGTTTTGTCTTCAAATCTGTTCCATCCCTGACTGAGGTTATCTTTGAAAGGGCAACCTCATCTCTGACATTGCTATGTTCACCTACCTTAGCACAGAGCAGGCCTTAGTGGTGTCAGTAGGGGGAGCTCCCACAGAGCACTGATAGAAGCATTCTCAAACGCCTGAACTGAGCCCCCATCTTTGCCAGCATCCCTGCTCAGAGTGGATCTTCAGGGAGCTTACAATCACTGGCCAGCAGGTGGCAACACAGAACTGCCTAATGAGTTGAATGGTTACCCTGCCTATATTGTGCTGAACCAAGTAAATTATTATTTAAAATTAAATTAATTAAAATTATTTAAACTATTATTATGTTAGTTTATGCCTTTATTGGTAGCCCATATAACCTAATCTTATTTGCTTTTATGGCTTCCAAACCTAAGTTTTATCCCTTCTCATACACATTCTTAGGTACATCCTTATTATTATTACTTTTTTTTTTATTTTGTATTTTGAATCTCATTTTTAAAGTAGAGTTTTCATTGTTAATTTAAAATTGGAGGTTAGTTCTGTTTTAGTGTCATTGGTTTGTTTGATGAATAAAAGTAATTCCCTAAATGTTATCTTAAAAAAAGAAAATCCTTGAGTATATACTTGAATCAAATGACTGATAGATGCCTGTTTTCATTTTCTGGTTAGTTCTTTTAGTTGTCCCTAATATACAAGATCATAGAAATGTAGCTAAAAAGGGACCTTTTTTTGTTGTGCAGCCATGTCAGTCAATGTCTGGTTCAGTCATTTTTCAGTCATGTCTCTTCATGATCCCATTTGAAATTTTCTTGGCAAAGACACTGGAATAGTTTGCCATTTCTTTCTCTAGACCATTTTACAGATGAGGAAAATGAGGCAAAAAGAAAAGGTTGTCTGAGATGCTTTCCATAGAAGCCTGAGGTGCAATGGATAGAGTACTGAGCCTGGAGTCAGAAAAATTCATCTCCCTGGGTTCAAATCTGTCTCAGACATGCTAACTGTGTGACCTTGGGCAAGTCAAGTCACTTAACTTTGTTTGCCTCAGCTTCCTCATCTGTAAAATGAGTTGGAGAAGGAAGTGACAAACCATTCCGGTATTTTTGCCAAGAAGACTCCAAATGAAGTCATCAAGAATCAGAAATGACTGAAAAATGATTGAACAACACACTAGCATGGGTGTTCTATATTGACTTCTAAATTGCCTCTCTTCTCATATCAGTAGGATACCTGATGGAGAGAGCTGGTTCGGGATGGTCCTATGCAAGACTACATATTCACAACTACACCTGTTCATACTTTTGTGCAGTTTTTAGTTATATGTGGATGATCATACTAAGATATGTCCATATTGAGGACACAAGGGTGCTCACTCTTGCATTTAGAATTGTGCTTCAATATGCATACATACACACACAGCACACACACACACTTTTTCTATTCTGACCCTAAGCAACCTTTGACTTCATGTCTTCACAGAACTTAAGCTTCAACCTTAGATCTCTAGATTCCTTCCCTAAATGCTCCATTTGGCTAAGCTTTGCCATGTAAGGCAATACTGGAGGCAGTCCTTTGGTCCACACATTCATTTAAGACAGAGGGGACCTTTGGTCAGAAAGAAAAGGAATTGTCTCTGAAAAATGAGAGCAGGTGGTGGTAGAGGCCTGGAGTCTGTCACTGGGGTCATTATCAGAGAGAGAGTTCAATGACCCATTGTGTTCTCTTAGGTCAAAGGTCAGCTTGCAGGCTGTGGACACTAAGCATTAGGACCCTTGCCAGCTGCTTTTGCCCAAAAGAAAAGACTTATCTGGACAGGGTCATCCCTGGGGCTCTTTAGGAGTACTTGTCTCTCCAAGCCAGGGAGTAGAATGCCCCATTCTGGAATGGATTATAGTTTAGAATTGGGCGGGAGTTTATAGGTTATCACATCCAACCTGATTTTACTGATGAGGAAACTGAGGCAGACAGAGGTTAACAGGTTCATACAGCTAGTGAGTGTCTAAGGCAGGATTTGAACCAATTCTTCCTGACCCCATGTCCAACACTCTATTAACTACACCACGCTGCCTTTCCCAGGAGATATAATAACTACATACTTTGCTATTTACATGAATTGGTGGTTTCACTGATATAGTATTCCAACCACTGGTATTGACCAAAATCCCATCTGTGCCTTCTTGCCTTTTCTATCCTAGTCTTTCCATAAATCTTCCTCAGAGGATACTGGAGGCTCTTTTCTGATTCCTTTGATAACTTGAAAGTGTCAGGCAGTGTCTAATTTTCATGATACAATCAGCCTACCTCTTCCTGTCACATATCTACCTTGGAAACTAATTTGGCAATATATTATAAACTGTTACTTGCCCTTTGGAATGACTGAGAAATCTTGGTATTCCAGGAGACACAGTCATATAATATCACTGATAGACTACATGCATATTTATTTCATTTTGTTTTTCTTTGCTTTGCAGAGACTAGGTTTTTTGCATTAAAGTATCAGCAACAGTTTTTTCTAACACTCTGTGTTTCTATGTCACTTTTTGATAATTCTCACAATATTTCAATATTTTAAACTTTATCATTATTATTTTGTCTGTTATGGTGATCTGTGATCATTGATGTTACTATTGTAATTATTTTGGGGCAACATGAATTGTGCCCTCCTAAGATGCGGAACTTAATCAATGAATATGTGTATTCTGACTGCTCCACCTATTGACCATTCCTTATATCTCTTCCCATCCTCAGGTCCCTATTTCCTGAGACAACATTATTGAAATTGGGCCAATTAATAACCCCACAATGGCCTCCAAGTGTCCAAGTAAAAGGAAGAGTCAATCGATGTAGCACACTTCATTGTTAGCTTATTTTGTGAAATTGCTGCAACCACCCCAACCTTCAACAACTACCTTCCTGATCAGCAGCCATTAACATTGAAGTGAGACCTTCCATCAGCAAAAAAAAAAAAAAATGATTATGACTTACTAAAGGCTTAGATGATAGTTAGCCATTTTTAACCATAAAGTATTTTTTTAAATGAAGTCATGTTCATTTTAAAAAGCATAATGTTATTGTGCTCTGAATAGACTGTAGTACAGTATAAATACAACTTTTTTATGCATGGTAAAACCAAAAAAATTCATGCAATTTCCTTTATTGTGATATTTGTTTTTATGTTGATAGTCTAGCTACAATCTCCTATGCTTGTATTAGTACTAAAGAAAGAGGCTTTTGGGACAGTGAACAAGTTGAGGTCATTGGATCCACATGTTCTCAAATACAATATACCCCAGTCTCTTGCTCAGTTCAGGATCCAGTTATTCAGCCATTTTTAGTGTCACTCTATGAGGTCTATAAAGCTTTATGGTCTTTATCTGTCTCTTTCATCTATAGATAGCATAGTGAATAGAATTCTGAAATTGAAGCCAGGAAGACCTGAATTCAAATTTGGTTTCAGATACTGAATAGCTATATGACTGAGCAAATCACAACTTCTTTCAGCCTCCATTTTCTCATTTGCAAAATGAGGATAAAAAAGCACTCCTTTACACGGCTGTCATGAGGTTCAAAGGAAGTAGTAAAAATATAAGGCACTTTGCAAAATGTAAAATACCATATAAATGCTAGGTTTTATTTTTATTCTCTTAATTATTCAAATGGATTAGAGATATTGGTTTGAATTTCCCCTCCCATAATGTGGATTATAACCATCCTTGCCTATTCATCCTGCATGACTCTTGGCCATATCCTCCCACAAGTTTGTTGCCAACAACATTCTGGGAGACCTTCCTTGTTTTTTTTCTTGGCATTGTGAAGATACCAGTAAAACTTTCCCCTCATTCTTGCCACATAATTCATCCTTCTTTTTTTGCTCTTAGTTTTTTCTGAAGAGACTCTTTCCTCTGGATTGTCTTTGAACTCCATTACTTTTTTCTGAAGAGACTCTTTCCTCTGGATTGTCTTTGAACTCAATATTTGTTATATGTTACAGCTTGCTTATAACCATCATGTGCCTCTTCAATGTCTTCTGAATGATCCTTACTTTATGTTCTTCAGATAAGATAGTGTTCCATGGTTTGGCTCCGTGTGATAACACTAGTAGAATATTATTATTTGCATTTTACTCAAGGCAATTATTTACACTCTTCCTCTGATCAATTTAGGACCAATTTATAGTCCTAAATTATCCATCTCTATATGTATACACATAGTATATACATTTATACATATATGCCTACACACATGTATATTTATAAATTCTGATGAAGAAGCTCTATAGTCTGTACAACCTACTACATCTTATATTCTATGTAATAGACATTCTTCATCCACTTAGTGAATGGTTAAACCAAAATCAATAAAGTAGGTACAAATTTCTTCCTAGAGACATAAATATATACTGGGACTTGATAATACCATATAATGACATGTATCTGAAGATCTTGCCATCAATAGAGAATTCCTTTTCAACCTGAACTCCATGCTAAATTTATAGAAAAATAAATAGTTCTGGAAAGAATACATTTTCTCCTGTTATACCTTGATTGCTGATGTTAAATGTCAGAGGTTCCTTGAATAACCTTTTTCTTGTTATATCTTTCAAAGAGTCTTGGTTTATGAATGGGAGGCATCTTTTTGGAAGAAGATCTTCAAGATGGAACTTTATTCTACTGAACCAAATGTTTTCTTTTAGAGTGAAATAATAGCACGATAGGTTCTTCTCTTCATTTTCAGTAGACTTAGGGGTGTTAAAAGAAGTGATCCATTGTAGAATATACCTTTTGAATGATTGCCTGTTTCCTTCTGATACCATCATCCATCTGTCTGTTTTGTACATCTTGACATTTGTCCTGCTGTTTTCTTCTCCTTCCTTCTCTATCCCTGGAACACTATCTTTTAGGATAGACAATCGACTGAGCAGTGGGCATGAGAAGGTGGACTAGGAAGGAGGCAACACACTAGAATGTGTTTGAGGCAAGCCGGTATTCTTGGCTGTGAGGCCATCTTTCTATTCATCTTTCCAAGTAAAAGACTCAGAGGATGCTTATGAATGTAGCATATCATTGTATATGAACTGTGTGTGCCAGCTAAAGTAGTCCACAAACATGCTTTTGTACTTTTATTTATGATTTTATTAATAGTTTCATCTTCCTAGAATGTTCTCTTTTACATCTACAATGCCCAAATACTCATATGGACCAGGGATTTGAAAAGCAATATCGATAAAAAAATCATCCATAGCTGGCTATTTTATGTGACTTGTCCATGTTCTTCCATTAATTTTCTCCAGAGAGTCCACCCAACATCCTGGAGTTCTTCCTTAATTTATGATAACACTGAATCAAATAGAACATATTTGTCATTTATCTGTTAACCATTTCTTTAACCAGGAACTAGCCTATCTTTTTTTTTTTTTCTTATGAATTTCTTTGATTACATCCTTTAATCTGCCTCTGCATCCTAATTCCTTCTTTGTAACAGGTTGCATCCTGATCATACTCACTGTGTGCTTCACCATTGATCTGACTGATGGATATTTTAAATTATTCTCAGGTGATAGTATTGCATGACCAATAACTACACACTACCACCAGAAAAACATCTCTATTAAAAATGGGATCTTTTGTTTCAGGGAGAAGTTTGGGGTCATTAATAGAATTTTCCAGTTTTCCAAAGACCTCTCAAAATTCTAATAAATCTTTTCAGACCCACTTCTCAGTGATATTTTCCATGATCATTACAGTAGAAAGTGAAGGAGGCCATTTACAATTATTGAAGCAAGACTTGAATATAAGCCTTCTTGGTTTTGAGATTATCTTTCTATCTTTCCAAGTAAAGAACTCAGAAAATGCTTCTTCCTCTGAATATTCATTTCACTTATTATGTTTCTATCCATAAACACAGCATATAACTTTTTGTGGGGGAGAGGACTGAATGTGTGTGGAATTTTCAAGTGAAGGACAATTTTTCTTTTGTTGTTGTTGAAAGAGTTAAGGAACAAAAACAATGGAAATCACAGGTGTAGGGGAACTCTCTGTGAGTTAGCATTCTCTATTAATGTACAAAGGCAACTCATGCAATTTATTGTCTTAGAGGTCAAGCTGGACCCTTGAGTTGGGAAATAACTTTTTAAGAAACAAGGTGGGCAACACTTAACACTCTATACCAAAATAAGATTGAAATGGGTTCATGATTTAGACATAAAGAGTGATACTATTAGCAATTTAGAAGAACAAAGGATAGTCTATTTCTTTGATCTATGGAGAAGGAAAGAATTTATGGCCAAAGAAGAATTAGAGTACATTTTGAAATGCAAAACAGATAATTTTGGTTATATGAAGTTTAAAAAGTTTTTATCCAAACAAAACCAATGCAGACAAGATTAGAAGGGAAGCAGAAAACTGAGGAAACATTTTACATCCAAGGGTTCTGATAAAGGCCTGATTTCTAAAATATATAGAGAATTGACTCAAATTTATAAGATTACAAGCCATTCTTCAATTGATAAATGGTCAAAGGAAATGAACAGATAATTTTCAGCTAAAAAAAATTAAAACCATTTCTAGTCACATGAAAAAATGCTCAAAATCACTATTAATCAGAGAAATGCCAATTAAAACAACTTTGAGGTACCACTACACATCTCTCAGATTGCCTAAGATGACAGGAAAAGATAATGATGAATGTTGGAGGGGATATGGGAAAACTGGGACACTGATGCATCGTTGGTAGAGTTGTGAACTAATTCAGCCATTCTACAGAGAAATTTGGAACTGTGCATATTCTTTGATAAAGCAGTTTCTCTACTAGGCTTGTATCTCAAAGAAATCCTGAAAAAGGGAAAGGGACCTACATGTGCAAAAATGTTTGTGGCAGCCCCCTTTGTAATGGCAAAGAACTGGAAACTGAGTGGGTGCCTATCAGTTGGAAAATGGCTGAATAATTTAGGATATATGAATATAATGGAATATTATTGTTCTATAAGAAACAATCAGCAGAGACTTACATGAACTGATTCTGAGTGAAGTGAGTAGAACCAAGAGAACATTGTACACAGCAACAAGATTATGTGATTATGAAATGTAATGAACCTGGATCTTTTCAACAATGAGGTGATTCTGGCTAATTCCAATAGACTTGTAATGGAGAGAGCCTTCTGCATCCAGAAAAAGTCTATGGGACTGAATGTGGGATCACAACATAGTATTTTCATATTTTTTTTTGTTGTTTGCTTGCTTATTGTTTTCTTTCTCATTTTTTTTTTTACTTTTTGATCTGATTTTTCTTGTGCAGCATGATGATTGTGGAAATATATATAGAAGAACTGCACATATTTAATATATATTGGATTACTTGCTGTCCAAGGGAAGGGGTGGGGGAAAGAGAGGGAGAAAAAAATTGAAATACAAGGTTTTGTAAGTGTAAATGTTGACAACTATTTATACACATATTTTGAAAATTAAAAAGTAATCAAGGTGGGACTCAAACTTACATATTCCTTATTTTGATGTCAGCTGTGTTTATTACTCCATGCTATGCCTTTTCTCACCAAATTAGCTGTTTCTTTAGTTTTTCATGTATTTATATCATCCTGCCAACTATAGTATAAGGCTTTGGAAGGCAAGGACTTTCTTCCTAAGTCATCACATTAGTTTAAGTTCAATTCAACAAACACTAATTAAAAGCCAACTATGAAGACACTGTACAAGGTGATAGACATACAAAGTTCTTTGTTGTCAATAGCTGGCACCTTATTTTGTAATTCACAGATGCGAATTTGTAGTCATGAATAGATCGAAGTTATCTAAAAAAGGATCTCAGAACTTGTTCAGTTGTTTTGGGGCAGGTCTGACTCTTTATAACCCCATTTGAAGTTTTCTTGACAGAAATACTGGAGTGGTTTGCCAATTTCTTTTTCCAGCCCATTTTACAGATGAAGAAATGTAATTATGTGATTTGCCTAGTCTGTTTCCATAATAATGTCTGAAGCCAAATTTGAATTCAGGGAAATGAATCTTTCTGACTCTAGGCCTAGCACTCTATTCATTGTACACGTGGTTATGCCTTATGAAATCATGCTTTCCCACATGGTTTCCAAGAAGAATATGATCTTAGGCTACATGAAGAAAAGTACAGTATTCAGAATGAGTTAAGTGTTATCCTTCTATACTCTGCCTGATCAGGTCCTATATGGAATATTGTGTCCCATTCTGGGCACCATGTCTTAGGAAGACCATTTTCCAACTGATAGGCACCCACTCAGTTTCCAGTTCTTTTCCATTACAAAGGGGGCTGCCACAAACATTTTTGCACATGTAGTCCCTTATCAAGAGATGATGATAAATGCACACAAGATCATAAAAGAATTGGTTGGAGCATCTGAGATATTTAGTCTGGTGAAGAAAAGAAGGGGGACTGATTCCTCTAATTGTTTGCTGTAAATAGAGAGGGAAAAGAAAGGGAAGAAGGAAGAGAAAGAGAAGTGGGAGCATGGTTTGTGGAGGACAGTGTCAAAGGAGATGAGAAGAGAGAGAGAGAGAGAGAGAGAGAGAGAGAGAGAGAGAAAGAAAGAGAGAGGAGGGGTAGATAAGAGGGAAGGAAAAGGAAGAGACAGAAGGGGGAAAGAGAAAACTCCCCATTATACCTCAGTACCAGCTTCATGATCTCTTTATTAAACTCATCATCCATTTCCTCTTTCTGTTTGGGTGGTCTGTAGTAAATTTCTATGACACTATTATTTTTGCTTCTGTTGACATCCTTATAGGAACATAACTTGTTGCATGATGTACCTTTCCTCTCCTTTTTCATCTATCCTATTCCTTTAGAATAAGATATGCTCTTCCAGAGCCAAATTCTAGTCATGACATACATCCCATCAAGTTTTAGTTTGAGTAAAATGGGTAAAATTTGCCTTATTGTAGTACAATCTCTGACCCCCTTCTAGCTCTGAGATTCTATGATAATGTGTACATTATGGCTATTTGTGATGATGTCTTATCTCTCTTTGCCTAGTAGACCTTAAAAAGAGAGTTCCTCTGCTCAGGAAAGATTTTAGAGTGTATTTTATTCAGTAAATTGTAGGTTTCTTGAGGGCAGGGCCCTCTTTTATATCTCTGAAACTTAGCACAGTGCCTGGCACATAGCTGGTCTTAAAAATATTGATTAATTGATTGATGAAGCTTATATTCTAAAGATAGGATAAAAAGATAGTGTCTCCCCCAAAAACACATATGGTGCTATTGCTGTTGCTATTATACCTCTGCTTCCTAGCATCTAAAACTGCCTGGCTGGTTGATTAATTGAGCTGCATAAAATGAAGCTGGAGACAGAGGGCTGTAGGGACAGGGAACCTTTTTATGATGAAGCTTTCTCAGGCCTCATCTGTTTCCAAAGGTTTTCTTTCGCTGGAGCTTGGTGAAAAGCACCCTTCCTTTCTGGTTCTGATTTTCCCTGATTACTATAATCCTTCTGCCCTGTATACACAAAAGCCATTGAGGAGGTCAAGTTCCCTAGTGAGATTTGATTACACATATGTGGTGTTGTCTTGTAAATGCAATTAGGAAGTGTTCACTTAGGACATCAGCTGCTTCCCTGGCAGCCAGGACTGAACTTTCAATTTCCCCCCCATGATTTTCTTTCCAACTTTGCTTGCTCCTTAGGAATTGTCTTTTGGTGTTCTTCAGTTATGGGAAAGACCTTTGAGGATTTCAGCACTTGACTTCTCTCTTCTCTTGGCTGATCTTTGCTCATTTGCTAAGCTGATCTAACAGCTGTGCTTCCCTCTCACTCCAAGCATCTTCCTTGCCTCCCTTTAGGGTGAGGTCCTTGGCCGAGGCTCCTAGTTAAAGCAGGCCAGATTCTTTGGGGGAGATGAAAAGCCTTTGGCTACACTTTGGGGAACTCACCAAAAAAACTGCCTCAGCCATTTTCTTAATTGAAAATTTTAAGTGGAGGGGAAATTCAGGGAAAAATTCCAGGAATTCTGTCCATTATGATAATCTGCAGTCATCAGCATGAAAGTTTTATTAATTAACCTGGCTTCTAAGCTTAGCTCTATTAATAACCAGAGTGACCTAGAGTACAATATATAGAGACTCAGAAATCTATGGGTCAGAGAGGCATTTTGAGATCATCTAGTCTCTTCCTCTATTCTGGACAGGATGACAGGCAAACAATTCCTGGCAAAAGAGTCTGTTCTATTAGAGAAGTTCTCTAGAGATGACATTTCCACAGTTTATCATAGTTTATCGCATAACAATGTTTAACTCTGTCTAAAAAGTTTTTTTTGTCTCTTCTAAACCTAAACTAAGGTCCTTAAGTTTCACTGTCAAATCAATTCTTTACATTTTTCCCTCAATAGAGATAAGAGCATGGGTAACAGTGAAGGGTCACCATGCTGTCATTTTCATTCCAGTAATGGAAAAAGGAAATCAGGATAGCTTCCTGAACTCCCTAATGGTATTTTCTCCAGGTTTAGGCTAGGGTTTGGGGACTGAATAGGATGGAGACCCTGAATAGATATTGATAAAAGTTTGTTTTGGTGGAGGGCATTGGTTAATAATCACCAGTACCTACAGGCATAGGCATTGTTGATGTAAATAGATGTCATAATTATTTGTCAGGAAATAAAAAAGCTTGAGTTCTGCTTTTAGGAAAGATTTTGGAGGTATGTAGAAAGTCCTGATCTTCTGAGGTTAGCAATATTCTCTAAGGGTACATTATTGCCTATCCACAGCCCTTAGAAAAATGGTCCTGTTTATTTGGAATCAGCCCTAATCTACCTCTTCTACCCTTGGATCTATTTCCAAGGTATAATTTGTTCGTTTTATAATACTGAAGAGTAATTATGACCCCTTTCTATCTTTTCTAGGTTTTATCCTACTTATTTAACCAATTCTGTTTAGCTCCTTATATATCCTCATACATCTTATGGTCTTGTTCTCTAATGTTGGGGTGTGGATGAAGGTACCTGGATTTTTTGTTTGCTTAGCATTTAGAGAGAAAAGTTTAGTTTCTCTCTTTCTCTCCTACCAGTTCTGTTGTGGTTCTCGGATTCCCCTTTATAGGAGTCCTCCTTGGAAATGGGGGCTTCTGGCCCAGTTTTTAGTAGCTAACAGAATGAGCCACTTTCTTTTAATTAGTGAATCTGGCTGCAGAATTGTTTGGGCTTATTCTATGGCATTATAGAGTTTTAAATGCAAAGGAATAAACCACAACTCTCTGCTGGCCAAATGCTGACATTTTGGATTTGGTAGTTAACCAAGCAATTGGCACGTTCTTAAAATCGACTCACTTCTGACAGCCAGGTTAACAAACATATTAAACCAAACAAGGATTGATTTTTGCCCATGTATCTGAGACTGATCCCTTCCCACGCTTAATAAATCTGAAATTAAAGCTGGGTCAATAGATGTCATTCTGGGAAACAGTTTTTCCCAGAACAGCCACCAAATAGAACCACAGAATCCCAGAGTTTGAAAAAGCTTCCAAGGAATTCTAGTCTAATCATAGCCAAATTATTGCTGTCATATAAAACATTCCCAACAAAAAAGTCATTCAGTTGGGGCTTCTTGGATCTAATTTAATTTAACAAATATCAAGATTCTATCATATACAAACTAGAAAAACAGCTGACATAGTGGGTAGAGCTGATCTTCTAGGCAAAAAGATATAACCTTTATATTCAAGTCCTAACCTTTATACATATGGCTATGTGATTCTGGGCAAATTATTTAATTTCTCAATGTCTCAGGTGACTATTTAAGACAGGAGTGAGTAAAGTCTAGGTACTGAGGTGGACTCCTGTGACTAAATGGAAGCTGGAGATAGAACATCAATTTCAGGGGTGACTACTTGAGCTTCTTAGTCTGGTTGGAAAGCAAATGTAGGAGAAGGAATAGTTTATGGACTAAAACTTTGGGAAACCTTAAATCATGAATCAAGCATTTAAGTGTTTACCATGTACCAAATAGCCAAAAAACATGAGTGCTTACTATATACCATTAAAGCTAAGTAGTGCCATAGTGCACAGAGTCTGGAATCAAGAAGACTCATCTTCTTGAGTTCAAATCTGGTCTCAGATACTTACTAGCTGTGTGACCCTGAATAAGTCACTTAATTCTGTTTATTTCAGTTCTTCATCTGTAAAATGAGCTGGAAAATGTTCTTCATCTGTAAAATGGCAAATCATTTCAGTATTTTTGCCAAGAAAACACCAAATGGATACCTCTGAAAAAGTGACCTCTGAAAAAGGATACAAAAAAGGCAGAAATAGCCCTGCCTTCTACAGAAAGTGAAATTTGAGCTGAGTCTTAATATTAAGGAGGAATTTTAAGAGGCAGAGGTAAGGAGGAAGAGCATTCCAGGCATGGAGGGTATTGTTCCAGTTAGTTCAAAGGCACAGAGATGGAAAAGGAACAGTATGGAGGTATGTAAATCTGTAATAAAGTATAAGAAAGCTCTGGAATTTTAGGACAACTCAGTTTGTCTCAAAGGTCAAACAAAGGAAGTGAAAGTGGAAGGAGGCATTATTGTTTATTGAGTAGGTGAGTGACTGGTAGGAAATCACCATACCTACTTGGAAAATCACTTTGGTACTTGGTTTTCCAGGATTGATTGAAGTGGGGAAAGACTTGAAAAGAGGAAGTAAAAACTTTAAGTATAGATAGCTTCAAAAACTTTTTTTTCAATCCATAAGCATTCATTTTTTTTCTTATTTCCCCTTTACTGTAAAAAAAGTAAAAAAAAATCATTTTACAATTATGTATAGGAAATCAATGCAAATTCCCACATTGTTCATATTCAAAAATGCATTTCTCATTCTTCACCTTGAATATGTTCTGTTTCTGTCAAAATGATGGGTAGCATGACTGGATCCACTGAAATTTTCGTGGTTTGTTGTATTGATCAGAGTTCCCATGGCTTTCAAAGCCATTTATCTGTCTTTACAATACTGTTATTACAGTATACATATGTTTTCTTGGTTCTGCTCACTTCACTCCAATTCACGTTATATAAGTCTTTCCAACTTTCTCTGAAGTCAATTCTATTGTAATTTCTTACAATGCAATAATATTTAATTTGTTCAGCCATCCTCCATGTAATGGATTCCCCTTTAGTTTCTAGTTCTTTGTCACTACAAAAAAAAACTTCTATAAATAATGTGTGTGTGTGTGTGTATGTGTGTGTGTGTATTTGCCAGATGAGTTATTTTTCTTTTTCTTGATCTTTTTTGCAATATAAGCCTAATAGGGTAATACAAGTCAATGGGAAACACACAGTTTAGTCACTTTGGAGGCATAGTTCCAAAAAGCTTCCCAGAATGGCAGAACCACTTCACAACTCCAACAGTTCTGTGCATTTATGTGTCTCTTCTCTCACAGATCCACCAACATTAGTCCTTTCCTTTTTATGTCATATTTATCAGTCTGATGGGTGTGAGGTCAGATCTCAGAGTTACTTTAATTTGCATCTATCAGTAATTTTCAGGCATTTTTTTCCGTGTGGCCATTTAAGAGTTTGCTTTCTTTGGAAAACTTACTGTTTATGTACTTTGACCAAGTAGAGAATGGCTTTTAGATAGTATTTTCAAGCAGTTTACTGAAGGGGAGGAGATAAGCTAGTACATAGCAAAAGGATTTTTTTTTTTTTTTAAGGAAAGACATGAAAGTATTTGTGGGCAGTAGGAAGGTAACCAGGGGATGTGGACAGATTAAAGATTTGCTCTCTCTCTTTTGATGTGGTGTGTGTGTGTGTTCCCTAAATTTCATTCTTTCCCTATTTATTGGCTTCTTTTCTGATGCCTGGAAGACAGGATGGCTGCATTGATTGGGTTAAGGGTTTTTTATTGTTGTTGTTAAGATGGGAAGGACCAGAACATGATCATAATGTGAAGAGGGAAGATAGTAAAACAATCTAGATTAGCTGAATGGCTCTAGAAATGGCCATGCATGTTTATCAATGGTAGATTAAAAAAAAAATGCCATCCTGTTCTCAGGGACCTCAATATCATTTGTAAGAATGAAGGGGCTGTTGGGGGTATTTTCCAGGTAAATTTAGCATGCTCTTAGATTCACTTCTCTACTTTATCTGCTGGGGATCTTTCATATGTAGCAGGTTGCAGTCCCTGGGGGAAACAGACAAACAAACAAAAAAATCTCTTAGTATTAAGAGATATTTAGTCTTCAGAGAAATAATCCACAAAGAAGTAAAGAATTCAAAATGCAGAATGACATTATGTTTTTGGACATGGCCAATGCATGAATTAGTTTTGGTTAATTATGCGAGGGTTTTGCTGTTCTCTTTTTCTAATGAGGAGGGGAGATGGAAAGGAGAAAAAATAAATGCTTTTTGATTGAAAAAATTTGAAATTTTTTAAAAGGCTAAACTAGGACTGAACACCCTTGAGTCAAATGGGTTTAGGTGGGGTTCAGAGTTAGGGGCAGGGGCTGCTTTAGGTGTAGGGTTACTTTAGAGTCCATGTTAGGGATAGAAATGGGCAATGCATAATGCCAGAGCTAAAAATGGTTTTTGAAACCACATAGCATAATTCCTTGAATGGAATGAGACTTAATAATAAAAGCTTGTTGAGATACTGGACTCATATAAGGTTAATATCTTCTTTCAAGGCTCACCCCAGTGGCACTTCCTCCTAGAAGCATTTCCTGATCCTTCTGTTATAAATGGCTTCTTCCTTTTCACATTTTTTGAATTTATGTTTTTCAATTATTTAGTAGAATAAAAACTTTCTGAAGGCAAAGAATTGTTTTTCTTTTTGTCCTTGTATCCTCAGTGCTGCTTATCATGCTGTCTTTTGTTTATAAGAACCTAATTAATAAATGTCTATTGAATTGTAGTGAATGAGAAAAGGAAAAACAGGATGAACTTCAGGAAGAGCTGGAGAATAGGATTGAGAGCACAAGAAAAGGGAATAGGCAAGGAGAAATATCTCTTCCTCAGAGACTGCAGTAAAGAGATACTGAATGTAGATGCAGAGGGATTTTATGTGCCGAGTAGGGGGAGTTGAAGGGACTCATAATGGATTGTCCTTGAATTTTCCCATTAAAGCAAGGGTAGGGCCATCTGGTGAGAGAGAGTGATGGGGGCTTGAAAAGAGAGAAAGTTAGGAAAAGCGGTTAGTAAGCTGTGATTCAGAGCAGAGCAAGATTGAAGGATCACTGGAAGCAGTGGGGCTAGCCTAGCATTCATTGCCCAAGGTGATTTCAGCGCTCAATTTGTCCCTGTCTTTGCTTCCTTTTCCTAATGATCCCATTTATTTCCAGCAGCTCCATTTCCTCCTCCAGCTTTTGTGGTGTTGATTTGATTTTGGCCTCAGGATAGTTAGGAGACCAAAATTCTGTTTCCCCAATTGGAAAGGGTAGAGGCCTAATGGATAAATTGCCTCCTGTTTTTCCTTGCTTTCAGATGACTCAGGCAAGTTAAAGGTGGCTTCTGTTTTCCTTCTCATTTGTCTTTTACCTCTTTGGCCATATCAACATACTTCAGTCCCACTGAGAGAACAATCAGCTAGAGAGAGCAGCGTGGTGTAGAGAAGATTGGTAAGAGGTAGAAAACCAAGGTACTGTTTCTTAGCTTAGCTCTATAATCTTCTGTTTCCTGGATAAGACATGTAAAATGGGTACAGTAATATCTAGCCCGCTTATTTAACAAGACTATCGAATGAAGAAGCTCCATGGTATAATAGGAAACATGTAACCAGAGCACAAACACCTAAGCAATAAAGCCAGGCTTCTGAAGGAAGCACTCTTGAAATATCTACTTCTGAAGAATCAAGGCCAGAAAGAAAAGGACATAGAATGTTTGGGGTATTGTTTTGTTAGGAGAAATGCGGAAGTGAATTTGTAATCATTGCTGCGGCTATTTACGCTGCTATTGTTGAGTCATTTTCAGGTGTGATCAAAATTTCATGGCCCCATTTGGGGATTTTCTTGGCAGAAATATTGGAATGGTTTGTCATTGCCTTCTTCAACTCATTTTACCGACAAGGAAACTGTGGCCTTTAGGGTTAAGTGATTTGCCCAGGGTCACACAGCTAGAAAGTGTCTGAGGCTGAATTTGAAGTCTGGAAGAAGCATTTTCCTAATCTCAAACCCAGCAGGGGGCCACTTCACAATCGCTAATTTGGAATTATTATACCTGAATGTTAAAGTAATTAGCATTACCATTTAGTAGCCATGGATGAACTTGGACCAGTTAGTCTGAGATTCCATTCTCCCTAATAAATTAGCATTATCCCATAGTGGAGTGGGCTGTCTAAGGAAATTTAGAAGCCATAAATCTGCCTTATTGAATCAAGGGAATATAGTAGAGATAAGTATTTGGAAGAATTTGAAACAGGTTACTTTGGAAGCCCCTTCTAGTTCCTGTGGTTCTACAATTTCTCCACAGGCACAGATATTGATATAACTTAGAGAATTTGAGTAGTAACCACCAGAGCAATCAATTAAGAGATAACTAGTAACCTTGTAGTGGGCAGTTTCAGTAGAGTGTTGGGGACTGGAAGCAGGTAATAAGAGGTTGACACTTTGTCATAAGGAAGGAGAGGCAGGAAGTGTAGATTCCCCTTTCTAAGAGTTTAATATCATGAACTGAAGGAGAGAAATGAATGATATTTCCAAAAAAGTTCAATGAGATTTTTTTTCCTTTCTTTTTAAGCAGTAGCCAGAGTAATTTCAGATTCTGTTGAAGAAAGGAGGCTACCATTTTTGCTCACCCAAATTTAGTTACTACATGTGATGAATGCACAAGTTGAGTGTTCAAATGAGAAATATACTTATTTAATTTTTTTCATACACAGCTGGAGTGAGTTTTATAGAGATCATGGCTGGTATTCAGTGTCTGTCCAGCCTTGGCCTCCAGGACAGAACAAGAGTGGATTGTTTTGTATCTTCAGAAAGGACCGTGACCCTCAGAACAGCTATATCCGTGAGTAACATGCTTCATCTGTGGCCTTTGGTAATAATGATCAGTCATTTTATGAATTAGAATTCTTAGCTCTTTCAAATTTGTTTTTCTTTACAAATTTTTTTGTTTGTTTTTGTTTTGTTATTTATTTATTTATTTTACTGTATACATGATTTTTCTGGTTTTGCTTACTTTACTTTGCATCTCTTTCATGAGTCATCCCAGATTTCTCTGAAATGATCCCTTTCACTATTTCTTGCAGTGTAGCCATTTTCCATCACATTCACAATTTGTTTAGTCATTCTTCAGTTGATGGAAACTTGCATAATATCCGATTCTTTGCTACAACAAAAAAGTTAACTATAAATAGTTTAATACGTGTTGGGATCTTTTCTTCTTTCTATAATCTGTGGTATAAGTCTAGTTAGTCATGATTGGTGAACCATGTATAGTTTTTGTGACTTTGTGGTCATAGTTCGAAATTGCTTTTCAGAATGACTAGAGCAAGTACAGCTCTACCAAAAGTATATCAATATTCCTGTTTTCCCCATAGTTCTTCCAATAATTACAATTTTTCACTATTGTCATTTTTATCAGCCTAATGAATGTGAAACAACTTCAGAATTACTTGAATTTCCACTTCTCTAGTTATTTGTGATTTTCAATATTTTTCATGTTATTGATAATTTGGATTTGTCCCTTTGAGGACCGTTTGTTTGTATCCTATAATCATTAATTTACTGAGAAACAGTGCTTGTTATTATTTGAATCAATTATTATAAAAAGTACCGATACTGTGTATATTTTATATCACTAGTAGTTCCCATATGGCACACTTCCCTAATGTCGTAAGACTCTTTAGTATAATAATAATAATAAAAAGTTGAGCAAAAAGAAAATAACAGGCAGGAATTCTTCTGCCAATTGGAACATGCTATTTACAAAAGAAAAGCATCATAGTATAATGGGTAGAAGGCTGGTCTCATGGCCAGGAAGAATTGGCTTTAAATCCTACCTTTGGTACAAGAATTTATCACAAGCTTGCTATGTGCTGGGCACTATGTTAAGCACTTACAATTATTTCCTTTGATACTTAAAACAATCCTTGGAGATGGCCTTATTATTATCCTCATTTTACAATTGAGGAATCTGAGATAGGCATGAGTTGAGCGACTTGCCCAGGGTCACATAGCTAGTAAGTATCTGAGGTCATTTTGAACTCCGGTCTTCCAGAATCCAATACCAGTACTCTATCCCTTGTACCACTTACCTGCCTCTGGCTGGTCCAGACTCTGGCAATCAGACCCTTTCAGTCAATGTACTAGGCATATTTCTAAGTTCTTGTAAGAGAATATTCATTGGTTAAGGGTCTGTTTTCAAATGGGAATTCTCTATACCAAGGAAAACACAGGTAGTCCCTATTCTATATGATGGAAGCTTTTAAAAACAAGATAGCCATATAGCGAGTGAAGGGTCAGAAACCTTTGAATATTGGAGAACCAAAGTTCTGTTGTGTTGTTTTTTTTTTCTATTTTTCAGTGTGACATGTGCTAACCCATCTTTGTTGGTTGATTGTTAGTTTTCCAATATACTTCCTAGTTAAAAGTAAGCTCCATGAAGGCAGGGAATCTTGTTTGTTTGATGTCAAGTGAGGTAATATTCATGAAGCACTTAGTATAGTATCAATCAGACAGTAAGTGCTTAACAAATGCCTATTTGTTAAGGGAGCAATCACCTAGTGGCTGCTGGGGATCTAATTCTGACCAGCAGAATGAATCCCTTCAAATATGAGAGGATGATAACAATACAGGGAGACTGAGAGGCAGGTGCATTCCTTGATCTGTCTCCTCTTCCCTCTTGCCTCCAACTTATTTCATTCCCAATCCACAAACAACATCTGTGTCAGTAAAGGCTGCTTTGCAACTCCTTCAGGGGTGAAAAGGCTCTAGGAGAATTGACCTGTTCCTTAACAGGTGATAATTAATAAATAAATAATTAGTTAATAAATGCTTAAATCAGATTGGATTTTGTTTCATGAATTTGTTATACATTTATATCATAGTATACCTAATTCATAATCATATCATTTAGGGATCAGTTGAAGGGAAAATGAATGATTTTAGCTTGAATATTGAGACCAGAAGAGAGAAGCATTGGGAAGGACATTATTGCTATCTTAATATATCTTTGATTGTCTCGTGGGAGAAAGAAAATATATTGTTCTTGTATTGCCCCAGAAGGCAGAAATAAAGCTAGCAGGTAAAAGTTCCAGGAAAATATATTTTGCCTTAATGTAAAGAATCATTCCAACCTCCTACTGATTTAGAAATTTCTGACCTACTTGTCATTCCCTATTCATTGTTTCCTGTTTACAAAGGTATAGAAGTAGGAGATGGATAGAAAATTGGAACTATTTTTTTCATTGAAGTAAAATAAATTTCCTTGGAACTTTCCCCCCACTAGGTCAACTGACATAGAAAATATTCCTGAATAAGTAGGATATTGGAATATATGACCCCTATAGTCCCTTCCAATTTTCTGATTCTTATAATGAAAATTACACTAGATTTGGGGTCAGATGCTTTTTGATGGAGTCTCACAATCTCTCATTAAAATCTGTACAACTACATCCAGAGTTTCAATTTTCTCAACTGTACAATGTGAATATTATTACCTGTCTCACAAGATTATTGAGAGGATCAAATGAAGTAAAATGTAGAAAGTACCACACAAAGCAGATGATGTCATTATTATCCTTTCCAACTTAGGAATTGCAAAGGACATATTTTCCTATTTTTCTCACAACATCTAGCACAATGCTAAGCACAAAATAAGCATCTATTCAATTAAATTATAATCAAAACCCATTCTCCCTGGGAGCCTAAAGAACTTGAGATGAATTGCTATTCCAGGCTCTGAGTGCCAGTCATAAGAAAATCTTTGTAATCATCCATTTTGAGTGATCTATAGAAGTCTAGCTTATTTCAGTCTATTGATTTTTCCCTCATTTAGCTAGACAGTTCATGATCAGCAGAAGGAAGGGCCTGAAGGATGAGCTGGACTTGGTAAAAGAAAATAGTGGTTGAATTGCCTTCACTGATAAGGTTATTATTTAAACATCCTACTCTGTGGGGGAGTGGGTGGAAACTAGCACAACAGAAGAAATATGACTTCAATCATAGCTAACTCAAAAACAAAAAGGACAAAATTAAGATAAAATCAGAAAATGTTAGAGTTGGAAGAGATCTTAGTTTAAGGATTCTTAGTTTGGGATCCATGGATGAATTTCCGAGAGTCACTAAACTTGGTTGGCCAAAAATATATCTTTATTTCAATAAAATTGGTTTCTTTTATAATTCTATGCATTTAAAACACATTATTATGAGGAGTCCACAGACTTCACTGGACTGACAGTAGGGTTCAAAGGTTGAGAGCTGCTGCTTTTTAGTTCAATGTTCTTCTTTTGCAGATAAGGAAACTGATATTGAAGATATACAAGATGTTAACTTTATATTTATGATGAATTATGAGCCATCAGCAGGAAGTGATAAAATTTGAAAGGCTCTGTTGGATAGACTAGGGAACTTGTTGGCACATTTAGTCTGTTCCCAGCTCAGTGGTTCTCCAGGAATTTGGTATTTAGGGACGGGCCTAGGACCACAGAGACTATCTTAGTAATAGATAGCATATATATAGTGCTATAAGGTGAAAGAAAACAAAAAGCAAGCAAAGTATAAAGGGCAGGAACTCTGGCCCTTTACACAAAGAACAACAAAAAAGGTGAAAATATTATATTGTGACCCACACAGTTCCCATAGCCCTCTCTCTGGAAGTAGATGGCTCTCTCCATAACAAGTCCATTGGATTGAATCACCTGAATCACCTCATTGTGAAAAGAGTCAAATTCATTACAATTGATCAGAACATAATTTTTTTAAATAAATGCTTTTTCTTTTCAAAATCTATGCATGGATAATCTGTTAACATTCACCCTTGAAAAACCTTGTGTTCCAAATTTTCCCTTTCTTTCCCCCCATGCTCTCCCTAGATGGCAAATAATCCAACATGTGTTAAACATAATCTTGTTGTTGCTGTGTATTATATTCTCTAGGTTCTACTTACTTTACTTAGCATCAGTTCATGTAAGTCTCTCCAGGCCTCTCTGAATCATCCTATTGATCATTTCTTATAGAACAATGATAGTCTATTTCATTCACATACCATAACTTATTCAGCCATTCTCCAACTGATGGACATCCACTCACTTTCCAGTTCTTTGCCACTATAAAAAGGGCTGCTTTTTCCCTTTTTCATGATTTCTTAGGGATACAGGCATAGTAGAGATACTGCTGCATGAAAGGATATGCACACTTTGATAGCTTTGGGAGCATAGTTCGAAATTGCTCTCCAGAATGGTTGGATCAATTCACAACTCCACCAACAATATATTAATGCCCCAGGTTGCCCATATCCTCTCCAACAATTATCATTATCTTTTTCTGTCATCTTATCCAAATATGAAAGATATTACAGCAAACTTTACAAATATTATCTCATTTTAGCTTCATAACTCTGAGAGGTGGATGCTGTTATTACTATCCCTATTTAATGGAAATAGAGGCAGAAGGAGGTTAAGCATTTTGCCCCCAGGGTCATTCAGCCATCCAATAGTAAGTATTTAAAGTCACATTTGGACTCGGGTCTTCATGATACTAAGTCCAGAGCTTTGTATATTATGGAATTCCCTTGCTGCCTTCTTGGCACTGGGGATAAAAACTAAATGTTAGCATAATTTTTGTGAAGATTGACTCTTTTTAAAAAATTTATTAAAAAAAAAAACAGAATAAGAAAAAAGAAAAACAGAAAAGGAATACAAAACAAAATAAAACAAAACAAAACGGAACCTTGTGATGTGCCCAGCAGAACATCAGGGAGAATACAAAATATTACAACAAATTACTAGTTCAAGAAAGTGTATTTATATTAGTAGAAGAAATTATGTTCATGACTGTTCATCTTTTCTTTACTCCTTTGTAAATTGTTCTTTTGTTCTCTGCTACATGCCTTGTTTACTTTATTCTTTTTTTCTCCCTTTCATTCCCCGCTCCAAAGCAGGCTATAATTAAGAAATGATATATTTATGTATACATATGTGGATACATACATACACACATGCACACACATATCTTTTCTATCCCTACTGACTCTCTGCTTTAATTCTTCTCCTTGACTTGCTATTACTTAACCTCTCCCCACACATGGATCTTACTCTTTGCTTCCTTCACCGTCTATTACCCCTCCCACCAGTGTTTTTATAGATTTTGGAGGGTCCTATACTCTTCATGGTATATATTTGGTGTTGCTTATTTAATACATTGCCAATGTGAGTAGGTTTCAGAACTACAAGCTTTCCTTCTCTCTACTACCTGTGTGTCTTCCTCTGCATTTCATTTGTAAAACATAATTACTATTTTAACTTTAACTCGTTCCCAAACTTTCTTTTGAACTACCCTATTGTTGTTGTCAATCTTTAACATATTACACATATGTATATCTATATTGCCCATGTTAAAAAAAATAAACAATTTGTCCATGTTGAGTTCCTTGAAACTGATCTTTGATATTGGCTCTTATAATTTTCCATTAAGTATGGATTTGGTTGTTAGAAAATCCTGAAAATCCACAGATTCACTAAATATTTTTTTCATTTAATATTATAAATTGTTTTTGCTGGATGTGACATTTTTGGCCACAGATTTAGTTCTTTTGATAGTTGGTAGATATGTTTCCAGGACCAGTGGTCTTTTATAGTGGCTGCTGATAGGTCCTGTACAATTCTAGTTGTAGGTCCACCACATTTGGATTGTTTTTTCCTTGTTTCTTGCAAAATTTTCTCTTTGATTTTGGGGTTTCGGAATTTAACAGATTGCTTTTGTTTTGAGAGAGTGACTGAGTTCTGGAGTTGGAGAGAGGATGACCTGAGTGATTTCATAAAGGGAAGAACACTCACAATTGAAAAGGGAGTCAAAAAATAAAGAAGGGATACCTTGATTGAACCTTGAAGGGAGCAAGAGATTCCAAGGTAGCTTTCTAGATAAAGAGACCTAGGAAACAGATTGGGTTTAGTGTGAAGTTGAAACCCTCTGGATTCGGAGGACAATACAGGGAATATATTCATACAGTAATAAATTCTGTATGAATATACCGAAGACAGGGAAGGAGCGTGACATTTTTTTTAAAGCTTATTTTTATGTCATGTGATGTTAAGACTTGGTGGGTGGGTGGGAGATATTCCAAGGAAGAAAGGAAGATTGGGGAGGGGGACAAAAGAGGGAAGTTAAATGAATGTTTACTGGCAACTGGCCATTAAATACATTTTCCCCTAACTACTTCAGTCCTCAGTAATCTCTCCGTCCTTTAGAATCATAAGCATTTATTGTTTGTCCCACTTGTCTGACACTTGGCACAGACTGCTGCATGATATTTCCTGTCTAATTATTTAACTTTCAGATGTACAAGCTTTATGGCCCAAGCTAGCTTATAGCCTTAAGAAAAGGAAGAGAAAGAAGAATGAATTTCAAGTCCTGTATTTGCTATTAGCTATGTGACTTTGAATAATCCTTTTACTTTTCTGAACCTTGATTTCTTCATCCATAAAATGGATCTAAAAACCTTGTACAATTTCACTCACAAGATGGTGGTGAGAATAAATTGAGGTAATGCATATCAAAGAGCTTCAAAAGTGCTCTGAAAATGTGTTATTATTACTTTACTTGATTTATCAAGAGTTTATTATGGGCTGTTTTCTACTGGGCACTGTATTAGTTGTTAAGGTACAAAAACAGAAAACAGTCCCTGCTTTTAAAGAGCTTACCTTCTACTAGTTGTATGTATATGGCATGCACACAGAAAAATAAATACAAGATAATTTATGGAGGGGAGTAAGAGCCAACAATTACAACTATCAAGGAAGTCTTTAAGTAAAAAGTGACATTTAATCTGAGGCTTTGAAGGAAGCTAAAAAGTAGGGGTGAGGAAGGAGTAAGGCATGGAGGCAGAATTGTTCAGTTCAGAGGTTGGTGAGTTTGGCTGGAGCAAGGGTGTGAAGGTGAAATAATCCTGGAAAGGGAGTCTGACACCCTAGTAGCCTGTTTGCTGAGTCCTTCCCACAAGGTCAGTGTTCCTGTGTATTTATCCCTATGATTAATGCAGTCCATAGTAAACAATGATCAAGAAATACTTGAATGAATTAGATGAACGGAAGGTGGTACAGTGGGTAACTTGATTTGTTTTGAGGCAAGAAAAACCAAGCTCAAATCCAGCCTTAGATACTTACTAGCTGTGTAGTCCTAGGGAAGTCACTTAACCTTTCTTTGCCTCAGCTATAAAATGCAGATAATAATAGTACCTACCTCTCAGGGTTGTTCTGAGGATCAAGTGAGTTCATATTTGTAAAGTACTTATTAGCACAGTGCCTGACACATAGAAGGTGCTGTATAAACACTAGCTATTGTGATGATGATGATGATGATAATGATATTGATGAGCCATCTCTAACATTTCTTGAGGTTGATCTTCTACTTTCTCCGCCTTCCAGGAATAGTGCCTATCCCGCCCTTCCTTCACCCTTCTCATGCCTTTGAGGTGGTCATGGAGGCTTATGGGCAATCAGGGTTGAGGAGGCAGGGCTGAATCTGGAACCCTGGGGTCCTCTGTGGTCAAGATTACTTCAAGGACCCAGGCTCCCGTTTGGGGGAAAGCAGATGAGCACTGCTGATTTTCTCCAGGGCCTTTGTGTATGAGTCAGCCTACGGAAGTTGCATTCATTTATTTTAATTTAAACAGGACCAATCTCATCTTGGAAAGTATCATTGCAGGCTCTGTGCCTCTCTTTCATTTTGGCTTTATATTCTGGAGAAGGAGGGGGATGGCAGCATATTGAATTAAATGTTTGAAGCATTTTCCTCTCATTGTCTTTTTTTCTTAAGGGGAAGCAATGGGGGAAATTTACTAGCTTGTCAGTAAAGCCATTCCTCATCCACAGTCCAGAAAGGAAAAGAAAGAGAGCATAAATTCATAGACAAAGGCTCAGGAAAGGAATAAATCATTTAGAAAACATTTCCTCGAGAAATCATTGAAGCCTTACACTATCATTTTCTTTCTGGGTTCTCCTGTCAAATACATCTTCCAAACATGAAACAGGATCATAATTTTCTTTTTTACTTTCTTTATTATTCTTCCAGCTGTTCACTAGCATCTGGATAATTGTAGTATTGAGCTAAGGCAGGATGAGATTGCATTGGAGATGAGTCAAAGGGGATAGGGTAGTTGGTTCCTGATTATTTGAGGGCTGGCCATGTAGTTGGTAAATTATTTGGCATCTTTGTCTCTCTTTAGGACATTTCTTGCTAATTCTTGAGGAGAATAACTTAAGGCAGAGAGATGAGTTAGAACTCAAATCAAGAGCCAATAATTAAACATTTTTTTCCTCCTAAAACAAAAACAGTTGAGGAGTTGTTGCTACCATTCTACCAGGGAGATGATGGACAGTCTCACCAGTAGAAGGGGGATCTGTGTGTGGGGTGGAAGGCCGGCAAAAGAAGCGGTACCATGTGATGGAACCCAGGAACATAATTTGAGAACTAAAGAGAATTTTAGAAACTATTAAGTTTAATATCTTCTTTTTACAAATGAGGAAAGTAGAGTCATAGAGTATTAACTGATTTTTTTTCAATATCACACAACTCAGGATTTGAGGTCTTATTGATTTCTGTCCTACCATGACAGCTCAAGGAGTGGTGGCTATGCTATAATGGTCATGGGTAGAAACAGTCATTGTAACTGGGAGTAAACATGCTGTTTTGGATCTCCAGACTTTGGAAAGTCATATTTGCTCTAGGCAATTTGCTCTATGTTAGTTATGATTCTGAGTGTTGCCATTTATTTGTAAACCTGGTAAGAGATTTGATGGTGAAAAAAACATATTTTTGAGTCAATTGAATGCTTTGAGTTAACACAGTAGGGCTAATTATCAGTTCTCTACTACTTCAAATAATTAAAAACTGGTTGCTTCTGCATGTATACACACACACACACACACACAGACACACACACTTCATGAACACTGCTCTTTTTGACAATTCTGATATGAGGCTGATAGGAGGCACCACTCAGGTGCCCAGGTAGTAGAGCCTTAGTAAGTTAGTTCATTCCAGATAAGAAAGAGAGAAGACATTGAGGATGAAAGAGAGAGAAAGTATATCAAAAGACAATTGAAAGAGAAAAAAGAAAGATGTAGCCAATTAAGTTTTTTTCCTATAGAAATGCAGCAAGAATAATATTAGCATGCACTTAGATAACACTTTACAGTCACAAACACATAGTCATCTCATTTGTGCCTTATAATACCAAGTCCTATGATATAGGTAATACAAGGGATATTATCCTTCATTTATGGCTGACAAGACTGGGACTTCAGTTAGACATGCCATTTTGGTTATACATGGAGCATGAACTGAAGACATCTGTTTCCAAGTCGAGAATTAACTTTTTATTAAAGCAATGTATTTTGTTGTTCTTATTCAGTCATATCTGGCTCATTGTGACCCCATTTGGTGTTTTCTTGGCAAAGATCCTGGAATGATTTGCCTTTTCCTTCTCCGGCTCATTTTTCATATGGAGAAACTGAGGCAAACAGGATTACATGATTTGCCCAGGGTCACAAGCTAATGAGTGTCTGAGGCCAGATTTGAATCCAGGAAGATATGTTTTCTTGATTTCAGGATTGGTGCTCTGTTCATCGTGTTACCTAGTTGCTCTAAAAAACAGTGTCTAAATGTTATTAAGAACTATCCACATTTACATGTTGCAATTAAGAGAGAATACCATTATAAAAATTTTCTAAAGAAATAATAAACATAGACAGATAAGTAGCATCTTCTTTCTAATGTGAATTATTGTTAATCACTACTTTCTTTGTATCTGATTCTTTTTTTAGGTAGAGGCAAAACTTTGAATTAGAAGGATTCCACTTACTGTGGTTGTCACTTACCTATTGTGCTGGTTAGAAACACTGAAAAGGATCTTATTAAAACAAAGACATTGTCTCCCACTATTAGTATTAAAATCCTATCTAAAAACTCTTTCGGCCTTCTTTTTTTGCTTGGCTTTCCAGATTACCTTTTTAGTCATGATAACTTCCTTTTATATGTCAGAAAAAATAAAAAGAAAAAATAAATCCCAGGGAATGGAACATGTATTGTGTAAACAACCCTGTTGCTCTAATACCTGGCATCCATGGATACCACTATGGATAGATTTCAGAAGGCCTGTGAACTTGAGTGGAAAAAAATTTTTTATTTTCATTTCTCTCTCACTGAAATTTATAATTTACTTAAAATGTGAATATAGACTATAAACTACAGTAGAATTGGGCTTTACCAGACTGCCAATGGGTGCGTGACATCCAGAAGGTGAAGAGCCTTTGCTCTAAAAATATGACATTCATTTCCAAATCATCCTCACCATGTTAGTGAAGTTTATCACTTACCCAAAGGCAGGTTGCTTGCTAGTCAAATCACCCCATGATCAGGCACTTAAGAAAATACTCCCCTCAGCATTTTTAAAGGCTTTAACATCTGTTGGCAGGCAGCATGGGGCTGACCTGAAGAATAATGAATACAAATTGGACTGCTCTACTAGAATTTATTAAGATTAGATCTCATAGCAGTTTATAGGCCTAAGTGCTGGACAGGGTAAGAGAGATCCTTTAATCCTTTCGTTGTATAAATTGAGAAAGCTGAGGCCCAGACTGAGTTGTGACTCAGCTAAGATTTCTCTGGACTTTTTCACTGTTGTATGAGGAAGGGAATGATTCTCCATCACTGGAGGTATTTATGCATAGAATAGAGAATTTCTGCTTAATATTGCAGATGAAATTCATGATGTGAATGATGGTCAGGCCAGGTAATCTCTGTGTTCCTTTTTGACTCCAAGTCTTAGATTCAATTAAGACAAAATTCCTGGTTCCAGGAAAACAAAATTGTATTACTGCTCATTCAGGTAGGTGTAAGAGCTTAGGACAGGAGTTAAATTTCTTAAAGGAGGGTTTCTCATACTTGCCACTCCAATCTCCAATCTCAGGGAAAGGACTCTGGGGCCATAATTAGACTGGGAAATTATTATTATTTTATCAGTGATGAGAACACAAAGCAAGTCTCATTTGAATTGATAGAGTATGTTCCCCTGAATATGGGTGGAAAATCTCTCATTAAAATCTTTTTCAAAATCAAATTCCCTCTTTTTATGGATAAAATCACTCAGTCCTAGGAATGATGCAATCTTGCCTGAGATGGTTTCTTTCAGGCTCTGGGGTTATGAGCTCACCTCATAGGGGTAAATCCAAGAGAACAAAAAGCAGAGGCCTTTGTCCATACAAAGTGGTTCAGTCTGGGGAGGGGAAGTTGCTTTCTTCTTTTTCTTTTCTCTTTTTGTCCTTCTCATACAGAGAACGATTTTTCTTCTTCTAGTTTGCAAGTATGAAGCATGAAACATGTTTAAACCTGTACCTTCTTGGCCTGCCTGAGCCTGTTATAGCCCAAGGAAATGTAAATGTTGGTGGCCTCTACCAGTAGGGACAAGCAGCTGGGCACAGGGAAAGCTGCCTTTCCTATGCCAGCTTTCATCTGGAGATAACACCAGCTTCAGGATTCTTATCTAACTAACTTAGTTTTTTTCCTTTGCTGACTGTTGTTCTGGGGGCTGTGAGGGAAGATGCTGAGGTCATCCACTCTCCTTTCCCAAGGTACCTGGCACCATGACCTTAAAGGGGTTACCTGGGGATGTAGATTGAAGACCTAATAGAGCTGGACCTGAAGAGTTCAAAAGTTGAAAGCCACTGGTTTTGGAAAGCTTTTTCACTCACATTCCCTGAGGGAAATGAAGGGGTACAATTATTATTAGATGATATTTGTGCAGAGGGAAGACTGAAGATGGCTTAGTTTGGTTTGCAAATCAAATGACAGAAATCAGCCTTGCAGAGTAGCCTGGGGCCCAGAAGGAATTAGACCTGGCCTAAAAGAAATCACTCTTTGGACATTAAATGTCTCTGGGTTTTATTTGCCTCATCTGAAAAATGAAGGAATTGACTCTGATGATCTTTGAAATTCCTTCTTGATTTAAAAATCTATATTTTCAAAGTGAGAATTTTAATAGCATCTTCAAGTGTCCAGCCTTATTAACCTCTCAATTCACTAGGCAAACTCTCTAAGAGTAGAGATGGTGATAACTTGCATTGGTAAGAGTTCCCTATACCAATGAAATCACAGGTTTAGTCTTCTGAAGCAGCTGGGTGGAAAAAAGATTGACTCTAGAGCCAAAAAGACCTACAGTGTTTGGCTTTTTGTAGACGTTTAATAATTATTTCCTTCATTCCTTCCCTTCCTCCCTCCCTCCCTCCTTTCCTCCCTCCCATTTTCCCTCCTTTGCCCCCTTCCCTTCCTCCTTTTTCCCTCCCTCCCTGATTTCCCTCCCTCCTTCCTTCCTTCTTCCTTCCTTCCTTCTTCCTTCCTTCCTTCCTTCCTTCCTTCCTTCTTTTCTTTCTTCTTTCTTCCTTCCTTCCTTGCTTCCTTCCTTCCTTCCTTTCTTCTTTCCTCCCACCCTTCCTTCCTCCTTTATTTCTTTTTTCTTTCTTTCTTTCTTTCTTTTTTCTTTCTTTCTTTCTTTCTTTCTTTCTCTCTCTCTTTTTCTTTCTTTCTTTCTTTCTTTCTTCTTTCTTTCTTTCTTTCTTTCTTTCTTTCTTTCTTTCTTTCTTTCTTTCTTTCTTTCTTTCTTTCTTTCTTTCTTTCTTTCTTTCTTTCTTTCTTTCTTTCTTTCTTTTCCTTCCTTCCTTCCTTCCTTCCTTCCTTCCTTCCTTCTTCCTTCCTTCCTTCCTTCCTTCCTTCTTTCTGAAACCTATGAATTTCAATAGTATAGTATGAATTTCAAACTTCATTCGAAAGGGGCTTCTGCACATTCCTATCTTTGAAATTCTTTTGCTAGTTTAGAAAGAAACCTCTTTTTTTTCTTTACTTAAGATAGTTTCTTTCTTTCTTTTTTTTAAATAGCTTTTTATTTACAAGCTATATGCATGGGTAATTTTTCAGCATTGACAATTGCAAAACCTTTTGTTCCAACTTTTCCCCTCCTCCCCCCCCCCAGATGGCAAGTTGACCAATACATGTTAAATATGTTAAAGTATAAGTTAAATACAATATATGTACATATGTCCATACAGTTATTTTGCTGTATAAGAAGAATCGAACTTTGAAATAGTATACAATTAGCCTGTGAAGGAAATCAAAAATGCAGGTGGACAAAAATAGAGGGATTGGAAATGCTATGTAGTGGTTCACACTCATTTCCCAGAGTGCTTTTCACTGGGTTTAGCTGGTTCTATTCATTATTGAACAAATGAAATTGATTTGGTTCATCTCATTATTGAAGAGAGCCACGTCCATCAGAATTGATCATCATATAGTGTTGTTGTTGAAGTATATAATGATCTCCTGATCCTGCTCATTTCACTCAGCATCAGTTCATATAAAGTCTCTCCAGGACTTTCTGAAATCATCCTGCTGGTCATTTCTTACCAAAAATAATATTCCATAACGTTCATATACCACAGTTTACTCAACCATTCTCCAATTGAGGGACATCCACTCAGTTTCCAGTTTCTGGCCACTACAAATAGGGCTGCTACAAATATTTTGGCACATACAGGCCTCTTTCCCTTCTTTAAAATCTCTTTAGGATATAAGCTCAGTAGTAACACTACTGGATCAAAGAGTATGCACAGTTTGATAACTTTTTGAGCATAGTTCCAAATTGTTCTCCAGAATGGCTGGATGTGTTCAAAATTCTACCAACAATGTATCAGTGTCCCTGTTTTCCCACATCCCCTCCAACATTCCGCATTATCTTTCCCTGTTATTCTAGCCAATCTGACAGGTGTGTAGTGGTATCTCAGAGTTGTCTTAATTTGCATTTCTCTGATTAAGAATGACTTGGAGCATCTTTTCATATGTCTAGAAATAGTTTCAATTTCTTCATCTGTTCATCTGACCATTTATCAATTGGAGAATGGCTTGATTTCTTATAAATTAAAGTCAATTCTCTATATATTTTGGAAATGAGGCCTTTTTTCCCAGTTTATTGCTTCCCTTCTAATCTTGTCTGCATTAGTTTTGTTTGTACAAAAACTTTTCAATTTGATATAATCAAAATTTTCTATGTGATCAATAATGATCTCTAATTCTTCTTTGGTCATAAATTCCTTCCTCTTCCAAAGGTCTGAGAGGTAAACTATCCTATGTTCTTCTAATTTATTTATAATCTCATTCTCTAGGTCATGAACCCGTTTTGACCTTATCTTGGTGTATGGTGTTAAGTGTGGGTCAATGCCTAGTTTCTGCCATATATTTAAGAGGGTTTCAGTGAATTATTTATTCAATAAATATTTCCAGAGAGTCTAGTTTGTGGAAGGAACCTTGCTAGGTTGAGAGAAAAGGTAGAGAAAGGGCAGGGAGAAAGACCAGGTATATAAATACAAAAAAGTAGAAAGCCTAGTCCTTGTCTTCAAGGGGCTTATAATTTAGTTATTCGGATAATTCTAACTGGTCACAAGCATTTAGTAAGTATGTACTTTATATCAGGCATACATCAAGCTAAGTGTTAAGGATGCAAAAAAAACCAGATACTTATTCTCAGAGTACTTGCAATCTAATGAGAAAGAAAACATACAAAAACTATGTATAAACAGATTACATAAGGAATAAATCAGACATAATCAACAGAAGGAAGACTAGCATTATGGGAGGTTAGAAAAGGCTCACTTATAAAAGGTAAGATCTTTATGAGAGTCCACCTAAAATGAAAGGTGCTTTCTCCTAACATATTAGAAGTACCAGTGGTTACACCTGCTGTCCACTGTTATTTCTCACCTTCTCTACATGACCAGTTTACCCTTTTTTTTATCACAACATCCTTTCATGATGTAGTTTGTTCTAGTTCTTCAAAATCCCTCATTAGTTTTATCTTGTATTCTGCTCATACCTTTATTCATCTTTCCATCATGATATACATTTTATATTCTTCATAAATTCCATGTTTTCTATATATTGTTGCATATCAGTAGAATGTTGCTTTTTTAAAAAAGATGAAGCCTTGCTTTCACAGGAAGCTTAGGTTCAATGGAGAAATGCTGTTGTTTCCCTAAAGAAATTCAGCCTATTCACCTCTTCTTAATCAGCTTTGAACCCAACTCAATGTTGTCTCTTGTAAACAAACAGCTATATTGTCTGTTTAATTTGATGTGTTATTTATGCATTGGTATATTCTCCTTTCTCTTGTAAATTGACCTCAAGAATGAATTCTTGTGGTTAGAGTGTATTGAAACAGGCTACAGGGTAGAAAAAGGAAGCAAATGTTAGTCTGAGCATCTAGTTAAGGTGGCAGAAGTAAAGAAGAAGAAAAGAATTAAATGCAACAATAGAGCTCTAGGTTTAGGGACTAAAGTCCAGAGCCACATTATCTTGAAATGAAGTTCAGTACTCAGAGAAATTAAAAATAATAATAATAGTCAATATAATCTTTATAAACACAATCTTACTGATGAGCAAACAGTCTTGGAAAAACTAAAGTCTAGGAGTTGATTCTTCATCTTTTGGCTCCAATATCAGGGCTCTTTTCCATAAATTGTGCTGCTACCATGAATAAGAAAGCAGAGGCAGGGAAAAGCCTGGGAGCTAAAGGTCAAATTCTAATGGTTTGCCTCCAAGTGAAGAAGTTGGCCCCATGAGATGCTGAAACAGTTCATCAATGCCTAAGGACCAAGACTGGATCACAGAGCACAGGAAAGCTGTGAGATAAGATTGGAGAGACAGGATGGTGCCAGAGTGTGCAAATCTTTGAATATAAAATTGATGAGTTTGGATTTTATGTGGTTAGGCCAAAGGGTTTTGAGCAGAGTGGTGACATGATGAGATCTTTGTATAAAGAAGATGAATCTGGCAGCAGAGTAAAGTATGGATTGGAGGAACCAGAGGCTGAAAGCAAGAGGATCAATTAGGAGATAATTATTGCAATAGTTCAGGCAAGTGATGATGAGGGCTTGTGTGATGGCTGTAGAAAGGAAAAGACAGATTGAGGACTGGAGACATGGGATCAATAGGACTTGACTGGATGTAGAAGGTGAATCAGAAAGGAGAGTCGAAGTTGATGTCAATGTTTTAAACGTGGTAGTTGTGGAAATGGGGGTGCCATTGAAAGAAAAAAAAGGCAGAGGGATGGGGAGATTCTAGAAGAAAAAGGTTGAGTCAAGTTTTTGGATAGGGGAATGATAATGATGAAATTGACATTTTAAAGAGATAATTTGCCTGAAGTAAGCAAGAGAATCAGAGCAAGAAAAGACTTAATAAAAAAAGGAATAAAAATTACCTACTCTATGGTAAAATCATAACTCCCTGCCTGTGTCCAGTTCAGATGTATCTGTGAGGTCAGATGGACCCCAATGTCAAGGTGACATTATTGAGGCAACAGATTTACTATGGCCCACCAACATAAAGAGACTACTTAGGTGATGCTTTTCCTAATATAGATCACAAACTGTCACAGTGGCAAGATACAGGAGTGACCAAGAGCTTTAATTATCCAGACATCTGGTAGAAATCTCACTCGGCAAGATGTGATAAATTCTTGCCTTGCTAGCAATTTCATCTTGTACAATTCTGCATTCTGTTTTGACCAATGAGAGAGAACTGATTGGTGAGATGGAAGAAACCTTGGCAGAAATTTTTTCTTGGAGTTTGTAACAAAAGAGGAGAGGGAAATTGGGCAGAGTCATCATTTACTATAGACTTTAGGAAAGCAGATTTCAAACATTTCAAATTAAAGATAGCTATGTTCACACAGAAACTCTAAAAGAGAACATGATTCAAGGACAAAAGAAAGTTATAAAATGAAAATTTGACAATACAATTGTGAGTAATCCAAATAAGGAAGAAAAGAAGAAAGAATCAAAATAAATCATGTAATTACAGAAGGAATAACAAATATACAAGGTGCAAGAAAGAGGGGGCAGCTGAGTGGTGCAATGGTTAGAGCACCAGCCTTGGAATTGGGAAGACTCATCATCCTGAGTTCAAATACGGCCTCAGAAACTTGCTAGCTATGGGATCCTGGATAAGGCACTGTTTGTCTTAGTTTCTTCACCTGTAAAATGAGCTAGGGAAGAAAATGGCAACCACTTCAGTGTCTCTGCCAAGAAAATCACAACTAGGCTCACAAAGAGTTGGACATGATTGAAAATGACTGAACAACAGTAAAAGACAACAACAAATCCTTGGTTTTAAAAACTTGATGTGTGAGACAGGAAAGAGAATAAGGAAGGGATAGATAGGCTCACCATTTGGAGAAGAAAGTATAATGTTAACAGATGCCTTTGAGAACACAAAATGAGAGAAAATAACGTGTGATTGATAAAAGTGCTGGACTGTGGAGTCAAAATTTTTGGGTTCAAAACTACATTCCATTTCTTATTATTTCTTTAGAAGAGTCATTTAAGTCTGGCCCTTTGTTTCTTAATTAAAAAAAAATATTTTAAAGGATGTTTGGCTTGATGAGCTCTAAGAATCTGTCCAGCTTTGAATGTATTAAACATGAAAAAGAGGAGATAAGAAAATAGTATGTGTGCATTGAACTGCCTTTAATGAATTTTAGATTCCTTACGTAGACAAATTATAAGCCAGGGTATTAAGCTAAATACCATTGTCAGTGATCTTTGAGGAATCATGAAGAATGGAAAAGATATAAAGTATAAACAGGCAAGAAATATTTCCCAAGAAAAATAATTCCAGAAAGCATAGATGTCGAATGATGGCTTGATAGCACTTTATATACAAAAGATCCAAGAACTTTTAGTTGACCATGAATTTAGTATTAACTCAGAATATAATATGCGTGCTAAGTAATTAAATAAATAAAAGACTCATGTTTTGGAAGTCAAAGTTCCATTGTATTCTGGATTAATCAGACCATTTTTGAGTTGCAGTGTGGTGCACTCCTTGGAGTCAGGAAGACCTCAATTCAAATCCATCTCTGACACGTAATATCTGAGAAATACTGGACATCACTTAACTTTTGAGAGTTTCAGTTTCCTCATGTATAAAATCTGTCAAAGGCACTACCTACTTCATGGGTTATTGTGAAGCCCAAATGATAGAAGGTAGGTAAAGCATCTATTAAGCATTTATTATGTGCCAGTCACTGTACTAAGTGCTCAGTATACAAAGACAAACAACTAAGGCAAGTTCCTGGCCTCAAAAAGTTTACATTCTAAAAGGGGCAGAAAATATAAGAGGGGCTGCTGGAAAGAGGAGGTTCTCTTTTGGGGGTAGAAGAGAACAGCAATAGGTAGAAGTAGAGAAAAAGGTCTGAATCAGGCAAGATAAATAAAAACACTGGACATTGGTCTCTGGGATGATTTCAGACTGAGACTAAGGTTCCACTGGGGAGACGGTTCCATTCAGATGATGTCTGAATGGAAAAGACATGGTTTGGAAATATAGAAAGAATTCTGTAACCCTTCAAGTGCTGTATAAATGTCAGCACTTTGGGGGGATCTGGGTACTACATTCTAACAACATTGATCTAGGCCCGGATTAAAAAAAATTTTTTTTATTGTATATATTTTAGATCCATTTGGCAATTTGGTAAATCAATGGATGTTTTCTCAAAATGGTATTTGTTCACTATATTTGTATCTAAAGGAAACACTAAATTTGAGTTAGAGGTTTGTGAAAAAAAAGATGTAATTATTATTTTTTTCATATCCAGGTGAGATGCTTTGTAAAATCTATCTGTGGATCTCCTGGGGATCCATGGATCCCAGGTTAACTCCAGAGCAGGGCCATTATGATCATGAAGGATATGAAAATGAGTTATTAGGGATGGCAGGGTAGCAGGCTTCTTTCTGCAGCTTTACAAGAAATTAGTAAGAAAGGGTTGATGTTTCAGGGAGGCAGATTTTGGATTAATATAAAAAGCATTCTAAGAGTTAAAGAATAATGAAACCCTTGCTGTACTTGGCCAAGCTCTTCTGAAACCTTCTTTGTGTTGTCTAAGGCAGGCACAGGGACAGAGAAGCGTCAGGAGGAGCATGGATATTTTTTACTTAGGATACATTGAGGAGGGAGACATTCTTCTGTTCTAATTGGAATAAACAGTCTGTCAGGGAGAAAAGGGCTTTAAGAACCAGAGGGGAAGAAGCTGCTGAGCACATCGCTGTGGTTTATGAGGCTTTGGGGAACTCTGTTGTATTTTATAACCTGTATGATTGATGGGCTGAAGCAACCACCAACCAGCTGTCATTTGGCTCTCACCAAATGAAATCTTAAATTGTAGTCTTGTTAATCAAAAGCATTCAGGGTTTAAATGGACAAAGCCGTGGTCAGGAAGAGATTGGTGCTTACACCTGGACCCTGCCTGTGATGTTCTCTGAAATGGGCTAAATTTCTATTTCTGACTCTTCTTTTTTTTCCATTTCTTCTCTGAATCTTTCTCTCTATTTTTTCTCTTCCCCCTTCCCTTCCTTCTTCTCCTTCCCTTCCTTCCTCCCTCCCTCCCTTCTTCCTTCCTTCCTCCCTCCTTTCTTCCCTCCCTCCTTCTCTCCTTTCCTCCCCTCCCTTTCCTCCCTCCTCCCTTCTCTCTCTCCTTCCCTCCCTCCCCTCCTTCCTTCTCTTCCTCCCTCCTTCTTTTCCTCCCTCCCTCCCTTCCTGCTCTCTATTTACTATAGATAAGCTGCACAACTGCCTTTCGATTCATGAGGTAGCTATAAACATTTTAATATAAAATGCTATAAAAATGTAAGCTTTTATTACTGTCATAAACTTCCCTAAATCTCAGCATTCACATGTGTGACATGAAGATAATGCATGTAGAACCTTCCCTGATACCTCCGTTTACTCTCCTCCCCCCAAAAACTAATCTTTCCTTTCTCTGAATCCCCTAAGTACCTGATCATCTCATTCTCATGACTCCTTATTCTGCCCTGTATTTGAACACTTGTCTTATTCTTACTACCTAAATGTAAACCCCATGAAGGTAAGAACCCTATCCTCTGGCTTGAAGGGTGTGCATCTGGAAAATGAGAGAGAAGAGAGATTGAGATGGGAATGGGACGTGGGAAGGCAGGATAATTCAGTGGTCAATGTGCTTTCTATGTTGAATAGTATTTAGAGAAAAAATATTCCATTAAAAGTGGCCAGCTTTAAAACTCCAGTAAATGACAGGATACATAAGAGATTAGCTTGTTGGGGTCCTTAGGAGCATCTGTTATTAATATCAGCAAATGCTTTTTAGAAATGACAGTAGAGCATTAGCACGGATATGAGAATGAATTTTAATGCCTTGCCATAAAGGAATTACTCCTGTCTAGGCTAGTTTCGTGTAAAAGGTGCTAACTTTAACATTAGTAGGTTTTTTGGGGGATGGCACCACTACTCCACGGGTGCCTTGCCTACTTGCCAGGGGTCAACCCAAGCTCCCAGATTGCCTCAGGCTGGGCACCTTTGGACAAGTGCCCTGGGGGAGGAGAAGGAGGGACTTTATTATTATTGGGTGATGATAATACAGGGAAAGGGCACATTATTGAGTACTAGGCAAAGGGAAATTAGCTTCCTCAGTCAAGTGTGACCCATTCCTAGCACTTATCGATTAGTTCAGTTCAAGGAACTGAGAAAGATAGAAATGAAAGACATCAGCTTGGAATAGTGTAAAGTAGTCTGGAGTTCCAAATTCTAGGTTCAAATTCTATCTCTTGCTCCCCTTGCAAACTTGGACAAATTGCTACAGCTCTATGTGTCACAGAATTCTTCATTTATAAAATAAGGGGATGACTCTGGTTTTATGAAGATCTCTGCTAGCTCTGAGATCTTGTAATGATGCAGTTTCCTGATTTTTGTGCTTGGTTTTTGTTTGCTTGTTTTTTCATTGCAAAGTGACAAAATGTAAACATCTTGAGGGAGTTTGTCGCAGAGACCATTTTATTTTGTCTTTATATCCCTAGTATGTAAGCATAGTATCGAGGCATGGTCTCTTGGCTGCTAGTTGACACTACAGTGTATAGAATGCTGGACCTGCAGTCAGGAAGTTTGCCTTCCTAAATACAAATGTGGACACAGACACATGTCACTTAATTCTGCCTCAATTTCCTCATCGTTTTTACAAATGAGGAAACTGAGGTCTAGAGAGATTGTCATTTATTTGCCCAGGATCTTCAGCAAATGTGTAAGGTGGATTTTGAACCCATATCTTCTGGATTCCAGGTCTGGTGCTTTATCTGTTATTTCATAATTCCTTTAGAAAATTAGCTCCTTGAAAGCAACCTTCTATTTTTTTTTTTTTTTTGGTAACATTAAAGACTTCATGATAAAACTCATTGGCACAGTGGATAGAAATATTGGGCAAGCCACTTAACATTGTTTGCACCAGTTTCCTCACCTGTAAAATTAAGAAGAAAATGGTAAACCACTCTAGTGTGGTTTTTGAAAAAAAAATCCTAAATGGGGGTCACGAAGAGTGAACATGATTGAAACACCTGAAAACAACAAACAGTAAATGTTTGATGAATGAATGTCCTGAGTAAATATGTATGGTGATGAAGTCTGGAAGAATCATGCTGATTCCTAATTGTTTCAATATGATGTTTCCAGGGTATGTCATTTTTTCATTTATTGATACAAGCGATTCTCTTACCCTTAGTACATGGTCCTCTTGGACTGATTTTCCAGTAATGAACATCTTTGAACTATGGAAGTCTGGTCCTTGAATGATAGAGGGATGGCATTGTTGATTCTGTACTTGAAATTTCTTTTGACTTCATGTAACTTGCCAGAAAATTATCATTCTCTGAATCGTTGAAACAAATCATAGACACAATCAATAATTTCATCCAAGAGAATGACAATAATGAGACAACATGCCAAAATTTGTGGGATGCGGCCAAAGCAGTAATTAGGGAAAATTTTATATCTCTAGATGCTTGCTTGCATAAAATAGATAAAGAGAATATCAATGAATTGGGCTCACAACTAAAAAAAAAAACTAGAAAAAGAACAAATTAAAATCCCCCAATTAAATACCAAATTTAAAATTCTAAAAATAAAAGAGATTAGCAAAATTTTTTGAAAGTAAGAACATTATTGAATTAATAAATAAAACTAAGAATTGGTTTTATGAAAAAACCCAACAAAATAGATAAACCTTTAGTTAATTTGATTAGAAAAAGGAAAGAGGAAAATCAAAATTGCCAACGATTATGGAGAGCAATTTGGAATTGTGCCCAAAGAGTTATCAAACTGTGCATATCCTTTGGTCTAGCAATGTTTCTATTGGGCTTATATCCTAAAGAGATCTTAAAGGAGAGAAAGGGACCCACATGTGCAAAAATGTTTGTGGCAGCCCTCTTTGTAGTCACAAGAAACTGGAAACTGAATGGATGCCCGTCAGTTGGAGAATGGCTGAATAAGTTATGGTATATGAATGTTTTTTAAAATTTTGTTAAAGCTTTTTATTTACAGAATATATTCATGGGTAATTTTTCATGTTCATGTCTACATGTTCATGTAAATCTCTCCAGGCATTCCTTAAAAAACAACCAGCAGGACAATTTCAGAGAGGCCTGGAGAGACTTACATGAATTGATGCTAAGTTAATTGACCAGAACTAGGAGATCATTATACATGGCAACAACAAGATTATTCAATGATCAATATTCTGATGGACATGAATCTCTTCAACAATGAGATGAGTCAAACCAATTCCCATGATCTTTCGATGAAGAAAGCCACTTACACCCAGAGAGAGGATAGTGGGAATTGAATGTGGATCATAACATAGCATTTTCACTGTTTTTGTTGTTGTTCATTTGCATTTTATTTTCTTTATCATTTTTTCCTTTTTGATTTGATTTTTCTTGTGCATCAAGATAATTGTATAAATATGTATGCATATATTGGATTTTACATATATTTCTACCATGTTTAACATATATTGGATTACTTGCCATCTTGGAGAGTGGCTGTGGGAAACAGGGGGAAATTGGAATACAAGGTTTTGTAAGGTTTAATGTTGAAAAATTATCCATGCATATGTTTTATAAATAAAAAGCTTTAATAAAAAATAAAATTAAAAAAAGAAATTTCCACTAAAGAAACTCGTACCAATTCAGTTAACCACTTTTCTGCAAGTTTTATTCTTAGAGATTTTCCAAAAGTAAATTGGTCAGATAACTTGACCAGGGTCATACAGGTAGTATATGTCAGACACAGGGTATGAAACCAGGTCTTTCTGTCTAAGATGCAAGCTATTAACTAAAACAATAATGCTGACTTTATTTCTATATTTTCCCATATTTCTATTATTTCCATACATCTTGAAATTTTATTCCTTTGTGTGGATTCTGTTGTTAAAATTTATGATTTTGTAAATCATTATTTTGGTAGTTTAGTAGAGTGTTAAAAAAAACCCTATAGCTTAATTTGGATAAGATCCTTATTTTTATTCAACTGATACAGCTGCATAATGAACACTGAATAGTTCTCACTTATATTTTCTTTAGTTCTGTGAAAAAATGTTTTCTAGTTGTATTTATAGAAGCACTATAAGTGTTCTGTCAGGTTAGTTCCCTGATATTGCATGCATTTTTTGTTATTATAAATGGTACTTCTCAATCCCTTGGTATTTGTTAGAAATATAGAGAAATACTGATGTTTTTAGATTTATTCTGTATCTTATTTTGTTGTAATAGTTATCTTGATCAATTTCTCTTTCATTCCTTAAAATTTTACATAAAATATAATACTATTTACCAATAAAATTTTTTTTTCACTAAAAAAAAAAGAAAATCATCATTCTCATCAGTATCACTAGCAAGTTATGGTATGGAAAGCCTACTTCTAAGCATTATCTCATTTGATCCTCAAAACAATCCTGGGAACTAAATGTTATCCCTATTTTACTATTGAGGAAACTGAAACACACAGAGATCAAGTGACTTGCTCAGGCTCAAACAGCAAGTATCAGGATTTGAATTTGGGTCTTACTGACGCCTGATAAAGTCCTACTCATTGGGCTGCATAGGACAAGTGTGCATCATCCACTTTTTGATCATGTAATGGAGCAGGGCATTAGCAATAGCTCTTTGTATTGTATTTTACTTATTGTTTCCATTTGGGAATTGCTTTCTGGTATTTCTTGGGCAGGACTATGTTTTCTTTTCTTTTTTTTTTTTTTTAATTTTTTATTTAATAATTACATTATATTGACACTCATTTCTGTTCCGATTTTTTTTTTCCCCTCCCTCCCTCCACCCCCTCCCCTAGATGGCAAGCAGTCCTTTATATGTTGGATATGTTGCAGTATATCCTAGATACAATATATGTTTGCAGAACCGAACAGTTCTCTTGTTGCGTAGGGAGAATTGGATTCAGAAGGTATAAATAATCCGGGAAGAAAAACAAAAATGCAGATAGATCACATTCGTTTCCCAGTGTTCTTTCTTTGGGTGTAGCTGCTTTTGTCCGTCATTTATCAATTGAAACTCAGGTCTCTTTGTCAAAGAAATCCACTTCCATCAAAATATGTCCTCATACAATATCGTTGTCGAAGTGTATAATGATCTCCTGGTTCTGCTCATTTCACTTAGCATCAGTTCATGTAGGTCTCTCCAAGCCTCTCTGTATTCATCCTGCTGGTCATTTCTTACAGAACAATAATATTCCATAACATTCATATACCACAATTTACCCAGCCATTCTCCAATTGATGGGCATCCATTCATTTTCCAGTTTCTAGCCACTACAAACAGGGCTGCTACAAACATTTTGGCACATACAGGTCCCTTTCCCTTCTTTAGTATTTCTTTGGGATATAAGCCCAATAGAAACACTGCTGGGTCAAAGGATATGCACATTTTGATAATTTTTTGGGCATAATTCCAGATTGCTCTCCAGAATGGTTGGATTCGTTCACAACTCCACCAACAATGCATTAGTGTCCCAGTTTTCCCGCATCCCCTCCAACATTCATCATTATTTTTTCCTGTCATCTTAGCCAATCTGACAGGTGTGTAGTGGTATCTCAGAGTTGTCTTAATTTGCATTTCTCTGATCAATAATGATTTGGAACACTCTTTCATATGAGTGGTAATAGTTTCAATCTCATCCTCTGAAAATTGTCTGTTCATATCCTTTGACCATTTATCAATTGGAGAATGGCTTGATTTCTTATAAATTTGAGTCAGTTCTCTATATATTTTGGAAATGAGGCCTTTATCAGAACCTTTAACTGTGAAAATGTTTTCCCAGTTTGTTGCTTCCCTTCTAATCTTGTTTGCATTAGTTTTATTTGTACAAAGGCTTTTTAATTTGATGTAATCGAAATTTTCTATTCTGTGATCAGTAATGGTCTCTAGTTCATCTTTGGTCACAAATTTCTTTCTCCTCCACAAGTCTGAGAGATAAATTATTCTATGTTCCTCTAATTTATTTATAATCTCGTTCTTTATGCCTAGGTCATAGACCCATTTTGATCTTATCTTGGTATATGGTGTTAAGTGTGGGTCCATGCCTAATTTCTGCCATACTAATTTCCAATTATCCCAGCAGTTTTTATCAAATAATGAATTCTTTTCCCAGAAGTTAGGGGCTTTGGGTTTGTCAAACACTAGATTGCTATAATTGACTATTCTGTCTTGTGAGCCTAGCCTTTTCCACTGATCCACTAATCTATTTCTTAGCCAATACCAAATGGTTTTGGTGACTGCTGCTTTATAATATAATTTTAGATCAGGTACAGCTAGGCCACCTTCATTTGATTTTTTTTTCATTAATTCCCTTGAGATTCTCGACTTTTTATTGTTCCATATGAATTTTGTTGTTATTTTTTCTAGATCAATAAAATATTTTCTTGGAAGTCTGATTGGTATAGCACTAAATAAATAGATTAGTTTAGGGAGTATTGTCATCTTTATTATGTTCGCTCGGCCGATCCAAGAGCACTTAATATTTTTCCAATTATTTAAGTCTGACTTTATTTGTGTGGAGACTTTTTTATAATTTTGCTCATATAATTCCTGACTTTCCTTTGGTAGATAGATTCCCAAATATTTTATGGTATCAACAGTTATTCTGAATGGAATTTCTCTTTGTATCTCTTGCTGTTGGGTTTTGTTGGTGATGTATAAAAATGCTGAGGATTTATGGGGATTTATTTTGTAGCCAGCTACTTTGCTAAAATTATGAATTATTTCCAATAGCTTTTTGGTAGAATCTCTGGGGTTCTCTAGGTATACCATCATATCATCTGCAAAGAGTGATAGTTTGGTTTCCTCATTGCCTACTCTAATTCCTTTTATATCTTTCTCGACTCTTATTGCCGAGGCTAGTGTTTCTAATACGATATTAAATAATAATGGTGATAGTGGGCAACCTTGCTTCACTCCAGATCTTACTGGGAAAGGTTCCAGTTTTTCCCCATTGCATATGATGCTTACTGATGGTTTTAAATATATGCTCCTGACTATTTTAAGGAAAAGTCCATTTATTCCTATGCTCTCAAGTGTTTTTATTAGGAATGGATGTTGGATTTTATCAAATGCTTTTTCTGCATCTATTGAGATGATCATGTGGTTTTTGTTTGTTTGGTTATTGATATAGTCAATTATGCTAATAGTTTTCCTAATATTGAACCAGCCCTGCATTCCTGGTATAAATCCTACTTGGTCATAGTGTATTATCCTGGTGACAATTTTCTGTAATCTTTTTGCTAATATTTTATTTAAGATTTTAGCATCAATATTCATTAGGGAGATTGGTCTATAATTTTCTTTCTCTGTTTTCAGCCTACCTGGTTTAGGTATCAGTACCATATCTGTGTCATAAAAGGAGTTTGGTAGGACTCCTTCAATCCCTATTTTTTCAAATAGTTTATATAACATTGGAGTTAATTGTTCTTTAAATGTTTGGTAGAATTCACATGTAAATCCATCTGGTCCTGGGGATTTTTTCTTAGGGAGTTGATTGATAGTTTGTTCTATTTCTTTTTCTGAGATGGGACTGTTTAGGATATTTACTTCTTCCTCTGTTAGTTTGGGCAAGCTGTATTTTTGGAGGTATTTTTCTATTTCATTTAAGTTGTCGAATTTATTGGCATAAAGTTGGGCAAAGTAACTCCTAATTATTGCTCTAATTTCCTCTTCGTTAGTGGTGAGTTCTCCCTTTTCATTTTTAAGACTAACAATTTGATTTTCCTCTTTCCTTTTTTTAATCAGATTTACTAAGGGTTTGTCTATTTTGTTGGTTTTTTCATAGAACCAACTCTTAGTTTTATTAATCAATTCAATAGTTTTTTTACTTTCAATTTTATTGATCTCACCTTTTACTTTTAGAATTTCAAGTTTAGTGTTTGACTGGGGGTTTTTAATTTGTTCCTTTTCTAGCATTTTTAATTGCAAACCCAATTCATTGACCTTCTCTTTCTCTATTTTATACAAATAGGCCTCTAGAGATATGAAATTTCCCCTTATTACCGCTTTGGCTGCATCCCATACATTTTGGTATGATGTCTCATTATTATCGTTTTCTTGGGTGAAGTTATTAATTATGTCTATGATTTGCTGTTTTACCCAATCATTCTTTAGTATGAGATTATTTAGTTTCCAATTATTTTTTGGTCTACTTCCCCCTGCTTTTTTGTTGAATGTAATTTTCATTGCATCGTGGTCTGAAAAGGATGCATTTACTATTTCTGCCTTACTACATTTGAGTTTGAGGTTTTTATGTCCTAATATATGGTCAATTTTTGTATAGGTTCCATGAACTGCTGAAAAGAAAGTGTATTCCTTTCTGTCTCCATTACATTTTCTCCAGAGATCTATCATATCTAGCTTTTCTAGTATTCTGTTTACCTCTTTGACTTCTTTCTTATTTATTTTCTGGTTTGATTTATCTAATTCTGAGAGTGCAAGGTTAAGATCTCCCACTATTATAGTTTTACTGTCTATTTCTTCTTGCAGCTCTCTTAGTTTCTCTTAAGAATTTAGATGCTACTCCACTTGGTGCATATATGTTTAATATAGATAGTGCTTCATTATCCATGCTACCCTTTAGCAAGATATAGTGTCCTTCCTTATCTCTTTTAATTAGGTCAATTTTTGCTTTAGCTTGATCTGAGATCAGGATGGCTACCCCTGCTTTTTTGACTTCACCTGAAGCATAGTAGATTTTGCTCCAACCTTTTACCTTTAACCTGCATGTATCTCCCCGCTTCAGGTGTGTTTCCTGTAAACAACATATTGTAGGATTCTGGCTTTTAATCCATTCTGCTAACCGCTTCCTCTTTATGGGGGAGTTTACCCCGTTCACGTTTATGGTTAGAATGACCAATTCTGTATTAGTTGCCATCTTGTTAACCCCGGTTTATGCTTTCCTCCCTTCTTTCTCCTTTCCCCCCCTTCCAAGTCTCACAGCCCTCCCTTTTTAGTGTCCCTCCCCCCGCCTTAGAGTTCCTCCCCCTATCTTACCCCTTTCCCTCCCAGTTCCCGTATTCCCTTCCGCTTAGCTTATTCCTTCCCTTTCCACTTTTCCCTTCTCACTTTTCAATGAGATGGGAGAAGTTTCACCATAGATTGAATATGTCTTAAGATTTTTCACTTAAAGCCAATTCTGAAGGCAGTAAGATACCCACTATATTCATCCCCCTCCATTCTTTCTCTCAGATATAATAGGTTTCCTATGCCTCTTCATGAGATGTACTACCCCCACTTTACCCTTTTTCTGGTACAATGTCCTTTCCACATCAATTTCTAGAACAAGGTATACATGTATTCTTTATACATCTATATAGTCAAAATATAGTTCCCAAGATTAATCTTTACCTTTTTAGATTTCTCTTGAGTTCTATATTTGTAGATCAAACTTTTTGTTAAGTTCTGGTTTTTTCATCAGAAATAGATGAAATTCGCTTACTTCGTTGAATGTCCATCTTCTTCCCTGGAAAAAGATGCTCATTCTCGCTGGGTAAGTTGTTTTTGGTTGCATACCAAGTTCCTTAGCCTTTCGGAATATCATATTCCAGGCCCTTCGATCTTTTAATGTGGATGCTGCCAGATCCTGGGTGATCCTTATTGTGGCTCCTTGATACTTGAATTGGGTTTTTCTAGCCGCTTGCAATATTTTTTCTTTCATCTGAGGGTTCTGGCATTTGGCCACTATATTCCTTGGTGTTTTGATTTTAGGATCCCTTTCAGTGGGTGATCGATGAATCCTTTCAATGTTTATTTTTTCCTCTGTTCCTATGACTTCTGGGCAGTTCTCTTTGATTATTTCCTGGAAGACAGTGTCCAGGCTCTTTTTTTCATCATGTTTTTCTGGGAGTCCAATGATTCTCAGATTGTCTCTCCTGGATCTGTTTTCCAGGTCTGTTGTCTTCCCCAGAAGGTATTTCACATTTTTCTCCATTGTTTGATTTTTTTGGATTTGCTTGACTGATTCTTCTTGTCTCCTCGAGTCATTCAATTCCACTTGTTCAATTCTGATTTTCAGTGAAGTATTCTCTTCACTCACTTTTTTAAAATCTTTCTCTAATTGTCCAATTGAGTTCTTTTGTTCTGTGGAATTTTTTTCCATTTCGCCAATTTTGTTTTTTAGAGAGCTGTTTTCTGTTTCCAGTTCACTAATCCTATTTTTCAAGGATTTTACTTCTTTATCCACTCTCTCTTTAACTTTCTCCAGGCTCTTTTCCCATTTTTCTTCTAGCTCCCTTGTGAGAGCCTTTTTAATCACTTCTATGAGGTTCATCTGTGCTGAGGAACAGACAATCTCCTCCTTTGGGGAATCACCTGGGGACTGCCTGTTTTTAGTCTCCTCAGGATTTAGAGTCTGCTCTCTATCTGTATAGAAGCTGTCAAGGGTTAAAGTCCTCTTCAGCTTCTTGCTCATTCTGTCTATTAATCAGAGACAAACTACCAAAGAAAAACAGAAAAAACTGGAGTCTTTCTTTGGGGGGGGGGGGCTGGGTGTGTTATCGAGCTTCCTCTACAGACTGCAGGGGGCAGCAGTGAGGCACTAGCAGGACTGTGCTGCGCCTGCGCTCTGAGATCCCAGAGCGTGCTGAGTCACTGAGGGGGGGGAAGAGGGGGGGCGGCCAGGTCCTGAGAGACTCCGGCTGTTTGCGGTTGTGTTCTTCAGCCCCGGTGTTTTTAGCTTCTCTGCTGGGTTGTTGACTGGCTGCAGGTTCCAAACCTGTAGCGAAGCTCTCCCCGCAGAGACGGCTGCGATCACTCTCCACCCCTTCTCCAGTCTGCTCCCGTGCTCTCACTGCCGCTGCCCGCCGCCTGCGCCCGATCTAAAACCGCCCCAGCCCTCCAGTAAAGACAGACCTTTCTTGGCGGATCTCAAGGATGGCTTCTCTTGGTAACTATTTGTGGGTTTTTTTCAGTCAAGCATTGATTCAGAGGCTTGTAATGAAGTGGATAGTGAGAGAAAGCGCGGAGCTTATGCAACTGTGAGCCTCCTCTCCGCCATCTTAACCGGAAGTCGACTATGTTTTCTGAGTCCTAAATTCTAAAAAAATCTCATTTGGGAAATTGGGAAAGAGAATGATAATTCTCCTGCAAGAATTAATTTAAGGTTAAAAATAAGCACAGAATCATTACTGGTTCATAGGAATCCACTGATATTGATTTCAAAACAAGAGCAGGAAATGGTGACTGTTGGGAGTTGAAGGTTAAGGTTGATATTTCAGGGACAAGAAATAAGAGAGACATAATCATGGTGTAATTAGTCACCCTGATTTGTAACTATAGCTATGTTATAAGTGTGTTCACGGCCCTATCTGCTGTGGATGGTGAGTCATTCTTGCAAAGAAAATAAATAATAATAAATTTATAAGCATAGTATATTTCATAAAGTGGTCTTTCAAGAAATAATAAGTTTTGGAAGTAAAATAAGTCCTTATATTGACCATTTCAACATGTAATTCTGTGTGATGTTAACCTTGCTAGAAGATCTAAATGTCAGGTTATTTGAATATTTCTCAATAATGTACACTGGGCTTCTCTACTATTTGGATATTTATTGTAAGCTAGCAAACTTGATATTTCTTATATATTAAACAAACTTCTTTAAAGATAGATCCATAATAATGGGTAGAATATGAAGAATGTTCAAAGTATTTTAAGAAAGATAAGGGAAATCAGTAAGTATGTTTTAAATCACTGTCATAAAATATTGGTTCATTATTATTATAAACCATGAATTTATTATATCATTTTAAAAATAGAAAACCTCTGAAATTTTTAGCATAATTATCACAGAAAAAAATGATCTATTGTTTATTATTATGAGCACTTATTATTTAAAACACATAAATACTATGAAGAATAAAAATTATTTGATTTAGATAATTCCTGAGAATTTCCAGGAATTCTGAATTCTTATTCACAAATCTCAAAGATTAATATTTATTAGGAAAAATGGTACTTTCTTCAGCTAAAATGGCCCCAGCAAGGGAAGTTCCCATTATCACCATTTTCTTTTGGATGCAGCTCTCTCTATAAGGCCCAAACTCAGTCAGCCAATAAACTTCAATTAAGTTCTCATTATGTGCTAGACATAGACTTCAGCACTAGATATACAAAGAAAGATAAAAAATGTTCATTACTTTCAGTAACCTCACATTTTCATGGGGAAGACAATAATGAAAACAATATGTACAAACATAGATGCAAGATAAAATGAAGATATCAATAGAGTGCTATAGGCTAGTGTGCTTGGATTTCTGTAACTATCTTGACAAGCCAAAAGGAAACTTCTTCCCTCTTATTCCACTTTTCTCCTGCTCCTCTGCCCAATTCACTTAGAAGATAATGGTATGCTTCAAAAAAGTTTCTTTTCCTGGCCAACAATTGAAATTTTATTTCTGGGTTCCAGGCCCAAGTTATCTGGTACAAGTTGTTAAACTAATAGATGAATTAAGGCTATTGCAAAATGTATCCAATTCTCTTTCTTCTCAAGGTATTGTTGGATATTGAGAACAGTCAATTCATTAGTGCTCATGGTCTTTACCTCAAATGGACTTCATGGTAGTTCTTTGTGTCTCCTATTCCAGAGCCCGTCTTCCAAACTTCCCTATTTTTGTTGAGGGAACCACAATCCTCTTATGTTACCCAAACTTACAATCTTAGAGTGTTCCTTGATTCTTCCCCTTTTTTCACCCTGCCATATCTTGCCAGTTACCATATTTTATTGATTGTACGAATGGAGTGAATAATACTCCAGCAAAAGTGAGCAACACAGGCTACAGAAAGAGACAGTGACTGGAGAGGACCTTTGTTGAATTTTTGCATTTATCTTGACTTCCACAATGACTGTATTGACTTTAGGATTGTAATTTTGTATAACTTTCTGAGGCAAACAACAAGCAACTAGCATAGTTAGTATACCTTGTTTTTTTTTTTTTTTTTTTATAAAATGTCCTCTATTTTCCTTTATTAATTATGAGTTCATTAGGAACTTTGCCCTCCTTATGATGTCATAATAAAACTATTCCCCTTGAATGGAAGACGGGTTTGAGCCCATGACTTCATTACAGAAGATGCTGTGCATTCTTGAGTTCAAGAACCTCATCAATACCTCTGAAATTTCTTTTGTATTACTTTCTTCTCTCTTTTAAAAAATTTTCTGATTCTGTTTATATTTTCTTTTGTACTGTTTTCTTTTTTGTATAAAGCTTTTTATTTTCAAAATATATGGACAGATAATTTTTCGACATTGACCTTGCATAGGCTTGTGTTCTAAATTTTCTCCTCCTTCCCCCTACCCCTTCCCTAGATGGAAAGCAATCCAATATGTTAAACATGGTAGAAATATATGTTAAATCCAATATATGTAAACATAATTATATCAATGTCTTGCTGCATAAGAAAAATCAGATCAAAAAGTGTGGTGTTCTTCTTCTTTAAAATATAATGATTCTCTCTGGGAGCAGGTTTTTTGGGGAGGTTTTCTGGAGGCAGCCTTAGTTTCAGTTAAAAGTAATAATCACCCAAATGCAGCCAGGTGCTAAAAGTTTAGATCTTTTATTGCTTCTTCCAAAATAGCCCGGTTAGTTTTTCTTAGCGGCCTCTCTCTCTCCTTGGTTCTAAGAGCTCTTGCAGCTTTGTCCTTTGCTTTTGCCTCTGCTTTCTTCAGCCTCCAGCCAGCACAAAGGTGAATCTGTCTTGCCTCCAAAAGAAGGCTTCTGGCTCTCAATTTCCCAGAGTGCTCAATGTCTGTCCCAGAGTGCTCCTCTCCAACCCCTGGGAATGTTCCGAAGTAAAACTCACTAACCTGAAGCTAAGAACCTCTTAATATATGATCTCTTAAAGGTTGACTCCTCCTTCTGGAGGCAGGGATTAAGAGAGATGTGAATTCGGATATCTCATACTAAACCCTGAAATCTCCCAAATGTGTGAACTCCAATGAGTACTTAAATACATTAGTGAGCTAGAGCATTCACTAAGTACCATGCTAAATTAGCACTTTGTAAGGATTCCAACAAGAAAGGGAAGAAAATGACTAAGAAAAACAAAATGCAAGTGAACAACAACAAAAAGAGTGAGAATGAATGTTATGTTTTGATCTATACTCAGTTCCTACAGTTCTCTCTCTGGGTGTAGTTGGCTCTCTTCATCACTAAATCATCTCATTGTTGGAAAACATCACAACCATCAGAATTGATGGTCCTATAATATTGATGTTGCCATTTATAATAATGTTCTGGTTCTGCTTATTTTACTTAGCATCAGTTCATGTAAGTCTCTCCAGACCTCTCTAAAATCATCCTGCTGATAGTTTTTATAGAATAATAATATTTTATGACATTCATATACCATAACATATTCTGCCATTCCCCAACTGATAGGCATCCACTCAGTTTCCAGTTTCTTACCACTACAAAAAGGGCTGCCACAAACATTTTTGCACATCCCACTTTCTTTTCTTAAGTTATATATCCCTACCCTATTTTATATCCTTCTCATTTCACACTTGCATTATACCAATAGCCTTTTCTTTGGGATCCCTGATTTTATTATCTCCCTCATCTAATCTGTGTGGGATGACAACCCCTAACTCAAAATGACTACTTAGAAATTTCTCAAAAAGTAAAGAACAGAAGCTGGGTTTTTCTTTTTCTTTTTTCTTCTTCTTTTTTTTTTTTTTTTTGCATACCCATTGCTTTGCACAGTTTCTTGAACATAATAGGGTTTCATACATTTTTGTTGAATTCAAATGAATGTAATGCTAACAGTATTTAGAGTGAGCTACCATATTTGTATCAGTTTGTTCTTGCTAACATAGGGGAACCTGCTTGCTAGTGATTATGTCTCTAAGGAAGGGTAACATCAAAATTTTTCTTGTGCTAATGAAAAAACCCCTCCATATTATCCAATAAGGATTCCCCTCCCCCCCCTTTTTCCCCTCCTTAAGTCCAACAAGTATCATTCAGTAGTTATGAAAAATAATACTATGCTGGTTGTTGTATTTATTCCCCTATGGTGATTGCATTGGAAGAGTGACTAGTTTAATCACAGTTGTAAAGTATCTATTGATTAAAGCACTTAGCTTGATGGCGTAGATCTGTTACAGAGGCTCTTCCCTTTGTTCTTTTCAGACTTACAAATCATTTAGCATTCTTGGGTACTCTTGATGGTATTAGCAATCATAAACTCTCCTGAGCTATGGCCTTTTCTCTGGGAATTGGTCCATCATCTTAGTTTTTAAGTATTCTTCCTTTTTTTTTTTAAATAAACAATGCTTAATTTTTTTCTAGGAAGCTGATTTGGTGATCAAATCCTATATTTTTCATTCTTTTGATTGAAGTTGGCTTCAGCTTTCCATATTCTATATTCTAGAATATATATATTATATATATGCATTTATATATACTATATTGCCTTCAATTCTAATTGTGTGCTTGTGGGTACACAGAAGCTCACTTCTTGTCTACTTATAAGATTATTTTTGCTATGGTATTGAAAGTTGACAATAATATGTCTGGATGAGTTGAAGTTGCTATTCTTCCATGTTGGTATTCTTTTAATTCTATGTACTTATAATCTGTTCCATAATTTTTCAATTTTTCTGGGAAATTTTCTGGCATGATTTATGAACTTATTATGATTGGATTCTTTTCTTCATAGTTTTCAAAAAAAAAAACCTGATAATTGTTAGTTTTCTGGATTGTTTTCCTTCTTCTGTGGTTACCATTCTATTTAGGAAAATATTTGTACTTTTCTTCAATTTCATTGTTTTAGTCTATATACTCCATGGATATTTGTAAATAGCAATTTGTTTAAACTTGCTTAGTAACTTTAAATTAATTAATTTCAATGCACAAAATATCACTTTTCAGTTATTCCATCTTAAGTCCTCAATTATGGAGCTATTCCTCAATTAATGGACATTGTTTTGATTTTCAATTCTTTGGTACCACAAAAAGGGTTGGTATATATATATATATATATATATATACATACATACATATAGTATAAATTGGTCCTTTCTCCTTTTCTTTGATCTTTTTGGGATACTAGTAGTAGTAGTATTGCTAGGTCAAAGGGCATGCACAATTTTTTAGCCTTTTGGGTGTAGCTCCAAATTGTTTCCAGAATGGTTGGACCTATGAACAGTGTGTTGTTGTTCCATTTTTTCTACATTCTCTCTAGCATTTGTCATTTTTCTTTTTTGTCATGTTAGCCAATCTGGGTGAGGTGATATTTCAGAATTAATTTGCATTTCACTAACCAGTAGTGACAGAGTATTTTTTTCATGTGATTATTGCTAGCTCTGATTTCTCCAGAAAACTGCTTGTTCATATCCATTGATAATTTATCAATTGGGGAATGGCTCTTTTTTTTTTTTTTTAATAAATTTACTTAGTTCCCTATATATTTGAAAAATTAGGCCTTTATCAGAGAAACTTTCTGTAAAGTTCCCCATCCATCCACCTAGTATCTTACTTTGACTGTATTGATTTTGTTTGTATAAAACTTTTAAATTTAGAATAATCAAAATTATCTGTTTTATTTTCTGTTATCCTTTCTATCTTTTGTCTTGTCATAAACACTTCTCTTAGCCATCGATCTGATAGATACATCTTTCCATGCTTCCCTAATTTACTTATGATACAATCCTTTATGTATATCTCAATCATTTATCCATTTCGACCATTATTTTGGTATATAGTACTAGATGTTGGTCTATGCCTACTTTGTTCCACACTGCTTTCTAGTTTTCCTAGAAATTTTAGTCAAATGATGTATTCTAAACAAAAGCCTGGGGATTTCTGTTTATCAAAGACTGATTTATTATTGTGTATGATATAACTAATTTATTCCATTGATCCACCATTCTATTTCTTAGTAAGTTCTAGATTGTTTTTATGATTACTGCTTTTTAATATAGTTTGAAATCAGTTATTGCTAGGACATCTTCCTACACATTTTCCCCCACTGATTCTCTCAACATTTTTAATCCTTTGTACTTTCAGATGAATTTTGTTACCATTTTTTTCTAGCTCTATAAAATAATTCTTTGATAATTTGATTGGTCTGGCAGTGAATATGTAAATTACCTCAGGTAAAATTGTCATTTTTATTATATCAACTCAGTCTACTCATGAGCAGTTCTTTAGATCTATCTTTCTTCATGTGAAGTGTATTTTATAATTGTATTTATATAATCCCTAAGTTTCTCTTGACCGATAGACTCCCAATTATTTTACATAATCTGCAGGGTTTTTTTAAGTGAAATTTCTCTTTTTATTTCTTCTTACTGGGTTTTGTTAATAATATATAAAATACTGTGATTTCTTTGGATTTATTTTGTATCCTACAACTTTGCTAAGGTTGCTCATTGTTTCAACTAGTTTTAGTTGATTCTTTAAGGTTTTCTAAATATACCATCATATCATCTGTAAAGAGTAATAGTTTAGTTTCCTTATTGCCTATTTTTATTCCTTCAATATTTTTTTTCTTGTTTTATTGTTATAGCTAACATTTCTGTACAACATTGTGTAATAATGGTAATAATGAGTATCTTTGAGTCACTCCTAATTTTATTGAGATGGTTTCAAATTTAGCTCTATATAAATATATTCTATTTAACATTTTAACATAGGATCAATTTATTCCCACATTTTCTAGTGTTTAATAGGAAAGCAGTTGTATTTTGTCAAAAGCTATTGTATGCATATGTTGAGAAATGATGCTTTGTTGTTTTTGTTTTTGGATATGATTAATTAAGTTTTTAGTTTTCCTAATATTAAATCAGCCCTGCATTCCTGGTGGATTTGTATAAATCCCAAATGATTATAGCATATGATCTTTGTGATAAATCATTATTATCTCCTTGCTAGCATTTAAAAAAAATTGCATTGATATTTGTTAAGGAAATTGGCTTGAGAGGAATATTGAGGTTCTCTTTTGACTACTTACTCTGTCATCTTCTTAGAAGTCACATTTAAGAATTTCAAATTTCTCCCCTTAAAGTTGAAGAGAAGAAGTTAAAACATTGTTTGTATCCAGATCAAGTTCAAGTATCACTCACATATATTTATGATTATATTGTGGTATTTTCTTCATTTTTAAAAAAGAAAATGTGTTTAACTGATATGAAATGCTCTTCAAATATTTCACCCTTTTTAATCTGGTTGGTCTACATGTTTTGTGTACATTAGAATACTTTTAAAGAAAGACCATTACTTGCCATAGTGTCTGGTGTGTAGTAAGCACTAAAAGTTTGGGGAATCACTAGGTGTGCTGGTCTGTTAACTACATGTGATATATATATAAAATGAATGGAAGGGAATGATTTTTCCCAAGTCCTATCAGTGAAGAAAAGTGTAGATAAGATTGCTTTTGGCTGGAATAGATGGATACTAAAGTTAAATTATGAGATTTTTCTGATCCCTTCCTCTGAGAGTGATTTAATATTTGAATGACTCTTGAGTTATGTGAAGGATAACAGAAAAATTCAACAATATTAAATGATTGTACTGTATCACTTTATTGAATACCAAAAATTATTTATTTGTTCCAGGTCATTGTCTGAAAATTATCACAGCATGCTCTTTTTGTTAAGTGATTTTTAATTCATAGAGTATAAAAAAACATAGAGTATTTAAAAAACTGAAATGTGTTAGGCACTGAACAAGTCCAAGTCATTACTTTCAGGTAAAAGAATAAAATAAGGAATAAAAAAATGAGTATATAATTATAAAACAAAGCACAATTTGATAAGTGCTTTGCAGAAGCACAAGCAAATGATCTGGGAGTTCAGAAGGGAGAGAAATCACAAAAGCACAGAAGGTAAGTGAAGATTATAGATGACAGGGGAGAGGTTGGACAATAATAGAGAGAAGAAAAAAGAAAAATTTTATATTTGTTTACTTTTTTTGGTTGTTGAAGCTTTTTATTTTCAAAACATATGCAAGGATAATTTTTCACCATTGACCCTTGCAAAACCTTGTGTTCCAATTTTCCTCCTTTCCCCCATCTCCTTATATTATATTTAGAGAAATCAATTAGTAAATGTTTATGGAACAAGTTTAAGTGGTTGTATTGATATTCAATATTAAGTGAAACTTTTTTTTTAAAGGCCACATGAAGTGAGAAACATCTTACAAGAGTCTTAAAGGACAGCTATTAGTTCAACTAGTGAAGGTGGAGGAAGAAGGACATGTTTTCAATGATTTTTAATCATAGACAATAGTGAAGCATGGAGGTGGAAAAGTGTGAACTTTATTAAAGAATATATGTGTGTGTATACATAATATATACAATGTGCATATATATAATGTACATATTTACACATGTACATGCATGTATGTGTATATACACACACGCTGTATATATACATAGTTGCTTCCATGTTGTTTCTACGATGGGAATGTGAAGTTTTTGAGAAAAGAGATTGTTTTTGCCTTTTCTTGTATCTCCAGTACTTAACACAGTGTTTAACACATATCAGGGTTCCTCAAACTATGACCCCGCGGGCCAGATGCAGCAGCTGAGGACTTTATCCCCCTCACCCAGGGCTATGGAGTTTCTTTATTTAAAGGCCCACAAACCCAAGTTTTTGTTTTTACTATAGTCCAGCCCTCCAACACTCTGAGGGACAGTGAACTGGCCCCCTATTTAAAAAGTTTGAGGACCCCTGGAAGTAGTTGATTTGACTTGAGTAGTGGGAGATTGGGAGCAGCTATTGGAGAAGTGGATAGAAGGCTGGGTCTGGATTCAGGAAAACTCATCTGACTTCAGACACTTACTAACTGCCTGACTCTATGCAAATTACTTAATCCAATCTCAGTTTCCTTATCTGTAAAATGAGCTGGAAAAGTAAATGGCAAACCACTCCAGTGTCTTTGCCAAGAAAATCCCAAATGGAGTCGCATATTATTGCAAACAATCAGACACCAAGAAATGACAAAAAGTTGGAGATTAAAGATAGAAAGATAGATTTGTTTATTAATAGAAATCATTTGCATTTATTTTTTATGTGCTCTCATTCTTGGGAACCCAGAGGAATGAAGTGTTATATTCTTAGCCTTTTGTTCTTCAGGGATTCCAGCTTGAGCTCTCTACCACCCTGCCCTCCTCTGCACCCCACAAATAGTTTTCAGCACATGATGAGTCAGAGGCGCAAAGAGCAAGTATTATAGGTAATGAGGCCACAAATCAGTAACCCAACCAGCTGTAATCTCCAAATCTAACTTCCTCACTCTTGCCTGGGCTTCTCAAGCCTGGTGACTGACAGGCCAGCCAGCTGAGCTCTAGCCAGAATGGACATGAAGGCAGCAGCACCTCCCAGCTGGTGCTGAGCTTTGCATTGACTAATGCAGTGACCCAGCTTTCAGCAGCCCAGCTGGTTTAGATTAGTGGAAAGGAAGGCTTTCCTCTGCCAGGATTCCAAGCAAGACCACAGGGAAACTCCACACAATTGGAAAGCTAAATCACTAACTCAAAGACATTAGAGAAGTCAAGACTTGTTCTCTTTCCCCAAGTCTAATCTCCTTACCAGAGGAGAAGTGGACACCCCCCAGTATAGGCTACAATCATGGCAATAACCACTCCAGGGCGATAGCCTCATCAACTTTTTTTAAGCTGGCAAGCAGAGTTCTAACCGTCAGTCACCAGGTTTGAATGAAGCTCTGTTTCTGGGATATGTTGGGGACTGGGCAGGGACAACTGGGAATGGGAAAATTCACTTTGAGTGTAGCCATTACTGGAAAACAGGGGATAGAGAGACTGACACTATAGATTTAGAGTCAGAGGAATGGACATCCATGAAGAAGAAATGTCTCCTGGGACAGTGCTGTAGGTGCCGTCTAAGTTTCAGCATACACAGCCCAGATCACTCTATCCTAGTTATAACTCTGCTGGCAGGTAATTCCTCCATCGCTTTCTCAATGTCCAAGAATCTTGCCCACGACAATCCTCAAATCTTCATCACTATCTCTGCCTTTCAATCAAATTTAAGGGGGAAGAGAAGTTATCATGGTGAAATGAACTTATGAAAGCTTTTCTCCATCTCTCTCTTCACCAGATCTTGGTATTTGGCAAGAATTTTCAACAGGAACATTAATGCAGACTAATAGTGAGTCAAACAAACAGATCAGGATATTTCACAGTAACAAACTGGTAATCATGAGATCTGAGTTCCAGTCCTTATTCTGTCACTCTCTAGTTCTATTTCTCTCTGTGTCTCTCTTTTCTTTACATTGGGACTTTACAAGTGATCTTTAAGAACCCTTCCAGTGGACCTAGATTCTTGGAGGATTTAGGATCATTTTGTGATTCTAGGAGATCAAAATCAGAGGATTTCTCTATTATTAACACTGTTGATCAAAGGTAGACTTGGGGATTGGAGTAAGGGATAGAGGTTTCTATTAGGAGCTTAATTATAAAACAATTTCTTGGATATGGGAAGGTGAAATTGGACCCATTCAAAAAAAGACAATTGAATTTTCTGTAAGAAGAAGGACAGGGAAGATTCTGAGGTATTTTGGAAGCTGACAGGCCGTTCCCTTCTCTGTGGAGATATCAGTCTGAGAACTGGGCATTAGCTAAACAAGTTCTCTTGGCTCTTGACAGCTGGATTGGACAAGCAAGGATGATTGGTGGTAGCTATGGGGGTAGGAGTAGGGGGATTGCCCAGCCTGTTTACTGTGAAGAGGAGTATATAGCCTAAAACTGTCACAAATTGGCTCTTGTTTGGTAACTTGCTGGCTTAGAAAGCTAAAATATTGTGACTACAGAAGATAGAAATGTCTCACCAGTGCCAGCAGTTTCCTGTTATGGCAATGAAAGATAACAGCCTCCTGGAATGGATAAGCAAGGTTGTTTTCATAAGCAAATCATTGCTATGTGTTTGTAACAATAATAATAATCAGCTATTTACATAGCATCCAACCTTAATTTGCTCTTCATCAACTTCTACCCTGATTCCTAGTCCTCTCCTCTAGAAATAAGTAAAACAACTCTGCTCCTGCTAACACATGAAAACCCTTCAAAAACCAGACCATAGCTCTCAAATTACTCCTGTCTTCTTTCCTCCTTTGTACCAGGCATTGCACTAATATTATCTCTTTAAATCTCAAAAACACTCTTTAAATTATGTGCTATTATTATCTTCATTTTACAGATGAGGAAACTGAGTTGAAATGATTTGCTCAAGCTCGGACAGATAGTGTCTGATATTGGATTTGTTTTGTTCAGACTACATATGGATTAATATGGTCAGTTCAGGGTATTGCATTTGAGAGGATATTGGTACACTGGAGGTCCCCTGGGATGGTAAGGAGATGGAGAGCTTCCTTATGAGAATTGTCAGAATAATTGGGGATATTCGGCTTGGAGGAGAGAAAAATATAGGGGTGATTTGAAAGCCATTGGAAGGGTTTTCATGTGTAAGCAGGATCAAGATTGTTTTACTTGTCTCTAGAGGAGAGAACCAGGAGTCAGAGTAAAAATTGAAGAAAAGCAGATTAAGGTTGGATATCAGGAAAAACTTCCCAGCAATTAGAGCTGGCAAAACGGGCTTTCCCTCAAACAGTGGGCTCCCCTTCATTAGAGGCTGAGAGATCACTTGTCAAAGTTGTTGCAGAAGGAATTAACTGGATATCAGTTAGACTGAATTATCTAACTTGGAAAGGATGTGATTCCCATGACTATGACTCCAAACAAAGTTGCTGAAAAGAAAGAACCCTTGGGTTTGACCTCTTCTTATCTGGAGATTCCATTTGTTTAGAATGTTTCATACAGGGTTAAAGTTTTAGTCTACATTCTTGTGCTTGACAAGTGGCTGGGTTTCAATTGCTTAGAGAAAAATCGTCTTCTCCAGATGATAGGATGATGTGTTGACCTGCAAGTGAGTTGGATTTAAGTGAGGCAGAGCTGTGTAAAGTCACCAACCTCACCCTCGCCTCCAGTGTCATTGGAATCCAAGGAGAAGACATGGATCAGAATGACTAGAAATGGCCCCAGATGCAGTGGGAGACCTTGGCCTTTTTAAGCTTAGTTCTTTCATAGATCTCAATTTGTCTGTGGGCAGTGCCCATTCAGTAATTAAAGACTAAGTAAGACTGATACATTGTTGGTGGAACTATGAACAGATCCAATCATTCTGGAGAGCAATTTGGAACTATGCTCAAAAAGTTATCAAACTCTTAAAAAAAAGTTATCAAACTGTGCATACCCTTTGACCCAGCAGTGTTACTATTGGGCTTATACCCCAAAGAGATATTAAAGGAGAGAAAAGGACCTGTATGTGCCAAAATGTTTGTGGCAGCCCTTTTTGTAGTGTAAGAAACTGGAAACTGAGTGGATGCCCATCAATTGGAGAATGGTTGAGTAAATTATGGTATATAAATGCTATGGAATAATAATTTTCTGTAAGAAATGACCAACAGGATGATTTCAGAGAGGCCTGGAGAAACTTACACGAACTGATGCTAAGTGAAATGAACAGAACCAGATCATTGTATACAGCAACAACAAGATTATATGATGATCAATACTGATGGACGTGGCTCTCTTCAACAATGACATGATTCAAACCAGTTCCAATTGTTCAGTAATGAAGAGAGAAGGAAAAATGTTTTTTTCCTTCCTTCTGGATCCAATTTCTCTTGTGCAGCAAGATAACCACATAAATATGTAATTGGATTTAACATATATTTTAACACATTTAACATGTATTGGACTGTCTGCCATCTAGGGAATGAGGTGGGGGGAAGGAGGGGAAAATTTGGAAGAGAAGGTTCTGCAAAGGTCAGTGTTGCAAAATTACCCATACATATGCTTTATAAATAAAAAGCTTTAATAAAAAAAGGCTAGGTAAGAATTGAGATAAAAATAAAGATCCACTTTGCCTTCACAAGAGTCAGCCAGGGAAGGGAAGACCCTCAACGTTTCTGCCAGAACAGAAAAATTTGCTATACACACTCACTCTGAGTTACCGTCACATAGTACAGCAAAACGGAGAAGGAAACTTAGGATTTGTTCCAGGAGTAGAAGTAACTTACTTTCCTTTAACTTCAGACCAAGAGGGTCATTCAATCAACAAGCACTTACTAATTGCCTACCATGTATCAGACATGGGAATGAGCTTTTGGGAAAACATGAAACAAAAACAAAATATGAAACACTCCCTGCTCTTAGAGAACTTACATTTTATTAGGGGAGACACCATTTACATATATAAGCATATAGAAAACAGATCAACCAAATAGGAAGTACTTATTTAGAGGAATACACTGGCATCTTCTTGGATCAAGAAAGATTTCTCAAGAAAGTCAGGTTTGGAGCACCACAGAACTATAGGTGAGAATGAATGAATAAATGAATGAATGAAAAAAAAACATTTCTTAAACACCTATTAGTTGCCAAGCACTGTGCTAAGTGTCAGGGATAAAAAAGTGAATACACTCTTTGCCATCAAGGAGCTTAAATTCTAATAGAAGGAGATGTTTAGGGTGTAATAGCCAAAGGAGGGAAACTTACATGTATTTCACAGAAATGAGTCTGATGTTTCAGAGACAAGTTTAACCACTTATCACACCTTGGCCACTCATGAATATTGGAATTGCCTGATTCCTGTTGACATATATTTAGTTTAATCTACTGTTGCCCTCAGTGTGTCCTTGCTTCATCATGGCTCCTTTTACTTCTTCTGGTCCCAGTCCCCTTCTATTTTTGTGTAGAGCACATGTTGTTTGATTTTGGATTACTCTCTGATATTGCAGGGAGCCATTGTCCTGTTCTACTGCCATTTCTTTCTTCAAGTATCATCTTAAGGAAGTATTTCCAGCAAATCTGTTTTTCTTTTACCAGTTATTTTTCCTGAGGTCTGGATGCTGCTGTCCTTAGATGCTGGCTTGTAGGCCAGATGCTCTCCAACAGTGAATGGGGTCAGTGTTGCTGACTTCATCTTGAAGTAATCTGAACGTGGTTCGCTATGGGTACACATTGCTTGAAGATTTTGAGACTATAAAGGCATAGTCTCTAAGTTAATTGATAAAATACACCCTCTCTTGCCTCTTCTTTATGACCCTGACTTCATTTCTTTTAACTTTTCACAAAAAATCCACTCCCAGAACAATATTTGTTGTTGTTGTCTAAGTAAATACTGGACCTCTTCCACTCAATGTCATCCTGTCCTGGTTTCTGCTTGCTGGCCCAATATCAGGCTTTGGGTTATGTCACCCATGAACCACTTGTTGTTTCCATCTGGAGTTCAGTAGATTGCGACATGGGTGAACAATGAGGAGGATAAGTATCTTCCAGAGAACAGGGGCCTGAAATCTATTTCATGCCAACTCGACTCCTAACACCTGCTGCTTTACACCACAGAGACATTTTGGGAATGGGATGTATCATCACTAGACTGAGCTACCAGAAAAGGCATTTCCCTCATAAATTAAAGTTCTACTAAAGTTGAGCCTTCTTCATACACTGACTGTTCTGGGATGGGTGGTTGTTTCAAAAGAAGGACAACTCAGAGTTTTCCCAGCTGCTTTATTCAGACTGCAGTTATTTCTTTGCTTGGTCTGATTTATTAATGATCTTAGGATTCTTTGTTGGGAATTAGAAAATGGGTTGTAACCCGGTCCTTCCAATCTTTAGTTCCTATGGCCTTAAATGAATCATTACTCCTTTCTCTCATTCCTCCTTTATAGAATAAGGGACTAAGATTAAATAATTTGCAAGATATGTCTGGGTTCCAGTATTTTATATTTTCTGAATGGACAGGGAAATGGGTCAGCTGGTTAGTTCTTTTTTGCTTCATATTGTAGTCATAATTAGAGGCACAATCAAAGCTACAAAATTATTGACAGGTTTCTAAGAATGAAAATATAAAGCATATATATATATACACACACACACACACACACACACACACACGCACACTTACATAAAAACTTTCACTTATGTCTATGGAATGATCTCCATTTCTTTTCCCTTAAGTATCTAGATGTTTTGCCACTGGATACATATATATATGAAACACTGATATTAATTTTCTATGGTACCCTTTCAGCAAAATGTCCTTTTCCTATTTATATTTTTCAATCAAGTCTATTTTTGTTGTTGCCTTGTTTGAAATCATATTTTTGACCCTTTCTTTTAGTTCAGCTGAAGTATAATAGATTTTACTTGAGTCTCTTATTTTAACTCTGTTTCAAAGTATATTTCATGTAAACAATATATTTCTGCTTTCTAATCTATTCTGCCATCCTCTTTTCTTTTATGTGTGAATTCACTCCATTCATATTCAATATTATCATAAATATGGATTTCTCTGTTTTGTTCTCCTATACTTTTTCCTTTCTTTGCTTCTTCTTTACAAAGAAAAATAAATCAAGAACAAATCAGTTCCAATGTTCTATGCCTATGTAATTATCTTCCACTCTCTTTCCCTTTTTAAAATTTTCCTCCCAGAACTTAACCATAGGTTCTTAATCTTCTTAATTTGTTTTGAAACCATGCTCACAAACTTCTTCTTCTCAATTTAGGTTTTGTTTTGCTTATGACTAATTTATCTTTAAATCTATCCTGCCTCTTATTCTCTCCTTTCCTCTCTCCATGTTTCTTCCTTTTTCCTTAAGTTGAATATATTTCTACACCAAATTCTGTGTGTATTTTACCTTCCTTGTCCAATTCAGATTAAAGTGTAGTTCTGCCCCTTTCTTATTTGTATAGACACTTAGTTATTACCCTTCCCCTCTCATTTTGTGTGATTTTCCAATCACTAATCAGTCTTCTGGTCTTCTTAGACCTGTTTGGGAATAGTTATGGTATCAATTGTACCCAACACTTTTTTCTCCTCCCACATTTTGATTTGTCCTCCAAAATCTCTATTCCCCTTTATTAACATGCATAGTTCCCTTTGTATTGTGTAGGATTGTAGGTTGTTTGAAGGTAGAGACCATAATTTACTTATTTTTATATCCCATCAAGTATTTGATAAAGTGTCTTATGCATAGTAAGTGTTTAGCAACAGCTAGGTGACATAATGGGCCTGGTAACTCAAATTCAAGTCTGACCTTAGACACTTATTAGCCTTTTGTTTCTTGACATGTCAATGAACTTCTGTCTGTCTCAGTTACCTCAACTATAAGATAAAAATAATTACAATACCTCTCTTCCACATATTCTGAAGACCAAATGAGATCATATTTATAAAGCACATAGCATAGTCACTGGTACACAGTAAACATTTAACCAATGCTTTTTTCTTCTTTTCTTTAAAAATAATGAAATAATAATAACTAACACTTGCATAATTCTTTAAGGGCTGCAAAATGTTTTTTAAATATATTATTTCAAGTGATCCTCATGATAGCCTGTTATTATATCATTTTTACAGAGGAAGAAGCTGAGATTGAGAGAGGTGAAATGACTTGCCCCGTATCACATAATTTGAATTAGGATTCAGACTCAGATCCAGACTTACATAGCTGGTTAGTCTTTGAGGCAGGATTTGGACTTAGATCTTCATGACTCTACTATGTCCCTTAGCCACCTAGGATTTTTTTTTTATTCTTAGAGAAGTGCCAATCAACACTAGAATCCAAAACTCAAGGAGATTATTCAGTCTCTTTCCCTGGAGATCTATAAGAACATGAAGTAAAGTGTTTTATCTCCTGTTCCTGTAATTTTTAAATTCCTCTCCTTTTTTTCCCCTTCCCTTTCTTTACTTTTACTTCTTCCTCCTTTTTCTCCTCTTCTCCCATCCTTTTCCTTTTGTCTTCTTTCTCCTCTTTTCTGCTATCCTTGAGTGCATATAGATAGATGTGTGTGTTGGGGGGAGGTAAGTGTATGCGAAGATAGAGGTGGAAAGAGGTCATTGTTCAGTATATGTTTATTCAATAATGTCTGACTCTTCAGGATCCCATGGACTTTAGTATCCATGGGGTTTTCTTGGCAAAAGTATTGCTGTCTTTTGCCATTTCCTTCTCTACTAGTTCATTAATAGTCTTGCCTAAAGAGAAAGAAAGAGATTAATTAAGGTTTGTAATTCCCATGCAGTATTAAGAACTTCAGGTAATTTATATTTATAGCATCATTTCCCCCTCAGGTCTCCTTGCTGTATCATATTCATACAGAGTTGTTTAGGAATTACCTCACCAATTAGACTGTGAGCTCTCTGAGGGCAAGAAATAGCTTTGGCCTTTCTTTATAACCTCAGTAAGTAGCACAGCACCAGGTCCATCCATTGTAGGCCCTTTGTAAATATTTATTTGCTTGATTAATTGGCTGGACCTGATTCTTATTATTGTTTTAAGTTGGAGCATGTCTCTTTGCTCAAGCAGGTCCATTCCGACTTCATTATCTCATGCAAGGCCTTGTGGGTGGCTGGGCCATACCAACTCTTGACTCCTGGTTGTGGTCACATTTCCTCTCCATCTGTATTTGTCAGTGGTGAGTCTTCTTAAAGCTCAGAACATAACCTTTGCCCACTGGTTCCTCCGCCAGGCATTTCCAAAAGAAGTGACATTGCATATTAGTATGAAGGTCTGCCTTGTGGGTTACATCATCCTCCACTCCTCCTCCCTAAGAAAATTGGCTACTTATACATTCCATTGCCCTTCTAATGCCAGACACTTATTTTCTCAAACTCCATCCTCATTCCACTGGCAGAGGAAGGCCAAGAACGGCATTTCAACCTTCATACTGTAAATCTATCAGTCTGTGGCAGGTGCTTCTCTGCTGCTGCCAAGGAGGTGGCTAAAATATGACCACCATTTAGGTCCAAGCGTCCGATTTTCCCCTGCCCTTTCCATGCTCCAAATCTGTCAAGTAGGTATTCCAGTTGCTGAAGAGACCAGCTGCCTCCCTAGAGCAATGACCTCCCTCTAGGGCAGGCAGATGGAGAACACAAAAACATGTTTGGGAGGCACATCATTTTACATATTTATATGTGGTTTGTGATTTTCTCGGGAGGCCTTTAAAAAGAAGCACCATTTGGGTTCAGTGTGACTTAGAAGTAGAAAGAGTGAGAGAAAAGGTTACCTTATAATTCAGTTGGGACAATATATACATTCTCATTAATATTGATTTTTAAGGAGTCAGAGAAACAGTGTGATATTGTGTGGCAAGAAAGGAAATTGTAATTTTGAAAGCATCAATACTATCAACAGGGAGCAATCTTGGAAACTTTACAGGATAGCTCGCATTAATCTACCAGAACATTTCCGGGCACTATGGTAAAGAATGAAAGATGACCTCAAGCATTCCCCTGAAGGGATATGGGAATAAAGTCCATTCAACTAGGTTGTTGATGACACTCCTTATATAAGAATATTGGCAATAGAACAGTGCATCATGTTGCTCAGGATTCTCTCTATGCCAGGGGCTCCAAGGGGCAGTTGGATAGTTACCTCTAAGAATTTTGCCCTCAGAGATTAAAACTTGCTGGTAGAAAGCATGTTGACATATGGGAAAAAGCAATGACTCTAAAAGGACAAGACTCAAGTTCTCCATACTCATTATCTCTGTGATTTGGGTCACATTACTTACCTATTCTGGCTAGGTCTAAGTTTTCTCATCTGTTAAATGAAAGGGTTAAATCTGAGATTTTTTTTGAAATTCTAGGTCGAAAGAGGGCTGTATTTAAAGTTTGAAGACATGGGTTCAAATGCTACTTAAGGAAATTTGGGCAAATGATGACCTCCTCAGATCTGAGATTCTTTATAAAATGAGAGAGTTGGGTTTGATGGTTTCTGAAGTCCCTTCTGAAGTCCTTAGGATCGATGATCCTAAGGAAGACTCGGTTCAAATCCCAGCTCTGTGCAAAGTAAGGAAGAATTGAATTCCAAATCCTGTCTTAGACATTCTATTGTATAAATATGTGATCCTGGAAAAGTCACTTAGACCTGTTTGCCTCAGTTTCCCCATCTGTAAAATGAGGATAGTATTAACATCTATCACCAAGCTTATTTTGAAGCTAATATAAGATACCATTTGTAAACCACTATATTGTTAGTATTATTATTTCTATTTTTGGAGGGCATGGATAAGTCACCATATGTCCTCTGGGTCTCAGTTTATCTTCATCTGTGTGATGAAGATATTGACTCTGGATGATCTCTTGAGATCCATTCTAATCAATCCATCATGGACTCATTATTCATAAATATATCTAAATTTACTGAGCCTATTCAGGTTTTTCACTCAATGTCCTTTGTCTTCTTTCAGCCTGTTTAAATCTTGCTCATTGAAAACTGGCTCAAACTGTACCTCTCTGATCTCTCCTCTTGTTCTCAAGTTGGAAGTATCTCCTCAGCCTGCACTTCTGCAGTTCTGTATATTCATGCCCCTTATCTGGTTCTGAGGAAAATTTACAAGATCCTAGATTTCATCTCGGTGGGTGTGCCTTCCCTTGCCCTCCACCTAAGCCTAGTACTCATGCTTCACTGAACTCTGCCAGTAGAGGTCAAGATGGAAAACCATGCTGGGTAATAGATTGGGTCTGCTGCCCCAGGACCAGCTGAGCTAATGTAAGAGAGGCTTATCACTAGATCGGCCCCAAGGTGATGAAGTTTTGGGGCATTTTCTAAGATCACTCACATAACAGTGAGGAGGGAGTGTCTACTTTGATGAAATTCATTAATATAGAAAAAAACCCTGTACCCTAACATACCTTTGTGGAAGCATAATTTAAAAAACATTTATTGATATATTTCCAACTATGTTTCTTTCTCTGCCTACTTCCAGACCACCAACTATTATAATAAAAGTTCTTAAGAAAGAGAGAGGGAAGGAAGGAGGGGGAGAAAGAAACGGGAAGAAAGGGAAGGAATAGACATTTAAATAGTGCCTGTGCTAAATGCTTAATAAATACATCATTTAATCCTTATAACAAACAACTTTTTCAGGTAGGTGTTATTACTATCATCATTTTACAGTAAAAGAAACTGAGGCAAACACGTTAAGTGATTTACATAGGATCATACAGCTAGTAAATGAGGCTGAATTAAACTCACATCTTCCTGACTCCAGGTCCAACAATTGTTCCCTGTCTCACTAGCTGCAGGGAAGTAGTTTGGAAAAACCAGTATATTAAAGTCTGTTGTATACAGCATAACATACTCCACCTTTGTAAAGAAACAGGAGGAAGAGAGGCATAATTTGCATGATTTTGTTGCCCTTATGTTCCAAGTTTTATACTTTGTGGCCAAGTTTCTCCAAATTTAGCCACATGTAGATCTTTATTAAGCTCTGTATTTAGTTTTTTTCCACATAGTAGGATCTGCCAGTGTTATGTATAGCCTCTGAATTATGTACATGTCATTTCTTTGAATAGAATGTAAGCTCCTTGAGAGCAGAGACTGGTAAACATTTGTCTTTGTGTCTTCATCTCTTAGCATAATGCTTAGTACACATTAAGCACTTAATAATTGCTTTAAAATTAACTTTTTCACTTAATTTCAATCTATTTTCTCTTTTCTAGCCTCTTCTGCCATTGGGAGAAAAAGAACTTCCCCCCCCTCCAAAAAAAAAAAAAACCCAAACCAAAACTCTTATAATAAATATACATAGGCAAGCACAATAACAGACCTCAAAAAAGGTATGCATAATACATTTTCAAGTTTAATTTGTATTATTAACATTTTCTCCAACATTTTTTAGTCTAGACAAACAATACAACAATATTTCAATCTTTCAAATTTCAATGTAGCATTTGTTAATTCCTGAGTTGGAAAACACACTAAAAGTTTAACAGTCGGTTGAGTGCCAGAATGAGCTGGCTCTAATAAATCCTAGTTCTCTGGAATTATCGTTATTTTTTTTTCTACATAAGCACCTATAATTCTTTCCTGTAGCATGGTTGTTACTGTAAAATGGTTCCATGGGTTTTCCTCATTTTATTCTTTATCAGTTCAGACAAGTCTTCATTAGTCTCTCTGAAACCATTTTCATTATTTATTTATGGCACAATAATATTCCATTACATCCCCACGTAATATTTTTCAGCTTTTTTTCAATTGATGGGCACTCCTTTATTTGTGCTTGTTGACTGATTGATTGATTAGATGACTGATGAGGCTTCAGAATAGGATTTAGCATGTAATATATTGTTATCTTTTCATATGTGTATGAATTACTTTGTAACATCTTTAAAAACAGATTCAGTCAATCCCATAGTTTGTTACATAGTGCTATGAAGGCAAATCAGTGAGCACTTATTAAGCACCTACTGTGGCCCAGATACTATGCTGAGCAACAAAGAAAGACAGCCTTGTGGATATTTGTTCAGCTTATCCAGAGGGCATAAACTCAGGAGCAATGGAAAGGAGTTACAGAAAGCCAGAACAACTTCTTAACAAGTAGAACTGTCCAAAAGCAGAGTAGGTTCCCTTAGATAATAGTGAGTTCTCCCTCAATGGACGTGTTCAAATGAAGTCTGGATAGCCACTGGAATGCTGTCCAGGGGTCCTCAAACTATGGCCTGCGGGCCAGATGTAGCAGCTGAGGACAATTATCCCCCTCATCCAGGGCTATGAAGTTTCTTTATTTAAAGGCCCACAAAACAAAGTTTTTGTTTTTACTATAGTCCGAGGGACTAACAGTCTGAGGGACAGTGAACTGGCCCCCTATTTAAAAGTTTGAGGACCCCTGGACACTCTCAGGTACTGGTTGAACTGGTTGAACCCCTTCAGAACCTTTGATTCTATCATTGTGCTTAATGTACTAGATGCTAAGGGATTAAATGATCTATGCATGTTCCACAGTGCTCTTGGGTTAAATTAGACTCCTAGAATGTATCTAAATCCCCAGGAGTTTTTCTTTTTTTGTCCAGGAATAAACTAAGGAGAAATGCTGAGATAAAACAGATCCTTCTATCTGAGAGGTATAGCATTGGGGAGATAATATTCTCCCATTTCCCCTCCCCTCATTTCTATATACTGAATACAGGACTAGATATCTTAAATATGCTGTAAAATTGGGGTTATTGATAAAAATCCATTTTCCCCATATAGTTAAAATCATTAATATGGAAACTGAAAAATACTCATGCTTGGTAAGGGTGTATGTGTGTGACTTAGAGATGAAGTACTGTTGGGCAGTCCATTAACTGGAGAGAGTCTGGCTGGTACCTTAAAAAGATAGATATAAGGAAGATAAGGAGAGGGTACCACAGCTTAGGAACTTGGAAGATTGTCCACCCCTGTGCTCAAGTGTTTGTTTTATTTTATTTTTTATTCTTGTACAAATCTATATTCCCTTCCACTTCCTTCAGAATTTGGATGAAATACATAGGTATTGTAGTGATTAGCTCATTGGACCCAAACTCAGAAAGCCTAAAATTCCCCTTGCACCTTCAACATGTTCCAGCTGTATGACCTGGACAGGTCATTTGCCATCATTCATCTGACTATTGGATTTTCATCTTTCTAGACTCAAGCTTCATTTATGTACTCTCCTTACTCTGAAATGGAGCAGGTCCAAAACCTTTCTTTGTTTTGAGCCTTGTGGAACCTTCTGGTATCTTAAATGGGAAGGAGAGCTGCTACATAGTAGCTGCATTGCCAGAAGTTCCTATTACGAGGAAGTATTGTGTGGAAGAATTGAGGGTCAGTAATAGAGATCCACTGAACGTTAGCAAAATATCCAGGACAAGCCCAGCCCCTTTGTAAGTTAGAATCATAGAATCATAGAATTTTAGATCTGGGGGAGAAAGTAGAGATAACAGCCCAGTCTTCTCATTTCATAGACATGAAGACTCAGACCTACAAAAGATTTGTCCAGGATTGTATAGTTCGTGGCACATGTAGGTCTAACATTCCTGGTCCTTGATTTCCAATTCCATTCTCTTCTAATTTCCATTCTCTCAATTCAAATTAATTGACATTTGGATTAGAAACAGCTTTGGGTTTGCAGCCTTGGGGTTTTTTTTTTTTTTTTTTGGGGGAGGGCGCTGGGGGAAGGGGGTTAGAGAATCCATGGATCTGAAGTCTCCTGCCTGGGGTGTAACTGGTTAAACCTGTCCACGGTCCTCTCAGGATATTCTGTGAGAGCTTAGTGCCCCAGGTCCACACTATCCTGCTGAGAATAATAACTCTGTCAGGGCTTTGTTGACTAGAATACTTCTGTGCAGCCTTTTATACAGACATATGTCTTTTTAGCTTTGTGTGACCCCAATCACTGAGGGAGAAAGGTTGCTGGTTTTTTTTTTTTTAATTTTGTATTTCATTTTAGCTTTTTTCCTCCTCTATAAACCAAACCTAGTTCTGTCAAGCCCGAGTTCAGTTCTTCACTGAGACTTCAACTGCAGACCTTTGCCTCTTCCTTTCTGTGCTCCATCTATTTTCATTTGGATGCTCACTTGAGAGACAGAAGTAGCAGCCTATAAATTTTATCTCTGGGACCTACAATGGTAGGGACCTTTTTCCTCCAGTTCCCGGAGAATAGATAGTTAATGCAAACCATCCATCAACCTCTCCTGTTATGAAGATTTTTTAATTAACCACTTGTAATGTGGATGAATGATGAATATTGGACTTCTCTGTTCTCAGCTCCACTGCTCAGCAGGGCAGGGATTTTTCCCTGCAGCATCTAATTAACAACAAGTGCAGTGCTCCCTTTTCAATTATTTTGAGCTGTTGGTTCCAGTTAACTCTAGTTCTGTACAGGAGCAGGAGACCATCATTCTAAAGAGGTTTGGAGATAGAGATTGACCAGGAATTACGTTGTTATGTGGAGGGAATTCCTGAGTGAAGAAGCTCCCTTTCTCAATCAAATATGCTTCTTTGAGTTGTAGTTCTAGAGTTGCCTAGAATACCTTAGGTAACCGGAACCTCATGGAAAAGGACATTATGCACAGCCTCTCTTCTTGGAGACTACACAGTGGATTTGGAACAGGAAGATGTACATTCAAATCCTGCTTGTGACATTGATTACATGTGTGATTCACTTCAAACCCAAGGATCTTAATTTCCTCATTTGTCAAAAGAAGAAGTTGTACGTGATCTGAGACTCCTTATAGCTCTTGATCCTATATTTTACTTGCTTTCTGTATGATTTTTGGGCAAGTTTCTTAGCCATTCTGGCCTCAGTATCCTTATTTGTAAAATGAGGGGGTTGGATTTGATGATCTCTCATATGCATTAGAGCTCTGGATCTATTGGTCTATGGTCGCCAGCTCCTTAAGCAAAGATGACTGGAATAAAAAAAATTTCAAGATAATTCAAATTCATCATCACATACATCTATTATTGTAGTAGGCTGTAGCACAGGCATGCTGTTTCTGGAAATAAAGCTATTTGTCTCTATCCTACATCAAATGAGATAATATATATAAAATATTTTGCAAACAATACTTTTAAACTTAAAAAATTACTTTTAAAATTGCTATTTAAGTTTTAGCTATTATTATTATTACTGTCTTAGTTGTTGTTATTATGAAGTACTCCTCAAATTACTATGTTTTTTGAGTTCTTATATCAGCATTTAGTGTTTTCCAGTCTCCTTCTCTGTCAAGCTTTAACTTGCTATTATCAGTGTATCTGCCTGTAGCAGACCTTTACTCATTTTATCTACTTTGGCCTTGGGACTCATATAGTGACTTGTTAAAATCATGTACATGATAAAGATAAATAGACTCTTAGAGGGATGAGAAGAATGGGGGGGAAAGCATTTGTATTTTAGATCATATATTTGGATATTCCAATTATTTTTGGAATTTGTTTATTCAACTATTTATTTTCTTCCTCCTTGATTCCTGCCTATGTATAATATGTAAGCTCTTCCCTTGCCCCTCAACTGAATTGAAGATATTTGAGGAGTTGCTGGCCCCCCCTTTAGTCTTTTTTCTCATTATGCTCCATCCTCCTAATCCTGTCCTGTTCAGAACATAATTATGCACTGTAGGATTGCATGATAACTGTTTTTTCCTTTTTCCTCAATAAATGGAACATGAAAATAATAAGTTAAAGAATTACAATGGCCATTGTCAGTAAGCCCATGTCTAGTATCTGAAAGAGATTAACTGGGACTTGGAGGAAACCATATTGGAAATGAATGAGAGATAGGGAGAGAAGTAAACTGAAGCTATGCTTTTATCATCATAGGGAACTCCTAGATGAGCAAATTCTCTCCAGAAATGCAGGTCTTCACCTTATTTGAAACTAAATCTTTGAAGAGTTGTCTGGAACATTGAGAGTTTAAGCCATTTTCCCATGGCTAGTCCATGTCAGAAGCCAGACTTGAACTGAAGGCTACTTGACTCTCAAGCTAGCTTTGTATTCATTAAACCTATAAGAAAAATGAGAACCATGGAAATACTTTTGTACTTCCTATCAAGAGAATTCAGTACTATAGGTGTGGGTGTGTAGGGCATACCTCCTTTTGAAAATAGAGGTGAGGTGCTGGGTAATTTTCTGGACCCACAGTCCTTTAGAAGTTCTTAGGTAGACAAAGCTACTGATGCTTATTCTGCTGCTTGAGATATATAAGGCAGCCAAACAAGCTGTAGGGACACTAGGTTGCATTGAGAGAAAAAGAATGTGCAAGACTGGTTAAGTGAGCAGGGAATTCTCCTTTGGTCAGACCACAGCCAGACTGTTACATTCAATACTAGGCACTGCATTTTAGAGAAGACATCATCAGACAAGAGGATGCTCGAAGGAGGCAATCAGGATGGGGAAGGGCTTTGAGATCAAGCTGTGTAATAGATAGTTGAAGGAACTGATGTTTAGTCCGTAGAAAAGAAGCTTTAAGGCTCATGTGATAGCTGTCTTCAAGAATTAGAAGGGATGTTAAATGGACAAGAAATTTGACTTGTTCTGCTTGGCTCCAGAAGGCAGGATATGAGCACTGAGTTGATATGTCCCAGAGGAAAATTTAGGCTTGATGCAAGGAAACATTTCCAAACAAATAGTGTTATTATAATGTGCAATAAACTGAAATAAACTTTAGGAGAGTAATGGCTTCTTCATCACTGGAGGCTCATCATTAGGCTAAGGCTTGGATAATTACTTAGGCACATTGCAGAAAAGGATCCATGTCCAGGGTTCTGAAGTCCTTTTAACTCTTACATTCTGTGATTCTATGCTCCCATGCACTTTATCCATTTTGATAGCTACTGAAGATACAAATAGATATAAGACTAAGTTCTTACCCTTTAGGAGATGATGAAATATGGATGCTATGGGGTTTGCATATGGGCTCCAGCTAAAGAACCATGTACTCCACTTGTAAACTGGGCCTACTCATAATGTTGAGACAATATAAAAAAGAGTAATAAGGCTGGAATGGAAATGATATAGTCAGGGGAACGTTCAAGAAAAGGTGGCTCGAAGAAGAGGGAGATATGAATCTCCATGCTGAGTTCTTCTCTTGATTCTACTGTTTCGTCAGCAATGAATAGGGAGTAGAGACTGATCAAAGCACTATATAATCCAACTGATGAGTCAGTCACACTGAAATACTGAACTGATCTGTCATTTCCTTCTCTAGATCATTTTTATAGATAAGGAAACCGAGGCAAATAGGGTTAAGTGCCTTACCCAGGGTCACACTGTTAGTGTCTAAGAACAAATTTGAACTTATGAAGATCAATCTTTTTGATTTTAAGCCCCATATTCTATATACCATGCCATCTAACTGTCCCTAGTAACAATATCCAACATGTATAATAGCCAGTAACTGTTAAGTATTTTGAAAATATTATCTCATTTAGTCTTCACAACAACCCTAGGAGGTAGGTGCTATTATTATCCCCATTTTACAGATGAGAAAATTGAGGCAAACAGAATTAATTGACTTGCCCATAGTCATATAGCTAGTAAGTATCTGAGACCAAATTTAAATTCCAGGCCCAGTGTTCTGTCTGCTGCAATAACTAGCTGCTCAGATTTGTTTTTTGCTACTTTCTCTTATGGCTACTAGTTTTGTTCTTTGTGGTCTAACAGAACAAATTAAATCCTTCTTGCAAGGGAGAGTCACTCAAAAAGGCACCTTCTTCTCAAGTATTCCTGTTAGGTATAAGGGATGTGAAAGACTAAATTTATGTTTAGAGAAACTTAGGGAAGAGATTTTTTTTAGGTATTTATATTCCTTTCAGGAGTATACTTTTGAACCCTGTACTTTTGAACCATCAATAGAGGTAGCCTATGGCAAGTATACTTCCTCATTCCTCCTCAGAGGTTGATGGGAATCTGGGCACATTTTTTTCTTTTTCTCTTTTGAAGCCCTAATTTTTCATTACCCTTCTGCCCAGAGAACATTGTGATATGTCCTTTATAGACCTGTTCCCTAGATAAAATCTACTCCTGCTAACCTTTTTTCACTTTAATTCATTTATTAAGTAACTATTCTTTTCGAGCTGAACTCTGTACTTCATTAAATATTGTGGCTTTAATGAACCCCTGGGTTTTAATCTACTGGTGCCAATTTCTTCCCCCTGATTAATATGGTTTTTCACAGCCTGAACCATTAGATGCAATGTATGTATTCTTCTCTTTTCTTAAAAAAATTCAATGAAATAGCTTCCTTCCCGGATATGAGTTCTGTATTCCTGCCAGGTTTTAGGCGCTAGGTACCTGAGAATGCTAAGAGTCTCTTGAAACAGTTCTGGTTTTTCCTGTGATTATACAGGTCTTTTGAGCGCTCTCTCTTTCTCTCTCTCTCTCTCTCTCTCTCTCTCTCTCTCTCTCTCTCTCTCTCTCTCTCTCTTTCTCTCTCTCTCTCTTTGTGGCAAATAAATGGTGATTCATATTGAAGAATTCTGACTGAGAGCATTCTCAAGAGATTTAAGCAGATGTTAGGAAATCTTGGGGACTGGAAGTCTGCAGGAGTACTTCATTTTGTAGGTCTCTGAGTGGGACAAAGCTTGTTTTGTGTACTATGCCTTTGTGCAGGGTTCAACGCTGTCCATATTAACTGGGAATGATGGGAAACTCTGGAAAAGCACAGTTTATAGTAATAATAATAATAGTAGATGACTTTTCATTTAATTTTATCTTTTTGGTTCAAACCTGTGATCTTCCTTCCTTCCTTCCTTCCTTCCTTCCTTCCTTCCTTCCTTCCTTCCTTCCTTCCTTCCTTCCTTCTTTCCTTCCTTCTTTCCCTCCCTCCCTCCCTTCCTCTTTTCTTTTTCTTTCTTTCTTCCTTTCTTTCTTTCTTTCTTTCTTTCTTTCTTTCTTTCTTTCTTTCTTTCTTTCTTTCTTTCTTTCTTTCTTTCTTTCTTTCTTTCTTTCTTTCTTTCCTGGGGCAATTGGAGTTAAGTGACTTGTTCACGTCACACAGCCAGGAAGTGTTAAGTATCTGAGGCCAGATTTGAATTCAGGTCTTCCTGACTTCAGGTCTGGTGCTCTATCCATGATTTTTATTTTTATTTTTATTTTTGATAAGGAATTCTTAGTGAGGAAATTTCCCTCCCAGTATAGATCAGCAACTCAACTTTCACTTAAGGTCTTGGAAAGTTATTTAGGGCATTAAGAAGTCATGTGACTTGCTCAAAGCCACACAACTTAGTTTATATCATAGGCAGGATGTGTACCCATAACTTCTCTACTACAAGGCTGGCTGTCTATTCATTATGAGTATCTCTCAATTAAGGTTTATATGGTGTTTTAAAGTCTATGATCAATTTGATCATCTCACTTGAAACATATAACAACCTGATGTAGTACAATATTATAAACTTCATTAGATTAAGAGTTGGAAGATGAGTGACATAATCAAGTGACTTAATTATGGCTCCAAAGCTTTTAAGAATAAAAGGAAAGATTTGAATCAAAGGCTCCTAACTCTAAGCTCAGCAGACTACTATGATAGGCTACCTATCTAAAAAGTAATTACAATTGATATCTGCATAGTATTTTCTCTATTTTGAGACATATAACATTATTGTCAATTCATTTTGTGCCTCGTCAAAATAAAAATGCAAAGAAAGATGTCTACATTGCAGTACATCAGTTAAAAAACAAAACAAAACAAAACAAAAATCAGGTAAATTCTAGGCAAATTGGCAATCTTGGACTAGATTTGCTAATTATTTCCTTTCTAATAAACTTCAGAAAAGAATCAAACATACAGCAAGTCTTCTTTATTAAATAATGTCAGTGTGCTAGGCACTATGCCTTAGCTGGAGATACTACCGTAAATATGGAAAAAAAAAGTTCTTTCTTTCAAAGACTTACATTTTAACAACACAAAGGAGAGGTTGGATTTTACAGGAAGTTTACATAGTTCATTTTTTTTTTTTGAATTGGTTAATTTTCAAAACACAACCCCTTCCCAGTGCTAGGACATGTTTCCTAGGCAAGATTTGACAATTTTCTCCTTCCCCCATAACAATCAGTTGACACCCCTGTATAGACTTGTGCTTTGGAGCCTTTCAGTATGAACTTAGTACCAAATAAATGGGTCTCTATGCAGAATGACATTTAGGATGACTAGGTAGTAGAGTGGAAGAGTGCTGTACTTGGAGTCATTCCAACACTTAAGCCAAAAGGTGCTTTTGATTGGGTTGATTGCTCTTGGATTTGCTTCTTAAATTTATTTTTAAGGATTTAGATCCAGCAACTACTTCCTCCACCCTCAATCCTGGTGGGGTTAGTGGCAGTGCAGAGAGTTGAGGTGTGGGAATCCCCTTCTGGTCGGCACAGGTCCTTTGTGAAAGAATTCACGAACCTGAAAAGTTTTAAGTGGCAAAAAGGGAAGTTTATTGTTGTATGAGAAAACAGCTTTGCTAGGAGACTGACTACCTCAGTGGCAAGGTCCTAGTGGAAAAATAAAAAAAGGTTTTTTGCTGAAAAGAGGGTCTCTTCACAGCAGGCAGGAGTCCTGACAGGCAACTATGCCAAGGGACCAGACATAGTCCTGCTTTGGACATTCTGCAAAGAAATAAGTTTAAAATTCCCCTTTAATAGGAAATCTGAGGCTCAGGTTTCAAACTGAAAAGAAAGCCAAAGTCCCCAGGTCTAGGTGCTTATCAATATTATGCCCAAATCTCTAATTGAATGGAAATAGCTTTGAAGGCTTCCTGAATGAGGATCCGACTATCAATGGGGGGGGGGGTGTCATTTGCCTTAGAAAAGGCCCAGCCTGAAAAAGTATGTTTTCTCCTAAAATCTTTGGAGCCTGGGAGACCTTTTGGCTTAAGTGTTTTTTTTTTTTTTAAATTTTTGTGCCCAGTTTAGAACAGTATCCTGCATATGTTTATTGCTTATATGCTTAATGAATAATTGTTCCCCTCAATAGAATATGGATGCATCACATGATTCCTTGGAGTAGGGAGGAAGTGGCCATGGAAACTTTGTCCTGGTCATCATCATAGGGATAGCTTAACTATAGACTAGTCTCAAAAGACTGTTGTTTCACCAGGATGGCACACAGTGGAAAAACCCTACAGAAAAACTGTATTCACTTTTGAAACTAGTACTGAAGAAAAACTATCGGCAAATAATCTCTGTAAATCTGAGTTTTATCCCAAAAATGAAATTATACATTTTATACTGTCTGACTTAAGGGGTTATTGTTTAGAAAGTGTTTTGCAAATGGTGAAGCACTATATAAAAGTGATCTATTATTTAAAGCCTGTCTGTCAGGATGAATCTTTTCTTCCAATACTGCCAAGGCCCCAAGTTGACTTCAGCTCTGTCAGCATATCTCCATCCTCAATGGAGTTGCCTCAGCTGTTGGGAGATATGGGAAGTTTCTTAATTTTCATTTTCTTTTAATTCAGTAAATCCTTATGGAGCAGCTACTATATGTAGACCTCTGTATTGGGAGCTGGGGTTACAAAGATGAAATGAGATATAACCTTTATGCTCAAAGAGTCTTAGGGAGGAAGTCTTAGGAAGATAGTTTCTATACATACCCCCCAAATTCTAATTGAATTTTAAACACAGTGTGCCTGTGGAGTGGCCTGGGAGATTTAGGGAGGAGATTATGAGTAAAGTATCATAGAGGTTGCAGGCCAAAGCAGATTTGGCTGAATGGGTTGTTGAAAGATGCACTGGCTCCTAAACTTATGTAATAGCATCTTTCATCAGACTCTGAGCCAAATATGGTGGGCATCCATGGCTTTCTGCATCTTGGAACAGATCTGATATACTGTATACACAGATACCTTCTCACTGCAAGACCTTAACCAATACTGCCAGCAATGCTGCCATGATAATGGATTTGTATCCTTCAGATCCTGGGATTCAATGAATCCAGATGGTTAAAGGAAATCTTTATCCTCTTGACAGGTCTGTTCCTTTAACTGGTATTTGTTAGTTTCAGCTGAATTCCAGTCACATTGAGTTATCCCTTTTACTGCATCCAGACTTTAAATCACCCATTGCCCAGTGAGGTTATCCAAAATTCTTGCCTCCGCCATCTGGAGCCCAGTGTGATATCACTTGGTGTGCTATGTATAGAGAAAAGGAAAACACTAGGCAGGCACCCAAAGACCTGGCTCTGCTTTGCTCCCAATTCCTAAGCAAGCGCATTGGTCACAAATCTCTGTGTGATCATTTGAGACCTGCCCCTGAGGACCTAAGAGTCTCAGTGGTAGTCTTCAGGTGTAGCATCCAGATCATGCAGCCACTGTCTCAGAGAGGTAGTAATAAGGGAGCATTACCTCATGCTCGGAGGGCTTGCATGGGGAGAGGAGACTGAGGGAAGGGTTGGGAACTGTGTTCTTTCTTTGCCCTTACTCTGCACATCACTGTCTGCTTCATTGTTTAGGGTTAAGTACGGGTCCATTTGGGCTTTCTCAAGCTTTCATTGCTAGTCTGTTTAGTATCCCTGTCTTTCCATTCTTTTAATGCCCTCTCTTAAATCAGGAGCTCAAATGCCCTGTTCTTCTTCTCCAAAATTAGGACTTAGGGTCATAGAGTTATTTAAAATAATAAGCATCCTAGTCTAACCCTTCCACTTTTTTGATAAAGAGAACAAAGAACAGAGACATTAAGAGGCCTGCCTGTAGCTGCATAGATTGTAAGTAATTAGCAGTTAGGATTTGAACTCTGATCTTTTAGTGCTCCAAGCCCATCCTTCTTTCCACTCCCTTGGGGAACCACAGTTTGGGGACTCCTCCCATGTGACTCACAGTGTAATTCACAGATCTCCTATTCCTGCCTATTTCAGTTTCTGAAAAAGGAATTTCAGATTCCTGCTTATATTTATTCTAAGATCTAAGTTTCATTTTCTCCTTCACATGCTATTAAGTTTGCCCTTTACACAATGCCGGTCTTGGCTGTGCCACAGCGTGATATATTGAGAGTCATAAAAAGCTATTAATTTTTGACATTATTTCATTTAATATGTTTGTTCTATTTACACTCACAGATTTCAAGGCGGTAGGGTGTAGTAATGATCAGAGAAAAAAGGTGAAGAGTAAACTATTATTCCGGGTCTCTTATCTTTGGGAAATTCATTGTATGGGCTGTGATTTGGGAGGGAGGGAATGGGAGCCAGGAACAATTATAATTGGAAGGACATTCCTTAGAGAGGGGCTAGAAATAGGGAAGGGCAGAGGAGATCATAAAGAATGAGGATTCTGGATGGTATACACTCTGAGTTAAGAGAATAAAAGCACTAGTCAGGGCCTATTTTGGAATCAAAGAAGTTCAAAGATCAAGCAGAGACCTTCCCCAGAGCTCAGGCTCCAGGGCACTGATCCTGGGGAACCAATGTGGCAACTCTGTGATTCTTGTGAATGCACACATTTCTAGGACAGGCTGGTCCACTTTCCAATTTCCTTAGGTAAGCTGGAGCTGGACAGCTCCTTGCCACTGGCTTCTGCATTACATTGAAGAAACAATTTCTCTAATTAACTGTGCACTAGGATTGGGAGGGCAAGTATGGGTATGTAACAATTGATGGAAATATTGGGGGCTCTAGGAACATAGTACCCTCTGGACATTTTCTTCTAACAGTTCCCTGGTCCAAACGAAATTGAATCTAATATCTTCAGGAACTCAGAATAGAAATTTAAAAAAAAACCCTAGATTATAGTCCTGATACTGGGACTAAATTAATTATGTGATCATATATTAATCACTAACTTTCTGATCATCAGTTTTCCTATCTGTCAAATGTCACATTACAATTTATATGGCTAAAGGCAAATGTTTATTTCACTGGGCTATTGTGAGGATCAAATGAAGTGTTAAGATGGGAAAATGCTTTGAAAGAACACTTTACAAATATTAATGTAAGTTATCTAAATTGTTAGTGTGGCAGAGAAGTGAGGAAGCCCTGGAAAGACTATTAAAGAAGTTTGAACTTGATACTGAAATCCTTCAATAATGAGCCATTATAAGTCCTTGACAAGTGGAGGGATTATATTAAAACACCATTTTAGGAAGATTTGTGTGGCTGTGGTATTCTGAATAGACTGGAAGTAAGGAAAACAGATGAAAGGCTGTTATAATAAATTATATAAAGCATGTTAAGGTCCTAGGGACTCAGACTAGGATATAAGAGAGGGAATGGAGAGGAAGGAGTGACGTTTTCCTTGTTCAGCTGTCTTCAGTTGTGTCCAACCCCATTTGAGTTTTTCTTGGCAAAGATGCTGGAGTGGTCTGCCATGTCTCTCTCCAGCTCATCGTACAAAGGGGAACTGAGGCAAACAGGGTGAAGTGACTTGCTCAGCGAAAACATAGTAGCTAGTGAGTGTCTGAAGCCAGATTTCTACTAAAAATAAGTCTTTCTGATTCCAGGCCTTTGTCTCACTTATCTTACTTGAGGCCTTTCATATTCTGGTCCAAATGGATTTTTAAAATATTTTTCCTCTCCCTCCTTCCTCTTCTCTCTTTTTCTTTCCCCTTTCTCTCCCTTTCCCTTCCTTCTCCTTCCCTCTCAAGAACTTTAGGGACTTGGTAATATAGTATTTTAGGCAGGACTCAAGGTAGGAATTTTTGTTTGTTTGTTTTGGCAGCCCTGACTCTGATGGCTCTAGCTTCTTGCCATTTTGTGGGAAAGAAAAGGAACAAAATCCCCTTCCCCCATGGGGGGAATGGTTACCCCCACCCATTTTGCGTTGCAAGAAGCTGAGGTTCAGAAAAGGACAGTGATTTAATTGCTTAAGACTACACAGACAATCAGTGGCAAAACTAGTAATGGGACTTTTGTCTTCTGATTTTCTATTAATACATGATGCTCTGAATAAAGTGTTAATGGCTGATAATGACCTTAATATGTCAACCCTTCTAGAATAATATATTTGCCTTTTAATGAAGCTTTTATTACTATTGCCCAAAGGAATTATTAATCAATAAATATTTATTAAGTGCCTACTATTTGCAAGCATTGGGCTAACCTCAGACATCTGGTCATAGGATCAGATCACAGATATTGAGCTGAAAAAGACCTTAGAGGCCACAGAGTCCATCTCCCCCATTTTATATGGGGAAAATGAGGCATAAAAAGGCTAAGCGACTTGTCTACCATCACAGAACTAGTAATAATAGCCAACATTTATATGTGCAGTTTAAAGTTTGCAAAAGACTATGTATATATTATCTTACTGGGTCCCCACAACAGTAGGTGTTACAATTAGCTTCATCGTACAGATGAAGAAACTGAGGGTAGGAAAGGCTAAATGACTCGCTCAGAAGTCTGAGTCAGGAGTTTAACGTATGACTTCCAAGTACCAAGGACAATTCTGTCCACTATGTCACCTTGTTGTCTCTAAACTGAGGTCATTTTGACAACAAAGTCCAGGGCACACTATGCCATGCTGATCCTCACTGTTTTGTGGGTGAAAAAGATTTCCAGGGTAGAAGTAGGAATGGATAGGCAGAAAGGTTCAAATTTTCTCAAACTGTGAATTTTATCAAGCTATCTACTCATTCTGTCTACATATAAAACCAATCTGAGTTCATATTCTTAAGGAATTTGTAGCTGATTCTTTTCTGGTCTCATCTGGTTTGGAGGTTGTATGCCCATCAGATAAAAGATGAAAAGCTTGCATCTATTTCTCTCTTTCTAACTTCTATAAATCTGAAAGACCAATTAAGTTTTTGGCCATCATCATTTTCCCTTTGCTGGGGTTCCTCCTGCGCTTATGGGAATTACATTTTGCCCAAATGGACTGAAGGTCTGATACTGCATGCAGACAACAGTAATTACAATACTGTGTTACAATATCAAGAGCAGCAATCTGTTTTTCTAATCAATAAACAGTGTCAGGCAGTGGAAGAGCTGCAAGTTACAATTCCCCAGCCACATGTACTCGCCTATTATGCTGCAGCTCCAGAGTTAATCAATTGGCCAACATCTGGGAAGTGTCTTCAGTTAAATGCCTGAAGTTTTTCTCTTGCTTGAAAGGGAAAGGACCTCAGTAGTGGATGGGGGTGGGGCCTGGTTATCCATGAGCTTCTAGGATTCTTCCTCCTCTGTCTTTCATAAGTCTCCTTGGTTTAAGAAAACACAAATTCAGATGGAGGCCAGGGAGGGTGATATATGCAGTGACAAGCATGTTTGGGGAGAAGAAGTTAAAAATCTCCATCTCTCCTTCCTTCCTTCCTCCTTCTTTCCTCCCTCCCTCTTTCTCTCCCTCCCTCCTTCTCCTTCCTTCCCTCCTTTTCTCCTTCCCTCACTCTCTCCCTTCCTCCCTTCCTCCCTCCTTCTTCCTTTCTTCCTTTCTTCTTTTTTTTCCTTCCTTCCTCCCTCCCTCCGTCCCTTCCTTCCTTCCTTCCTTCCTTCCTTCCTTCCTTCCTTCCTTTCTTCTTTCCTTCCTTCCTTTTACATCACCTACATTTCTTATTGTATCCTCCTACTCTAAATGCCATCTCTTATAACAAGGATTAAAAAAGAGAGAGAAAGTAAAAAAAAAAAAACTAATCAGTATACCAGCTATCAGTGAAGTCTTAAATTGTGTGCATTATTCCATACCTCTAGCACCCTATCCTATTTCTGGTTTAAAAAAAGATGAGGTGCCTTTTCATAGGTCTTTTTTGAGCCAAGTGGTTGGCCATTATTAACTTGACAAATAGAAGGGGTCCCAAAAGTCTTGGTGAAGTTTTAAGCTATTAAAATTTAATAGCTTCATATCTATTTAAGTTAAAAATTGTCCTAAGACTTTTGGACCACCTGTATCTATTACACTTTTACTATGAGCATAATACTTCTAGGCATTGTGAGAGATTTGATGAAAAATCTCTCAGAAACCTTGGAAGACTTCTGGTCTAAACCCTTTATTTTACAAAGGAACTGAGTTCAAGAGAAATTAAGTTTGCACAGGCAAAGCTAGAAATCAAACCCAAGTCCTCTGAGTATCATTCCAACCAAACATAATCTTTGTCCTCCAAAAGCTTGTCATGTAATCGAGAAATTAAGACAAGTAAGTTTTTTGTTTTTTTTTTTATTTTTTATTTTTATGCAGTGATGGTGATGGTTCAGTCATTTCAGTCGTATCTGATTCTTTGTGACCCTACTTGGGCTTTTCTTGACAAAGATACTGAAGTGGTTTTCCATTTCCTTCTCTAGCTCATTTTATAGATTAGGAAACTGAGGCAGACAGGGTTAAGTAAATTGCCCCTGGTCACACATCTGGTTAGTGTCTGAGGCTAGATTCAAATAACTAAAATGAAAGTTTGAGGAAAGAAATTTCCAACTTGGAGAAAAAAGAAAGAATCTTGAGTGAGAGTTGCAGTACAGTGTTATGGGAAAAATATTGGATATGAAACTGGACAAGTTGAATTTCTGGCTCTCCTGCATACCAGCTAACAACCTTGGGCAAGTCAGTTAATCTATTTGAACCTCAGTTCCCCCATCCATAAAAATTAAATAGTAATACTTGGTTTTGTTGTGGTGTAAGGAAATGCTTTTTTAGACATTTTAAAGTAGCATTTCCATGTAAATTATGAGGCAGAAGGAAGCATAAACAAAGAGTAGCACAAAGATTTCAACTAATATCAGATATACTGTTTGACATGAGTGTTTACAATAAAAAGTAGAATAATGAGAGTTGTTAGGAAATGTAACTTGAGGGTCAGGATGTGAAGAGCCTCAAAAGTGACAGAACATAGAATTTGAGCATTGGAAAGGACCTCAGGAGCTATTAGTTAAGTATTGAAATGTAGAAGAATTCCCTCTACATCCTCAATAAATGATCATTCAATCTTCATCTGACAACTCCTAATATGGGGATAGATCATATGACCTCCTAATCATTCTATCTATGATTAGCTCTAATTGTTGGCTAATTCTTCCTAAAATTAAGACCAAGTCTTCCTCTTTCTACCTTTGACTCATTAGTTCTTGTTCTTTCCTCTGGGGCCAAATAGAATAAATCTTATCCCTCTTCCAACCCCTCAAGTATTTGAAGATAGTCATTCTGTCTCTTTAAGACTTCTCTTTTGCAGGCTAAATATTCCTTGTTTCTCCAGTGGTCTTCGTTGTAGTGTCCATATTGGGTAATCTGGGTATTCTCTAGTGTTTTAGTGTCTTTCCTCATATATTGTGATTAACACTGAACACAGTGCTTCAGATGTCTGGCCAGGGCAGAATACAATGGGACTATCTCTTTCCTTGGTCTGTACACAATGTTTCTTAGTATAGCCTCATATCAGGATTGCACTTTTGGCAAACATGAGAAAATGTTGACTCAGTCTAAACTTTCAGTTATCTATAACCTTCAGATCTTTTTCACATGAATCTCTACATAGCCAATACTCTTCCATCTTGTAGCTGTGAAGTAGCTATTTTTTTTAAATGTAAGTGTAGGACTTGATATTTTTCTCTCTTAATTGTGTCATCTTATTAGATTCAATTCATTACTCCAAACCTTTTTGCATCCTGACTTAGGATAATTGGTACTATTAGCTATCTATCTAGCTTTGGGACATCTTCAGATTTTATGGAATATTTTTCTTGGCTTTATTCAAATTATTTACAAAATGTTGACTAGTACAGGACCGAGTACAAATTCCACCAGATATCTTCCAAGTTGAGCTCACCCATTTATCAAAGAGTACTTTTTTGGTCCCCTTATTCAATCATTTCTTCTAAGTCATGGTCAAGGGTTGAGACTTTATTCATCAGGCCATTGAATGGGGAGCCTTTGAAAGACCTTCAGAAACAATGTGAATCAGAGATATGCTTTCAGAAGTCTCATCTGGCAGTAGTGTGCAGATCAGAATGGATCCAGGAAAGACCAGTTAAGAAAAAGTAATAAGAGGTTGAGCAGGGGGGAGAGAGAGGAGCTAGATTCCACCAATACCAAACAGATAGAATTAACACTCCCTCTTTATCTTTGCTTCTTTTCTCCCTCCATCCCTTCCTCCCATCTCTTTCTCCCTCTCTACATTGCTTTGTATATAATCAGTATTTACTTTCCTATGTCTATTTCGTGTCTCTTTAAGGACAGGGGCTATTTAATTTTCTTTATTTCCCTAGATTCTGGCAGAGTACTTAGCCAAGAGTAAAGATTTAACAAATGTTGAATTTGAATTTGACAGGATTTCATTTCTGATTGAATGCAGAAGCAAAAGCTATTCTGATCATTAATGTTGATCATAGTAACTGTTCATGTTGAGCCATACTGGAGAAAAACCTGTAGAAAGAGATCAACTACATCCATTAAAAATAATAAAACAATGGATTAGCCCAAAACTTGCAGCTGGAAACAACCCCAGGTTCCATTCCAATCAAAAGTCACAGCTGCACTGGCTTTGTCCATTGTGCTTGCAGACAAATCCTAAATCTGTCTGGGTGAATGTGAGGGAGATGCACTAGAGAATGGTTCCAAAATCCATCACCACTCAAATGTGCAGGATGGAAATGATCCAGCTGACAGTTTCTTCCAATTCCACAAACTTTTGTGTTCATTTGTTTAGGGTTAGAGAGAAGGATAGTGTGGTATGGGTGGGACCTAGATGGCTCCAGGGACCAGCTGAAAGATAGCAAGTCATTCCTCATTAAATTTCAAAGCCAGCTCAGGCATAGGAGTCACCAGAAATCATTCTCCTCTGTTGATTACATGAATTGAGTCTGTGTGTGTGTGTGTGTGTGTGTGTGTGTGTGTGTGTGTGTGTTCTCTTTCCTCATCAAGGTTGTGGCAGGGGAAAAAGACAGGTCAAGAAAGGAGGTAGAGTTCATCCCATTCTCAATGTTTCAACTGGCAAAGCAGGATAGAGGCAAATCAGTAGGGGCGAATTCTGCCAAATTAGAATTGAAGAGTCTTGATATTGATAAGAGGGAGTAGTTAGTGAGACAACTTGTATGTAGAGTACTTGTTTGATCCATGGCTAATCCATGGACAATCTTAAATATTTGGCTTTGTGGGAGGAGCAGGCTGTTTATCCTTATGATAAGGGTAATGATTATTGAAAGGAAAGATTGGAATAAGAAGAGCAAACTACCATTTCCCTTCTGGACAATACTTATCATAATGAGCTGATCTGATGTTTTTAGTAGCCCATAAAGGTTCGTTGGAAAAGTCCAAGAATATGTAGAATTAAAACTGCCATCTCTCCTCTGTCCTTCTCAGACAGGAGAGAATTCAGTAGCAATCCATAAAACTTTAGCATAGAGATTTTTATCCTAAACAAAACCATCTCCTTTTCATTTTCATTTACTCTGGTATTTTGAAGGAAATGGAATCTCATCAATATTTTCCATCTCAGCAATAAATAAGTAGATGTAATCATACATTGCCATTCTATGTGATTCTTGTTTAATTACAGTGATTGTGAGTTTTTGGAGACAAAGGACCTGGATCCAAATTCTAGTTCTCATATCAATTCCCTATATGATGTCAGTCAGGTCATTCTATGGGCTTCAGTTTCAATACCTATTAAAACTGAAGGGATTGGACTAGATGAGCCTCTAAGATCTCCCCAGCTCTAAATGGATGCTTCTAGGATCCTATTATAAAATTCTCTGGTGTTTAGGGATATGTGTGTAGGAGGGATGGAGGGGGATCTTTCCCCAGAGTAGGGGTTCTTAACCTTTTTTGCATCACAGATTCCCCTTTTAGTGAAATTTAGGGATGCCTTCTTATAAATAAATAATTTCATTACTGAAATTATTTTAAATTTTAATATCATTTCATTTAGTTATTAAATTATTATTAAAAATAAAGCATAAAATACTGTACATGGGATTACAATTGAAGTTTTAAAATATCAACGTGTATTATATATATATATATATTCATATTCCATATATGTATCAGGCATAATACACAAATACACATGTATACAATAACACACATGTTATATAACAGAAATGTTATGTTTTTTTCTGTATTTTTTGTTTATCTTTTATATATAGCCAACCAACATAATATATAGCAGTCAATGACAATATTCTATGTAGAATATGTACATATATGCATATACACTAGTTAACAGCCCTCCCTGCCCCCAGTAGAACACTGAAATTGGCCGCATGGAATCCTCATCTTATGAGATCCTGTAGTAGGGTCATATTGTTTACTGGGATTTTATTTTGTTTTTAGTGGAGATTGATCATAGGATCATAAATCTAAAACTGAAAAGGACTTTAGAGTTCATCTAGTCTATTTTATAAATGAATAAACTGGGACAGAGCATAGAAATGACTTGCCCAGCATCACACAAATGACAGGTATTGGTGGAAGGATTGGAATCTAGCATCTCTGATAGCTAAGCCAGGATTCTTGCCAGTGGACTCTATAATTCTGCTTCTACATTCTAGTTTTTAGCCCTATTCCCTCTTTCTTCTTTAGATAAATCTCCAGGGCTGTTGATCAATCAGTAATCCAAGAAGAATGGTCATCAAGTGATTAATTTTTTTCTCACATCATAATTCCATGATAAAGAAATACTGTGACCTCAATCAGTGAAAGGAATACTTGCAACAGTGAAATATTAGAAGTCATTATTATTATTAAGTACTTACTGTGTGCTGGGCATAGTACTTGACTATTTTGTCTTCTCCAGTGCCATCTCACAGTTCCTAGCACATTGTAGACGCTTTGTAAATGTTTCTTGGATTATTGAATTGAATTGACTCAAACCTGGATTGTAGTGATGCATGGATTTTGATATTGTTTTCTTATCTAACTATATCTTTGTTCAAAAGCGATTGCCTCAAGTCTGAAATGATGTCATAGAGATGTAGAAAGAATTCTCTTGCAATGTGGTACAGGTTTTTTTCTTCCTCTGGGGGACACAAATCCATTTTGATTGTATGAGGGAAGCAAACCAGAAAGTAAGACTTTTTCCACTTGGAAAGGTGGAGGGTGGATGGATGTAGAGAGAAAGCAAACCCCTTAAACATTGTTATGGCATTCTAGGGTACTACTAGAGAAAAAAGAATTACTCAGGATGCCTAGGTGCTGTCATATACCCTGCTGACTTTCCACTTTACTCCTCACCTACCCACCACTGACTGAACTAACCTGAAAGAAGAGCAAATGAAATCTTTCTTTCTAGAAAGTTGTCTGAAATGTCTCCTGAGGGGAAAGAAAGTGCGATACCCCCTCTGCACTTCTCCATTGACACTGGCTCTTTTGAGTGTCTTGGAAATTACACACACCCCTAGCCTTACTTCGCAGGCTCTCAGTGGTTTCTTCTCAGGTACTTGTGGCAAACTGGCTTTTGGACCATAAAATGGAAATTTCTGTTTGAGAGAGAAAAATAGAATCTTAAGTCTAAAACCTTGAAGTCAGTCAGTCAACAAGCATTTATGAAGTTTTTATTATGTACCAGGCACAGTGCTAAGCCCGGAAATACAAATATAAACAGAAAGAAAGAAAGAATCCCTAATCTTAAGAAACTATGATTCCAGTAGAGCAAGACAACATTTAAAGGGAAGCTGGAAAAATGGAGGTGAAGGCTCTCAGGTACAATATAATAGTAGAAAAAAAACCAAGAAGAGAGTCAGAAATACAACCAGAGAAATCAAGGCATGGGTGTCCTAGACATTCTCCATAAAATGGAGGCTACAGAAGGAATTAGAGGAAGAGGCTAGCTACAGGGGCTAAGGGTACTTCCAGGATGTAAAGACCAGATTTTGGGGACATTGCAGACAGTCTTGAAAAAGAGTGAGAACTGTCACAGCTTGAAGAGAAATGAATGAAGTGACCTCATGGTCCCTCTAGTCCAACCAGGGGAGTGCTGAAGCCAGCTTATATTGGCTCAGGTTCCAATGATTCAATCTTCATTGTGAACATTTATGCTTCAGAAATTGGTAAATGCTGAAAATCAGGGCTTTATTTATTTATTGTTTTACTGATGGTCTTCTTAAGAAAGTGATGGAGAAAATGTCTAATAATTCAGATTAAATTTCAAAGTGTGTTCACATTCCCCAGATAAAGTCGTTAAATATTTGTCAGCAAAACACCAAGATACAATTGGGGAAACAGGTCCATGGATCTTAAGTGACTTGCCTCTAGTTAACTTACTGGACAATTTAACCCTGGGGGTTGGTACCCTGTGGATTTTAAGGAGTATGATCTTCTAGGTGTTTAGCTGGGCAAAAACTCAGAGAACCTAGCCCTGGAAGATTTAATGAATCTGAAGGCATAGAACTAGGCTTTGCCTTCAGCAAAGAAACTTCTTTTGTTAGGGAATCTTGTGTATTATCCTTTGTGAGAAACTGAACTGTATTAGCCTATTCAGTTCATAGCATGGACTCTTGAAATAATAGATCAGTTGATCTGCAACCTTAAATATAATTAGTAATGTCATTAGTCTAATCCATAATCAATACCTATGTAATTGCTTCCTTATTTCTATATTTTGTCCTTGGGGGTTTTTGCATTCCAAGTTAGACATCACTTTGTAAAAATGCTTGTAAATGATGCTAACCATATCATCTGACATCTCCATATTTACTCTGGGTGACATTCCAGCAAATGCACACACACATCAATTTTAGCCATCAGAGAATTGTGTAGAATAATAGTGGATGGATCTCATGCTGATAAATGCTTTTAGACTTTCTCTTTCAGTTGGCTTGACTTTTTGAAAATGAGGTAAGTCTCAGTATGTCATCAGCCTGCCAGTAGTTCATAGCAACATTCAAAACACCTCAATTTTCTATTTAAAATTATTGTCAAGGGGTTTACAGAATTGGTAGTTTTATGGTTGCTTGTATGATTTCATTTACTTCCTCCTTTCAACATTGAAAAGGGTTTTCAGATTATAAGTAAGAGGCTTGAATGTCACCTTTGACACCCTGGGTGATCTTTAACAAGTCTCTATAAGGTCTGTGAGAGTTAGCTTCATCTTCTTTAAAAAGGGAATAGAACTAGACCAAAAACTTAACCTGGGGCCACAGACTCCCAAGGACTCCATGAATAGATTTCAGGGCATCTATGAACATGAATGGGAAAAATATATCCTTATTTTTATTAACCTTTAATTGAAAATTAGCATTTCTTTATATTTCAATTCAATTTGGCATGAATATATACTACCAAAGGCATCCATGATACACATATAAAAGTTAAGAATCCCTGGCGTAGATGATGACTAAGTTTTCTAAATTTCTTAAACAAATTTCCCATAAATCTAGGATCCCATAAGCCTAGTGATCTGCAGGATGAGAGTGGCCCCCCCTATTTTAAACAATGTTTGAAAATGTAAATTAAGAACCCAGTATTTTTTTTGGAATCGGTGTTGTTGATAAAAATGGACATTTATGATATATGAAGAATATTTTTATTTTGTTTGAATGGGGTCCTTCCTACCCAAACAGCTGCAACCAATCTTAATTCTAGTAGATTAGTTTTAGGAAAGTGCTTGAAGTATACAGCATTTAAGTGATTTGCCCAGGGTCTCATAGCTAGTAAGAGTTAGGGGCAGAATTTGAATCCATTTCTCCCTGAATATGAAACCTACTCTCTATCCTCTTTACTTCATTGCTTCTGCTCTAAAGATATTAAGATACATCGCCAGTAATGGATTTAATGTAATGAAATCTTTAGGAGTCTTTATATTAATTTGGGATTTTGCCTTGGCACCCTCATCTCCAATTCCCACTCCCAAATAATGAACTTACCTTGGCCACTCACTTTGATCTTCCCAAAGCTAGAATCATCTCTCTATATACATACATGCATATATATATATATATATATATATATATATATATATATATATATACATATATGTATATAGAAGAGAGAAAGAGAGAGAGAGAGAGAAGAGAGAGAGAAAGAGAGAGTGTGTATGTGTGTGTGTGTGTGTGTGTGTGTGTGTGTGTGTGTTTGGTGATTCAAGGTCATATTTGAGCAGCAAAGGGGAAACTTGTCGAAGGCAATATTTATGAATGGGCTTGCAGCCTACTGTAATTGAAATTAATGTTGAGTCTTCTCTTCCAGTAACTTCCCAAGCAGACAAATCTGAGCCGACAGAGGTCTGAACTTCATCTCTCCCAAAGATAGCTCATCGGGGGGCCTGGGCTATAAATCTCTCTCCTCCATGATAATGCAAATGCTAATTGGTCTGAAGTTGGCAGTTCTTGCCATTTCAGAGCAGATGGGAGATCTCTGGGTCCTTTCAGACCCTATGGTCTATGGGGAGATTTCAATGGGAACTGGCAAAGTCACTGTGAAGGAAAACATTTTTAATGCAACCACTTGAAAGGTCTTTCGGAAAGCGGAGCCCTGCTCCTTCTCTAGCAAGCTGGGTAAATGAGAACTGACATTTCCCCACCCACCCTCTTTTTCCTTGCCTTGAAGCATCACTAAGTTGGAAGAGTTGGTCTTGAGTGGTAAAGTCTTGTGAAACCCAGTCTCTGTCCTGAGCTCAGATGCACAATAGAGAGAATCTAATCAGGATCCTCTGCTGCTTTGTCCTACAAACAGATGGTGAGAACCAGACACCTTTGTGCCCTGAGCCACCAAATCAAAACTCTTTTCATATTCTACATAGAATTTCTTTTTTTTTCCTGGACTGATGTTTTTGTCAGTATCACCCTCTCAGTGTGGGAATTCCCTTTATTGATGTACTTTGTCCACTCATCTATAGCTTATAATCTCAGAAAGTTACTTGGGGTCATTGAGAGATTAAGTGACATATCTGAACTCAGGTCTTTCTGAATCCAGACCTATTCTTCTATCTGCCATGATATACTAATTCTGTCTTCTTAGAATGATGGAATTTTGTATGTGGAAGGGACCTGAGAGCTTAACCAGCCCATTTTTCCTGATTTTACAGGTGAAGAAACTGGGACTCATAGATTTGGTAGATTCCCAGAAGCAGTGGTTACAGAACTAATGACCTTTTATACTTCAAGTGAGAAACTACAATTTTTCTAGTACTGGCCAAGAAGGAATCATGAAATAGTGGAAAGAATGTTGTACTTGGAATCAGGCTCTGAGTTTGAATCCTAGCTCAGCCACTTACTATCTGTGTAACATATTCAAATCACATGACCTCTCTGGACCTCAGTTTCCTCATCTGTAAGATTGCGTGAGGAGTAGACTAGATGACCTTTGTCACCTTTTCTAGATCTAAGATCCCGTGATCCCAGATACTGTGAGAGGGTTCAGGGGTTGGGACAAGCTTGCATTCTTGCTGATTCCATCCATATACTACTTAACCATTCCACCCAATATGACCTGACCATCATGATGGAGCCTTCCCCAGGGCCATGTCACCCATATAGATCATAGTTCTTGGCATTTGTAGATATAATTCTGTAGTGTGAGAATTCTGCCAAAATACAATGTAGTAGAAGAGAGAGTATTTTTATTCAAAGAAAAGAAAGCAGTTTTTAAAGGTAAGATCAGATGGAGACTGGTGTAGAGCTCCAAGTCCATTCCTTGAGATAGTATACACTGATTTGGGTATTACAAAAAGACAACAAATTCTTTTTACTAATTGGAAAAGAGGGGCCACAGGACTGGATTTAGATTCCAAGAAGATCTGGCTTCAAATTCTTTCTCCAACACTTAGTATATGACCCTGTGGAAGTTACTTGGTCTCTCAAAGTCTCAATTTATTCTACTGTAAAATGATAATGGCACTTACCTCACAAATTACTATGAGGATTAAGGCAAATTTACATACACATATATCTATATCTATATTTATCTATCTATCTATACATATAAACACACACACACAAAGTCATTTACAAATCTTAAAGTGCTATATAAATGCCAACTACTATTGATATTCAACTTTGGTCACATCATCTTGTCATTTCTTTTATCCATTGGAGAGTTTCCATCATATCCTCAGAGATCCTTCCTGTTCAAATTAGCCCACCTGTAATCATGATGATCTCAATAAGTGACATGTTTAAGTCCAAGTAATGATGTATATGAAGTGGTTCAGTAGAAAAACCACTGGGCTAAGAGTGAGGAGATCCAGGTCCCAGTATCAGGTCTCTTACTGACAGGAACTTTGCCACTAGCTGCATTGCCTTTTCTATCCAGCACCTTGCTTGGACTGCAGAACCTAGCACAAGTAGGTGGTTAAATACATTTCAAATGAAATGTATCTTGCATGATTATATTCGTGAGAAGGGTCCACTTTACCTCCCTCAGAGGAGCAAATATCTAGAATAAAGAGTCATCCAGAATCCAATCAGAAAGCTAACTGCTGCTGTGGTTCTGTGAATGGCCCTTTGATTTCTACTGATAAAATGATACCCTATATTTCTGTAGCAATTCATAGTTTTTCATCTCATTTCTTTTTAAAAATGTTTTAAAAATTGATGCCTTTCATTTTTACATCATATTTCCCCCCAAATGCCCCCCTCTTCCTTCCCCAGTGAGTCTTTCCACATAACAAAATTTTTAAAAGAAAATGAAAGCAAATAAGTTAGCAAAACCAAACAAGGCATAAACATAAGTGAGAGAATATGTGATATTTCACTCCCACCTCTGCAATGAAGGAAAGAAGATGAATTTTTCAGCTTTTCTCTTAGGACTACACATTCATTATAATGATGCAGCTTTCAGTTTCTTTTGTTGTTTTCTTTCTCCACTTATATTTAGTTGTGGTCATCATGCATATTGTTTTTCTTGTTCTGATTTCTTTACTTTGCATCCATTCGTGTGAGTTTTTCCCATGTTTTTTTTTCTGAATTCCTTATTGTTATTATCTTTTAATAGCTCAGATTTTATTACCTTCATCTGCAACACTTGTTCCCCAATCAACCTGTAATCTTATTTTATATTCATGCTGTGAGGTAGGAAAGAGATCTTGACCCCTTTTTATGGATGAGGAAACAGAGAAACAGAGATCATAGATTTAAACTTGGAAGAGACCCTCGACATCTACTTCATTTGACATATGAGGAAACATGGCCAGAGAAGTTAAGTATCTTGCTCAATTTCACATAGTTAGTGATTTGACTGAGACATATAGTCAGCAGTCAAGCAATCTCAGCACAATCTCAGATCACCTAATTCCCAGCTGGAATTGTTTCAAGCACATGACTTGTCTCAGGTCTGTCCCCTTGGCTCTAGTGACTCAGCCACAAATTAAATTGAGGTAATTCTGTTGCTTGAATCCAAGAAACTGTGGGTAACATTGATTTAAAAGCCTTCTTCCTTTGCCTTCTTTCCCTTTTAAACAGACAACTTTGACTTCTTTCTCTTCCTGCAGAAAGGACTAGTTGAACTATGCTGTCTGTTCAGAACTACCTGATGGGGAGGTGAAAGAGAAAGCAGAGTCTGTGGGGTTGAATTTAAAAGGCAGAAAACTAGGAGATTAAGAAGAATTCTTTTGTTGTTAATCTCCTATGAGTTGAAAACTGATCCCTTATCTCTGTGTCATCTCTCTCTTAATATGTCACTTATAATTATAGGATCATAGCTCTTGACAGCTATGAGGAATCTAGTATCTAGTCTAAATGCCTTCATTTGACAGACCATTCAGGAACAGAGCTGTGTTAGTCTGATCTCTTCCCTTCTAACCAACAGCCTTTTTGTTATTTTTTAAAAAAACAAATTGAAAGAAATATTTTTTCCCATACCACTTTAGTAACCTACATCATAGAACGCTAGAATTTTAAAGCAGGAACCAAGCTAGTTTAGCATAAATAAGGAAAGTCAAGCTCTGAGAAATGAATTCAATTGGTCAGTCAACTAGAATTTATTAATATAAAGGAAAGCAAAAGACAGTCTCTGTTCTTAAGGAGTTGCCAGTGTAATGAGGAAGACAATATGCAAACAACTATGTACAAATGAGCTATGTAAAAGGATGAATTGGACATAAATAACCATTAGAGAAAAGCACTAGAATTAAGAGGGTTCAGCAAAGACTTATAGATGGTTAATCTAAACATCTGTTATCCAAACAAAAACTCTAAAAAACAATTCAGCAAAACTAATCAATACCATAGCTGAGTGATAATGCATCTCATTTTCAGATTTTGAAATTTTCCCCTTGGAAAACAGATATAGGCTGCTTTTTTTAAGCTCTTGATAATTTGCTATTGACAGGAGTACATAAAAAGATCATACATTTAGACCTAGAAAGCATCTCAAAGTTTTTCTAGCCCAAATCTCTCATTTTATAGATGGAAAAAAGTGAGGCCCATAGAAGTTAGCTGACTAATCAACTTACTTAGTAAGCAGCAGAGCTTGGATTTGAACTTGGGTCTTTCAAATTCAAGGATTTCTATACTCTTCTTTAGGGTTCCTTTCCAGCTCTGAAAAAATAACTTCATGTTCTAAAAGAGATTATAGTTTGATAGAGAATGACATTCCATTTCCAAGATTTTATGATTATGTCATTCATCTTCCTATTGGCAGTGTCTTGTACTTAATAGGCACTAATTTGCTACCAATTCAATGAATGAATGGATCTTCCCATCTCTCTTTTTATATGTATATTTTATGGATATATTTTGTTTCCACCAAACAGATATTGCTCAACAAACCTCTAGCAACTTCCTACAAAGTTCAGCTTCCAAAGACAATTGTTTTGTTGGTTTCAGCAAATCCAAAGAGCTTAAGTGATAGAGCATCCTGTTTTGCATTTTTAAAATTATTTACTCCTTATTAATAAATAGGATGTGTATATTACCTTTAATAACTTGGTGTTGATATTTTTTCTGTTATCTTTGACCTGAGTTTTGTTCTTTTTTGGTGTTGTTTTCGTTTTCATTATTGTAGTCACTGTGCATTTTTTAAAAATTCTGCTTTCTACATTCAAAATTACTTCATGCAAACATCTTATTTTGTTTCTCATGAATTCTTCATTCTTTAAGGTTCAATGATGTTTCTTTTCATTCACATGCCACAGTTTGCTAAATGATTTCCCAATGATTTGGTTTATATTTTGTTTCTAATTCTTTTATATTTCTGTAGCACCCAATGTTCTCCACTATCCATAGATTTCTTTACATAACAAATAATGCTATTATGAATATTTTCCTTCTATTATTAATGTCTTAGGGGAATTGTCCCAGAAGTTTTTCTTGAAATAATTCCAAATTGTTTCCCAGAATGATTAGATCAATTCATGGTGCCACTATAATTGAATTAGCATGAATATTGTCCTATAGTTTATTCTAGCATTAAATTTTCCCATATTTTCCTATCTGTTTTTTTTTTTTTGGATGAGTGACCCTTTTGCAAAACCACATTTCTATTGTCCAAAGAGAAAGGAATCTTCTGAATCTGTAGGTACCTTTTGGAACTAACGTAACACGAGGCCCAATGTGAATTAGGGCATGGCTTTTGACAGCAAATTATGAGAAGGCCTCTGTGGGTTGATGAGGGATGTCTGAAGGATTGATGACATCCTTACTTCAATCATACATCATAATTATAGAAGCAGAACTGAAGAAGGCAATTAGAGGTATAAGAATTTAGGCCTTTCTCTTGGAGACCTCTAACATATTTTTTTAAAAAGCAAGACAATAGTATCCTTTTTACCTTATTCCTCCTATGTATTCTTGAATTGGCCTATTTGCTAAGAATGAGTATTCCATGAATACTTGTTGAGTTGGTCCCCACCCTTGTCTCTTGCTGCAGAAGTGAATTTGTACTTTTAATCAAAGTTAGAGACCAGGGGGAGTGAGAATCTGCTACTTCTCCAATCCTGTTTCAGGACATTCCTACCTTTGAGGTAGGAATCAGCATCAGCATCAGCATCATCAAAAATCACTCATATTTGTTGTAAGCACTTAATGAGTTCTTTGTTAATTTTTTGGCTGGTGGTTGTGGCAGGGCTATCTGATGGTCCAGAATCCAGAGGGAATTTTTGAAGTATACAGTCCCTCTTTGTATATAATGATATCTCATCTGTAACTTCTGTACTCAGAGAGTTGTCTTGGGTATTAAGAGATTAAATGACTTGCTTATGGTCATGCAACCAGAAAGAGGATTTTCTAATAACTTCAAAATCAGCCCTCTATTCATTTTACTTTTTCAGCTCTTAACAGGATCATTGGGAGGCTCAAATTAGATGACACATCAAAAGCATTTTTGCAGACCAAAAAAGCATCACCTAAATAGCAGTTATTAATAGGTCACGAGAGTGGTGAGTGGGAAAATCTAATAACTCATATTTACACTGATTATTGTTGGTGAATGTTGCAGCTTTCCTATTTATTGGTATGGATAGGTCTGAGTCTTTTTTGGTCATACAGAATTTAACATGAATTAAATTAACAGAATTTAACAATCATGGGTGTACCGGAGACCATGGGGAAGAATTCTGGAAAGTGTTGTCAGTGAGCTGACCCTAATTTTGTGATTTAATATAGTGATTGTCCAACCTTGTGACATCTCCAATGCTTAATATTTAAGAAAGGACACTTCCCCCTGAAATGTATAGAATATAGAAGATACCCCTTGGAGAAAGCAGACTTCAGTTTTTTTTTTGTTTGTTTGTTTGTTTTTTTGTTTTTTGCAACAAAGAATTCTCTCTCATGAACCTCCTACCTGCCTCTCTCTTTTATATTCTATCTTTGGACAGCCAGAGCAGGAGAAAGATGGGATACCCTTATTAAGTCTACTGACTTCTTTGTTTCTCCATCCACCTAATTCAATTGTCCTGCTAACCTGTGTCAACTGAGACGTCATCCAGAAATAGAGATGCATGTTTAGGGCTCTCAGGCATCCTTATCTTTTTCACTTGTGATGTTCTAACTCTCATACCACTGATTCCCTAGCTCTGTAGATAGGGGAAATGAGTTAAAATCTAGCCTTTGATACTTACTAGTTGTGTGACATCAATCAAATAACTTCACCTACTTGCACCTCAGTTTTCTCATCTTTAAAATGAGGGCATTGGGTAGATAACCTTTGATCCAGCATTATCTTTAGTAGGCCTGTATCCCAAAGAAATCATAAAAGTGGGAAAAAGGATCCATATGTGCAAAAATGTTTATAGCAGACCTTTTTATGCTGGCAAGGAACTGAAAACTGAGTGGATTCCCATCAGTTGAAGAGTGGCTGAATAAGTTATGGTGTATAAATGAAATGGAATATTATTGTTCTGTAAGAAACAATCAACAGGATGATTTCAGAAGGGCCTGGAGAGACTTACATGAACTGATATTAAGTGAAGAGAATAGAATCAGGAGAACATGTACACAGCAATAAGATTATGTGATGATCAATTCTGATGGACTTGGCTCTTTTCAACAGTGAGATGATTCAGGGCAGTTTCAATGGTGTTGTGATAGAGAGAGCTATCTGCACCCAGAGACAGGACTGAGTATGAATCACAACATAGTATTTTCACTTTTCATTGTCATTTGCTTGATTTTTCTTTCTCATTTTTTCCTTTTTGACTTATTTTTCTTTTACAGCATGATAATTATAAAATTATATGGTATATTATATAGTACATATAGTATAGTATTATATATATAGTACAGTATAGTAGAGAAGAATTGGATATGTTTAACAGATTACTTGCCACTTAAGGGAGGAAGTGGGGAGAAAAAAAGGAGGAAAAAATGTGGAACACAAAGTTTGCAAGGGTAAATGTTGAAAACTATCTATGCATATATTTTGAAATAAAAAGCTTAAAAATAAAATGAGGGCATTGGACTAGATGAGTTCCTACCATGTCCCATACCATTCACTGAAGCCATCTTTAAAAGCATATTGAGGATGTAACTAAAGGAAACCAAATTGTAAGTGCTAGAATCTGATTTTCTCTATGGACAGATTTTGACCTGGCGCTGGTGAGTCACCTAGAGGAATGTGTCCTGCACATGTAATTAGAAGTACAACTTAGTCAGAAGAATGGGTAAAAAAGGAGGAAAATGTAAGCCTGGAAAAATGGGAAGAAGATAGATTATACAGAGCTTTAAATGCCTAACAGAGGTTATATTTGATTCAGAATCACAAAATCTCAAAATTGTTAAAAGGCTACTTAGCTTGTGTGTGACAGAGGCAGGACAGACCAGCTCTGCCTTATTCCAAGCTGTGTCTCTCTAGCCATCAGGCAAGCTGCCATAAAACACTTAATGGCAACCCAGATATTGGGTGACTAGGCACCAAAAGGAATGGCACAGGACATTAACCCTCAAGTTTAAAGGAAAAGGGACATTATGGATTTAGGTTACCAGGGAAGAAGTAGGAATTCAGCTAAACCCTGAAGAAAAGGTAAAATCTTCCTGGATGGAGTCAAGGGAGAGTCACTGTTACGGTCTCTAGCTTATTATTTGAAGATTAATTCCCAAATAATCATCACAGAATTTTTTAAAGAGAACCTTAAAGATACTCTAGGCCAAAATTTTCATTTCATAGATAAGGAAGGAATGGATTCTGTTTTCCCTCTCTAGTACATCAGAATTGATCACCACATAATCTTATTGCTGTGTAAAATGTTCTCTACGGCCCCTGATTTGGAATCTTGTTTTTCAAAGTCAAATCTTTCTTGGGACAGGTTCCAGTGAACATTCTGGGTCACCAGAGTTAATTAAAGTAGAAAAAGTCCATATCCTTTCTCTTTCATCTATTCAAATATTAGATCAGCTTCTCTATTGGGGAGAAGGCTGCTGCAAGGCTGGGGTGAGTGCAGTTGAGGGCTGGGAATGGTGCCAGGGTGTATCTGCAGCACATGGTTGAAGATATCACCAACCCAACCCTGGCATCTTTCTCCCTACTTTTGAGTGAGTAATTTGACATACTTAATTCCCTAAATAGTTTCAAGGACAAATGTGAATCTGGCTCTTTGGGAGGGATACAAATAGGGAGAGATTTTTCCTTTTCTCAGGGTGAAGATTTGGGATCCAGTCCACCAATTCACTAATTTAGGAGGTGTAGTGTGCCTCCCACTCACAGTGATAAATCTTATCCTCAGAGCTAGCTAAGCTATTTTTCCTTAGAGTTCTAGAGGTCATTCTCTAAATGCCACTGGATGATTCTTAAAGCCATTGAATTAAGTACTCTTACCTTCCCCTTCTCCCAAAATCTAAGTGTTTCCTACTCTATCCCTCAAGATTGTCAATTGAAAATTGTTTAATCAGTTAATCTACAGTAGATTTTTAGAAAGGAGTTATAATAAGGTAGTATTATGACCCCTCATGATGATAAATTAAGTAAATACCTGTGGGTTTCAGAATTTCAGAAACACCTATGACACTCTCTTCTCCAAGTACATAAAGAACACAGGAGGCAAAAGTTAAGCCACTGGCTTTTCTAAGTCCTTTTGTTGTATTTGTGGGCACTTAGTTCTTCTTAGATGTGGGGTAGTCTTGTTACTGGGGTTCTTGTTGAGCTGAGATGGAAGTCTGTCCTTTAATTACAATGATACAGACCCTGCAAACACCTGATTCAGGTATGCTATTTCATGTAGCAATAAGGAATGCAATGTCTGCCAGACCCTTTGAAGTTGGAAAGCCTTCCTCCAATCAAAGGTTGTGATAGAAGGGGAAGGAAGATCTAGTTAAAAAAAAAAAGCCTCTCCTTTTCCCCTGACTCCCAGGAAACATTTTCTATTTAGGGGATGTTCAAGAAGCCACATCAATTTCTGAAATTCTTCCTTCTCAACTCACTTTATAATTGATAGACTATTCCTGGAGGTGTGACCCTATTTCCAGGCTACTGAAAGAGACTTCTAGTCTCTTTTACTGCATCCAATGGATTTTAGTGACTTTTCACACTTAGTGTAAAGGTCTTTTGACTGATGAGCTAAAAATTGTTCTTATTTGATTTAGATATCAAAAATAAAAATGAGGGTGGAGGTGGTTTTAAAGTTGTCCACACAGAAGCTTTTATTTTTCTGGGAGGTCCTAAACACCAATTGATGGGCATGTATCGCTTTTAGATAGACAGTGGTGAGATAAGAAGAGAAAGATTTCCTTCCTTTCTTCAGCTAACTCTACTTTTATCATGGGCTTAGACAGTTTTGATTTTTCTGAGAAGTTATATGGGTTATTTTTAGTACAATGGAAAAGAAATCTGGGTCTAGAACTAGAGGACATGGTTCAAATCCAACCTCTGATAATTCACTTGCTTTTTGAATTTAGGAAAGTGATTTTAGCTTCCTGGGCCTCAGTTTCTCCTTCTTAAGAAAAGAATTGGATTAGATGGTCTCTTCCAGCTCAGATTTCTGTTCCTGAGTCTTGATACAGACTTTTGTGTGAAGTATGGTTTTGGAAACTCCTGTAGGAAAGTGGGATGGGATGAAGAAAAAAATCAGGAAGGAGAGGTATTGGGAGACAGGTACTGAATTGTGGTTATCCTTGTGCCATTAAAGGAGAATGAATCATTGTCCTGAACTGTTGTGATGAGGGTATCTTTTCTAACTCTTTGCAATTAAAGGAAGTATCTTATAGGTCCGTCTAGAGACTTTATTTTCCAATGGTTGGGTGCTTATCTTGTGTGTAACACCAAGGTGGGAGAACAGCTGAAAGGCAAAGCAGAAGCAAACGTCTTGAAGTCCAATGTTTTCTTTATCTTTCCAGCTCTCCTGGTAGCCTTGGGTGCCTTTGTGACTGTGATCCTGCTTTATTTTCTGGGACTCCGTGTGTCAAAGTAAGTTGGATTGTGTTCCCTTTCCTTTCTGTGATGTGCAGGGGCCATTCTACCAGTACCTTGCTGATTAATTGCATAATTAGTTAGAAGCCACATGTTGCTGCTCAGGGTGTTTTTGGTCTAAAAATATTTTCATGTGAAAAACATTCTAGAAGCTAAAAATATCCCACCAGCAAATGCTCAGGGTAACTGCCTTTGCACTGTTTGCTCTCAGATATGGCTCCATTTCTTGGTGGGTCTTGAGTAACAGAAAGAAGATAGGTCAGGTCTTGTCTTGGATGATCTTAGCCATTGAAAGCAGGAAAAAATTACCCCTAGAAGAAAAATGGGCAGGGGGAAATGTTGGTAATTCCTCAGATTATTACTTGCACCCTCTTTTCCAGTTCTAAACAACAAACCTTCCTCTATAATCAGGCAAAAAGTCTTTCTCTTCTTTTTGATAGCTTCTCAGGACCTATACCCATTTAAAATTTTTTTTCTCTGAACTAGGTTATTGCATCATGCATAGGAATGAAACTACAATGAGGTCCTTCGTTCATACTTGCAAAGAAGTACAAAACAGGAATAGATCAAACACAGGATATATACTCAAGAATTGTCTGCCTTAGGGTAGCCATCACAAGGGAAATAATGGGATTAAATACACCCAAGTTTTTTTTTTAAAGGGGGCTTCTATGAGTTTTATTAATTAATTCATAGGACTCCAGAGCTGGAAGGTTCAACTTTCTCATTTTGTAGGTCAGGAAATCCTTGAGATATAAAGTAGCACATTCAATAATATACTGCTAGTAAGTGACCTAGCTGGAATTCAGTTCCAGGTCTTTAATTTTCAAATCATTACTTTTTCTATTATGGCACACCATTCATTCATTTATCCATCCAACAAACACTTATTGTTTATTTTGTTCAGTATAATTGAACATTGTAGAAGAAAATTAAGAAGAAAACAAAGTCCATATTCTAAAGGAATTTCCCATCTATCAAGAAGGAAAAGGCATTAGATATACCAAATAACTGGAACAGCGAGATGGTACAGTGGATAGAGTACTGGGTTTGGAGTCAGAAATACTCATTTTTTTTTTGTGAGTTAAAATCTGGTCTCAGACACAGATTAGTTGTGTGACTCAGGACAAGTCACTTAATCCTGTTTGCCTCAGTTCTTCATCTATAAATGAACTGGAAAAAGAAATGGCAAGCCACTCCAGTATGTTTGCCAAGAATACTCCAAATGGGGTCATGAAGAGTGGGACTTTGCTGAATAACAACAAAACACAAATAACTAAACTACAGAGCAGAAGTGCCTACTACAAGAGAGATGCTGATAATGATACTTTATGTATGATAGGGATTCTACTAAGAATTTTATGTTATTTTACTTGATTCTTACATCAACCCTGGGTAGTAGATACTATTATGATCCCTATTCTGTGGATGAGGAAACTGAGGCAAATAAAGGCTAACTGACTTGCCCTGCATCACATAGCTAATAAGCATCTGAGGCTGAGCATTTGAACTCAGGTAGGACCTAAATGCTATAGAAGATGAAAGAAAGAGAAAGGATTCCATCTGGAGCTTTCTCTCTCTCTCTCTCTCTCTCTCTCTCTCTCTCTCTCTCTCTGTCTCTCTCTCTGTCTCTCTCTCTGTCTCTGTCTCTCTCTGATTGATAACTTCAACAATCTTTGAATTATGTTGGATCCTAAAGGAAAGATAGAGCTTCATCAGAAAATAATGATAGAAAAAAATTTTAGATGGAGGGAATGGCATCAATAAACAATTATATACTAAACACCTACTATGTGCTAAGAGCTGGAGATCCCTATTCACAAAGAATTATATCCTACTGAGGACATGAGCAAAAATATGAAATCAGGATCATGGGATGTTTGAGGAGCAGCCAGTAGTTCCACTTAATTGGAACCTAGTGTGGAAAGCGTGGATGATAACGCTAGGAGTAACTTGATGCAGTGTCAGAGCACTGAGGGCCTTGAATGCCATTTAGGACCCAATGGATTTACAATCATTACTTGACGTCCCATCAGCTGCAGATGGTTGATGAGAATAGGGATGACAGAGAACACTGCCATTTTTAACAGTGTGAAAACTTTTTGCAGGCTTCGCTGTACTCAGGACTGCTACCATCTGTTCCAACGCAAATGTTTCCCTGGGATGTTTAATCATGTAAGTAAAAAAAGAAAATCTCTTGTAACTCACTTCATCTCCATTAAGCTCTTCTTTGGTTTGAACACCTGCTTAGTACCAGCTTGGATGGCAGAGCAAAGGTTTGTCCATGCTAAGAGGCTGCAGTAAAGAAAGACAGACATGATTGAGAGCCATCTCTGTGTGATTTGGAAGCAATTGATCAGATATTTGTGCCTTGGTTTCCCCATCTGTTTAAATGGAATGTATTTTACTAACCTGAGATCTCATGAGTGGAGAAGGGAGGGAGCAAAGGAGGGAACAGCTAGTGACTGGGAAGTACTCTATGACTAATTTAATTTCTTTTCAACACATTTTTTATTAATAGTTATCATTTATGTAGAGCTTTAAGGAGTGCAAAGTGCTTCCAGATTTTAATTCATTTGATACTTATAACAAACCTGTGAAATTGATGCTATTATTACCCCCATTTTACAGCCAAGGAAACTGAGATTTAGGTCAAGAGTTTGCTCAAGATTATGTAGCTAGTAAGTATCTGAAAAGGATTTGAACTCAGTTCTTCCCAATTCCAGATCCCACACTACTTTTATTAAGTACTGTTTTTATAAGGCAGTAAGGATATAAAGACAAAAGAAAAAAAAACTTCCTGCTCTCAAGTTGCTTAATTCTGATAAGGGCATAAAACTTGTGAATAAAAAAGCAAATGCAAGGAATATGAAGAGTAATGCAAAATAATTTCCAGGAAGAGAGATATTGAAGGTAGGAGGTGTGATCAGGAAAGACCTGCTCTCCTGTAGGAGGTAAGACTGTACATTGCAGGAAGACAGGAAATCTAGAGTTGGAAGTGAGGAAAGAATGCCTTCCAAACACCTGTTCAAAGGAGTTTCTTTGAAGACTGAGTCAAACTGTACACTAGAGAGCATTAAATGGAAAGACACTCTCACAGCTCTGACTGGGAAGTTCATGAAGACCTTGCCCTAATTTCTGTCTCCTTGGTGTGTTGCCTTATTCAGTTTGTGCCTTCCAATCATTAACTCAAAAATAATTTATTTTTTGCTCTTGTGTTATTATGGTAGAGATGGGAATCTTGTTGCCAAGGTCCAACCAAAATCCTTGCTGATAATTGAAGAAAGGCAGTTGGCAGATGATGTGAGGAAGTCACTTGCTGACTATATACAAGTATATTGATTTTTTTAGTACCATTGGGCAGTAACCACTTCCTTATTGTTCTATCTTGCTATCCTGTGACATCATGTGGTTGAGGAGAGTTGGGAATATAATCCAGGTTTGAAGGACAGTCTAGGCAAAAGCCTAGGGTGGGAGATAGCCTCTTAATCTTGGGAGATAGAAAGAAGGTCAGTTCGGTTGGAAAATAAAGTTTTTGAAGGGGAATAACATAAAATAACTGTTTCTTTGGAAATACAGTAATACACAAATATCTATATCTATCTATCTATCTATCTATCTATCTATCTATCTATCTATCTATCTATCTTTGCTTTTTGCTGAGGCAATTGGGATTAAGTGACTTGCCCAGGGTCACACAGCTAAGACGTGTTAAGTGTCTGAGGCTAGATTTGAACTCAGGTCTTCCTGACATCAGGGCTAGTGTGCTACCTAGCTGCCCCTCACAAAAATAATTTCTGAAGATGTTCTCTAGTAACTTTACTTCCTAGAATTGAGAACCAGAAAGAACTGCCCTTTACTCTCCCCCAAAAAACCCAAGCAAAACAGTTGTCACAAAATCCATGCTGTATAATATATTTTCCCTTAGTCCTCATTCAGGTCCTGTGGATTATTTTACAGGCAGTTTTATTAGAATTGATGATTTTCTTTCCAAGACAATAGCAGAGGAAAAGGTGAGGGAAAGGATTGTCACAAAATGACAACCACAAAGACAGACAGCAGACAGTCTGACAGAAACAATAAGAAACAAACCAGTCAGGGTGAAAATCAGATGAAAGCAATGGAGACAGGTACCCCAGAAATAAAACGTAAATGGATTACCATAGAGATTTTCAAGTATTTGAAGGTCTAGTATGTCAAAGACAAATTAATTTATTCTGCTTCACTCCAAGGTCAGAACTAGATTCAATGGATAGAATTTCCTAACAATTAGAGCTGTTCAAAATCAGAAACTACTTCTTCAGGAAGTATTGGCTTCCTTTTCAAAGAATATCTCCAAGCAAAGCCCAAGTGCACTATGATGGCAATGGCCTTCCCGTTCCAAAATTCTGTTCTGGGGTTCTGAAATCTGGATTGTTTCTCTTTTGCCTAAGAACTGACTCCCAAATTGGTCACAACAGAGGTGACTGCAGAGGTCACAACATATATACAACTCAAGGTCTTAGGGAAACAGGGAATAAAAGTATTACCAACAACAATAATCTGAGAGCATTTAATGAGGAGACAGTTAGCTCCTCCTATATCCTTCAATCAGTTCTTAAATTGTTGTATGTCACAGCATAATCCAATCGTTAAGAGTAGAAAGATGTTTGTAAGAAGGCAGGGAAGACAATTTTACATTACAAAAATATTTTCATCCAAAAATTTTGAATTTTTTAAAAAAAGAGTTTGATATTTAAAAGAAATTAGTTATCAGGAATCTTTCCATTCTTCCAAAGATCTAGAGATTCATGGCTTTACTACCAGTGTTTTTGTTTAATTCTGAAATTTATCTTACCTATAATATCTTGAAAGAATGTGAGTTCCTGAAGGTTAGGGCCAGATTTGTTTTTGTTTTTGTACCCCCGATCCTGGAACAGTTCCTGACCCATACTGGTGTTTAATCAGTGCATGTTGCACTAAATGTAAAGTCTCATTCTTTCTGTCCTCTTCCTTCTTCCTTTCTGTTTTGAGTTGGATAATTAATGCACTTCCATTATATCTCCTTAAGGAACTTGTTCTGGTGTACAGGTTTCTGGGTCAGGAGCATACAGGGATGGCATATTACCATTTTGTGGTGTTATCATTCATCAGAGAAGAGGAGGGATTTCTCCTCTTGAGGGGACCTATCCTGGATAAAGAATGACTCTTTTTGTTGGGAAGGCAGTGGCCAGTTTGTGCCAGACTCTCACAGTCTTAAGTTGGGATCCATCTGTGGATTATGTAACATGCATGATGGAGCACTGGGCTAGAGAAAGAAGTAGGGTCCAGGAAATGTAGAGAGATAGGGAACAGCTCATCCTCTTCTTTCCCTTTTCCTCTTTTTTTATTCCTTTTCTATCCTCCTTGGTGCCTCTGAGTCTTGGAGGAAGCACTGACTGATGGAAGAAAGCATAGACTGACATCTGGAAGACCCCCAGGTCACCAAGTCTGCCAAAGTAGAATCTTTCTGTCAGTGATTAAGTGAGTCAGGCTACCTTGTGATTTTTTCCAGTCCCAGGTGTTGACAGCTACCTGAGCATCCTAAGGGATTTGGAGCCAAAATCTTCCTTCTTTCTCCCTGCTCCCATTTGCCTCAGACCCACCTTTCCCCACCTGCATGGGCTGTAAAACACTATGGCCCAGCCAGCTGTGCAGGAAAATGTGGGATAGATCCAGAGCTCCAAAGGGGCCTGTTTCCTCTCTATTCCCTGTCAACAGTCATTTCTGGGAATTAAATGGCTATAGCCAGGGGCCCTTTCCTGAGTTCTTCTCAATTCCAGCATTTGGGAAAGGGAATGGCCTCCCTATGATGGCTAATGTAGGCAAGATGACAATAGTATGCCTAAGAACAAGTCAGCTTCAAGGGCAATGAGATCTAGAGAGGTTTCCTTTACAGTAAAAGAAGCTGAGGAAAATCCCATCATGGTGACTAAAGAAAGATGGAGGTGCTTTAATGGGATCATAATTATAGGGCTTACATCTAGAGGGGGCTTTCAGGATCACTTTTCTCAACCATCTCATTTCATTGATAAAGAAACTGGGGCCCAGGGAAAAATGGCATGCCCAAGACTACCCAGGTTGTACATAGCCGAGTCTTAGAACGATTTCTGTCTGAATCTACCTCAACAAACATCTATGAGAACTAGGGCTGGTAGGGAAACTGAGTTCATATAAGACCCAGTCCTGTCCTCATGGATCTTATGGTTATAATAGGGAAAGAGGCACAGGTAGAAACCTCTAATATACCATAGCATATGAAAAATACATGAATGATAAAATCAAATGTTACAGGAGATCCAAAGGGAAAGGGCATGAGGTTGGTTTCTTTTGAGTTGTGGCTTTAAATTATCTGTTTACACGTTGTATCCTTTCAGGAGAATATTGGCTTCTTTAGTGTAAGGATTAATGTGTGTGTGTGTGTATGTGTATGTGTGTGTGGTGTGTGTGTGTGTTTTACAATCCCCAGAATATACTAGTTGACCATAATAGGTGCTAAATAAATGATTGTCAGATTGGATTATAGCCCAGAAGATATTACAGATGATAAGATGATCCAGAGTGGTAAGTGGCTTGTCCAGGGTCACACAGAAAATGAGTTTCAGACAGTATTTGACCTAATTCCCTAAATTATTTGATTCCAAATCTACTAATATTCTCACTTCACTAGGCTGGATTAAAAGACGGCAATGATTCTACAGGTGGAGAAGGAAAGGAGTACATTCTAAGCATAGGAAATAGCACCAACAAGATCTTACAGATGGAATATATTATTATACTCAGTGGGGATTTTGAGAAATTTATGTTTTACTAAATCCCAGAATAGGATTATACATCTGTAAGACTTCTAGAGCTCACTTGACCTCCGAATCTCCCACCTTGAGTCCCTTGTTGTGACAAAAGGTCCAGTGAGCTGGACCTATCCTCTCCAATCACTACAGAACCAAATACAAACCACTCCAATCATTAAAATCATAGTGTGTCAGAGTTAGAAGGGCTACACAGATGAGGAATCCAAGACACTGTGAAGAAATTTGACCTAGAATAAATAGTATTATGGCTATGTGTTTAAATTGTTATATTTTATGCTTATTATGTCATAACTAAAATGCTGAATTTGGATCCAAGATGTTTAAGATTCAAATCCAAAATCTAACACTTAATAACCATGTGACCATACAGCTCTTTATTATTCTGGGACTTATATTTAAAAAAATCTATCTGTAGATTATACTTCATGGATGTGTGAGCCTCAAAGGAAATCATAAGATGTAAGGTGCATTGCAAATTTTAAAGTACTATGTAACACTCAGTAATTATAATATCATTAGTAAAGGATTTGCAGATTGGGTAAGCCAATGGAGGTGGTCCAAGGGCCATGCTGAAATCCCCTGATTTAGCTATTCCTGAGGGATTCAGTCTGTTACAAGCATTCATTCTGGTCATCATCCCATGCCCTCTGTCTTCAAGAAACTTCCAGATTCTTTGGCTCTGTAGCCAGATGTCTGGGAGACATTTTTAGATTTCATTTGACATTCCAAGTCTAGGACTTACGGGTTTTCTCCCAAGATGTCTCTTGGACAAGTCAGCTCTGCCAGAATGACACTCTTTCTGGATATTTCAATGCTTCCCTTTCCAGACCCTGGGTTAAAACCAACTGCCAAAGCCTGCTGTCAGGAAAAATTCCCAGGCAGCTCCCAGAAAATCATGGCTGAAGGGTACCTCTCATTTTCTTCTCCCTTGAATGAATACATGTTAATGAAGCTGTTCTCTAGGTTTGTGAATTTGTATCCTGGGAAAGTAAAAACAAAACCATAGCTGGAGAAAAAAATTACCTAAATCTCTACATACTGCAAGGGAAACAAATGTCAGCTAAAATCTTATTTCTTTTGACCTGGTCCATCTTCACTCGACTATGGCTCTTGGGATTGACCTTATTTCTGTTTGTTTTTTGATCAGTAGATTCTATTCTATTCTGCATTCTGATGGAAAGCTTTTCAGGGTTTTCTGAAAAAGGAAACTTAGCTGTGAAGAGATTTCTTTCAGACTTGTATGTGTAAGATTTGTTTGGTACCATTGTCCTCTCGGCAGCCATTGTCATGGTCAGAAGGCTCCAGGGGACTCCATCCTGACCTAGTCTGAGATTTTTCACAAAGAAAGCCTACTTGACCCAAGAGTCAGCAAACGATTGTCCCAAATCACAATCGACCTGTCATCTATCACTCTGAACAAGAAAAATGAAGCCAATTTTTTTCTCTCACTGTGTTACTTGAGTGCACTTTGATGTAAAGGTCAGGCTGAACTAGTTTTATGCACCTTTTCCCCCTACATGCAATTTCTTTTTTGTTTCCCTCCTCCTTACCCTGTCATTCATCCTCCTTATCACCTCCTGAATTCCAAAATTCCTTTTGGAATCATGTGCTAAGGTACATGAATTTTCTGCATTTGCCTTATCTCTCCTATCTCTCCTACCTGCAACTGAATGTTCATTTTTAGGAAATAAATTTTAAAAATTTATTTCAAACATGCTTTTCTTTTTAAAATTTGCGTTCCAACCTCCCCCCCCTTACTCCCCTTTTTTCTCTCCCCCATGAATTTTTATTACACAGTAGGCAAACCCCCTCACTGGGCAATGTTCACTCTGCAACCTAAATGTACAGAAAAATTCAATTTAACAAGTGTTTGTTAAGTACCTACTATTATGCACAGTACTGTACTAAATGCTAAGGATGAGAGACAGAGATAGAGATGGAGAAAGAGAGGGAGGGGAAAAAGAGGGGAAAAGAGAGAGGGGGAGGGAGAAGAAAGAGAAAGAGACACGGAGAGACACAGAGACACACAGAGGCAGAGAAAGAGAGAGATAAACACACACAGAGACACATATAAACAAGACACACAGAGAGACAAAAAGATAGATAAAGAGATAGAAAGAGAAACAGAGAAGCCCACATAAAGATAGAGACAGGGAGAGACAAAGAGAGACAGACAGAGACAAAGAGAGGCAGAGAGGAAGACAAAGAGAGAGAGACACAAAGAGAAAAATAAAGAGCCAGAGACAGAAAAATAAAGAGAGAGAGAGAGACAGAGACAGAGACAGAGACAGAGACAGAAAAAGAGATATACACATAGAGCGACAGACACACACAGAGACCAAGAGATAGAGAGATAAAGAGATGAAGACACATATAGATAGATAGAAAAAGACAGAGAAATCCACAGAGACAGAGACAAAAAGACACACAGAAAGACAGAGACTAAAAGGAGGAGAGAGAGAGAGAGAGAGAGAGAGAGAGAGAGAGAGAGAGAAAGAGAAGGAGGGTTGGAGGGAGGGAGGAAGGAGAGGAATAGGAAGGGAGAGAGGGATGGAGGAAGGGAGGAAGAGAGATCAGAAGTGGGGTTGGACATCTCTCACAGTTTATAATCTAAGAAAGTAGAAAAAAATGGTAAACATAGGGTAAGGGAAAGGAAATGATTTGGAGCTAGAAGACCTATGCTGTAACCTTAAGTAATCAGTATTTATTAACTGCCTAATGTGGCACTGGACATTATTAATGAGATGGTGAAGGAGAAAGAGGGAGCTCTTAAAGTTAAGTACCAACTTCCCCTCTTACAAGATATGTTGGACTCTGAGACAGAGAGGCAGATGTCAGCAGTTTCTTCACCTGTTCTAACCCCAAAGCCTCCTGACAGGAAAGAGAGACAAGTTTCTGGGCTGCCTGTGGGTTATTGGCACCAGTGGTAGTTTCCCAGGGGCAGCAGCTGTGATCAGGTGGCCCGTTATGCTAATTAGCAATGACCTAGAGGTCTGGGTAATACATGATGTAATGTTGCAGAGCTTCCCTCCCAGAGCTTCTCTTGGAAGGGACTCTTAGATATGTCATCTGCTCCATCTCAGAAGCAGCCTTCCTCTGCGCAAGCCCTCCCCTCACCATCTCCACCCCCAAACTCTCCCTAGTGTTTTTGAGACTGGTTTCTGGTTGCGAATGAGCCATAAGCCATAGAGACTTGTAGCACTTTCTTCCAGAGGCCAATCAAAGTTGAATTTCAGTTTGAGCAAGGAAAATGTCATTTACTTTTCTGTGCTCCGCCTCTAGAGTCAGGGTCGAGCTTCCTCTGAGCCAGTTAAATCTCTTTGATAGCAGAAGCAAATAATATATTGCTTTTGTGGAATGCTTAAGTCTTTCAACATGTTCTTACATCTGTAAACCGATGTTATACTTACAGCAGCCCAGGGAAGCAATGCGGTTTAGCATCCTCTTCCACATTGATAGGCGAGTAGGATTGTAGTTAGAAGTTAAGCAGATTGCCCAAGATCCCATCACAAATTAGTGGCAGAACTGGGACTACAATCCACATTAAGGGAGTCCTTTCCTCAGGCTCTGAAGCTCACTTATTGTTTATATGAAGAACTTTTCTTCATGTAAGCTTGTAAAATATTTACCTAAGTCAAGTTCATCAACATATCTTTTTGTATGTGTAATTATAGAGTTAGAAAAAGGGATGGAGAGAGTAGGGATTAACAAGGCAGCTGTAATAAAGGTTGAGAATTTGGGCTGAAAAACAAAGGACTCCACAAATAAGTTTCTTTTTAATTCCAGGACAAAGCTCTCTCCAGTCAATGGTTCCTGAGGTGTTAAGCAGTCCAAATGGACCACAAGTACTCTTTGCTTGAACCCAGCTACATCCTCCTCAGGGAGAAGACTTACATTTTTTTGCTTATTAGCATGTTATGGGACACCAGGGCAGAGCTACATATCCTGGCAAGGGGAAAGGACTAGAATGAAGCAAAAGTAAGCAATGGGAGAGAAAAAAATAATATAAGCATTTGGGACATATGTTATTACTCTAGAGCTGCCTTTTGATCTGAATTGGGTTGTGCTGGATGTTATGATTTGACTTTAGAATGATAGTTCCAAGGTAAATTTCAATTTTACTAAGTATCGTCTATAGAACACTGTACTAGACCCTGGAGGAACTACGATGAATAAATAAGATACAATCTTTGCTTTCCTGACTTAGTAGAAGGATGTACACACTAATCATAACACAAAATAATAAATGAGTATCTTTGCCAAGAAACTCCAGATGGGATCACAAAGAAAATTGATTGAACATCAACAACAAAATGAAAGTTAGTATCATCATCATCTCATTCTTTGTTTCTCTTTTGAAATATTTCAAGACTGAGTTTCTATCCTTCTATTTTGCTTTTTTGTTTCATGTTTTATGAACTGATATTCAAATGAGTAAATTAATATCTTGTCTATTATATATTATATTTGTTTATTGCATATTGTAATTGTATATATTGTATAAAGATTGAAGCTTGTCTTCTGCAAACTTACTGACAGCATCTTTGAGACAGGACCACAAGGATCACATGGCTTTGTTCTGTTCCCATGTAATTTTTATTTCTTCTCCCAGGTCTCTAGATCTTGAAAGTTTTTTATGCTTTGTAGTTTGGAGATGATATGGTAACACCCATTTAAAGTATTAAGATTTTTTTGTGTATCAATGTTATGTCCAGGCAGTCACAGGCAACAGTTTTGTCTGCTGTGATGTAGTTTTGGAATACTTTATTTGTTGAATTCTCAAGAATAGTTGGGGATTTCTATGTGTAATCTGAGTATTTGTCCCCTATTAGTTTATAAGGGATAGTGAGCTTCTGTTGGATAATTCATCTATTGGGTAGGTAGCTAGGTAGCAAAGTGGATGAAGGGAGGGACCTGAGATCAGAAAGACTTCAGGTCAAATTCTCCCTCTAGAAGTTAGTAACTGTGTGATCCTGGGACAAGTCACTTAACCTCTCTCAGCCTCAGTTTTTCATCTATAAAATGGGGATAATAATAACACTTCACAAGATTGTTGTGAGGATCAGTGAAATAAGAATATGCATTATTTAAAAATCTTAAAATACTATCTGTTATATCATCATCATTACTAGTATCATCTTTCTAAATATCTGCTAGATGCTAATTTTTATTGCCTCATTTTTTGTATCTATTAAAATTTATTTTTTCTCCCTCTCATTTTCCCTAATTAAAAAGGAAAACAGGACATAACAAATATCAGATACTAAATTTTTGCAGTGACATATTCCACTATTACATATCATCATTGCCTCAATTTCTTATGACTAATTTTTTTTTTAAAAGCAATCATTAGCTGATATGAAAATTCAGGAGTTTATGGCTCTTCAGGGTCTTAAGCTTCCCTGAATCACATAGAGAAACCAAACCTTACAAATTCTCCTCAAGCAGCTGACATGTTCTTAGTTTGAAGATTTTAGAAAGAAACTAAGATAAAGAAGTGATTTAAGTCTGTGTCATCTAAAGACTGACAGGCTGACGGAATTGAGGTTATTTAGCTTGGGGAAAAGAAGACTCAGTATAAATATAACACTTGTCTTCAAATATTAGAAGAATGGTGATATGCAAGGAAGATAAGACTTTTACCTTGAACAAAAAGGAAGAATAGAAGGTATAAAGGGATAAATTCAGGCTCTGTGTGTTCAAAAGCTTTCTAATAACTGGAACTGACCAAAAGTGAAGTGGATTACTTCTGCATATAATAGATTCTCCATCCTTGAGGTTCTTAAAGAACAATATGTATGACCACTTGAGTGGTAAGCTGTAGGGCAGATTGCTTCCATGTATGGGTTGGAGAAGAGAGTCATAGAGATACCTCCAAATCTTCTCATTTTATGATTTTGTGAAATTCAACCCTATAGATAAGGAATTTGAGGCCCCTAGAAATGAAATGACTTGCCTAGGGTCACACAGGTAGCAAGTGGCAGAGCTAGGATTAGAACCCTGGTCTTCTGATTTCAAATCCATCGTGCTTTCCATTATATCACACTGATTTCACCCTGAAGGGAAACAACAATACAAATTTAAAGAATTATCATTACTATATCTTCAGCCAGACCTTGAGGGGTTGGTCTAATGCACATAAGTGATTTGGAAGAGTTTCAAGAGAAGACGCCATGATTAATGCTTCTTGCTTTGGCAAAAAGCACCAAGGGAGTTTTCAGAACCATAAAGGGTCAAGGAAACCTTCATCATGACCTTGGTTATTTTTGGTCTTTTTCCAGATCCTTCATTGTCTAGGAGAGAATGAAGCTGAAATTGTGTGAGGTCTTCTCTGCTGAAAATGAGGAAGTAGGTTTTCTTTAGGGCCCAGAGGACCAATTCCATAGACTGAGTCACATTTATTTCTATTTTTTTTTATTTTATTTTTTTTTAATTTTTATTTAATAATTACTTTATATTGACACTCGTTTCTGTTCCAATTTTTTTTCCCTCCCTCCCTCCACCCCCTCCCCTAGATGGCAAGCAGTCCTTTATATGTTGGGTATGTTGCTGTATATCCTTGATACAATATATGTTTGCAGAACCGAACAGTTCTCTTGTTGCATAGGGAGAATTGGATTCAGAAGGTATAAATAACCCGGGAAGAAAAACAAAAATGCAGATAGTTCACATTCGTTTCCCAGTGTTCTTTCTTTGGGTGTAGCTGCTTTTGTCCGTCATTTATCAATTGAAACTCAGATCTCTTTGCCAAAGAAATCCCCTTCCATCAAAATATGTCCTCATACAATATCGTTGTCGAAGTGTATAATGATCTCCTGGTGCTGCTCATTTCACTTAGCATCAGTTCATGTAAGTCTCGCCAGTCCTCTCTGTATTCATCCTGCTGGTCATTTCTTACAGAACAATAATATTCCATAACATTCATATACCATAATTTACCCAGCCATTCTCCAATTGATGGGCATCCATTCATTTTCCAGTTTCAAGCCACTACAAACAGGGCTGCTACAAACATTTTGGCACATACAGGTCCCTTTCCCTTCTTTAGTATTTCTTTGGGATATAAGCCACATTTATTTCTAGAAAGATCACAGAGTACATAGATATGACTAGACTCCTTTGTTTGGATCGTCTATAGAAGTGATCATGGACCAATGAACTCACACTGTACCATTCTTCAAAAAATTCTGAAATCTCTTATTATTCTACATCTCTCTCATATTTCTAGTGACTTTTATTGGTAAGCAGACCATATAAGGGGAAACTAGGATCAGAGAGGTCAAGTCCATGCTGAAAGTCAAGAGTCAAATCAATGGAAAAGCTGAGATTATCAATCAACCAACCATCAAGTATTTATTAAATACCTACTATGTGCCAAGCTCTGAATCATGTTTCCTGAGTTTTTGACTAGAAGTATGAAGGAATTTTTTCCTCAAGATGCTGTCATTATAATCCTCAAAGAGATTTTCTTTTCATTTTGTTGTTTCAAAGCCTTTGAGCAATACTACTCAAAAAGACTCATGAGGAAGAATTCTGTAGCTCTTATCTGACTGTATGATAGCAACTCCTAAATGACCTTATCTCAGCTAGACTTGGAAATTATAATGAATTCTCAATAAATTCTTATTCTCCAATATAATCATTTTCTCTTTTTCAAACTTTGCTTCTATCTCTTCTTCCTCTTCCTTTCACATTTTTTGACTCTTACATCTCTCTTCCTTCTCTTCTTTATCTTGCTCTTTCTTTTCTTCCTCTCCCTCTTCATTTAGAAGGATTCAGAAGACCTTCAAAGTCCCTAAGATCTCACATATTAGTCATATTTCTAAAAAAACACTCCATACTATGTCCCTGCATGGCACACCTATCTGAGGTGTAGAGAAGGAGGTGATTTTCCTGATTTATGAAATCACTGGCTTATTGATTAAGGTAATACTTTTAAGAATCCTTGATTGACTATCAGATCAACAAGCACTTATTGAGTGCTTACTATGTACGATGCACTCTGTGCCAAGCACTGGGAATCCAAATACAAATAGAAAGAAAGATAGTAATTGCCCACAAGTAGCTTATATTCCAACAAGATAACATATAAAAGGATTCTAAAGAGAGGGGAAGATACTCATTTAGGAGTATCATAGAGTTTTTTAGAAAAGTGAGGAGGGGAATCTGTTGAGGAATAAAAATATAACTGGTTTGAGCATTTTCCTTAAAATGAAAGTTCTGGACAGAACCAGTTAATTACAAGGAGCCGTAGAAGTGGAAAGGACTTCCTACGCTGGAAGTGCAGTAGATAGAGGCCAATTCAAATTTGAACTCAGATAAAAAAAAAGAAAGAAAGAAAGAAAGAAAGAAAGAAAGAAAGAAAGAAAGAAAGAAAGAAAGAAAGAAGAAAGGAAGGAAGGAAGGAAGAGAAGGAAGGAAGAGAAGGAAGGAGGGGAGGGAAGAAGGGGAGAGAAGAAAGGAGGGAAGGGAGGGAGGGAGGAAGGAAGGAAGGAAGAAGGTAGACTCTGGGAAAGTCACTTAATCCCATTTGTCTTAGAATGATCCTTTGAACTGGGCTTTATTCTTATCTGGATGCTATTGATATCCAAGGTTCACATAAGCAACTAGTATAATTCTTGATCTAAGAGGCTTATATAGATTGGAGGAAAAATTCTAGGTAGTCAACAAGGAAAAGTTCTTATTTATTAGTAGTCTATTACTTAGGGAGGCTCTCAAGCATTCCTTTAAAAGGGAAAAGTAGTCTTTAGTAACAATATTGTCATTCAGTCATTTCAGTTATGTCCAACTCTTTGTGACCCCATTTGAGATTTTTTTGGCAAAGATACTGGATTGGTATGCAATTTCCTTTTCCAGATCATTTTACAAATGAGGAAACTGAGGTAAAGAGGATTAAGTGACTTGCTCAAGAACACACAGCTGTCTGTATGCAGCTGTATATACAGACTTATAGTGTCTAATGTTATATTTTAACTCAAGAAAACCAGTCATCCTGATGCTAAGCCTGGCACTTTATACACTGTACCACCTCCCTGCCCTTAGTAATAATAGCTCATATATAACAATTTTAGGTTTATAGATGAGGAAACTGAGGCTCAGGCAATTTAAGCAAATGCCAATTTAAGTTGCTTAAATAAGTATATTCTCAGAGGCAGAGAAATGAACTTGAGTTCCTTGTGAGACAGGCCTTCATTAAAATTGTCATATCTATCCTTTGAATTCTATAATTCTCTTAAAATACCTAATGATTATAGTATACTCTTTTCCTTTTTGGGGGAATAAATAATTTCAAGACTTTGCTTACTAAATCTAACAGGAATTCTCCTATTCCATACAATAATAGCCCTACAATTGCTATGAAGGTGGAATGTGTCTGGGACAATCTCTCCACATGAGTTTCTTCTGCCATCTTGGAAAAATGGTTCTCCTGTCATAGTCAGCATCAAGAACCTGTGAAAGACAGATTTACTTTCTTTCAAACACAGATGTCAATTTATCTAGAACTTAAAGCTTTGGAAAGTAAGTTGAGGCTCAAGAAAATGAAGTCATTTAGGCATGATCATATAGTTATTAAATGCCAAAGCAGGACTTGAATCCATGTATTGACTCAATTACACTTTGTTGCTTCTTTATGTTGCTCACATGAATGTCAAAATGCATAAGAATCTGCCTTTTAATTTTGCATGCAAACTCCATTAAGGTTTTTTTCAGAGTTCTGTTTGCCTAATGTCAATCTGCCCTTGCTACGTAGGGTTGGACGGGCTGTAGCAGGCCAAGCTCTCTGCAGAGCTGGGAGCACAGATGACCTTAAGGCATTGGTTCAGCCTGACCAAGAAATGGATCGGGAGGGGAGCAGGTTGATTGTGGGGAGGTCATCTCAGTGTGCCTGCCCTCCAGTGAGACTTGCAGCCCTTGAGCTCCATCTTTGTCAGCAATGATAACCACAAAAAATGCTCCTGCTGACAATGATTAACTACAATTGACCAGACTTGCCAAATGAATCCCACCAGTCATTAATGAGGAAGGGACAAATGAAATTGAGCTTTGGGATTGGGCTGCCAAGAGAAATGTCTTCAGAAGCGTTCTATAGGAGAAAGAGGGTGGGGGGAGAAGGGAGGGCTATAACTGAGCTAATAGGATGCCCGATTATGGCATTTTCCTCTTTTGATTAGGCTAAGTAAGCCCTGTCTCCATCCTGACTTGGATCCAGCATCCCTGAAATTGCAGCACTTTGCTGGAAACCTTTTTTTGGCAAGGTTTTTTAATTAAGGCAATAGCCCAATTAAGCCAAAATGGATGAACCTCAGACTAGCCCAGGACAAATGAAGGAACAGATCCTATTCCCATTGCTTCCCCTCCCTTAATATATGGCTGCTTTGTTCCTTAGCCTTCCAACTTCAATACATTAGCTTCTATAATAAATAACCCAGTGGAGGGGGTGCCTCTTCAAACACTGTGAAATGCTCTCTGCTAGCAAGGACAATGAGCTAATCAACTATGAGCAGATAGCAAGCATCTTGGTCGGCCTAGTCTGCCCTTCTAAGGATTCTGGGAATTTCTCCCCCCCACCCACTTCATTTTCAGGGAAGATGGAGAATTAAGCCAATATGGGGGAATTGACTGGAGGCTTCATAAGAGGCCAGAGAATCTGTTTCTTCTGGAGTATAGAAGGAAAAATGGTCTTGGAAGGTCTTTCTGAGGTTTTCAATATTGTGACAGTAAGATTAGGCAAAGTTTTTCTGTGGGCCAGAATGATGGGTTTCCTTACATTCTGTGATTACGATACAGCACTTGGGGAATAGTATCCCTCCCCACCAATTACTTACCTTGGACAGTCAGTTTCTCCTGTCAGAGAGAATATCCTCTCTGGTAGCTTTGGTTGATGATATGAAAGGACCTCCTCCTTGCCATCTCTTCACATCCTACCTGCCCATCCTTTGAGGGTACACTTCTGCTATTAGTTGTTCTTCATAGCCCAATCAAACACTCTGATTCTCTGCTTCACTCTAGTACATGTGTTTTTTAAAATCATTTTTAAAATTTTTCCCCTGAACTTCATTTTATTTTCTCAATAGTATTTTATTTTTCCAATTACATGTGAAGATTCATTTTTGTATGATTTTGAGTTCCAATTTTTTCCATTCCTCTTTTACTTCCCTCTTCCCGAAGACAGCAAGCAATCTGATATAGGTTATACATATATAGTCATTTTAATCATATTCCATACTAGTCATGTGCTGAAAGAAAAATCCAAATCAAAAGAGTGCACAAGAAAGAAAAAGCAAACAAAAAATTTTTGAAAACTGAGCCTGGAATCAAGAAGACGAGTTCAAATGTACCTTCACACTCTTACCAGCTTTGTTCTCCTAGGCAATTCTTAAAAAAAAATTTCCATAGTGTTTTATTTTTCCAAATACATATATAGTTTTCAATATTCCATTTTATAAGACTTTGTTTTCCAAATTTTTCTATTTCCCTCCCTTCCTTTCCTCTTCCCCAAGATATCAAGAAATCTGATATAGATTAAATATGTGCATTCTTTTAAATATATATTCTATATTTATCATGTTGTTTGAGAAAAATCAGACCAAAAGGAAAAAAAAAACACAAGAAAGAAAAAAATAAACAAAAAAGGGTAAAAATTCTTTCATTTGCTCCACATTCAGTCTCCATAGCTCTCTCTCTGTATGCAGAAGACATTTTTCATCTCAAGTCTATTGGGATTGCCCATGGCCTTTCTTAATTTCTGTCTGCTTCAGTTTTCTTTTCTGTAAAATGGGGATAATAATAACACCTAGCTCCCAGGGTTATTATGAAGACCCAATGAGAATAATTACAAAGCACTTAGCACACAGTAAGCACTACTTAAACATTAGCCATCATCACCATTACTAATAGCAACAATAATAATATTATGCATTATAGATAATGTAACATAAGAGGGTAGAGTCAAGAAGATATGAATTTGAATTCTTTCTTCTCATTTTCTTCTCTTGTAAAATAACCCCATCCTACAGTTGTTTGAATCACATGAGACATTATATACAAGCTGCTCTGACTTTTGTAAGTATGAGCGATCATCATAACTTTATAGTTACAAAGCAAAATGATTACAAATCCATTATCTAATTTGAGCCTCATAATGTCTCTGTGAGATAGGTTTTGTAACTGTTATTATTACCATTTTACAAATGAGGAAACTGAACCTCAGAGGCAAAGTGCTAGTAAAGCAAGATTTGAACTCAATTCTTTTTATCCTCCTCTGCTGCCTTAATTGATTGGTACTTCAAAAGTATGTAATTTATCACCATTCCCTCCATAACTTCCACTTACCACCTTTGGAATGGAACATAAGGGCCTATATTGATCCATAGGAAAGCATGGAAAGATCACAGTGTTGGGCATATTATCTAGGAATTGGAGGAGCAATGTGGGGTGGGAACAGTTTTATTGAACTTTCCCTTTGCCAGAATACTGCCTGAATACTTCTGAAATATGGTTATTCCATTGTAGGCCCAGCATTCTAGAAGGACATTGATAAGGAGCCCATCCCCACAAAAAACCAACAAGAATGGTGAAGGGCTTAGCATCCATATCATATGGACTGAAGAAATTGCAATTGTTGAACCTGGGGTAGAGAAGATTCGTATAAAACAGCATAGCTGGGAAGTTTGTCATCTGAAAGATGGATTAGAGTCATGTGTATCCCCCTGGAGAGCAGAGTCAGGAAAAATGAGTGGGTAGATGTTGCAAAGAAGGCTATTTGGTTTGGACATCAGAAAAAATCTCCCCTTAATTAGAATTATCTAAAAGTAGATTGGTCTGTCTCTTGGAGTAATGGATTTTCTCTCACTGAAGGTCTCTGTGACATTTAAAAAGGTTTAAGAGACATAGTTTCTACGTAATTTAATAATTTTATTAATAAGGCCAGCAGATTATTAATAAAAGGATGGTCATTTGGCTGTTTCTCTTAGACCAAAAGACCCCTAATGGCAGTGGGGTCACAGTTTATGTGCCCTTTGAAAAAGATATTCTTCAGGGATGCCTCATCACAACTGATTGATTAATAAAATGGGAGGTAGGCTATCTTAGGGTGCATGACTTGGTCAAAGAGACATCAATTTCTGTATCACCTGTCTTGATATTAAAGAGAATCTACCTCCCTAGACCTGTCTGAGCAAACATTATGGACAGGGATACAACTAGTAGCCTAAACTTGATTAGATCTTGGCCTGGGTAAATCTTCAAAAGAGATTTCTCATGCTGATTGATTTCTAGATGAGAAAATAGAAAAGGGGAAAACTTGTCCCTAATATAATAATTACTAAATATAATAAATATTCATTTGTCACATTTTCAAGTTGAGATTAGATGACCATTTAGCTGGACAATTTATAATAGTAATTATTTTTCAGGTAAGGGTTGAATGGTTTCTGAGTTCATAGGATTATAAATCTGAAGCATGAGGTACAACTAAAATTTTATAGATGACATAGAAATTAAGTGATTTGTTTGAGGTCATAGAAATAAGCATCCAAGGAAGTTTTTATTAAAATTTTCAATTGTATTTTATTTTGCCAAATATATAAAGATGGTTTTCAATATTTATTTTGTAAGACTTTGTATTACAAATTTTCCTCTTTCTCTCATCCTTATCTCTCTAATCTCCCAAACAGCAAGTAATCTGACATAGGTTAAAGACATGTAATCTTTTAAACATATTTCTATATTTATCATGTTATCAAGAAAAATCAGACCAAAAAGAAAAAAAACACACACACACAAGAAACAAACCAAACAAAAGGTGAAAAGATTATGCTTAAATCCATATTCAGTCTTCATAATTCTCTTTCTAGATGCAGATGGTATTTTCCATCTCAAGTTTATTGGAATTGACATGAATTACTGCATTGTTGAGAAGAGTCACTTCCATCACATAATCTTGTTACTGTGTATAATGTTCTCTTGGTTCTGCTCACTTCATTCAGCATCAGTTCATATAAGTCTTTCCAGACTTTTCTGAAATCAGCCTGCTCATCATTTCTTATAGAACAATAATATTTCATTACATTCATATATCATAACTTATTTAGCCATTCCCCAGTTGGGCATCCATTCAATTTCTAGTTCCCACTACAAAAAGGGCTGCTACACATTTTTTTTTAACATGTGTATCCTTTTTCCTTTTTTGTGATCTCTTTGAGATACAGACCCAGTAGCAATACTGCTGGATCAAAAGGCATGAACCGTTTTATAACCCTTTGGGAATTGTTCCCAATTGCTCTCCAGAATGGTTAGATCAGTTTACAACAACTCCACCAATAATGCCTTAGTGTCCCAGTTTTCCCATATCCTCTTCAACATTTTCCACTATTTTTTCTTGTCATTTTAGCCAGTCTGAAAGGTGTAGAATTGTACCTCAGAATCGTCTTAATTTGTATTTTTCTAATCAATAGTGATTTGGAGCATTTTGTCATATGACCATAGATGACCTTTCTTCATCTGAAAATTGTCGTTCATATCCTTTGACTATTTATCAATTGGGGAATGATCTGTATTTTTTTTTATAAATTTGACTCAACCTCTATTTATTTAGACATGAGGCCTTTATTAGAAATATAGGCTGTAATAATTGTTTCCAAGATTTCTACTTCCCTTCTAATTTTGGCTTCATTGCTTTTATTTGTGCAAAAACTTTAATTTAATATAATCTGAATTATTCATTTTGCATTTCCTAATTCCTCTAGTTCTTCTTTGGCCACAAATTCCTCCCTTCTCCACAGATCTGACAGGTAGATTATCCTTTGCTCTACTCATTTGCTTATAGTATCATCCTTTATATTAAAACCATGAACCTATTTCAACCTTATCTTGATATAGGGAGTTAAATGTTGGCCAGTACCTAGTTTCTGCCATATTATTTTCCAATTTTCCCAGCAATTTTAGTCAATAGTGAGTTTTTAATCACAGAAGCTGTAGTCTTTTGGTTTATTAAATACTTGATTATTATAGTAATTGATTATTGTATCTTGTGCACCTAACCAGTTCCACTGATCCACTACTTCATTTCTTAGCCAGTACCAAATGGTTTTGATGACCACCACTTTATAATATAATTTTAGGTCAGGTATGAGTAAGCCACCTTCCTTTGCATGTTTTTTTCCCCATTAATTCCCTTGATATTCTTGACCTTTTGTTCTTTCAGATGAATTTTGTTAGTAGATTAATTTAGATAGAAGTGTCATTTTTATTATATTAGCTCAGCCTATCCATGGACAATTAATATTCTTCCAGTTGTTTAGATCTAATTTTATTTGTGTGAAATGTGTTTTATAATTGTGTTCATATAATTCTTGGCTTTGTCTTGGCAGATAAGACTCCCAAATATTTTATACTGTTTAGTTATTTTAAATGGCATTTCTCCCAAGGCAAGATTTGAATCCTGGGTCCTTTCACTCTAGAGTGAGTGTTCTTCATACTACAGCACACTGCACTCTCCAGCCCCCCTCATTCCACTCACCCACTCCCCATTCTGTGATACTGGTATACTATGGGTAATACAGGAGTTGTCTTTTCAATTCCCACATGGAAAGACAAATCAATGCCTTGAGAAATCACAAATCTTGTGTAATAATACAAGGTCATAGCTATTCTCCTAGCCCACCCTATCCCAAAGAAAAGTTCTCTTCCCAACTTGAACAATTTAATTAGTAAAGAACAAAGCAAGCTTGTACCCCTTTCCCTTCTATGACTCTCTCCATCCCCTGCCAAGTTCTTGTGTTCTTTTGTTGTATTTTGGGGATGGCTGTCTTTTTTATCTTTTAAACAAAACAACCCATAAAGTAAATACTTCCCTAGTTAACAACAATAGGATCTTTGGGAATTTGAGGACCTTTTATATGTTTCCTTTTTCTTATTAGCTTTTCAAATTCACCTCAGCTCCCAGCCTAAATACTCCCAGCTTGCTGTAAAATAAATTTATAGGCTGATTAGGACTTTAATAGGTTAGACTGAAGTACATGTCACTGTGACTCTCTCTGTTTTTGACTTGTGACTTCCCCCAAATTAGCTCAAGGACTGAAGAAAAAGAACCTGGGAGGAAAAACAGGCAGGCAAAGAAAAAGCAAAGGATTGGAAACTGAATCAAAGAGAGAAAGCTCTAGGCCTATAATTAGTTCCAGAAATCGACCCCCAAAGAGCTCTTTCCGGGGGCCATCTTTTCTAAGCAGTCATTTGAGGATCTTAAAGTAAATTAGGAAAAGAGCTTTCAATAACCCTAATTAAACACAAGACAATTATCCAGACAAGGAGCCCTTAATCCCTGGAAATTAGAGAGAAAGGCCCCAAATAAAAACCCGATCTCCTAGTGAACTGACCTTGGATCTCTTTTTCTCACACATCCTCCACCTTGGCCCAAGCCCTGTCTCCCACTTCCCTAGTGATAGTAGGTCACATTCATCTAAGCAGGCTTTGTGATTTTCCTAGAGTTTGCTGTGGTTCAATTGTGTCTGGCTTTTTGTGACCCCTTTTGGGACTTTCTTGGCAAAGATGCTAGAGTACTTTGCTATGTCCTTCATTTCATTTTTACAGATGAGGAAACTGAAACAAACAAGATTAAATGACTTGGCCAGGGTCACATAGCTAATGTGTAAGGCAAATATAACTAAGAAAGATAAATCTCCTTGACTTGGACTGGATGCTTTATCCACTGCACCATCCTTCTGACAGTTTACTTCACAATAATCCTTTAAGGTACACCTTTGTTATCATCTCCATTTTACAGATGAGGAAACCGAGGCCTTTGAATGACTTGTATAAATTTCATGGCAGAGCTGAGATTAAAGTCCAGACACTCTAAGATAGTGTTTTTCCATTCTACCCCATTAGCTCCTGTTCCTTCAAACTCAAATGTAGGATAATCAGATTGAGAGCTAGACTTTAAAGGGCATACAGGCTGACCTCCATAAGATTATAGCCTTGATCTTGGCCTAGAAGGGATCTCAGAGATCTTTATTTTTCAGATACGGAAAATTGAGCCATGGAAGATTAAATTACCTGCACTTGATCTCAATGGCAAATTGCATACTTGAACTCAGTTACTCTAATTCTAAAATCAGCCATTCTTTCTACTGCACCAGGCTGCCTTTCCTGGCTTGAGGTTTGTGAAGATCAAAGGGAACTTAAACTTTATTTTATGAAAATAAGCTGTCATTCAATTAGCCAAATTATAGCCAATACAATACCCTCTGACAGTTCTGAAGTGATTTAGGTCACTTCCCCCAAATCCCCTGCTCCCAGGTTCTAAATTCAACACTTGCCTCTGTACTCCCCTCACTCTCCAAACACCAGCTACAAAAAGTTTCCTTTGGAACAAGAGGATTCCAGAAGCCTCAGCTGGGTCTCAGTGCTGATCACCATTCTGTACAGACAGTGACTTTCTCTGGAGCCAGAAAGTACCAACTTGTGACCCCTTCTTAAGGCAGGGGAGACCAGCTATGTTCAGTCTGGCAACTGAAAATGATAAAGAGAGCCATCAAACAGAATTAGGGGAGCAGTTCCTTCCTGTTCTGTTTAGCTTGGTAATTCAATCGAAGCCAGACCACAGGCCTGGCCAGGGAGAAGAGCTTTCTAAAATCTAATGAAGGCTTTACTCCGCCTGACCAGCATGCAAACATTAACATGTCAACTTCCCTCATGCAGAGGGATGGGAGGGCAGATTGCACATGACAGGGGCAGTTTTATTAATGGACTTGAACTCTGGGAGTTAGAGAGTAAGGACATACTATCTAACAGGCAGAGTAGTCCATTTTCACACTCTGGACCCCCTCTGTTTCTCTTGACTCCCTTCATCTTGCTATGTTGCCTCCACTACTTAATAAGATTTGGTTTTCTATGTCCAGCAAGGAAGGATTTATTTAATACAATTGGCAGGTTTTGGGGAAAAAGCACAAGTCCTGTTTCAGAGATCTCTTTATAGAGAAAGTTTTAAGAGCTTATTTGCAAGTTCTATTGCGCTCTCTCTCTCTCTCTCTCTCTCTCTCTCTCTCTCTCTCTCTCTCTCTCTCTCTCTCTCTCTCTCTCTCTCCTTTCTTTCTTTCCTATCCCTTTATCCATCTCTCTCTGCTTCCCTCTCTTTCTGTGTTTCTTCTTCTCTACTGTACTTTTATCTGTCTCCCCTCCCTACTGCATCTCTAGCTCTCTATCCTTCTCGTTTTGCCTCTATTGCTGTCTTGTCTCCCTCCCTCTCTGTTTCTAATATCTCTGCTTCCCTCCCTTTTAATTTTTTAGCATTTTTATTTAAATTTCAAATTCTATCTCTGCCTAGTTCTCTGACCCTTCCTCAAGACAGTAAGTAATCAGATATATATTATGCATATACAATTATGTAAAACATTTCCATATTAGTCATATTCTACAAGATGAATAAAATGAAAAAAATAAAAGGAAGTGAAAAATAGTATGCTTCAATCTGTATTCAATCAATATCCGTTCTTTCTGAGGGTAGGGTGCATAGTATGCTTCATTAGTCTTTTGGGGTTGTCTTGGATCATTGTATTGCTGAGAATAGCTGTTATTCATGGTTCTCTATCAAATAATATTGCTGTGATTGTGTCCAAAGTTCTCTTGGTTTTGTTCACTTTACTATGCATCAGGTCATGTAAGTCTTCCCAAGTTTTTCTGAAATCATCCTCTCATCATTTCTTATAACACAATACAGTTCCGTCATAATCATAACACAACTAGCTTAACAATCCCCCAAATGATGGGCATCCCTTTAACTTCCAGTTCTTAACTACCACAAAAAGAGTTGCTATAAATATTTTGTACAAATGGGTCCTTTCCCATTTTTTGAATGTCTTTGGGATATAAACCTAGCAGTGGCATTGCTGCATCAAAAGTATTGCAGTTTTATAGCCCTTTGGGCATAGTTTCAAATTGTTTTCTAGAATGGTTGGATCAGTTTACAATTTCATCAACAGTGTGTTAGTGTCCCAGTTTTCTCACATCTTCTAACATAACATTTTCCATTTTTGTCACATTAGACACTCAGCTAGATGTGAGGTGGTACCTCAGGGTTGTTTTAATTTGCATTTGTCTGATCAATAGTGATTTAGAGGATTTTTTATATGACTATTCATAATTTTAATTTCTTTGTCTAAAACTTTCCACTCATATCCTTTGGCCATTTATCCATTGGGGAATAACTTGCATTATTATTAATCTGATTTATTTTATTTTGGGGGTATCAATCCATCAAAATTACCTTGTATATATATATTAGAAGGAGTATATGTAGAAAGAGGATATCCTCTTTCTACATATACTCCTTTTAATTGTTCTTATAATCATAAAGTTAAGAGTTACAAATATTATTTTGTCATATAAAAATATAAACTCTTTAACCTTATTGAATTTCTTATCTCTCCTCTCCTCTCCTTTTCCTCCATTTTCCACACCTCTCCTTTTTATGTTTCCCTTGACTCCTATATTTGGTGGTCAATTTTTTTTTTATTAAGCCCTGATTTTTAAATTAGAGTTGCTTAAAAGTCCCCTCTTTTATTAATTTTTTTCCTGAAGAAAAGTATATTCCATTTTGCTGGGTAGGTGATTCTTAGTTGTAATTCTAACTCCTTTGCCTTCCAGGATATAATACTCCAAGCCCTCTGATTCTTTGATGTGGAAGCTGCCAAACTGTGTATAATTCTATTATAGCTCCACAATATTTGAATTAGATTTTTTTGTTTATTTTTTAGTTGATTGCAATACTTCCTCCTTGATCTATGAGCTCTAGAATTTGGCTTCCCTTCTCTAAGACCAATTCTGAGGCAGTTTTCTGGAGGGGAGTTTGAGGGACTTCCTTCCTCACTCCATCACCTTGGCATGGAAAGTTTCCCCTTTTAGTGTGTTTTTCTCTCTATTTTTCTCTGACTTTCTATCTTTTCTCTCTATTATATCTATATCTCTCCCTTCTTCCTTCTCTGTCTCTCTTTGTCACCTTCTCTCTATCTGTTTCTTTCACTTTCTGATTTCCAGTGTTACTTCAGCATTTGTATCATTATCTCTAAGGACAATATGCTATAGTGGAAAGAATGCTCAATTTAGAGTGACAGAGCCTATTCTAGCTATTATCTTGTGACCTTGACCAAGTCACATTTGATAGTGTGACAACTATTCTTGGTTTCTATTTGTCATTTATAAAATGAGATGGTTAGATTAAATGACTTTTAAGTTCTCTCTCAGATCTAAACATTTGGGGCATGTGGGAGAAACTTTGTTGATATTTTTATGTAAGTAAGCTCATGGGAGAGACATCCTAAATAAGAGAGGTAAGAGATTAAAACAAAGCACCACCAGACCAACCATTGCACTGCTCTTTCTTGATCCAGCATCTACCTCCACCAGGGGCACAGGGAATAATTTGGGGGAATTCTAGTGAATCTTCAATTTGTCATCCTCAAGAGACTGGGGACTATGACCAAAGTCCTTTACTTCCCTAAATATTGCTTAGTGGATATGTCAGCTACAAATATCATCTAAACATTTTGAAATGAAATTTTATTTAAAAAATTGTTTTTCTTCCTCCTAGCTCTTCTTTACTGAAACAAAAGGAAGACAACCATTTCCAGTCAAGTAAAACAAATTCCCATATTGATCAAATTTAAAAATGTTTTTCATTCTACTGGTTTTATTTTTACCGTTCTTGAACCTCATAGACTTAGAGAATGTTAGAACAAGAAGGCACCTTAGAGATCATGTAGTTTAATGTTCATATTTTTCATTTTCTCCATATCTTTTATGGCCTTCTAGTTTTGAGTTCTTCTCCCTTGGTCTAGATGTATCCATATTTCTTCTCTGCTTATGGCAGATGAGAACCTTCTAACTGAGCCTGATATTGCTGATTCTTTGATCACTGACAGAAATTTATATTTGCATTCTCTTCTGAATTAAAGGGAGGACTAGAAAATTTTTTCTCTATACTAATGGCAGAATTTTCTTTCCCAGTGGATATGAATAGTGATCTTAAATATATTGATATGGGCATTGCTTATTCATTTTATTGAAAGGGGTTTTGAGCTTCTTTTTGTAAGTTATTTTCAAATAGCCTTATACCATAGGAAAATCTAACTTGTCACTATATGGTATAGACTCACAAAGTCCCGGGAAGTCTATTTTTAGCTTATCCTTGATGTTAATCACTTTGTCATGCATTGGACCTTTATTTGTCCATATATAGAATGGAGACATCTTTAAAGTGCCCTCAAAATAAGTACAGCCAAAAGGATATAAAAATCATTAGGATGGGAGTCAAGATTCTTCTTACCCCGTTAAGCAGCCTGTTAGAGTTGGAGACAAGAACACCTAGGTTTAAAATGCTAGCTGAGTGACCTTTAACAATCCACTGATCAATGGACCTCTTTTTCCATAACTGTAAAATAAAAGGGTTAGACTAGATGGCCTCTAAGGCCCATCCTTACCAACTTGAAGTCTAAGATCCTATGATCCTTTGAATCAGCTGCTTTATTTCCCTCCAACTCTAATTCTTTGTGATTCATAGGAATAATACTTGCCACCCTTATGCTTCTTCCTTTCTTTTTTTTAGGCACCGGAGCCTCACCTTCCTGACTGTGTTCCACCTGGTCAGCCTAAGAAGAAAAGACTTCTTTCTCTGGACACATTCAGAGGGTAAAACTCTTCTTCCCTTAGGAGAGCTTTGGAAATGAGAGTAAGAGGATCAGTGACTGGGGCTGGGAAGGTGTTAGTTGTACTAGAATTCAATGGTATCTCTTGGATTAGAGTTCTGTGATTTTAGCTTCCTAGATGCTGGAAGGTCATGGGAAGATTCTAGTGAGTTTTAGATGACACATGCTCTTTGAAAGAACCCTTCTGATAAAACCAATGCAGAAAATATGCTTTAAGAGATAGATCTTTCTATCCTATGGAGACTTATGGGAAGAGGGGAACTGCATACCATGTCAAATAGCCAAACCTTCCAACTTATATCATCAATATATCCTTTGCCTTCTCGCTTCTCTTTCACTGCTCTTCTTGGACATCAGGGCACACCAAAGATTAGCGCAAAAGAACAAGTATAAAAGCAGAATTATTTTAACTTTTTTCTTCTTGTTATCAAAGAAATGTAGAGTTGGAAAGTCCCTGAAAAGTCACCTGGTCCAAGTGCATTAATTTACTTGTGAACAAATTGATATGATAAAAAAAAATCTGGGAAGGATATTGAGTATGATTGTTGACAGAAGTGAGTTCCAAGAAGCTCTCAACTTACTATAATGATTGGATAAATCTAAAAAGATGAAGTTTAATGGACATAAATGTAAAGTTTGGTGGATATGGCTCTTTTTAAGAATGATATGATTTAGGCCATTTCAATAGACTTATGATAGAGAGAGCCATCTGCAACCAGAAAGAGAACTGAATGTGGATCACAACATAGTATTTTCACCTTTTTGGTTGTTGTTTGCTTGTTTTTTTGTTATTTTTCTCATTGTTTTCTTTTTGATCTGATTTTTCTTGTGCAGCAAAATAAATGTGGAAATATGCATAGAAGAATTATACATATTTAACATATATTGAATTACTTGTCTAGGGCATGGGGTTGGGGAAGGGAGGAAGAAAAACTTGGAACACAAGGTCTTGCAAGGGTGAATGTTAAAGACTCTCTTTAAATATATTTTGAAGATTAAAAGCTACCATTAAAAAATAAATGTAAAGTTTGACATAGGGTCTAAGAAATCAACTGAAGTAGTTCAAGATAAAAAAGATATACAATAAAACTTGTGAAAAATATCTGGAAATTTTAATGAACTGAAAGTTTAATATGATTGGACAAAGTGATTCGGCAACCAAAAAAAATAATTCTATTGTCAAGCTGAATTAATAGAGGAATTATATCAAAAATATATGATTCAAGAGCCCCACTGTAATCTACTCAGATCTGAGCATATGTGGAATATTATTATATTCAGTTACAAATGCTATATTTTAGGGTATAAGTTGACAAAACAGAGTTCATTCAGAGGAGGGCAATCAGGATGATGAGAGAATTGAAGACAGTGCCAAATGAAGATTAGTTGAAGGAAGAGGGAATATTTAGCCAATCTTCTGACTCTGACCACATTACCTGGCTGTCCTCTATGTCAGGAATGTTCTCCATCCTCACTTCCAACTCCCAACTCCCCTGACTTTCTTCAAGTCTCAGCTAAAGTCCTACTCTCTAAATGAAAATTTTCTTCCTCAATGTGAGTATCTTTCCTCTGAGATTACCCCCAATTTATCATGAATATAGTTTGTTTTTACATAGTTGTTTGCTTGTTGTCTCCCCCATTAGATTGTGACCTTCTTGAAAGCCAGGACTTTTCTTTTCTTTGTATCCAAGGCACTTAGCACAGAGTCCAGTAATTAATCAAAGCTAGACTGTCTGACAGAACGAAAAGATGTAGGCAGAAAGAAGCAAAGTGTAATGATTACAGAAAGACAAATTTGGACTCTAAAAAATTCTTTCTAACAATTAAGGAAAATGTGGAATGGGAATGTCTAGGCAGGTTTTAGGACTTCCCAGAAAAGGCTGGGCTGCCCCTTGTTGGGTATATTGGGGCACAGTGCCCAGTTCTGCAATTCTATAATTCTGAGATGAACTGACTTGTTCACATTGAAAGAACAAGTTTACACAAGGTCACAATAAGAGAGCCAAGTTTAGAACCTAGATTTCCTGATTCCATGTTTAAAGGGTTTTACTCCCTAAATTGGTATGCCTATTTTCTTCTTGTCACTCTGCCTTACTGGATGGAAATACTTTCTGAAATACTGAAATATGAGTTTTATTGACTCATTTAATAATGAAGTATGAGACCCTCTTTTCACCTCAGTCCCAAAACAGTAGAGTTCTCCTTGAAAGAGCTGAGCTTTTTAAATGATTGTAACAGAGGAGTCAACTTTGTGGCTCAAACAAGAATGAAAGCCAAGTTTGCCCCTTTCAAGGCACCCTAGTCCCAATCTGCTTTCACATAAATGCTTCCACCCAGTGGATGAACCAGGCAACTACATCATCACCATCATTCTGTAATTTGGTCTTGTTCAGTTGTTATCATCATTGCTTTCATTTGTATGGTGCTTCCCCACCCCCACTCCCATCCGTTATTTCCTTTGAAGGACCCAAAGATGAATCTGAGTTACAAAATTCAGGGATTCCCTCAGTGACCTCTTGGGGATGTTGGATGTGTTTTGGAATATTTACCCTAGAGAATTGTTACCTAATCCTTAAGTGTCAAGCAAGACAGAATAGGAGAAATTAGGGCATGTGCAAGCTGAGCATTCTTCTATAAACACTCACTCTGTGAGTATCTTATCTTTTGCCTTTGCAGACCATATGCACTTTCTTTTTTATTATTACACTCTTGGCAGATGTCAACAAACACAAACATTTCTTATATGAAGAACAGAAAAAGAGAGTTGTATGTGACATCATGGGTCTCTAGTATTTTATACAACTTATTTAAAAAATATATAAAGAGAGGTATTTAAGCAGATAGATACATGTGCACACATATACATAAGTAGATATATGAATAAATGGATAAGTAGATATTAGTAGATAAGACAGACTCAGACAAATAGGTAGATAGACATGTAAATAGATACATAGGTAGGTGGTAAGTAGGTAGGTAGATAAATAAATAGATAGATGACTAGATAATAAATTGTAAGTTGCAATTCTGCTCGGCTTTTCTGGGTCCTTTTTGAATTTCTTTCTGTTCTCCTCTGTGTATTTTTAGCATTTCATTGATGTTCTTTCTTTGTTGGCGTCACTACCTTCCCCTTTCTTTCCCTCACTCTCACAAAAACTCTCTCTTATGACAAATAAGTACAGAGAAGAAAAAAAATGATATATGATTGTTTCTGAAAATGTATGCCTCCTTCTGCATTTCCAGTCCATCATTTCTCTGCCAGGAGTAGGGTGCTTCATCATCAGTCTTCTGGAATCATGACTGGGTATTACATCCAATGGAGTCTTTCAGTCTTTTTCTTTTTCAGTGAACTAGCCATTATAGAAATTGTTTTTCTGCTTCTGTTCACTTTACTCATTAGTTTACACAAATCTTCTAGATTTCTCAGAATACTTCCCTTTTGTCATTTCTTATCCCATTGTATATAAATATTATCATTTGCTCAATCTTTTGCCTTTCACCACTTCTACAGAAAGCCTTTCCCAATCTCCCTTAATTCTAGTGTCTTATCTGTTATTTATTTCTGATTCTGTCCATTTTTCTTCTCTCTCTTCCCTTTCCCTTCCCTCTCTTTCTCTCTCTTTCTACACACACACACACACATTTATATTTACCAATGGTTGTTTTCATGTTGTCTCCTTCATGTGAGTTCCTTGAGACCAGGAACAGTCTTTTACCGTGCCTTCCTTTCTTTCTTCCTAGTCTTAGCACAGTGCCTTCTTTGTTTCCAGTTCTTTCCTCCAACAAAAAAGAATCATGTTCATTTTAAAGAACTAATTCTGGCCTCATGTTTTCTATGAACACTTGTCAGTCCAGAATGATCTTTCTTCTTAATCTATGCTACATCACTCTATAGTCTCTTAGAATAGTCTCAGAGCTGGAGAGTACTCTAGACTTCATCTAGACCAACTTTCTATTAATTTCAGAACTAAGGAAATAGAGACAAAAGTAAAATAACTTGCCTAAAGTCAAGCAGGTAATCAGCCAACAAGCCTTTATTAAGCCCTTAAAGATGTCAGTTACTGTAATAAATAGTGGAGATATAAAAACAAGCAAAAATTATTTAGCCCATATCTTCAAAGCAATTATATCCAATGAAGGAAGACAGAACACAAGGAGTAATTGAAAAAAAAAAGGGTACTGATGGAGATAAGTTGTCAAAGTCCTAAAAAAGAGGCAAGATTTGGTCTGGACCCTTCCCCAAAATGGATGTTTCTAGAAGAATTCACCAATAGGAGAAGCGTCCCAAAGGGATAAAGAAAGTAGGCTGAGTCATGGTGGCAAAGTCCAGAGAAGGAGTTGAAGTAGCTAATATGAAAGCTAAGATTAGAATACAGGCTTCCTGATTCCAAGTCCTGGTACAAATAGATCTTTAAAATTGGAATGGATAGTAGAAATCATTTAATCTGACTTCTTTGTTTTACACAAAGGGAAACTAAAGCACAAAGCATTTAAATGACTTGCCCATGGTCACACAGAAAGTGCCAGAATTGGGACAAAAATTAATTAGCCCAATAGCCATATCCTAGTGATCTTCCCTTTGTGTATGAAGGCAATGTATGAACATACACTGTCTCATAGTATAGAATCTTCAAATTAAAGAGAATTCAGAGTTATCAAGTCCCATTCTTATCTGAAAAAGTATTTACTTTACATCATATCTGACAAATAGCTATCAAGCCTTTTCTTGAAGATGTCCAGTGAGGGAGAATTCATTTTCTCTAGAGGCTTTATATGCAATTAGTAAACATCTCTAATGATCAGGACATATTGCTTTACATACAGCTTGAAACTGCCTCCTTAAAACTTCCACTCATTATTCCTAGATCTGCTAGCAGGATGGATTTTTTTCCTCTTTCAAATAAAAGTCCTTCAAATGCTTGAAGTTAATTATCATAGCCCACTTGTATTTTCTCTTCTCTGGGACTAAATATCCTCATTTCCTTCAATGGAATTTAAGCCAGTCCAATCTTTAGTATCTGCTCTGGATACTCTCTTTGCTGTTCATTTATTTCATTCTGTCCAATTCTTCATGACTCCATTTGGGGTTTCTTTGGCAAAAATACTGGAGCAGCTTGCCATTTCCTTCTCCAGTTCATTTTACAGATGACAAAACTGAGGCAAATAGACTAAGTGACTTGACCAAGGTCCTATAGCTAGTAAATGATTTTAGATTTGAACTCAAGTCTTCTTAACTCCAGACCAAGCTCTCTTATTTCTTATCTACCCCTTGATTTGGGTACTTTCTCTTGTTTATCATTATTCTAAATGCTCAGAACTCAGTGCAACACTACAGATGTGGTCTGACCAGGATAGACTATGGGAGAACAATCATTTCCCTGGGTTGGATACTATAGTTGTCTTAATGCAATCCAAGACTGAGTTAGGCTCTAAGTGCTTTCCTGTTTGGGAAAAGGACCTACAGTGTTCAAAATCTTTGACATGTGGGATGCTATTCAGTTAGATCCTCTATGGCTCAGGGGAGTAGAAGGCTGGAGAATCCAGTTGTCACTATGGTATAAGATCCTTCTTTTCTCAGCATTGATGCTTCTTATCTGAGACCAGCTATCCAGTAAAGACTGGAGGAAGCAGAAGAAAGCTCAGGGTAGGAATGGGGTTGCCGATCCCCCACCCTCTCTCCCTCATAGCCTCATGGGCAGCCCTGGCTCTAAAAATTCTAAGAGTCAACTTGTTTTAATGAAAAGATGGAGAGGTCATGAGTTGGTTAGAAGGCAATTTACTTGTGTCCTGCAGGCTTGTTGGGTCAGGGGGAGATGGGCCTGTTTGGGGATGGGAACAATGAGCTTTTATTGGTAACAAAAGGGAATGAAAATGAACTTGCTGCAGCCCATGACCACAGCAAGCTATAATTAAGTTGAGAGGGGGGATTTGAAAGGAGGGCTTTGAAGGGCCAGCACCCACCAGCCAGTGCGGAGCTGAGAGTATCACCTTTTCAAGCTGAGACTATGGCAGTCTGATTCATATCTTTCCTTAAACAAACAACCCTGTACAATATGAAAAATAACAGTACTGGAGAAGTTTCCCCCACCATTCACAGAATTGATGATCCCACCCATCTAGGCTAGGTGGTACAATAGATAGAGCCTTAGCTAGAACTGAGGAAGACCTGAGTTCAAATGTAGCCTCCGATACTTACTAGCTTTGTGACACTGGACAACTCATTTTTTATCTACTTCAGTTTCTTCAACTGTGAAATGAGAATAATAATAGTACCTACTTCCTAGGGTTGTGAGGATCAAATGAGATAATATTTGTAAAGTACTTAGAATAGTATCTGGGACATAATAAGTGCTATGTAAATATTAACTATTATTGTAGTAATAAGATAACTACACTTTTATGAATTACAACTATTCTACTTCTAAGGCATCATGGTATAAGAGAAAGAAGTTTGATTTGGAGGATTAAATTTGGAATCAAGGCCTATGTTCAAATCCAGCTCTGCCATTTAGAACTTGTGTGATCTTGGATATGTCACTTTGCTTTTTATTGGTCTTAATCTTTTTATCTGTAAAATGATTTGGGCTAGATGACATCTGGAGTCCCTTTCCAGCTACTGAGGTGGAATCCTATGAGAGGATTAAATGACCTCTACATTTCTGTACCATGACCCCAGGTCCCGCTGATTGTAGGCGTGGGACTCCTTCCACTAACTCTGCCGTCTTACAGATTCCTGAAACTAGTCACAAGGTGACTTGGGTGCAAGAGGAGGTTGTCCAGGATAACCCTTCTCTTGGAAAAGGAGTGTTCCCTTTGCACATGAAGAATAGCTCAGTCAGATCCAGAGAAATGGCTGATGACTTTGGGATCTCTAAATTTCTGTCTTTTGTTGCCCTGATGCTTGGGACAAGGAGTTATGCCAGCTGGCTCCCACTGTGTGCCCATGTGCCCACCACTTCCATGATAGTCTTCATTCTCCTGATGGTCACTGGTATTCTAATGATCCTCTGGATATTTGTAAGACCAAATGGTAGGGCCTGTGGCAGAGTTCTCAGAGTGCTGCCCTGGCCACACTTCACCCTCAGCAGAACATGCCCTTTCCCCCAGTTGGGGGACGGAAGGCTGGGTGGAGGGTTGGCCATTGATTCTCACTTAATTAACGTCTGGATTCTCCTACTCAGGCAGAATTTGCTGTGACCTACATCTGAATAATTGTGGACGGGTGGAATCATTTATCCATGAGCTCATCATTGCATAATAAACCTATTAAAGTTGATCCATTCAAGTCCCTGAAGAATCCTTAAAAAAAGGGAAGAATGGATAGGAGTTGTTTTTCTTCCATGAGAATGACCAGGGAGTTTGACCCCAGTTTGAACAGGGAACGAGGGCCATGCTAGTCTGACATTCAGAGTTGGGATGCTAAAGTCAAGGTGGGGATGAGGTCAGTGACATATTTGCCCATCCTCCCTTCCCCCATGGCTCAGACACTTGGCCCAATTCTTCTGTCAGGCTGTTATTACAGAGATTCTCTTGCCTTCCTATTATTTTTTATATTTTCTCTTCTTTTACCTCCTACTTCTAATTAATTAGCAAGTTCTATCAAAAGCTTACTAAATAGATATTCCTGAAACTCAGATCTGAATACATCCATACTTACATACTCAAAAACATTGTTGGTGCCTCATTATTTATAGCATATAATATAAAATCTTTTGGGCTTTGCATTAAAACCTTCCACAGTCTGGCTCCCACATACCTTCCTAGTATTACTTTATCCCCTTTATTAGCTCCAAATTTTGGCCAAACTGACTTCCTTACTACTGATATATGAATTCCAGCTCCCATGTCTGCTCCTTTTTTAGAGTGCCCTCCCTCTCCATTCCTGATTCAGGATCCCTAGCTTCCTTCAAAGCCCAGCTCAGGTACTGTCTTCTACCTTCTTAATCCTCCTGGTTATTAGCACCAACACCTGACTCTGGAACCCAAGCTGTTTTCTTATATTTACTAAGTTGTTGTAAATGTTTTTTTTTTAATGATGTCTTTGGATCATAAGTTCCTAGTGTAGTTGGTACATCCTAAGCACTTAATGAATGCTTATTGTCTGGTGGATAGTCTCTTGCTCCTCCTAGTTTCAAAGACCATTAATTCTAAGGACTTTAGGGAGCATTCAGTCTGGCCCTCTGACTGAGGAGAAATAACTCCAAAATATCATGGACAAAAGAAGAAGTCCACTGAAAGACCTCTTATAATCAGCAGCATATTAGTGAGAAACAACAAAACATAGTTAACAATAAGCCTGGATCTGGATTCAGAGGATTCTGGGTATACTATTTAATTGAGCAAGCCACTTCATTATTCTTAGGCTTGATTTCTTCATCTGTATGGTGGCATTGAACTAACTGATTCTTCAGAACCTTTCTTGCGCTAAAAACAGTAAGGGGTTTCCTAATATTTTTATTTTTATTTTTGGTACTTAAATCTCTTGGCTAAACCCACTTTCATTAAAATTAATTGAAGTCAAAATTCAAATGAAATGAGCATTTCCACTTACAAAGTAGAAAAGAAAATTATATATTTATACATGAAATTATGAATCTTATTATCTACAGTTTGTTTTTTAATGTACATAATAAACTTGGCTTGTAACTTCCAAAGCTGTCCTATTTGTCTTTGAATCTTTCTGACCTCCTTCTATTGTTTTCTTGTGCATTTAAAAAATAATTCTTCCATTATACTCTTTTCTTCTTCTTTTGGCAACTCTCTCCCTAATCCTCCTGCTTGTCTCTCCCACCCCACAATTGTTTGTTTGTTTTGTAAGGCAAAAGAAAACCAAAATCCAATATAAATGTGCCTAGTCAAACAAAATCCATTGGCCTGGCCTGAAATGACTTACGTTTTATTTAATATGAAAGGTGAAAAATTCTAGAATTTATCAGGTACCTTCATATTAAAAAATAAAATAAAGAAATGGATTTCAATAGGATGACATAGTTAAAAAAAAACAACAAAATAGTATCTTATTTCTCTTTGATAAGATTGTTATATCCTTTAGGGATACACAATTCCCAGGTTGGGAATCCCTGATTTAAACTAAAAGAAACATTCTGAAAAGGGTCACTTCACTTTTGGACAATTATAAATGTTGCTGGGTTTTTTTTGATCATTTATTGATTTTTTAAAATATTGAACTGAAATCTGCTCCGGTAACTTTTATGCCTTGATTCTAATTCTACCCTCTGGGACTAAATAGAAAAGATATAATTTTTCTTCCATAATATCCCTTCAAAGACTTGAAGACAGCTGTCTCGTGCCCCTTAAACCTTCTCTGGTCTAATCAGCCTTACTTCCTTCTCTCAGGCCCTTTCCAGCAGTAAAAATCTAGGCTTTTGTCATTGGGCCTGTGATGGATGAGAACTTAAAGCAGAGTAGTAACAGGCCTGAGCTTTGAATCAGATTTCTGTTCAATCCCAGGAGCCGGGCCACTTATAGAGTGCTGTCAGACCAGGCATTTCCTCTGAGTCAGTTTAGCTCTTTGTAAAGAGAAGAGCTGGACTAGATGACTTCTTGGGTCCTTTCCATTCTGAATCCATGATTCGGTTCTCTTCCCTTTGCTGGCTCCAAGTAGAATGTAAGCTCCATGAGAACAGGAATTGTTTTTCCCTTTTGTTTCTCAAGATCTTAGTGCATTGTCAGGTACACACCAGGCATTTAGTGGGCAGCTAGGTGGTGCAGTAAGTGAAGTGCCAATATTTGGGTCAGAAAGACTTTTTTCCTGAGTTCAGGTTTGAACCTCACACACTGATAATGTGACACAACCTTCTTTTTCTCAGTTTCCTCAACTATAAAATGAGTCGGAGAAAAGCTGGAGAATAAAATGGCAAACCACTGTAGTATCTTTGCTAAGAAAACCCCAAATGAGGTTATGAAGAGTCATGCACTTAGTAAATATTTGTTGAATTAAATGGAATTATATGTAAACTGAGGTCAGATCTTATATTGGATCTCTCCTTTTCATTGCCATTGCTAATTTAGACCCTTATTACTGCTGGCTGAAAACTACTGCAATAGCACCAAGTTATTCTCCTTGTCCCATGCCTCCCCCCACTCTAATATATCTTCTGCACAGCTATTGAATTGATACTCATAAATTATTTTCCTAAAGTGTATGTCTGCCCATGTCATTCCCATGCTGAAAAACTTCAATAGCTCCCTCTTCTTTTTAGTATCAAATAGAAACATTTAAACATCTTCACTCTCTGTCTCTCTCCAATTTTCCAGTCTTATTGTCCATTATTCTTCCTTACCCACTCTTTGTTTCAGCCAGGCTGGCCTCTTTCCAGCTCATTTTCTGCCTGAAGCATTGTTTCTGCCTCTGCTTTTGTAGAGGCTTTCAATCATGCCTGGAATGCACTTACTCCTCCTCTGCCTCCATTTCTTAAAATCCCCAGCTTCCTTCCAGACCAAGCTCAAGTACTCAAGTGTATTCTTTACAAGAACACCTAATGGTTATAGAGTTTTTTTAGGTTTGCAAAGTGCTTTATAACATAACTTAGTTGATCTGCATAACAACTAGGGAGACATGTATTGTTATTATTTCTATTTTACAGGAAAAGAAAGCTAAATATTTTGCCCAGAGCCACACAACTTATGAGTGTCCAAGGAAGAATTTGAATTCAGATCTTCTTGATTCCCGATCTTGTATTCTAATCACTTTGCCATCTTTAAGGTCTGTCTTGATCTTCCCAGTTGCCACTATCCCATTCCTGAATTGTTTCATGTGTATTTTGAACTAAGTTATGTATATGTTATTTTCTCTCAAGAGAATATAAGTTCCTGGAGGACAGGGACTTGTTTTGTTATTGTCTTTGTATCCCCAACATCCTAGCATAATGCCTGGTATATAGTAGGCATTTAAGAAATATTTGTTGAGTAGGTGAATGATAATTCTATGGTGGCTCCCTATTACTTCCCAATTAAAAGCTTGACATCCACAGTCTTCAGTAATACCTTCCCAGACTTATTTTTCTTGATTTTTTCCCAGATAATTTATATTCTAGTCAGATGACTACTTTATGGCCCTCAGATGTGTCTTGGGCCATTTTGATTGATTACTTTTTCTCATATTATTCCCTATGCCTGAAATTCCCTCCTCCTCATTTTCTCCCTCCATCACTGTCAATTGAAATACAATTCATCTTTTAAGGTTCAGATAAAATGTCAGTTCCACCATGAAGTCTTCCCTAGTCACAGGACTTAGTAGTGGTCTTTTGTCTCAGAATTTCATGCAGTGTTTTGTTTGTATTTATAATTTCTTTTGAAAAATAATAGCTATTTGCAAATAATTGTAATAACTAACCTTTATCTAGTGCTAATATGAACCAGATACTATGTTAAATACTATGATTATCGTCTCTTTTGGTCTTCACTCTGAGGGAATTGGTGCTGGTATTTCCATTTTATAGATGAGGTTCAATGATTTATCTAGGGTCATGGAGCTAGAATATATAAGAGGCAGAACTTGAACTCTAAGGCCAGGTCCCATGCTCTATCCACTGTGGCACCAGCTGCCTAAGATCAACCAGTGGTTTTCTTGATGTGGGCATTTTCTCTATTAGAGAAGACCACTTCCACTGCCAACAAAAAGCCTTTCTTATTCTTGGCAATTTTTATCTGTCTTTTAGGAATCTTGCAGAGAGAGTTCACCTCATGCACTAGTGGCCTTCTTAAGGCTTTTGTGGTGTTTCCAGGGTCTGATGTAGCAAGCTATCCATTTATTTTTTTCTCTTACTGAATTCATGAGCAGCTAACTTCCTTTTCCAGTTGCAGATGTTCTGGAAAAACATTTTTTTTTTTGGTTGGTGTTTTTAATTACAAGTCAAGTCAACAAACATTTAAGTTCTTACAAAATGCCAAGCACTATGTTAAGTGCAGAGAATAAAAATTAGGGGATAGAAGTACAAGTGAAAAAAATACAAATCCTCCCCTCAAGGAGCTCAGAGTCTCATGAAGGAAGACAGCACGTAAAAGAAATATGACAAAGGGTGGGGATGCAGGATATTCGCACTCCAAAGTATGGAGAATGGCTAACTTGGATCTTTTTCCTAAAATAGAGGTTGGAGAAAGTGCTCATTAATGGGAGAAGGAGTCACAGGAGTGGAGAACCACACTTTTGAGGTGCAAGGGATCATTGGCAACATCCTACAGTTAATTAAACTCACCTTTGTCTTTTGAGTCACCTATAATTCTGACTCATTCCAGATGATGGCATTCATATAGTGTCATCAAAGGAGTAACACATATATGCATATATATGTAGATATATAGATATATATGTAGATATATAGATATATATCTACATACACACAAATACATTCATACATAGATTTTAATACTTTAGTGGATTATCACTTCTACACATATTATTCCTAGATTTACATCTCAAACCTAAGACTCTTACCTAAGAGTTAGGCTTATGCTACTGTCTCTAGGACAATTTGAACCAAAAGTTCAAAAGGTATCTCAAATTCAAAATGATGTTCAAATATGGACTCACTATCTTTTCTTCAAGTCTCTGCCCCTTTTCCAGACTTTGCTATTACTGTTGAAAGGCCAGAACAACATAAGTTCTAAGTATTTTGCGGATCAGAATCTTCTTTAAATTATAGTGGATGAAGTAGATCCCTACTGATACTGCTAAATTTTACTAGTCAGCCAGATGACATACTTCATAATTCATAACAAAGGCATTTTTATTAAGTAGCATTGCAGTTAGAGTTAATAATATATTATTTTTCTTCTCCGCATCCTCCTCCTCATTAAATCTTGAACTAATGCTCACATGAATATATCTATGTTCACTAGAAAAAGTGGACTTTTGTAGAAGTATGTGTTGAACATGGAGAGCACATATGGCCAAGACCTTCAAAGTAAACTCACTTTATCATTTTTCTGAGGACTTGCAGGGACTATAGGAATTTTCCTATATTATTATTCCTATATTACACAAAAACTTTGATCTTCAATTTACGCTTATGTGAATCAATTGAACAGTTTGGGAATATTACACCTGGAGAAGATAAAACTCAAAAGAAAATGCTAAACTACCTTTGAACATTTGAAAAACAGTCCTGTGGAAGAAGGGAGTAGAATTGTTCTACTTGTTCCCAGAAGCCACAACTAGGTAGGGTGGATGGGGAGGAGTTGTAAAGTGATAATTTAAAGATTTTTTTTTTATTCAAAGGTATCCAAAAGGGAATGATCTTTCTTAGGAGATAATCAATTCCTTCTCACTAAAAGTAAGGTAGAAACTGTATGACCATTTATTAAATGTGTGTGTCTGTGGATATTCTTTTCCAAGTCTGGTGTGGCTCAGATATCATTTAATTTAGAAATTTTATGATTTTCTACTCCATCGTTTGCAACAGATGTTGGCACCTAGGCTGCAATTATCTACACCAGAGACTTTTTGCAAATGTTTATTATGAATTCTGCAATCCAAAATGTCCAGATGTCCTACTAAATGATATTTTTGTTGATATTTTTTTTGACGCATCTTAAAGTCAATTCTGCCAACTCCTTTAATTTGCATTGCTAAGAAGAAGTAAGCCAGCCTTCCACTTAGGAACAACTTCCTTTTGTATCCTACTTTCATTCATAGCAAGACTGGCAAGATTGAAATGATTAAATTCTTCCAGTTATATGAACATTTTTATTAATTTATTTTGTCCTGGATAAAGATCTCAACTTTAGTGAACAAATAGCAAAGTTAAGGTTCATTGGCAGTGTCAAATATAGATTATTCTTAACACCTGGGATCCCTCTTTCTGCTTCACTATCACCATTGCTGCAGAATTTATAAACATGGGGGCTATAGTATATATTTTTTGTTTCATGGATCACCATGGCTAAAACATTCATCGTCAAAACTAGTCTAATGGTGTACTAACTTCTCCATATTTATCTGATAGTACTTGGAAGAGAACTTGAAGTAGATTATTCATGTTTTGGGACCTTAGTTTTCTCATTTGTAAAATTAGGTGGCTGGATTAGGTTAACTCTAAGGTGTTTTTCAGCTCCAAATTCAGGAACTCACAAACCTTTCCAGACTAGTAGAACCTGTCAATACTTGTACTTCTTTGACATAGCATTTGAAAACTTAATTATCCCTATACTTCAGTGAGGCATGAGAATAGGCTATCATTTATCAGCCTCAAAAAATTTAAAACAAACAAGCAAACTTCAGACTTTCCTCAGACTGAAAGTGGATGTGGACGTCAGCAGGCTACAAAAAATTTGTAAGAGAAAATCTAAATTGAAAAAGTCAGGCTTGTTTTTGTTTTTGTTTTTTTTGTTCCTTTGGGATGCCAATGAAGTTGGGTTAGCAGGGGTGTGATTGACAAGAAATAAAATCCTGGTCCTTATGCTACTCTAACTTTCTGTACTCATACCCACCCCATGTCCAAATTTCATTTTTAACCTAAGAAAAGCAAAGGGGTGATTGACATGGGCAGCCTTCTCTTGAACATATAATATTACATTTGGAATTTGGAGGGAGAAAATTAAGTTAAACTTCATTAAGCTAATCATCATCAGAAGTAAATAAAACAAAAGGCACAAAATACAGGAAATGGAGTTCCTTCTTTCCGATCATAGGAAGATAAACCTTCATCATCCCCCAAAAGAAGGAGGCAATAGTCTTCTTCCATAATGGGGCATGGAGCCCCTCTCCTAGTTATGAATGTACATGAGGGGACCTATCTTCCAATTCATGCTGAACAAAACCCTGCTTAAAAATGCATCAATGGAGAGTGTGATCAAAGGATCATGAATGAATGAAGTAAAAAGAACTTACTAAATTCTTGCTATGTACTAAGTAGAGTATAAATGCTAAAGGTATAAATAGAACAGGTAAGAGAAGTTCCTTTTCTTAAAGAGCTCACACTTTAATTACAACAAACCACACAATTACCAAATTCACTTGTACAGCCAATGGAAAGGTCAGCAAGTCCTAGGAAAAAGAGAGATCCAGAGTTAGAAATAATTGTAATAATAATAATAATAATTTATGGTGATTTTAGGTTGTCTCAATTGAACTTCACAACAACTCTGTGAGATAGTTATTATTATTATCCCCGTTTTACGGTAGAGGAAATTGAAGAGGTAAAGTACAACAAGAAGTAAAGTGACATGACCAGAGTCTCACAACCAGTTAGTGCCTGTGGTAATATTTGAACTCAGTCCTTCTTGATTCCAAATTCTTAAAGGTTATCGTGTCTAAGCTCCTCATTTTACAAATGAGGTATCTGAGACCTAAGACACTTTAAGGGGATTGCCCTTGGCTACCCATGTAGTAATACCAAAAGGGTGACTTAAATCCAGGTCTTTTGATTTATTTATGAATCATCCATCTCAAAAGTTATTATGAAAGAAAGATGAGATTGAAGAAATTGGGGGAGGAGAAGAGGAAGAAGTGCTAGAATTTCCCCCTTTCCCTTCAGTATCTTCTTCCTACTATCCTGTTCCAAATGGCCAAATTCTTGATGTAGGAAGTGAGTGAGTAAGTCTCTGAATATAGTTTACCTTTGCAGTCAAAGAAGTTTTGCTAGTGCTCATGGAAGAAGAAGTCCTTTGATCTCTATGTTTTGCCATTTCTTAGGTCAACTCATCCTCTGTGACCAACTCCTCCTCTTCACTTTTTTATCTTCCTTATTAAATCAACAAACATTTATTAAGTGCTTTCTATTTGTCAGACCCTGCACTAATAGCTGAGGTTAGAACAACAACAACAACAACAACAACAACAACAACAACAACAACAACAACAACAACAACACACACACACACACACACACACACACACACACACACACACAAAACAGTCCCTTCCCTCCAGACCTTTCATTCTAAGTGGAAGAAAAAACATATATAAATCAGCATACAAAAATGACTTGCTGTTACCTCAGACTGGCACCTTAGTGGTCAAATAATAATTGTAAAATTTATAGCTCACATTTATGCAGTGGTTTAATTTCTTTTGCTAAATGATTTACATACATTACCTCATTTGAAAATGAATAGTGTTCAAAGTAGAGATGAAATTTTTTGTGTTGGTCCTCTGGGCATTTGGATTTTTAAACAGGTGTTCATAGTGCTTGGAAACAACATTCTAAAAGGTAGGAACTGATAATTTTATATTAAGCATTGATCATTTTCTGTCAGCTGATGGATGAGTAATTAGACTCCACAGTCTCTCAGCTTGCCTTAGGAGTCCAGGCTGCTTTAGATTTCCAGGCAACTCCCTGGTCACCCTTCGAACACTGAGACTGCTTTATTCCTCATCCTCATTTCAAGTCCTTATATAAATTGGGTCAAATTAAATTCTAATTTCTCTCCCGCTTAACCCTTTTAAGAGCATATTTGATTTACTTTAAAAGAAAAAAAAACACTTTGTAACAGAGATACTCAGAACACTTCTCATCCTTTGCATTGTAGAGAGCTGTAGGAATGAAGGCATCTTCTATTCTTGGTCTTCTGGTTTTCATTCTGATTATGACCTAGAACAGAGAGTTAGATTTTTTTATGTTTGTTTGATTTTGTTTTGTTTTGTTTGTGAGAAGAAACAATCACATGGCTGATATGCAAAATAGCCAGAATAATCATTGGTTCTTAAACCAATAACAGATATTTATGACCAGTTTAAAAATATCATAGGGTCAGAATGCTGTATGCTATTGATGGGGTACAGTTTCCAGGGGGAAATATAGCAGTGATGAGGTCCCCAATCCTTAGAGTGCTTTTGTTTTAATAACTTATATATCAATGATTCCAAAGTCTTCTGGCCTTAGAATAGTCCTACAATCATTGCAGACTGTCAAATAATCTGGTCAGTGATAACCAAGTTCCTGAGACAACAATGAATAGACTACTCCTCAGTTTTACTTCTGGGCCATAAAATTAGCATGTCAGTGGACATGAAGAACTGGATCTCTGTGTTTTCCTATAAATTTGTCTTCTTTCTCCTGGTTCTTTGTTAAATCCTTTTGCAACTTAGCCTGTTTTGATTGGTGTTTCAATTACAATAAAATTTGCCCCTTGACTTGGAGAAGAGTTTAAGCCTTAAATTTAAGATTGAGTTTTACAGGGTAAAGATTTTGATGGTATCTAAGAAAAAGAAAATCAAATATATCCAATGTATATAGTTCAGAATTACTGAATTATAGTGTTGAGGTTCAAAAGGAGATCCCAAAAAGTTGGGGTCACTGACCAATGTCATGAAGTGTCTCAAAAGAATTTGCAGGCTTGAACCCTTTTCCAAGTTAAGGGGCAAAGTTTATTGTAATTGAAGAATTACAATAAATTCAACAACAAATGGAGGGGTTCACTGATGAATTCATGGAAGTAATTTGTGGTCCCCAAAAGCTATCCAGTGGAAAAATAATAGTGGAAAAGAGATTGCAGTGTCTACCAGTTGGGCAATTCTGGGGGGTATTTTCCATTAGAGAATGAGTAAACAAAAATCCCACATAGGACTGTGTCCTAAGGCACATCTAAAATCTTGTCTTTACTGGAAAAATATTGCCAGGTTAACAAAGAAGGAGATTACTCTGATATCTTGCTTAGGACAATAGAAACATTTTTTCTAGACTAGAGGTGAGGGGGAGTTGTCGAGTCTTCACATGAATCTCTCTCCCATCCATTCATCTCATCTGCATTTTTTCCCTTTTGGATCATTCCCAAACTGACTGCTCTCCTCTTTCCTGTACTTATGCCTCCTAGGCTAAAACAGTTTGGAAATCTCATAGTTCAGTTGGAATCAGTGCAACTTGTGCCTAAACTCCACTTCTCCATCTTGTTCTATGCTATAGGCAATTGTCACAAATTGTCTGTATTCCAGAATCGTCTCTGTCCTATAGCTGTGGGGAAGCCAGAGCTGATTCTGCTTAGAGTCCCTGGTACTCCCAAGCCCATCACTTCTGCCCTGCCTGTCTCAAGCTGACACACTCCAAGTGGAAATGGATGAGTCTCCCTGGGACTACATAGAATAGAATGTCAGCTTCAGAGCCAGGGTTAGGAGTGCAGAGAAGATGATTTATTTTGCATTTACTGCTTGGAGTTATTAATATTCTCTAAAGTAATCCTTGGTTCATACAGCCAAAAGCAAACGGACAAACAGCCGACTCAAATGGAGTCTACCAGTGGACTAAGGGGGAGCATCTAGAGAAAGTAGAAAAAAGAGCCTGCTTTACTTAATAAAATGGTAAGAGTAGTAGAGTTTTGGGAGGAATCTCCCGGCCTCCCCTGATTTCTGCCTTTGTCTTCTTGCATGGGCCTTTGTTCTGCCTTATTCCCATTCTCAAACATACCCAAGGCTCTCGAACTGCAGGACTCTTCACCTGATAAACTTACTCATGTTGAAGTATTATGGATTTAAAATGTGATCTGGCAAATAGGAATTTTCAATTTTTTCAATCTGTAGGAAGAACCTGGAGAAAACATTTCTTAATCAAAAGGAATGAATCACTAATTGGAAATTTATTCATAAATGGGAAAGATAGTTTTTATTGGGGGACATATTAATCCCCTCAAATGGTACCACTTAGGTGACTATTTTCCATATATGTGACTAAAGCTAGCCCTGCTTAGCTAAATTTAAATGCTAAATCAATATAATTTTAAAGGAAACCAAATTATCAAGGAAAGACCTTTGGGGGAAATTAGTATACTCCCAGGCTAATTTCTACTTCTTAACTAATTTTTGGTTATTGGTGGATCTGCTTTTCCTTGCTTAAGATAAAAGAATGTGAATAGGATCCTTGCACATAATTTAGCCTAACCCTTCATTTTATTCCCATTGATGCCTTATGCACAAGAATTATTATAAGGCATATTATTCAGGATACAGGTAGGAAAGGAGATACAGACCAGCCAAGTAGTGAGAGAAAGTGCAAATTGATTTAGAGAGGTAACTAGGGAAAGAAAACAGAGGCTTTGTCCCAAGGGAACTAAATTTAGAGGGTGCGAAAAGTTAGCATTTCTTTAGGAGGATAGAAACCAAACTACTAATTGATTCCCATTCAGATTCAACTGAGTTTATCTTAATTACTTCTTGGTTTTAGTTTCATAAAATGAATTACAAAGCTGATTTGAGGGTATGTTCAGGCTCCTTGCCCCACTTAGTTTCTAAAGCTGAAGTCTTCAAAATTGCTGGTTACAGGAGGATAACCAAAGGCAGAGAGGCAAAGATGAGTATGATTTCAGGGGACACTAAGGAGACCTAATTGGCTAGAACAGAAGGGGGATGTTAGGACACAAAGAATTATTCCAGCCCAGGAGATTCCAGCTTTGATAATGTACTAGTTTTCCTAAGAGGGAGAGAGAGTTCTTGGCAGCTCAGATATTTTATAGAGAAGATTTACATCCTGTTTTATTATCCCCCAGGTGCACTCTGGGGCACCAGTTATGAAATAATCCCCAGGGCACCTTTAAATTCCAGGAGTGTCAGTTTGGGAGGGGCCAACAGGGATGGATCCAGGTTCCTCCCTGCAGGGGATGAGTCTTTCTGGAGAAGTCCCCACCAATGAGCAGGCTATATAGCATGAGATTTGTCCACTCTGCAAATGTATTCAATTAAGTTTGACTCTCAGAATCCAGTTGCGAATTCAGATTGAGAGCTAACCCAAGACTGGTTACTCTCCCAAAACAAGATCCTGTCTAAGCAGAAGTTGTACAGATCAATCCCCTTTCCCCACTTCCAGTCTACTGTCTACCTCTAGCAAGGTCTCCAAAGGCCAATTGAAGATATAATATTAACAATTCACATTCATGTTATTCTTTATGATGAAAAATCATTTTACATACACATTCTCTTTTAATCTTCATCACCACTCAGTGAGTTAGATCAGTGCAAATACAAATGGAATTCTTGTATTCCAGATGAGAAAACTGAGTTTCATGTACACTGAGTTATATATTTGAGGATACTATTTAGCAAAGAGTGGAGTCAGGGATGGAACCCACATCTTCTAATGTAGAGAACATTGCTCTTTCAACTATACCTTGATGAGTTTACAATAAAATTTATAAGAAATGCCCAGGAGTGAATGGCTGAATGGTTATTTTTTGCTGGTCAGTCATTTCAATCATTTTGGACTCTTCATGACCCCTAACTGATTGAATTAGAGGAGTGAAAATGGGACTGTAATTCAAAGGGGTAAGGAGAGATGGGAAAGAAACGATGAGTAGCATTTTTTTCCCTCTTAGAACTAACCCTGACAATAATCACCAAAACACGGTTTCTTTCCTGAGTAATCTGTGATTCCTTTCACTAGAGGTTTAAATAGAAATTCTGGGACAAATTTAGTTGTATTGCAGATAGCCATTCTGCCTCACTCAAGCACCTTCATATTAAGGGAGACCTGGTCATTCCAGCCAAGGCATCATGATATAGCAATGGCTCCTGACCCCTTAATTTCTGAAGACAGAAAGATTTGAAGATTGAGACTTCACGTGAAAGAATCCCTTTCCCAAGATATTTTGGGGTTTATTGGCTAGATTTCTTTCTTAAGAAGAATACCTTAAACCAAAATCATTCTGATTCTCTTTGCACAGCCCTCCCTCACAAGTCCAGTAGGTCCTAAGACAAAGCCCATTTGGTCATTGTTTGATTTCTTATTGACTCACATTGAATGTAGATAGCAACTATTTCTGCCTTGGCCGGAAACCTTGAGCATCCCCCTCCTAGGTTTGCTTGCTTATTTATTCATTCACTCATTTATCCATTTATCTATTTATTTACATAGTCATTCATTCATTCATTTACCTATTTGTTTTGTCTCTCTCTCTATCTATCTATCTTTTTATTTTTGACTATATGAAAAAGGAGATTCTTTGCCTCAATAGTTATGTAGTTTTAATCACTGAATGGGTGAAGCCTCAATCAAATTGAGACGTGTTGAAGATCTTATCTTAAAAAAGTCAAGGTCTCCCACTACATTCAAGCCATCTCCAGTCATCCTAATCTATATCTAGCCACTGATCCAAATAACTCTGGAGAGCAAAGTGAGGCAGGTGACCTTGCACAGCCCTCCCTCACGTTAGTCCAATCCACTTGCATATCATGGTATTACGTCCCTGATGTCATGAGGAAAAGGAGACCTACTGGCAAGAATATGATGGTAATAGGACTTTAGAGGAAGTAGCTTGGAGCTGGGCAAATTATGCTAGGAGTGTAGGGCATTGTGATACAGGAGCAAAAGAAGACAAGGTACAAGAAAAAAAAACACAAGGAGAAAGCATTATTAATGAGGTCATGATAGCAATTCCTGTGTTTGAAATAAAGATATGAAAAATTCACAATGGCCATTTTTAAATTTAGGGGGGATAACCTATTCCAGACAAAACTAAGAAGTAAAATAGATACCAGGAATGGCAAATATGAAATAAAGTTGGGAGAGCATATAGTTAGCAAGGAAAGAGACAAGTTTCCCAGGGGAAACATGGGAAACCAGGAGAAAGGAAATGTTCCATGAAGTGGAATAAATTCATTAATAGCAGGTTAGACTGACCAGAGTTAGCCAGAATAAGGAGAAAGAATAAATAAAAGAGAATATAAGGAGAAAGCACTTTCCACTAAAGGGAAAGTGCTATGAGGGAGAGAAAGAGATTATCTCATACTAGGCTTAGTCTTGAAGAGAATTTAGCCAAGATCTTCAACCACATCTTTTATAGAGGAAATATATAGCCTTTAGGGTTTTTCTTAGGGAGACTAATGTAGTAAAGACAGGAACCCAGAGGGAGGGGTCAGGATCTAGGTAGAATGTACCTGGCAGACCAAGTCCCAGACCTGTCTAAAATATGCTAATCAATATCTCAAAGGTTGCTTAAAGATACCCAGAAGTTGGGGGATTGGTAATGGAGGTAGATGAAGATTCCTTTCTAGATAGTCTTGGAATTATCTGATAATAAAATTACCTGATAATAGCTTCTTTCTGACCCAGGAAGAGAGCAAGTCACATCACTGTCAGTAGTATCTAAGTGCCCCATCTTAGTAAAGTTCTGTTGGATTGCCCTATGTTCACTTCCTTACCTACCAAATCTTACCCATCCTTGAAAAGCTTGCTAAAATCTTACCTCCTGTAGGAAGCCTTTCCCTGACCTCAGCAGTGCACACCGATCACTTTCTCCTTTGAATTCTTTATCATATATGACATCAATTGTCAAAATGTGGTCTGTGGACCTTTGGAGTTCTTCAAGACCCTTTCATAACAATACTAAAACATTAATAGTCCTCCCTTTTCCAATTACACATCTGTAGGACAGAATGTTCTTCACATACTTTCACCAAAACAACATAAGTGTGACAGATTCAATGCAGAAGATATGAAAATCTAATTGTCTTCTGAAAATGTCATTTCTCCCTAATTTTTGTTGTTTTAGAAAATACTTATTTCAAATTAAAAAGTTATTTGTGTTGGTACTTAATTGGTTCTTATTATTATCTTAAAATATACAAACATTTTATAAATTTATTGTCTTTAATTTCCAATATAGCAAATATCAATAGGCATGTGACTCAAACTCCAAAAACTATTTGGAGTCCTCAATTTTTAAGAGAATAAAAGGATGGTTTAAGAACTGTTGTTCTTTGTGATTTATTTTGCTGCTAGACAACTAATGAATAGAGTTCTAGACTTGGAATAAGGAAGACTTTGAAATATTAGCTATGTGACTATGTGACTTTGAGCAAGTAACTTAAGTTCTATCTGCCTCAATAGCTTCCTTTAAAGTCCAACTAAAATAGGGTCTTTTGTAGGAAGCCTTTTCCAAATCCTCTTTATTCTAATGTCTCCTATTTAGTAATCTTTCCTATTTATCATATATTTGCATGTTTTCTCTCCCATTAGATTATAAATTCTTTGAAGGCAGGGACTGCCCTCACATAGTACAGTGATTGGCACAGAGTAAGCTATTTCAGTAGTGGAATTAATATTGAGATATATGTGGGGCCACTGGAGAGATTCTCCACCTATGACTCTTTCATTTAGATACCTTAGTTTTCAGAATCTAGTCAAGAAAAAGCAGTTTTTGTTTCTTTCTTTTTGATCACAATTATACAATATTTAATGGTGTGCTTCCTTAGATAACCTTTAAGATAATTTTTGACTGAATGTCTAAATACTGATATTTGTTTTATTACTGAATCACTTACAAATATTGTTAAGGAGCATCATGGATTTTTTGCAGCCCTAAAATACCGAAGCCTTGTAGTTAGCCTAAAACACTCTCTGCTAATACATAATTGTTCATTTTTTTCATTTTTTAAAGTAGTTTTAGACTGTTTGCTTTATTTGTGAAATGAGTCCAGATAGCTTGTTTGTGATCCTTATGGATTTGAAAGTCCATTGGATAAGTTTTCTGAAATAGGAAATGGCAGACCACTCCAGTGTCTTTGCCAAGAAAACTCCAAATAGGGTCATGAAGAGTCAGACATGAGTGAAGTGACTCAACAACAACAATAATAACAGGATGAAATTTGTCAGCTGGCCTAGAAACCTTAACTAATTACTCCAGAACATTTAAATCTTATACATGCCCCTTTGAATACTGTTTTGAATTTCTTTTCTTTTTAAAATAAAATTATTTGTTTTGAAGATGGATGAATTAGAAGCTAATTTGAATTGTGCTTAAGTGGTAGAGAGCCTTGGGGAAAATTTCAGGTGTCCTTAGGTATAAAGAACCCTAAAGAAATTCACTTTGACCTCGGAGGAGATTGCCAAGAAGCCCTAGATGAATTTTGGTTCACCTTGAGTAAGAAATACTGCTGGAGATTTGGTCTGGACTCCAGTTCAATGGCTCTATGCTCTGATGCAATCAGAGAAGAATTTTAACCCAGGAAAATTTGGTTTCTTACCTGAGGGAGTCATCTGTGATTTCCAGATGAGTTCAGGTCCTAAAACCTTAAGAAAAGATCACATGTTTTAGGAAACTTTATAGAAACCAGGAGAGGAAACATTTATTATGTGTATATAGAATATCTATATCTATATATATCTATGTCCCAGTATGATGGCGATGTGAAACAGTAGAAACATCCGACCCCCTCATTGTTCCATGGTTCTGTTGACCACATGATGTAATGACTTATTACTGGAACATGATATTTTTTTCAGTTTTTAGCATTCCCCAAATGAAGCTCTCCCTTTTTAATCCCTGAACATATTCCCTAATTCCCTGGAACCTAGTGTAAGGAATAACAGATGCTAGTTTCTCAAGCCCTCAGAGAACCTTTGGGAAAGTTCACAGGCACCTTGAAATCGCTTTCCACACATCAACACTGGGGCAGCTTCCAAGAGAGGAAAACAGAGTAAATAAAAAACTCTGAAAATGAAACTTCTTTGGGGAAGTTTCATTGCTGTCTGGGGTCATTTCATCACTGTCTGGATAAAAAGATGTTCTGCTAAATGAAAGACAGAGAGAGAAGGGGATGGGGAGAGAAAGAAAGAGAGAGGGAGGGATAGAGGGAGGGAGGGGGAGAGAGAAGGAAAAAGAGAGGGAGGGAGAGAAGGAGACAGAGACATGGAGAGACAGTCAGAGTCAAAGACAGCGACATACACAATGAAACAGAGAGAAAAAGAGATGGAGGAGAGAGAGAGACACACACACAGAGACAGTGAGAGAGATAGAGAAAGGGAGAGACAGAGAGAAACAGAAACAGAGGGAGACAGAGTTGGAGGGGGATCTCAAGAGAGAAGGGGAGAGACAGAGAGAGAGAGAAATAGAGACACACACACATAGAGACAGAGGAGACAGAGACAGTGAGATAGAGGGGGAGAAAGAGACAAAGACAGAGGGACAGAAGGGAGAGGCAGAGACAATGAGAGAGAGGGAGAGAGGTGAGGAGAGAGAGTAAGAAAGAAAAAGAGATGAAGAAGAAAATGAGAATGTATGTTGCCAGATGTGAAATGAAAAACACAACCCACAGTCATTTCTAAATTGGCACCAGGAAAGTGAAAGAGTAAAAAAGAAGAGATAGGATAGTTGCATATCAATCAGACAATAAATATTTATTGATTCCCTATTGAATGGCTAACCCCATCCTAGTTTCTGTGGAGGCATATAATAATAGCTACAAGAGTAGCAATAACTGCCATATATACATGTGCTATACTGATGTAAGGTTTGCAGGTTTGTAAAACACTATGTGTATCATCCCATTGAATCCTCATAACTCTGTGAGGTAGGTGCTACAGGTATCATTACAACTTTTTATGGAGGAGAAAACTGAAGTTCTTAGAGATCAAATATATTGCCCTGGTCACATATTTAAAAGAAAGGGACATCGGTCTTTCCCCTCAAGGGGCTTATATACTAGTGGAGCTGACATACACATTTTAGGAAGTATGCTAATCAATGTTTAACATCTGACTCTTGAAGAAAAACTATACCAACAGAACAATCTTAATTCTAATCTGTCATTAATATGTTATTACTTTCTAAAGCCTACATAACACACAAACCAATAAATAAAACTCTGTTCTGCATAATAATTTGCCAATATCTGAGATGTAAATATATTGAAAATTTAATAATTGACTTTGTAAGCCTCATCTTTGCAAATGTGTGTATAAAACCACACCAAAAAATCCCTAGCTAGGTACTGGAGTCCAGAATAAAGTTTAGTGTTTTGAAAGGCTCAGAGGTAAGAGAGGTCTTCTTTCTATGATCATCTTAAAATATAAAGGGAGGGAAATGAAGCTTAGAGTCAAGATACTCTAATCCTTCTGTGCAATAGCCAGGGAATCAGAAAGTGGGATATGGACCATAAGGTTGCTGCTTCTTTCTCCAGCTCATGTCTTCTGACATGTCTCTTTGAGAGAATAGGAATAATTTTATCTCCCACAACCTTTATTGGAATTAATCAATAAATATTGATTTCTTAAGTGCCTACTATGCACTAGGCACTATATTAAGCCTTGGAAGAGCCACCAGGAAGCCAACATTTCCCCTACAACAAAAATGTTCACTTAATGCCCGGAGGCAGGTTCCCTCTTTTTGGTGGACAATGGGAAAGCCAAATTGCCTGTCCTTTTCACTTAGAAAGATGGACAGTGATAGAGAATGACAGGTTTATGTTGCTGGATCACTGGCCAGACTCATCTCCAGGTATCATGGACTATATTCAATTACAAATTTTTAATTACATTTCACCAGCTTTCAAGGGAGCATGACAATGCAGAAGGTGATTAGCATTGTGGCTCATGATAGAGTCCCATATGTTGGAAGATTGGTACAGAATTGGCTAAGACTTTAATCCAGGTGACAGGTGATTCAGAGTAAAATTGATCTTTGTTCCATTCCTATTAGAAGAAAAGGCTTGGGAATATCCAGAGAATATCCAAGGAATCTCCACCACCACCCTCATTAATTAAAACACCTTTCAAAATTGGCCCTTGGAGAAGACCTGAGGCTCTCACCACTTGTCTTCACTTGGATTTTCAACTTGCTACACATCAGAACCAGCAAGATTAGAATAAGCAATTCTTGATATTGAAAGATTGAAAACAAGGATAGTCAGTTATGCAAAATGGTGGTTGGTTTACTCTCAAATAACCTTACAGATTGCTCTGTTTCATAAGTCAGGTTTAAAACCTTCACAATAGTGTTCTTTGTGGTAGCATATCTGACCCCATAACTCCACACTGTAAACAAAGGGAGTGTTAGTCAATTAGAGAGGCTGGCTAAGAAAATTGTATCGTATGTACTAAATAGAGTATTATTATATTCCATTATATAATATGGAATTATTAAATTAGTTATTTTCATAAAACTTAGAAAATTTAAGGAATTCAAAGACATTTGGGAAGACTGTTTGAAGAGATGTAGAGTGAACTAAGTAGAATCAAGAGAATATCACTATAATGATGTTGAAGCAAATGATGCTAAAAAATACAGAACTCAGATTTAGTGCAATACAATCAGTTTCAGGAGGCAGTTGGTGAAACAGATCTTTTTTTTTTTTTCCTGGGAGAGAGGTAATGAGCTATGGCCAAAGAGTGAAAAATAGATTTCCAGGCATGATCATATGTCTTTTTTGATTAATTGTATTTTTTTTTTTTTGGTTAAAAGGAGAAATTCTATTGGGGAGTAACAAGTATGCAAAAAATCAATATTATGAATTCTAAAGAAACTTTATGTAGTATAATAGTATAGTGTATGGAGTATGGAATAGGGCATGTGAATTAGTCTAGTCTTAGTTGTGACATGAATTAGTTGTGTAAGCTTAGAAAATCACTTCTGAGAGGCATAGAATCTGAAAGTTGAAAGAGATATCAGTGGTCTGTTACTCTAAATTTGTGCCTTGAATGAGAATTCTTTAAAAACATTGCTGACAATTGAGCATTCATATTTTGTGGAAAGACCTCCAGCCATGGAGAATCTACAACCCATCTTCCAAAGCAGCCCACCTGAATTTTTGTACAGTTCTAATGGTTAATTCTATGTTCCTTATGTTAAGCTGAAATCTACCTACTGATTCAAGTTCTGAAGTCTTCTAAAACTGAATGGAACAAATCAAATCCTTGTTGCACAGAAGAGCCCTCCAAAAACTTACAGACAGTTCTCATATTCCTCCCTCATCCGATTTTCTCCAGGCTAAATGCCCCCAGTTCTTTTAATAGCTTCTCAAATGGCATGGTCTCCAATCCCCTTTACTTAGTTGCTCTATGGACCAATTCAATTTTTTTTCAGTGTTCTGCTTCTTTGGGATTGAAATGTGATTCTATCTGTCAAAAGGGGAACACGACTTCTACCAGTGTTTTAATGGTATTGTCCTAAGGATCCATGAAAAATAAATGAGAAAACAAATGTGTAATATTTTTGAAAAAGTTTAAAAAGTCATACAAATGGAAAAAGTCAATCAGAAAAGGAGTTAGGTGGATTAGATGTCATACAAGGACTTTTCCCAAACTAAAATTCCTCAATTTTCACTTTATCTGTTTCTCAAAAACATAAAGTCCAAAGACAAGTAAATCAAAATTTTTAAAATGAGTAAAAAATTTACTGAATAAATTCTGTTTAACAATATCTGGCTGTTCCAGGGACATGATTAGTCTGTCAGTCAGTCAACAAACATCTGTAAACATTTACTATGTACTAGGCATTTTGCTAAGTACTGGGAATATAAAGAAAGGCAAAGATCCTGTCCTTAAAATATAATGGGAGTGGTGACAAAGACATAACAAAATACAAAGAAGATATAGACAGGATAAATTTGAAGCAATCAACAAAGACAAGGTACTAATGTTAATAGGGATTGGGGAAAATGTCTTATAAAAGATAGAATTCCAGCTGGGATTTTAAGGAAGGCAAGAGACAGAGATGAAGAGGGAGAGAATTCCAGGCATGAGGTATAACCAGTGAAAATGCCCTGGATACAGAGCTGGAATGTTTTCTTTTAAGAACAGCCATAAGATCATCACTGGATCACAGAGTATGTGGAGGGGCCAGGGTAATTGTGGACAAGGTGTTAGGGAACCAGAAAAGTAGATGAGGACTGGATGAGATTTTGAGTCTTCCCATTTTTTCATTCTGTACTTTTTGACTCTTTCACTCTTATAGAATATAGACTTAGAGAGAGGGGAGCCCTAAGTAGTCATCTGGTCTAATCTCTTCATTTTAAAGATGAGGAAACTAAGATCCAGAGAGTTTAAATATCTAGCCATAAGTCAACTAGATAGTGAAGAGAAAAGATAAGATTTAAATGTCAGCCTTCAGACTCTGAATTTATAGCTTGGACTAGATAGTCTCTCAAGTTACTTCCAACTCTGAGATTCTATATGAGTAAATTCCTCATTTGTGCTATGGTATATGGTGTCTCTCCCTTGACAGAACACAGAAGGTTAGCAATACAGATACTGTTGCTTCTTGTATTACTACCAGCATCAGACTGGAGTTTTGCTGTACAACTTCACTTCTGCATCTTGGATGAAAGGTTGTCACTGAAAGAAAATACTGGGAAGGCCTCTAGGTGACACAATGACCCTGGAATCAGGACATATTGAGTTCAGATGTGGCTCAGACATTTACTTACTAGGTGAGTCTGGAAAGCCATTTAACCTTGATTGCTTCACAAAGGAAAGAAGGAAGGAAGGAAGGAAGGAAGGAAGGAAGGAAGGAAGGAAGGAAGGAGGAAGGAAGGAAGAAGGAAGGAAGAAGGAAGGAAGGAAGGAAGGAAGGAAGGAAGGAAGGAAGGAAGGAAGGAAGGAAGGAAGGAAGGAAGGAAGGAAGGAAGGAAGGAAGGAAGGAAGGAAGGAAGGAAGGAAGGAAAAAAGGAAGGAAGGAAGGAAGGAAGGAAGGAAGAAGGAAGGAAGGAAGGAAGGAAGGAAGGGAAGGGAGGGAGAGAGGAAGGAAGGAAAGAAGGAAGGAAGGAGGAAGGAAAGAAAGGAGGAAGGAAGGAATGGGAAAAAGCAAAAGAAAAGAAAAAAGAAAATACTGGGGAAAGATATCCAATATTTAAAGGCCTTAAATAATTGGGAATTTTCCTTTTGTGGCTTTATTAAGTAGCAGCAGTAATGTTGAAACTTCTATTTCTGTGTGTAATGAAGTAGAGCTGTTTTTTTCCTCTAGCATGACTGTACAGATGGGTTCAGTGAATTGGATATATTGATTAAAATTCTCACCAGGGATAAATCTTGGGCAGATGAAGAATTTCCAGATGTCTTGATGGCTGGGGTCTATGTTACACCATACATCAAATGGGAGATACCAATACACTGAAAGGAAGAAATGGATGCCTTCTTCCTGAAGGCTTTCCCACTGCCCAGGAGTAGCTTGTTTTCTTCTTTCTGACAGCTGCTGCTGAAAATGGGATTGATGGATTGTCCTGACCATTACCCCCGTCTGCTTCCTGTGATTGCCTTAAAACATAGAGGGAGAATTCCTGGCTGGGAAATGAATCTTGGGGTTAATGCAGTCCGTCTTATCTCAAATCCCACTGGGGGAATACACTTTCTGTAATTCAACTGTAGGTTATCCCCTTCTGATGGCAGACAAGATTGATAGGGGGAGCTACATGCCTTAACAAAAAAATGGGGGTGGATGGTGGGAGGGTATGAGCAGTGGTTGAGAGGAGTGGTACAGGAAGGTTTGAAGATAAAGAAAATTTGATTCACACTAGATATTGCAGAAGTGGTAGTGATTTCCAAATGATAGTGATTTCAGCAAAGGTGATTTGGATTTAGAATAATGAGTACAGGGAGGTACAAAGTTACAAGGTTGGTGAATGGCACCAGAATACTGTTATTAAGTTATGTTGCCTCCTTGAATTGTTCCACCCATTTGCCACCTGCAGAATGGAATTCAAGTGAATGGAGGCTTTCATGTTATTTTAGAAATTCCCCTTTAGCCCTGGGATTCTAATTATGAGGTCAATAACTTTTGGTTGTACTTCTAAACAGGCAACAATAAGAAAACAGAGCCTGGCTGGAACTTCTGGGAAAGTATGAATGTGAGGGTTCCAGGTAACATTGATTGGGGGAACCTCCTCAGGAGCAAATCTCTGGGGGAGAGAGATTCTAATATACCCTTGAGACCACTGCTTGGAAGATTACAGTAAGAGAGAAATCAGGGCGGGGATCATGATATTCTGCAAGACTGGCAAAGGACTGCAAAAGAGGAAAGATTGCTGGGAGCAGATCGTGTGCCCTCTAAATGGTGTTCACTCCGGGGAAAATACTGTTTGCCCTACTCTAAGTTATGATAAAAAATATCCAGATATGTGTTGAATACATCACACATATACATTACCACACATACTTACATGTTTGATATATGCATCTCACACGTATCCTATGACATAGGGTAGAAAAGGGAAAGGGGAAGAAGCAAAATGAAAGCACAAGACTATTTTGGTTCTTTTCTTTTCCCATTTATTCCTATAAATCTTTGAGTTCCTTCACAAGAAGTCAGGAAAACATCTGATGCTTAAAACACAAAAGAAAGATGGAGGAGGAGAAGGACATGTATGGCACAGGATTTTCTAATTCTATTCTAAAATGCCTGGATTTTGGACTCAAAAGCTAGAGATGCAAATTATTATTGCTTGTTTATTGTCATAATGCCTAAATACAAAATTTTCTTTAATTTCTATTTCTATCTCTAGCCCTCATTCTCTAGCCCTTTCAGGCTTTTTCCTCCCTCTAATCCCCAATCACCCAATCTTTCTGTGATTGGCTTAGCATGGAAAGTTTCAGTTGCATTTACTTAAGTATATTAGGTTTTATTATAACACATTTAAGGATAGAACTGGAGTGCTATATTTGAAGTCCAGAGACTATTAATTTGAATTCTACCTAATATACTCACTACCTGTATGATTCTGAGCAAATGACTTAACCTTGCCACCTTTGTTTTCTTATTTGTAAAATGAGAATAACAACAGGACCTACCTTACAAGGTTTTTGTGAGCATCAAGTGATACATGTAAAGTGCTTATTATTATTATAATCATTGGCACACCACAATAAATTCTGTGATCTCATTGATATAGATGCTTGCTCTAATGGTGGATATTGAAACACATTCATACCTTGTCATTTTCTGAGATTTTGACCATAAATACTTTTTGGAAATCCTCCCAAGACACTGGAGGCTCTCCTCTAATACTTTTTACTATTCTATGTATTGTAAAAGATGGCCATCTTTTATCCTTTGCTTTCAGTCTATGATCATACTTTTGCTAGGTAATAGCTTTGACAGAGGCACTGGCCTAGTGAAAAGTCAGACTACTTGTGTTCAAATCCCATAGTTAACAAATTGGCTGGATGACCCTGAGTCAATCATTTAACTACTCAGTGTTCTAGGTAACTCTCTATATCTCCTCCACCCCAATTTTTTAGAATGTAAGCTCCTTGGTCAGAGACTGTCTTATATCCCTAGCTCTTAGTACAGTGCCTAGCACCCAGTCGATGTTTAATAAATGTTTATTAATTATCAACTATTGACTTTGTTATTTCATCTGTCAAAGATTCTTTTATGTTAACATGTATATTGGTAACATATTGTTGAAGAGGAGTTTTTGAGGCTTTGTTTTGCCTTACTATTTTATAATCATAAACAATAAATCCAATGAGAACTTGTAGACAACTTTCATTTAATTATGTCTGTGAAGTATAGCTGCTATTATTTATGAAAGCTTTCCTCATTCTCTCTCACATTCTCATCAAGTATGTCCATGAAATTTATGTGTATAAAATAATAATAGCATTTATGTAGTACTTTAAAGTTTGCAAGGACATATTTTTTTTTTATTTTACCCTCACCATAATCGTATGAAGTGAGTATTATTTTGCCCATTTTGCAGATAAGGAAAACAGGGATTAAATGACTTGTTCAAACAGCTAGTATGATCTATTTCCAAATTTCTGTTTATTGCATCATCTAGATTTTATAAAGGTGAAAATCTGACACGGGTTGGTTTTAGTGATGTTTCCCCATTTGTCTTTTTTATATATCATAATAGCATCACCTATTTTATACATGATTACATAATTTTATAATAACATAATTTTCTCTTTCAGATGTCATGTATATTAACTCCTCAAAGCTTTCAAAATTCTATCACCTTCAACATAATTGTGTTGTTGTTGTGGTTTTCCTGTATGTAGTTCATCTGGCCCAATTGCTCTTTCTGACTTCATTACCTTAAGTACCATTTCCACTTCCTGATTTAGCAACATCATGCTATAGTTGCATTGTCAATTAGTGCTAGAAAACAGATTCTGCTACAAGTGCTGGTGGATAATGCTATATTCCCCTCTCCTTGTTGTCTTTAATATCTCTACTTGCAAGTCCTCTTAAGAAGATCTGGAATCTCTGAGCTTCATGCCATACTTTCTGCAAACTGTTTATATCTCTAAAGCTAGCATATTCATCTGCTTGGCAGTGTGATCAACAGTTAGCTGAGATAATTTGGTATTATTTTGGACTGTTCAGTAACTGATAACTGTTAAATTTCTATAGAAGTTAGCGATGATCGGGGTCAATTTATTTTCTTTCATCTATTTTCCATTTTTTTAACTTGAATGGAGCCAATTGGATTTCCTGTGTTTTTCTGCTCTGTTTTTTTCATCCTTATTCTGTCTTTATATTTGGTATTGATTTTGATTTTTATTCTAATTAGCCAATGTGCATAGACACTTGAATTGCAAAAGACTCCCACGCTGGTAACTTGTCATTTTTTATTTATTAAGACAAGTCAGTTCCATATTTTGTGGTGCTCAATTCAGGAATTTAAAAAATGTTTACCTTGTGCACTCATGTATTCTCCATCAATTTATACAATTTTTCCAAGTTCTTTGGTGCCCTCATTAGTTGTCCTTTCTTAATGTGCAATAATTTTCCATTATACTAATATAAATTTTGCTGATAATGCATGAAAATTCTGATACCTTGAAAGATCCATGAAAATTCTGTTACCTTGAAAGATCTTCACCAATGCCCCACATGTCCCATTTCCCCCTTCATTTACTCTATATAATTTTGATCTAATTCTATATAATTTATTCTATGTAATTCTCTCTTAAAGCCTCTGCAGAAGAGCAACCTATTTCATAGAATATTTTTCTCTCTCTCTCCTTTTTTTTTTTTTTTGGTATCTTGGGGATTCACTTGAAATGTCTGTTTCTTGTCTCTGTTTCTCATTACCCCATTACTGGCTTGCCTCCTTTTGCAGGTATGTATATCACTGATAACATATTTTAATTCTCTTCTTTGAAGTGAATCATCGCTGCCAATAAACCATCCCTTCTCTATAGTTATACCTACCATGCAACCTTCCATTGTCCTTTAGGATCATTTGTTGTTTTAATTCTTCTGAGATCATTCAGTGCTCTGAGTCACAGTCAGATAGCATCACTGGAAGAATATCTATATTAAATAAATGGACTTTTGAAGCCATTAGTAGTTTGGGATCATTGAAGGAAAAAACAAGGTTTCTGAAATGCAATCCAACCTCATCTCCTTCCCCTTCTATTTAATTCTAGACCTAGCTTATGATTCATCTAAAGCTCTATCAGAAGATGGATGTCATAACCTGGAAAGTCTACACTTCTCTCCAAATTTGTTTTTTACCAATATGGACAGTTAAGTCAATACCTTTTTCATCGTTACATAGATGATATAGAAAGGTTAGTAGTATTCACTGATTTGATACAATTATTATGATATCTGTGAAGAAGAACTTGTGGAGAACCTTAACATAGAAAATAATTTTATTTATTTATTTATTTATTTTTGTTGTCCTGGTGTTTTTCAGTCATGTCTGATCCTTTGTGATCCCATTTGGGATTTTCTTAGCTAAGATGCCTTACTAGTTTGTCATTTCCTTCTCTAGCGCATTGTACAGAAGAGGAAATTGAGGCAAATAGTTAAGTAGATTATCTTAGGGTCACACAGATAGTGAGTGTCTAAGACCATATTTGAACTCAGAAAATGACTTCTTGACTGCAGACCTGATGCTCTAACCTCTGGGCCACCTAGTTGCCCTAATTTTGTTTAGACCTTGCTTTTTGTATATGGGAAGTCTCAGATAACTTTAATCACTAGTGTTTTAGTGGCAGTGTAACCTAGTCAATAGAGTATTAGACATGAAGATAGGAAGGCCTGGATTCAAAACCTACTTCTAATACTTAATAACAGTGTGACCAAGGGTGAATCACTCAATTCTTCTGGGATTGAGGCAGTTCTCTAAAGGAAGATGCTATCTGCATCCAGAGAGAGAATTGATAAATTGAAGTATGTATAGAATGATTTTATATTTATATATGTTATATATAAATGTGCATATATTCACATATGTAGACTCATTTGTGTCTGATGGTTGATATCTCTATGGCAGGGGGAGGAGTGAGGGAAGAAAAAAAGGGAAAAAAAGAAATTTACACGCTTACAAGATTATATATTTAAAAGAAATAGAAAATTATATATATTTGCTTTTTCATGGTAATTATCTTTTGTTCCTATTCTACCATCATATAGAAACTTTATTTCTTAAGTTCAGAATAAAATAAAATACATTTTTAAAAAAGCTGAGTTGGAGAAGGGAGTTTCTGCACTGAAAAAATCTGAGATCCTTCAATATGGTAGAATGGAAAGAACATTGACATTTAGCTCTAAAGCCCCATTTTGATAACTGCTACCTGCAAGCTCTTTGGTAAACCTCTTTAACCTCCATGACTCTCGGTTTTCTTAACTGTAAGGTGAGGAAATCTGGGCTAGATCTCATTTTTTATGGTCCTCGACATAACAAGGTCTTATTATTGTGAATAAGAACGAGTCAAGTGTATACTGTCAGCAATCCTTCCCACAATTTTCTTTATTGAGTTACAGAAAGAATAGAATTAGAAGGGAGATTAGGAAATAGAATTAGGCAGAATTTATTATAGTAAGACAAGGAATATGGTTTGGGTTTAGAGTGGAGATTTTTAAAAAACTCTTTTCCCACATTGAACAGAGCCATCACCACAAATTCTTCCTAACCTTGAGACTGAAGGCTGATGGGGAGGGGTTGGGAAGATAACTAAGTTGAGGAGAATGGGCAGGGCCAGCAATAGAAGCCCAGAGGATGTCAAGATGTATTAGGTGTCAGCAGGGGATGGAAGAACTATTTATTGTCCCTTTTAAATAGCATTTTATGATGTGTTTTCTCCACGTTAGAAATGCAGAGTGCAATGGTGTTGACCATAAAGTATTCTGTCACTTGGTGTCCAGGTTGACAGCCCCAGTAAAAGCTTTGAATTATGGACACTGATTATTGGTATAACAAAGTCCAACATCAGGCAAAAAGCTTCTTCTTTGGAATCTGGCTGGAGCAAGGCCCAAGGAAAGGGAACATTGGAAAGTTCCAATGGTTTGTGTATTGCCATGTTAAGTCCAGGACAGTGGTATTCAATAGTGTTCCTTTTCACTAACTCCAAAGAGGAATTTGAGATGGAGAAACTGGGAAGGGGCATCTCAGAAAGGTTATGAAACAGGCTGAGCCAGTCCTTGAGTTAAAGGACTGGGTTGAACAACAAACTAAGAGGGGAATGAAGTCAGGGTCAGAAGTTATATGTTTTTATCTTAGGCCAGGGACAAAATTAGCGCAAGTACATGAGGGTCTGCCTCAGGCTGCCATTACCCAAAGGGATGTTTCCTTCTCAAGGAGATAAATTTTCTCTTCACATTGATAGTTGCCTTCAAGCCTTACCTCATGGTTCTCTGTTTTTCCCCCTGAGCCATCATTCCTAGCATCCCATCATAATGGTGTCCTTTCTTCTTATGGTTCAATCATTTTTTCAATCATGTCTGAGGCTTTGGACCCTATGTGGGCTTTCTTGACAAAGATGGTTTGCCATTTCTTTCTCCTGCTCATCTTGCAGATGAGGAAACTGAGGTAAATAGGGTTAAATGACTTTCTTGGGATCACACAGATAGTAAATGTCTGAGGCCAGATTTGCATTCATGAAGAGAAATCTTCCTGATTCCAGACCAAGCACTCCATATACTAGCTGCTCACCATGATCCTTCTTCCTAATCCCTATGGAGGTATGGGAAGGACTCTCTTAGAAATGAAGCTCATCTGCCCCAGTGAGACCACACCCACCGCTGGACTATCTCTTTTGCTGTCATCCCTCATCTCATTTGTTAAATTGCTCTGGGCATGAGAAATCCTAGCAACAATTCTGCTAAGCTCTACCACTACTAGCTGTGTGCCATTGTAAAAGTCATTTAACCTCATTGAGATGGTGGTGAACTGTGGCTGTGGAATATTGCAGGGACTGGCAGATTTGCTCAGTGAATTAGTTGGTTTTGCTGATCTGAGTTTCTTCTTTTAAAATCTTTTTTCTACAAATAAGAGAATAGGAGCAAGGAAAGGGATATATTCTTGAATGATGTGATGTTAAAAAATGGCATCTATTTAAAAAAGGTATCAATTATTTTGGATCTCCGATTCCTCACTAACAAAAATTAAATGGGACCAATAATGGTGCTTTTGCCTCTTTTATAGAATTAAATAAAACAATATATTATAAATACCATGTGTTCTTAAAGTAATAATGGTGTCTAGGAGCTATTGTGTTCATAGCAGGGGCTCAAACAAAATCCCATGTTCATTGTCTGGGCACTGGATGATGATCAGGTTTGCAGAGTATAAAACTGATTTCACTTAACTACCTTATCCAGTTCATTCAATCATGCCATACCTATTTCCAAACCTGAAAATTATATTGCCAGCAGAGACTTCAGGCTAGCCGATACAGACAGCTGCATTCCTCCAACAACAAACTGAAATCCACTGACTTGAAAGTTGATGAAGAAGGCTTGTTCCTAAAACCCCTAGCATCCCATTGGACAGCAATAGACATTCTGAAATAAAGAAATGGGTATTTCTTTGGATTGGGATTTTCTGCTTTTCTTGGATAGTTTGATATCTTTAGGACTTGGTCACTTTAATCCCTTGTGGATTTTGTTTGCCATTCTCTTTTCTCTCAGGTGAAGGAAGAGATTGTTTTTCATTTTGTCTTCCCATGCCCAGCTATATCTTTGTCTAGTAGAATGCTTTATCTGAAGTTTCCACCAAGACTTAAACTTAGATTGCTGGATTCAGAGTCTAGAACACTGGGAGACACTGGCCTTTTCGGTCACAATCAGACATACTATAACTCAACTCTAATATAAAGATGTCATTTTGGTCCTCTTCAAGAACAAAGGACTATAACCAACCAATCAATAATGCCTTATAAATAGTACATATTTAGTGCTTGTTGAATGAATGAATGAGATAGGGCACATTTCCTTCAAGTCTCTCCCCACTCAGATCCACCATCCACTCAGCTGCAAAAATGTTCTTCCTAAATTGCAGATCTGTCCCCTCCCTCCATTCAATAAACTTCAGAGGCTCCTTATAATCATTAGAATCCAATATGAAACTTTCTCTGACTTTTAAAGCTCTTCTCAAACTGATTTCTATTTAGCTTTCTAGTCTTTTTATACTTTGTTCCTCTTCATATATTTATTCTTCCAATGAGACTGACTTAGCAGTTGTCTCCCATGCATGAGAGAATTGCTCTGTCTTCTTGTATCTACTTGCTGAATTTCCTCATTTTTTTCACATTCAGGTCAAAGCTCACATTCTTCCAAAGTTCTTTCCTAGTCTCTTCCCTGCCCTTCCTATTATCTTAGTGTTTTTCCTCAGTGATTGCAATTTACCCTATATATATATTTTATATGTGCATAATTATTTGCATTTGGTTTTGCCCATTAGATGGTGAGCTTTTTGACAACAAGGTCTGTTCTTGCCTTTCTTTGTATCCCCAACACTTAGCACAGGGCATGGCAAAGTATTGGTGTTTAATACATGTTGTTGACTAACCAATTGATGTCAGGCTTTTTTGATAATCTACGAACCAAATAAACTATCTACACAGTTGATCATATGATCAATACCTCTAGGCACATCTCCGTGATAGTGATAAAGGAAAGGAGAACTCCTGAAAATATCTGTGACTAGTTACTTTATTTGACTTTCTCTAGAAGGCATATAGCTGAAAAAAACAATGGAAGTAGCTTTAGACTCAAAGCAGTCTCTTTCTTGGAAGCCACTATGGAGACAGCCTGATCAAATTGGGACTTGCATTTCCAGGATGGAATCAATTGATTGATAGATGATAGGTCTATGGGGCAAAGTGATTGTAAGACACTTCACAAAGGATCAATGAGATTTATGTCTTTAGAGCAACATCCTCCATATGGGGGCATGGAATCATAGATTTAGAACTGGAAGAGATCTCAGAGGTCATCTGGTTCAATGCCTGCATTTTACTGGTGAGGAAGCTATCATCTGGAATAGCTAAAAGACTTGCCCAATGTCCTATTCCTGATAAGTGGCAAAGCATGGATTTGAACTTAGATTCTCTAATTCAAAATTCAGCATTCTGTCTTTGAAAAAATGCTGTTTTTAAATGACTTTTATTTCCCAATGTCCTATCCATATCTCACTACCAAAAGAAACCTCCATTTTGTTGGAGTTGATAGTCAAACTAAACCATAGTTAAACTAAACAAACCAACATGCTGGTCTTAGCTTATACCATGTGCTTCGCTCTGTAACTATTATCCACTATGATTTTTGCCATAGGAAGAACAAATACTCTGAAGTCAAGCTTGGTCATTGCATAGACATTCTTCATGCTGCTTTCCATTTTAACAGTCACAGTGTAGGCTGCTTTCTTGATTCTGCCTATTTCATTTGGCATCAATTCATATATATTTTTCTGAGTTTCTATGTATTCTTAATTTCTATTGCTTCTTGTGGTACAACTATATTCTGGTACTTTTCCCACTGAACGACATTGCCAAGATACAAGGCAGACTTTGGGCTGGATGTTCAAAAGTAAGAGAGGCAAATTTCATGTAGAAGCAGAGAAATCAGTCTGTCTCTAGAGGCTGTAATAAGGAAGTCCCTTAAGAGTCTTCAAGCAGAGGTTTGTTTGGTTAGAATGACTTTTATGGGTTGGACTAGATGGTCCCTGGGCTCCTTTCAATTCTCAAGTTCTGGAATTCTGTGGGATATTGTAAAAACAAAAGTTAACTTTTTTTTTGTCTTATGAGGAAATCAGGGTTAAGTGACTTGCTCAGGATCACACAGCTAGTAAGTGCCAAATGTCTGAAAACAGATTTGAATTCAGGTTCCTGTGGCTCCACAGCTAGTGCTCTATCTGCTGTATTACCTAGCTATCCCAAAAGTTAACTTATTAGTCTACAGCCTGTTGAGGAGTGGAAAGAATTAGATATTATACAATGGGGAATAACTTTAATTTTTGGAGAGTTTATATAGATCTGTAATGGAGACTGACAGATAGTACTCTATGTTCTTGGGATATGAGTCCTTACCATGTTGAATATTTGTCAGAGGAGAGAGAGTTCCTGTCAGTCCCCAGTCCTCAGGGGCTAGTAAAAGGGAGGCAGTAAAAGTGTCAGGTCTGGGTGTTAATTGCCCCATCTAAATTAATACAGTTGTAATATTTATTGGAATGCAGCAATCAAATCCTCTCCAACTTGATGAGGAAAAGGGGAGGGGAGGAGGAATAAAGTAGTTAGCTGAGGATGGCTCCCAGAGGGATAGCAGACAAAAGGATGAGGAGATTTGATAGGGGGTGGTGGAGCTCAAGTCCCCTTGCTCTATTTTGGCTTTAGTGAGCCAGTGGCAGCCTAGCCATTCCCTCCCTGCTAGTCCCTCCTGTTGCATTATGTACCTTTGCGGCATTGCGGCCACAGCTGGTGATTAATGAGAGAGCAGGCTGCCTTCTCTGCAGGCAGCTGTCCAACTCAATGAAGTAGAAAGCCATTTTAATTCAGGATTATTAGTGCAGCCTCTAAAGGGCTCAGTGAAGGGAGGAAAGCAGGGTGACAAGGTCAGCTCTGTGTGTGTATGCGTGCCTGCTCTTGTGAATTTGGGGGAGAAGGGGATGATCAGAGGCTCATAGAGCCAGGGATAGAAGGGATCTCAGAAGCCAAATAATGCAGTGCCTCCCTTTTATAGACAGGGAAACTGAAAGCCATAGAGTTAAAGTGATTTTTTTCCCAAGGTCACATGGGTAGTAAGTAGGATTTAAACTCAGGTTCTCTTAGAATTACTGAATCTCTCTCCATTGTATTCTGATGTCTCCTATGGATATTAAAGGGGAACAAATGAAGAATTTTTTCAAGGCAGGAAAAGCAAGGAAAAGTCTAGACTCACCTGCTTAAAAACTGGGTGTCCCTCATGTAGAAATAAATCAACAGTAGTTCCTTAAAGTCATAGAATAAAATCCAGACTTTTTATTCTGATATATAATGCTACCCATAATACTATCTCTCCACTTTCTCCAATCATCTTCTAACACTCCCCTAAATGTACCTGCTCTTTTAGTCAATCTGCTCTGCCTACTGGTACCTCAATTCCGTGTACCCTTCCCTCCCTCTCCATTTACCATCCCACCATGTCCCAATTCTATTGGTCATACTATTCCTTCTTTCTTCTAGGAATAGTCTCTTACCCTTCCCTACATTTCTCTATCCTGCTGAAGACAGAAAAAACACTATTCAAATCAGGCTTGCCTTAGGAACCTACTGGATAGCACCATGGAGCATCCTTGCAGCTCCTTCTCCCATTGCTAGGTTTCTTCCAAAAAGTCCATTTTGAGGAAGGGCCAGGACAGCCACATTCATTTCTTTCTCAACTCTGCCTCTAAGTCTCCAGACTTTGCCTCCATGTTATCTCCCTCTCTGTTGTTCCTTTTTACTTGTTAACTTCCCCCTTAAAATGTAAGTTTCTTGAAGATAGGAACTAACTTTATTTTTGCATATATTTTTATCCTTGGCACTCAGCACAATGACTAGCAATAGTAAGTGCTTAATCAATGTTTATTTGCATGTCTTGCCTGCCTGCTTGTTGTATGATGGTATCTCCTTGGTATCAGAATTGGATCCATCTTGTAATCAGGATTTATTAGTACAACAAGCAATCAAAGATCTTGTCAAATAGTCAGGATACTCTGGAAGGACCTAGGGATATTATGACAAAAATGAAGTGCCTTGCCTTTTGGGAACTTACATCCTCAGACATGGGGAGGGCACAGAACAACACATATGCAGAACCGTGTACTTAGTATCACTGAAGTAACCCTAGATGGATTAAATTCACAGCTACTTATTTCCCAGATAACACAGAACTGCAGGTTAATATATGATTTATATGTTGTACTTCACACATATTGTATATGGATGAATGTATATGCATGTATGTATGATGTATATATTTATGTACATTTCTAGAGAAGAAAGAGAGACAGAGACACAGAGAGAGACAGAAAGAAAGAGAGACAGAGATACAGAGACAGACAGAGAAAGAAAAGTAGAGACAGAGACTGAGAAAGAAGGGGAAGAGGGGAAGAAGGAAGGGAGGGAGGGAAAGAGAGATTGGCTCACATAGTAGTCAATTCATGATGCTCCCAGGAAAAAGCTTGTATAGAGGCTTGAACCAAGGAGTGTGGTTTCTAATAATATTTTAAGACTAAACCCAGTTCACTTAAATCTTAGTTCTGGGCCACAAGTTATGTTGTAAACTCTAGAAGGACAGATCTCAAATCTAATGATCTTTTATTCCTCCCTCCCCCACTTTGTGCCTACTTCAGGATCTCTGTCTAGTTTTTTTTTTTTCCCTCCATTCCTCTGATTTCATTTGTATAGGGAATCCTGGGAAAGAATCTCCTTCTATCAATGTGGCTCAACACCTGTTCTGTACCTTAGGATCTCTGTTTATTTTGTTTGTATTTGTTTGTACATATACTTTGCTCATGTTCTGTAAGACCCTTAAAGAAGGGATAGTTGGGATGGTTTCATTTTTGTTTTTCTATCCCCTTTGTCTAGCATATTACAGACATTTAGTGAATTATTTTGGACTGAAGAGTCCTATAGATATTGAAAGATATTGAGCGTCTTGTCCAGGTTTACTCCATTAGTATATATTAGGGATGGGATTTGGACCCAGGCCTTCCTATTGTGAAGATGGTTCTGTATACTACACCATTATGTCTTTCAATTGTATGTTGACAGCATAGTTGCTGCTTAATGTTTGTTGAATGAATGAATATCACAGCAGGGGCCATGTTTGGAGTTCATACTTTCTCAGAGCAAGGGACTGGTCATAAAGCAGAAGAGAACAGTATATATAAGATCAGCATTCACTCCCCTTTTAATCACACCTTGTTACTAATAAGCTGGGATCTCAACAACAGAAGTAATTATAGTAGAGCACTGCCTGATTAGCATGCAGTAGAGAAAATGAACTTTATCCTGGACTGATATAGAGGAGAGATTCCTATTCATTTTCTATGACCTCTGAGTAAGCCACTTTCTTCCCTCTTTTACCTATCCAGGCTAAATTCTGCCCAGAAAAAAAATTTCCCTTAGCAATAGCAGTGGCAGCCTGGATATAGGATGATCAGAGAAGAACCACTGAAGAAAAGGAGATGTTCATAGCATGGAAATGAGAAATCAGACCTAGAGATGGGCCACCTGCCAGATTGGAACTCTACTTCTAATTGAACTGGATGGAATGGCCAGTTATCTGGGAAAATACCGAGGTATATAATCCCTCTTCCCATTCATAGCATGTGTCCATGGCACAGACTCTTAGGGAAAAATCATGTATTTGTTGGTGCTTTAAAAATAATTGTGATGCTGCTTTACCTTTGTATAATGCATTGTGGTTAATAACCACCATCTCATTTATTCTTATTAAGAAAGCAGTTGTGACTATTCTCATTTTTAAAATGACACTGAGACCCAGAGAACTCCAAGCTGGGCCTTGGATCAAAGTTTTCCAATCCCAAACTTAACATTCTTTACACTGCTTCAGGATTATCAGGATTATCTCCTGATCTTCAGTTTGGGGTGGAATATTCATCACTTATTTACTTACCATATGTATATGGCAAAGTAGGTAGCATCTTGTATACTATGATTAAATGAAATTACCCAGGTAATTTCTGCAAACTCAAAGCATAAAATATAGAAATATGAATTGTTGTTATTGGAATACTCTCCTCCTTCAAATTTCACCCCATGCGTCATCTGTCCATTTATCATAGGCTATAATTCCATTAGAAATGGTCCTCATTAAAAGCCAAACATTCCTGAGAGGGGACATTTTAAAACTGGCCATCAGCTTTTAACACCTCTACATGAATGATTGTACTTATTTGCCTTCCAGTTTGATAGCTATTTGAAGTTAAGCTAATGGGGTACAGCAGGGGATTTGAGAGACAATTTGGATCAGAGGCATTGTTTTTCGGAAGGAAGATTTGGATGAGGCCATAGACAGCAAGAGAGTAATATGAGGACAGTGAAAGCCGGGAATTAAGGAGGAGAGGACCTGACCTGAATCTTTCCAATCACATAGATATCTTATAAGGAGGTAGAAGGATGCCTCTTTTGAGCAGCACTCTCACTCCACCTTTCAAACCCAATTCCAGTTTCTCAGGTCAGAAGCAGCTTCGATGGTCATCTGTTCTAACCTGTATTTTAACAAGGATAGCCTCTGACATACAAAATTTGAGAGTTGGAAAGGACTTCAGGAATGATTTAGTCTAAGACACGCATGGAAGGAATCTTTAATGTAACATACTTTTGAAGTATATCAGAATATACTTTTGAAGCTTTAAGACTTGCAGGGAGGACTACCCCTAAAGGGATAGTCTATTTTGTTCTTGAACAGTTCTAATTGCTAGAAATGTTTTTCCTGACAATGAGCCTAACTTGGTTTCTTTTCGTCTGCTACCAATTGTTCTGCCCTCTGAGGCCAAATAGAAAACATTACAAGCATCCAGAAAGAAACAATTCAAGTGTAGTGGGGCCACAGCCAGGATATTATACGATTTACTATCATCTACATTAAAGGATTGGAGAGCTTGGAATATGATATTTTGGAAAGCAATGGAGCTAGGCTTATAAACAAGGATTACCTACCTAGTAAAAATTAGTATAATCCTTCAGGGAAAAATGATGCAGAGGACTTTTTAGACACTCATGATGAAAAGACCAGAGTTAAATAGAAAATTTGATTTTCAAATGCACATCTCAAGAGAAACATAAAGAAATAATCAGGAAAGGAAATAATAAAGGACTTAAGTTTTTATCTATTTATCTTCATGGGATGATACTTGTAACTTATAAGAACTTTGTCATTATTAGGACACAAGTATGAGTTGCATTTGAAGGGATAATATCTAAAATGAGGGGATAGCTATCATCCCCTGCACTCCTTGCCCACAAATTTTCTCTTTTCTTCTTTAGGTTAAACATCCCCATTTCTTTCCATTGATCTTCAGATGATATGGTATAGAAGCCCTTATCTTGGTTTTCTTCCAGACATACTCACACTTGTCAATATATTTCCTAAACTTTGGAAATTGACCACAAAACTCTCATTTTGTTGCTGCTCTCTACTTATTCACAGCAGCATTTTACTTATCTTTATACTTGCCTGTTTGGAAGAAAAAAATTAATGTAAACTATAATTTAAAAAATAATTTTAAATTGCAACCAGAAAAAAACAAAACATGACAGTAGAAGTAGTTAGAAGACATAGATTTCAGCCTTTACTTTTCCAATAGCTTTGTGTCCTTGAGGAAATAATAGGATTGGATTAAAGTAGCTCTGGGGAACCCACAGACCCACAGATTCTACCATAATTCACAGTCTACAGAAATGTCTAGAATCAATGAATGGGTAATTTAAGGACTTACTGAATGATAGACACCATAGTTTTAAGGCTTTAAAAATAAAAATTAAGCAGACTGTATTTTCAAGGAGCTCCCATTCAAAGTGGACTTCCATTCATTTATTCACTCATTTTCTCTTTCCTTCCTTCCTTCCTTCCTTCCTTCCTTCCTTCCTTCCTTCCTTCCTTCCTTCCTTCCTTCCTTCCTTCCTTCCTTCCTTCCTTTCTTCTTTCCTTCCTTTCTTTCTTTTCCCTCCCTTCTTCCCTTCCTTCTTCCTCTCTTCCTTCCTTTCCCTCCCTTTCTATATAGCAGCTTCTCATAAATCTAATCCCAATATTGGTTAACATAGAAACTTTGAGCTACTCCATTATTCTGACCAGAACTTATTTGCCCTTCCTTAGACAGTCCCAGAAGCCCTTCACTCCCAGAGATTCATCATTTTGGTTCTAACATTACAGACACTTTACCATCTGCTTCAGCCTTCCTGTAGCTCAAAACTCCCCAAATCAACATAATAACCTGCCCCAGTAGCAGATATTACAGGCATGTGCCACCATGCCTAGTTAACTGAATCTTAATGAACTATTAAATCCAATACCCTAATTTTATAACTAGGTGAAGTGACATAAAACCACACTGTTTAAGTAATTATCCATTTCCCACATGCTTTAGAGTTTAGGATTTCTCTATACAGGCTTAAAATGGCAAGTGTTTATAGTATATTTTTAAAGCCCTGAGATCCAACTTGAGGTATGGAGGGAGTAAAATGCAGAACAATAATCTCTAGTTTGTTAGTTGCTGAATTGACATTTGTTAGTGTTTTATTGTCTTTGAATACAATTATTTTTCTCCTATATTATATTATACTGTGTTATATCTAGGTATGTTGAAATAAATTTTAATAGCTACCATGTAGAATGTTTTAAGGATACCAAACTATTCTTACATAAAGTTGATTCCTACAACTCTTGAGAAATATATAACATCATTATTATCTCCATTTTGCAAATGAGAAAATCGAAGCTCAGAGAGTTAAGCCAGGTTGCCCATGATCACCCCTGGTAGGTACACTCAGAAGTACACTCAGAATTTCTGGTTCAAATCCAGAACCCCCGATTTCCAATCCCAGCATTCTATTTCACGAGTTAGCTGATCATCAAATATTCACCAGACGCTATCCAAGGTACTAAAGAGAAAAGATAAGGATGAGACAGGTCCTCAAACACCTTACATTCTATGGAGAAGATAGCACACATAAATAAAAATACAAGATAACTTTGGAGCAGAAGGGCTTAGCATCTGAAGATTACAGAAAAGCTGTAGAATATGGTCCTTGAGCTAACTCTTGGTGAAAACCAGAAATTCCAAGAGGTAGAGGTGAGGAGAGAATGCATTCTAGCCTTGAGGGACTGCCTCCTAGATCTTGACATCTCTGGTAGGGCAGACAGCTCAAAAGTATTCTTCCCATTCTAATGCTACTACCAGCCTCAGGGACTAGTCACTGTCTGTCAAAAGACTTAGCAGCCATCTCTCTGGGTTCTTGGATTGCTTTGGCCATCAATACTCCAGGCCTCCCCTAGGAGCAGTAGGCTTCCTGCTACCAAAATGGGAGGAAATTTTGGAGTCCGGGGAATCACCTTGGGGCTTTTACAGGATAAAGAATTGTGTATTCAGCACAATTCTTGCCCTGGCTCCCAGAACCCCTAATGCATACTGTTTACTGCTGCATTTTCAAAGAGCACTTTAACTGTGATAAATTTCAGGGGCTTTTGCCTTTTCCTTCTCTTGAAAACCAACAGCTTAGCTTTAATTACTAGTCAGCTAAAAGCAGGCTTCTTCCGTCTTTCAAATATGTTGATCTCTCTAGCAAGAGTGGATGAGCCTCAATGTATCTTCCCTGAATAGCCAATATTTGATAGGAATGCTTCTTCTTAAGACTTTTTTGGTGTTGTTCCTTTAAATGCCAACATTTTGTATCAGTGTACTTAAAACCTAATTGAAGCATTATGACATATGTCATACATATAGTATACAGCATTGTATACTATACATACTATACATACATTGTAGTATACAGCATTGGTTGGGCTTGGATTCATAAAGACTTGAGTTTCAATCCTGTCTAAATCACTTACTATAGCTGTATGATGCTGGATGAGTCACTTAATCTCTCTCAGCCTCAGTTTCCTCATTTGTAACATGGAATAAAAACTGTGAGGATCAAATGAGATAGCATAAAAAATGCATTTTACCAGCTTAAAATCATTATATGAATACTCGTGATAATGATGACAATAATGACAATGATGATTTTGATGGCATCCTGACTCTATTGCTTAAGAGACATGTGATCTTATATAAGTCATTAGCATCTGTGAATCTCAGCATTCTCTTCTGTAAAATAGGGACAAATGTGCTAATTGTGCTAATCTAAAGATTGTGCTCAGAAGAAGCCTGGTCAAGGTTGAAAAGTTAATAACATGGTTCAAAAGAAGGAGCCCTTTATTTAGCATTGAAAATGTCTCCACATACAAGGTATTAACATTCCTTACATTTGAGACTTTGCTCTGGCATTGATCATGTCTTCTTAATAAGATATGAGCTTACTTTGCCATTGGCTCACTGATATCACAATAAGAATGATTGAATTATAGGTAGTAATGCTTATAAGCACTCATCTCTAGCACTTCCCTTTGGATTTGACCTTTAAAGGAAGAACAGAGGGTACTTGAGTTGAGATAGAGAAAACCTTGTTATTCTCTTACAGACTCTGGTTCTCTGAAGGGAATCTTTTGTGATTCCATAGTCCTTCCAGAAAACCACATGCTCCCAGAGCATGGCAATGTGGTGAGGAGTGATTGGGTCAACCAAACCAGGAGTCAAATTGGCATCTATAAGAGATGAACTGAAGAGATGCTAGACTTAAAAAAAATAAAAGAATTCCTGACCTGATTCACTTTCGCAAGGATGAGGAGTTGTGTTTTGTTTTGTTTTGTTTTGTTTTGTTTTGTTTTGTTTTGTTTTTTGATAATGTCAGGTTCCTGGTCTATGCTTCCTGGATACAAAGGAGTTTACAGCACTGAAAAAATGGGAGCTAAAAAAGTAGTTTTCCTTGACCTGAGTTCTCCTGAGTACCTTCTCAATATTACCAACCTTTTAGAATTGTTGCAAGGATAAAATGAGATAATGTGACTGGAAGGCACTTAATAAATGTAAGTCATTACTATTAAAACACAGCAGAGGACTTGAAGGATGGATATTTTGGAAATTGGGAATCATATGGAACAGGAGATGTCTGTTAAGCATTTTGAAATTTATTCTTCATTTTCATTATTACTTTGGTGATGCCAGGAATTGAAAGGATGAGGTAAAGCTTTGGCCTTTTAACTGTTGTGGGGGAAGTCTGTTCAAACGGAACAAAGTGATTCAATTTTTAGATCTGAAAACATGAAAGAATGGAAAGAACAGAACAGTGATTATTCAGAAAGCCTGTTTTTGGATCTCAACTCTAATTTTACCTAGATGTCTGTTCATGGCCAAATAATATAATTTCTCTAAGGATCAATTTCTTAATTTGCAAGATGAAGATACACGACAAGTAGATGGCAAAGCAGAGAACACTCTTGCACAGGCAAGGCAATTTTTAGTATCCACATTTGGAACTTAGAGAAACTGAGTCTTAGAGATAGGAAATGTATCTAAGACTATGCAATTTTTTACATGTGAAATCATGCAAAATATATTTCCATATCAGTTATAGTTTCATATTTCAAAAAAGCAAGAAAAACAAAGTGACAAAAATTATACTTCAATTTGCACTCAGAATCCATCAGTTCTCTATGTTTAGATGCATAGCATTTTTATTTATCAAATTAACTTGGATCATTGCTCTGATCAGAGTAGCCGCAGTTTTTACAATTGATCATCATCATTACAGCATTGCTGTGATTGTACTCATTGATCTCCTAGTTCTTTCCACTTCACTTTGCATCGTTTATATCAGTCTCATGTTTTCTTTTGTTTTGTGTTCTGAAAACATCCCCTCAACATTTCTTATAGCACTCTCCATAACAATCATATGCAGTAACTTATTCAACCATTCTCCAATTCATTGATATCCCCTCCATTTCCAATTCTTTGCTATTATAAAAGAACTATTATAGATACTTTTGTACATATAGGTTGTTTTCCTTTTCCTTTGATCTGACCACATAACATATGTGACATATCAATTAATGACATAGTTAAATAGTAGATAGTATTGTGGTAGGATGGACAAAGTTCTGGATTTGGAGTCAAAGGATATGAGTTCCAGATCTAATATTACTTTCTAGTTTTACAATCATGGACAAATAATTTCTCTCTGAGTTTCAGTTTCCTCATCTATAAAAGAATGGGAATAAATTAGATTGCCTCTAAAATCTTTGTCCAATTCCAAATCTATGATCTTCTTAACTCAGGCTCTCCTAATTAAATCATGTGCTTTAGTTTGAATTTGTTGATGATCCTTGATGGATGTATCTGGAATGACCTTCAAAGTGGAGTCAGGTGTCCTGAATTTATTAAGTAAACACACAATCACAGACCCAGATCAAAGTGCATAGCACTCTGTTAGGATCCAAAGAAAAAAAATGAAACAGTTCCTTATATTGTATGGATTAAGAGAGCAGGAGAAGATAATTCACACAGAACAAATATCAGTAAAAACATATGTACAAGTCAAATACAAAGTTGTTTTGTTTTGTTTTTTCAATTGGGAAGGGGTAAAGTTTGCAAGAAAGGGTTTAGGTAGGAGGTAGCATCTGATTTGATCCTGGAAGGCATCTATAGATCCTTAATGTGGTAGGATGAGCACACCGATGACAAACAGTCTATGCCTATGCAAGGGAGGAAGGAGTTGCAATGTTAAATGGAAAACTTTATTTATTGTTTAAAGTTTATTGGAAGAACTGAGTGATGTGAAATGAGTCTGGAAGGATAGGATTGTGAAGGATTGGACACAGCTTGTCTCTGTATCCACTTGAAGGAATTTGCTACACTCTCCAATGATCAGCCTCCAAACATACCTGATTAAATATTGCTGTTGTCCTAATGGGAACAGTTCTCCAAGGGGAAATATTAGAATCATAGAATTTGGGGATTTTAATTTTTTTTTAAATGGAAGAAGTCAAAAAGATCATATAATCAAGATATAATAAGAAGACAACTAGATTAGAAGTCAGGAGGTCTGACTATAAATTCCAACTTTACAAAGTTGTGGAGGTAATGTGGCATTGAACAATGTACTTGTTCCTTTATGTCTCTGGCTCTCATTTTGCTAAGGGAGTTGGACTACATGGTCACTAGTATTCCTTTAAATTCTAAAATTCTTATTCAACTTCGTCATTTTTACAAAGGAGAATACTGATTCCTAAAAATTATATACTTTCCTCATGTCACACAGTTCAGCCAGGTTCTCTATAGAAGAGGCTTTCATTCACATGGGAAGTCAAAAATTGGAGAGAGGCTGAGTCATTGAAAGAAGAATAAAAAAATCCAGGATTATTTCCACAATACTGGGGCAGTAGGTAAAGTTCCCAGGAAAAGAGGAACATATCTTTCCTCTCCTCATGTAAAAATCAATAAATTAAACAAAAAGTACTTAATTATATGCCAAATAAGGGACAGCATGTTAAAAGCTATTTAAGGGCCAGAAAGATTTGGGTTCAAGTTTCACTTCTAACATATACTATCTTTGGACTCTGAGGAGGTCACTTAACTTTCAGTATTTTACATAACTGTGTACTTTGAGAGAAGATGGCAACTTGCATGATAGAAGGAGTTTCTTTATTAGTAGTTTGCTCTATTCATGAGACCACAACTCTAGTCCCTGTCCCTATCCTTCTGTTTTAGATAATGTACAAGGTGTTGGGGATAGAGACATAAGGCAAAAATACAGTTCTCAAGAAGCTTACATTCTGATAGGAAAAGATAATGATAGATAAGGGAATGGGTGTGGGAAAACTGGGACACTAATAAATTGTTGGTGGAGTTGTTAACTAATCCAACCATTCTGGAGGGCGGTACAGAACTATTCCCAAAGAGCTATCAAACTGTTCATCCCTTTGATCCAGAAGTATCTGTACTGGGACTAAATTTAAAAGCCATCATAAAAAGGGAAAAGGATCCATATTTTCAAAAATGTTTGTAGCAGCCACTTTGTAATGGCAAAGACCTGGAAACTGAGTGGATACCCATCAGTTGGAGAATAGCTGAATAAGTTATGGTATATGAATGTTATGGAACATTGCTGTTCTATAAGAAGCAATCAACAGATGATTTCAGAAAGACCTGGAGAGATTTTCATGAACTGAAGCTAAGTGAAGTGTTTAGAATCAAGAGAACATTGTACACAGCAACAACAAAATTATGTGACTATCAATTCTGATGGACGTGGCTCTTCTCAACAATGAAATGAACAATTTAGTCCAATTCCAATGGACTTGTGAGAGGGAGAGCCATATTTACTCAGAGATAAAACTGTAGGGACTGAATGGGGATCACAACATAGCATTTTCATTTTTTTGTTATTGTTTGCTTGCTTTTTGTTTTATTTCTCATCTTTTTCCTGTTTGTTTTGAATTTTCTTATGCAGCATGATAATTGTAGAAATATGTATAGAAGAATTGCACATGTTTAATACGTATCAGATTACTTGATGTCTAGGGGAGGGGTGGGAGAAAAAATTTGAACCACAAGGTTTTGCAAGGGTGAATATTAAAAGCTATCTTTGCATATATTTTAAAAAGAAAAAAATATTTAAAAAAATAAGCTTACATTCTATTAGAGGAAACAATATACACACATTTAAGTTCATGCAAAAGAAAACTAATGCAGTTTTGTTGGGGAAACATTAGTTACTAAGAGGTGAGGTAGGAATCAGAAAAAGTTTATGTACAAAGTGGCATTTGGGCTGAAATTTAAAGGATAATACAGATTATAAGAGATAAATATAAAGAGGGCATGCATTCCAAGTATAAGAGACAGCTTATGCAAGGATATAGGGTCAGGAGAAAGAAGGTTTTGTCTAACAAGTCAATTTGTCAAGAAGGCCCGAGCATCATCAGTTGTTTGAGAAATGTTCATTATAGGGCTGTGCAATGGGGTAAAATTCAGTTACCCCAGTAAGGAACTCATGATCGTGGCATTTAAAACTTACCTACCTACCTTCCTAGTTTTATGGCTTATTATTCCCCTTCATTCACACTCTACTCCAGTTCAACTAGTCTCCTAGCTATTCTCTATATACAACACTCCACCTCTCATTTCCATGCCTCAACACAACTGGCTCCCTACTCCTGGAATATACTCCTTCCTCACTTCCATTCATTTACCTCTGAGAATTTTCTATTTTCTCTAATCATACTACTTTACTGCACTAGGCTTTTCCTGATTCTCCTTAACATGAGCTCTCTCTCCCTCTTTCTAGTCCTTTGTATTTGCTTATTTGTGTGCATGTTGTACTATCCCAGAAAAATACAAACTCTTAGAGGACAGGAAATGTTTCATTTTTTCTTTCTTTCTTTAACACCTTGCAAAATGCCTGGCATATAGCAGACATAATAAATACTTATAGAATTGAGTTGAATGAGAAAGACCAACTGCTATACAGCATTGATGGATGTGTAAGTCATCCCATGGAGAATACCTAGGGATAGAATTGACCCTGACTGTTTCTAATGATATATTCTCAGTACTGAAAGCTTTGTTACTTTGGATGCTTATGGATGATACAGCAACTCCCTGGATGATCCTTTGGTCCCTCCCATTACTTTTTTATCCCCACTAAAATGGCACCAAGTGGGGATGTTAAGGGAGAGGATTCAGTATCAAAGAGGACTGGCCATTGAAACAGAAAGAGACATCTACTCCAAAGGATTAATCTGCTGGTTCTTTCTTCCTTCCTTCCTTTCTCTGGAACTTATAGCATATAGCTTTTTCTCTGATATTCACTGTGAAGAATAGAGGAGATACATCCTTTCCTACCAGGAATAAATAGCCATTATTTGTAGATGATAGTGACAGCTGGCTGGGATTCAACTAGGTGAACTTGAGTCTGGAGCACTGTTTACCTCTTCTAATTTGTATTTCTTTCCTTGAGCATCCGTGACTGAAGCACAATCCTATGATGATCATTTAAAGTCTTGATAACAACTTTATGAATCCCAAAGTTCAGAAGTTCCTTGTTCAGTAATCTATCCTTTATGACTCAGTTTTGGTATAGCAGCTCTCTCTTCCACTAACATCATGGGGAAAGGAGAGACTAAGAGGCCACTTATTGGTTTACTTCTTTATCTGAAAGCATCAAATGCTACAATTTTGAGCACATATATTCACAGAAGTGGCTAGGGCATAGGCTTACAATTCCATGAAAAGTGTCCAGACAGAATACTTGTCATAGAAAATGACTAGTGACTAGGCTTATTCTCAAGAATACGTTATGGACTTCTGATGGGAGGACCACTGTTAGAAATGCAAACCAGTGGATATTGAGGAAGAGAAAGCTAATCTGATTTAGAGGTAGTTTGAAGATTTAGCTTTTTGAAAGAATTCTTTTGAATTTAGTCTTGATAAAAGACTTAGTTTCACAATTCCCACTAGCTAGGATGTGGTAATTTTATTGGGAGCTAAACTGATCTAACATGAAAGTGTTGGCTATTGAATCCAGGCTGTTAAGAGATTTCTTGGGTGTTTGGGATGTGGAGGTGTGGCTTGCTACATTTTTACATTTTTCACTTATGTTAATGATTCGGATTAACCACAGCAATTAGTGAAGAAATAAAGTACCTTCCTTAATGGATGTTTTCTTTTCTGGGTTAGACTTTAACCTTCTTCCTTTAGGGTCTGCTTTTTCAACCAAATAAGGTCTTTCCCCTTTCACATCCAAACAAGTGTATATTGTCTAGTGAAAATGGCATTGAATTAGGAGTCATAAATTCTGGGTTCTCTGCTTTGCTCTGAATAAGTTACAATCTATCAGTTCCATCCATACTCCAAAGACATCCCCTCTAAAGAATACCCAATGAGCTGTATTATCTGTCTTCATCTGGAAGATTTCCCAATTGATGAAGTCCTGGGTCACTAAATGGGATTGGCAGAGAGAACCTGAAATACTGATAAAGTTATTCCTTGAGGCAAGCAGGGAAAGGTCCCGATGGGGATCAGTTTAACTTCATAGTCTGTGAAGGTCATGTGTAGCCCTACCTTGCTATGTCCAGTCAGAAATTCAAGTTATGTCAAACCCCTGAGGTTAAATTTCCCCTATAAACCTGTGGCTCATGGCATATTTGCTGAATCCTTTTTGGGTCAGTCCACCATGGCGTTCTGCCTTGTGGTGTCTTTCCCCTTTCTCCTTTCTCATGCCACATGTTGTCCTTCCCATTTCACCCACCATGTTTCATGGTGTCTTTCTCCTTTTTATACCTAACTAACTCTCTTAAGGTGCTAAATACCTCTATGGATTTAACCTGCCAACTCCTGTTGTATTCACTTTCTCTTGATTAATTGTGAGTACCATTAGGAAACTTGTATTTTCCATTGTAATTATTAAAAATATTTTCTTATTATATGCTCTTCCAACTCTTATTTTTTATTTACCATTTCTGATGTCTATTTGTAACCTCTTCTCCTAACAAAAATCTACCAAATATCATTTGGAATGAGGAATTGCAAACACATCACAAGGATGAGGAACCCACCATCTCCCAACCAGCCCATTCTATTCTGAGAAATCTCTAATTTTTAAGAAGTTTTCCCTGATGATAACCAAAATTTGCCTCTTCACTACTTCTACTCATTGCTCTTGATTCTTCCTTCTAGGGCCAAATAGAACACTCCAACCCCCCTTCCAAATGACAGCCCTTCTCATACTAAAACACAGCTATCCTCTTTACTTCTTCCTTCCTCTATACAGGTTAAATGTTTCCACTTCTTTCAATGGTTCTTCCTGTGGCATAGATTCAAGTTCCTTCATCATACTATTTATCTTTCTCTGAATGTTATTTAGTAATCAGTATGGCCTCTGGAATTTAGTATGGAACTGGAACTGAGCACAATCCTCCAGATGTTCTCTGGCCAGTGCAGAGCACAAGGACATTAACCATCTCTTTATTTCTGATCTTCTTAGAGAAGCCCAAGATTTGCTTTAATGTTTTTGTTCACCAAGTCATGCCGTTGACAGATGTTAGTGGGTTGAAAACTAAAGTGTCTAAACCTTTTTCAGTGCTCAATTTCCTTATCCTTAAAATGAAGGGATTGGATTCAGTGATTTTTATGATCCCTTCCAACTCTAAAAATGCTCCCTCTAAATTCTTATAAAAAAAAAAACCTAAACAAACAGGCAGTAACAACAAAGATAAAGTACAAACTCCAAGGTATGCCAGTTTTGATCACTGAAAGTAAATACTTTTAGTTTAAAAAAATCTTCATAAATGCATATACTGGTCTAGCTTCTTAGGGGAGGTTAATTTTGGTCTCCCCCCCATTTTATATGTAGCACAATCTGTTTGTCTCCAGTAGTTGTAATCCCATTGATGCTTGACTGTGAAAGGAAATTAAGCACCTGGTCATGTATTTCCTTGTCTCTGCTTATGGATATGCCAGATTGTCTAAGTTAGTATAGCTCAAAATTTTCTTGGTGAAGTTGAGAATCAGGATATAAGTCCAAGACTAGAAATGTGATGTTTATCATGAATTTTCCTATGCCCAGGTCTCACCTGTAATTTGCAAGCCAGTTCTCTGTGTTATCTTTTAGGGAGGATGTTGGTAAATAGAAAAGCATGGAAATGATGATCACTAGAATAGCTAAGATCACAGAGATAATGCCACAAGAAGAATAGTAGAAGGAACTTGGGATACTTAGGAGAGAAGACTTTTGAACCTGAACAGAGGTGTTGAGGATATGGGACAACATGAATGAAAATAGCCTGAACAACAATCAGTTTTAGTGCTTGTGTCCTTCTCATATTACTATGTGTTTACTTCTCTCAGAATATTTCTTATTCCCTAAGCAGAATGTGTGCATCTTGAGAGTAGGTACCATTTTGTTTTTGTTTTCATACCCCTAGAGCCTTACCTAGTTCCTAATGCATTGTAGGCACCTAATAATTGTTTATTGTTTTATTTGTTTAAGAAATACTTTCTTCCTCTTGCTGCAACATCAAAAGCAGATTTCCTGACTTCTAGAATCTGTGTTGGAACCTTAGTAGTTCACTATTGCAATCCATATCTGTCTGATACACATATCTACATCCCTGATAACTGATTGTCCTCTGTTTGAATATCAACACTAATAAATGGGTTACTCAAACTATCGCCTTCAATTTTGCAACAATTCCAAACAATTCCAGGAAGTTTCCCTTATATAGAATCAAAATCTACTTTTCTGAGACTTCCAGATTAATTGGCTCCTAGTTATCACCTCTGGAGCCAAACAGAATAAAGCTAATCCTTTTCTAATTTGAGAAATAATCAAATATTTGAGGAGAACCATCTCCTCTTCTTTGGCCTAAACTTTCCCAGTTCCAATCATATTCCAGGGGACCGGATAAGATTTAGAAATGTATAGCCTCGATATATTTCAGATGGGGTGCAATTGGGTCATGTTACCATCTTTATTCTGAACATAATTTCTCTATGAATGAAACCTAATATTTTATTGCCTCTTCTGACGACTGTGTCAGGCTGTGACTCCAATTGAACTAAGAGTGGAACAAAATCCGTAGGTCTTTTATGAAAGGAATTCATGTGAGTTTTGTCTTTCAAAACATTGTATGAAAGGATGGAATCTCTCCTAAAAAGAAAGGTCACATATTAGAGTTCCTTTAAGAGATAATCTAGTTAAGTCTGATACCAGTTCCTAGTTACCAGATTGTCATTCTCTCAAATGGAATTTGGGCATACACTAGTCATGTTAATCACAACTCCTGGGATTGAAATAATCTTTTTAACAGTTTTTTTGTGTATAGTTGAGTTTTGAATATTTTTAATTTAAATAATTTATTTAATCTCACACTTGTCATACTCCATTCGATTAGTATTACAGGAGGCCTCAACCTTGGTGTATTAACTCTACCTGCTTGTTAGCAATTATTCCCTCTGACACATTGCTATTTTACCAGTAATTAAGCTACACTGGGCCTTTTAAAAGATGGGAGGGTTTAAATACCAGTAATTCAATATACCCTGTTTACTGATCTCTGCCATTAGCTGAGTTGAAAGCAAAATGTTTTAATTAAAAAGACTGGCAATAAGTTGGTATAATGCCATAATTTGCACTGGGCCTCTTCTAGAAAATGACTTAACCTCTGTCTTGGTTACTATGACAACTAATGGACATAATTGTACCAGTGTGTGAGAAAGAATATGTGTAGAGGACATAAACCTTTATTTTAAAAAAAAATGGCTCTGGCGGGATGGAGCTAAAAGATAAAAATGTAAGATCAGTGTCCAAAGCCCTTTTCTTTTTTGATCTTAGGTGGGCAAAGTTTTTGTATCATTATGTTTTCTGTCTGTCTTCTGGATCATCTCATGACTTTATGACTTGATATTTAACTTGGGTTCATTAATCCATCAATATCTATAAGATAACCCATGATGGAGTCTGTCAATTGCCAAAGCTCTCCTTCTGGGATCAAAAGGAATTTGTTTAATGACATCCCAGCGCAAATTCATCTTAAAACCACATTGAAAGTCCATTTAAGAAGTAGCTCACCCAATCACAGAGGTGACTATTGCATTAGAGACCTGGAGACCATAAATAGTGTTCACCATATTATGGTGACATAAATGTAACTCATCTGACCTTAGTGACTTGGTGTAAATTTGAGTAGGCCATATTTAAACAATGAGTATTTTTATTTCTGAAATCCTTCTTTCAAAGAATAGGAAGTGGGCAATGGTTTGAACACTCCTAAATATGGCTCATAGTAAGAACTGGAGATGATTATATTAGAAGTAGAAGGAGCCCCAAAGAAAATAAAGTCCAACTACTTCTCATTTACAAATGAATAAAGAAAAACTCAGAGAAGAAAAGTAACCAGTCAACATTTACATGGCTGTTTAGTGACAGAGACAGGAAGTCTCTGCAATCACAGGATTGTAGATTTTGAGTTATAAGAGACTTTAGAAGATGATTTAATCCAACCTTTATCTTTTACAGATGAAGAACCTAAGATCCACAGAGGTACTCTGATTTATCCTACTATATACAAGTAATAAGTAGCAAATCTGTAACATGAACCAAGGTTTTCTGACTCTAAGTCAAGCATGCTCCCCTCTTCGTATTACTGGCTCTTACTTCAGTGTTTTGCCCACTATATAATGAAGAGAAGTGTAAATAGGAATATGAGTCTGAGTTCAGTTTGATAGAAAGGGAAACTTCTTAACCATTAGATTTGTTCAAACTTAGGCCAGACTACCTTGGGAAGAATGGGTTCTCCATTGCTAGAATCCCACAAATGAAAGAATAGAGGATCAATGTTAAAGATGTTGTGAAGGGATTTTTTTTTTTGAGGGGGAATTTGCATTTCCAGATTTTATCACACTGATGTTTGTTGGTTTTTGAAATATTAGGACAATTGTTCCTGTGGGATAGAGATTATATTCATTTAATCAAGGAAATTCTGTTCAATATAAGAATTAAGCATACACAAATGAGGTCAAGGAATATAAGATGCAAGAAATAAAAGATATGGTGAAGTTGAGGTCTGTTCAATAGAAGGATTAGGCATTCAAGAATGAGCCAACTATGTACAACACAGTGGACACAGAGTTGAACTTGGATCCTGGAAGTCCTGAGTTCTAATCCTACAATGTACTAAGTATGACCCTAGGGAAAATCATTTAACGTCACTGAACTTCAGTGTAAAATGGAGAGAATAATGCCTATTATATTTTCTGTAAATTCTTTTTCAGTCCTCTTTAATCTTAGTGTTTTTTTCTTCCATTATCTCTAATGTATCCTATGTATAGTTTATTTGTATACAGTTGTTTGAATGTTGTTTTGCTTATTAGATTATGAGTTACTTAAGATCAAGGACTTTTTTGCCTTTATATCCCTTTTATATTCATATATATTACACATATATATGAATATTATACTTACATATATATGTCTGTATTTGGAGCATAGTGCTTGGCACATGATAGATGCTTGTTAAATACTAGTTGACTGAATATCTCATAGAATACTTGTGAGGTTCAGATGAGGTAACATAAGTAAATAGCTTTGAAACCTTCCGAGTTCTATGAAACATTTGCTAATATAAGCAAAAAACTTCCTAAAAATTAGAGCAATCCAACAATAAATGGATTGCCTTGTGAAATAGTGAGCTCTCAGTTTTTTGAAATATTCAAATAGAGACTTAATGCTACTCCCTTAGCAATAGCATAGAGGTGATTCACGAATTGACTGGGAAATTGGATTAGGTGACCTCATTGCTTTCTTCTAAAATTATTGGATTCTATGTTATCTGGTCCCCTGCACTGCTGTAGATCTTGTAGGAGGTGATGAAACTCACTCAGGTCCTATATATGGAGACTATATAAATGAGACCTTACTTCCTTGAAGTCAGAAAGATCAGAATTCAAATCTTTCTTCATACACTAATAATGTGACCCTAATTGAGTTATATAAATTTTGGGGCTTCAGGTTCCTCATCAGTAAATTCACTGACATCTGTAGTCACTTAGGGCTGCATATCTATGATCTTCACAAACCACTAAGGTCTGTTTTGTTAGGTATGGGTTTTGTTTTTATTTTTTTGCAATAAAACAATAGACACCAAGCACTCACCTAAGAGATTGTTCTATCCCTTTCAGTCCCTTTATGCAATGGTCTGGCAATCCATAGAAAAATGAATCAAGGGATTATTATGGTATAGTTGATAGAGTATTAGTCTTGGGGCCAAGAAAGATCATACTTGATAGCTGTGCGGCCCTGGAAAAACCACCTTACCTTTCATATTCTCAATTTCCTCATCTATAAAATGGGATCTATGATCTCTGTACTATCTAACTTTATAGAGTTGCTATTAGGGAAAAAAAAAGTTTGGTAAATCTTAAAGTACACACTGTATAAACATGAGCTATTACTACTGTGATTGCTATGAACAGATATTTTCTTCCAGTCTGGGGCTGACAGTAAGGGAACTGTCAGCAGTTTCAGAAAGTAAGCATCAGCCAGAGGGACCATATCTGTTTATCTTGCTCTGTCTGATGCCAGAGCAGCAAGATGCACAGGTGGGCACTTAACATATTATCTAACAAGCTTTTATCAGGCACTTATTATGGACTTGGCAATATTATAATAATAATAACCTAATGATAGCTAGCATTTATATAGCATTTTTAGGTTTGCAAAATGCTTAAAATATATTATCTCATTTGAGTTGTGCAAAAAGCACTGAATAACATTTTTTTGGAATGAGTAGTAGAATAAACAAGAGCCATGTAAGTTAAGTGCTATTATTATTATTATTCCTATTTTATAGATGAGGAAACTAGGAGTTAGAGGGGCTCTTTTATGTGAGAGAGGTGGTATAGTGGATAGAGTGCTGGACTTGGAATGAGGAAGATGTAAGTTCAAATTCCAGCTCAGAAATTTAACTGTATAATTCTAAGCAAATCTCTTAATCTTTGTGTATTTCAGTTTTTTCATCTGTATTTTGGAGATAATAGTAGCATCTAGGTTCCAGGATTTTTGTGAAGATAAAATTAGATAATGTTTGTAAAGCACTTTGCAAACCTTAAAATGCTACAGAAATGCTTACTATTATTATTATTATATATGACATAGAAACATCCTAGGATGTTTTCAGAGATTGTCAAATGGAGAAATCAATTAATCCATAAATATTTATTAAGCACTTATTATTTCATGGCACTATGCTAAGAGCTGAGGACACAGGCTAAAGAGAGTTCCTGTTCTCAAGGAGCTTGCAATCTAATAAAGGAGATAAAATGTAAACAAATATATACAAAGTTGGTAGTATACAGGATAAACAGGGAACTGATTAGCAAAGAAAAAGTACTGGAATTAAGAGGGATATGGGAAAGCTTCCTGTAGAAGGAGAGACTTTAGTGAAGTCTTAAAGGGTCTAGAAAGTTCAGTAACTAGAAATGAGGAGAGCATTTCAGGCATGAGGGATAGCCAGAGAGAATTCTTGGAATCTAGAAATAAATATCTTATTCTTGGAACAGCCAGAAGGACCATGCCACTGTTTGACTGACTTTTTTTTTACTTTCTTAGATTTAGCTCTATTCTAGTTAGCAATACAGAAGATGATTTAGATCTATTCTAGTTAGCAATACAGAGGGTGATAATTGGTTTGTTTTTCAGTTGTATTGAAGTTAGAACTGGAGGATGTAGGCTTATACTGAACCAGAAATAATTTTGATTAGGTAGGACTTGATTCAGTGCATCAAATATTTACACAATTCCTATTGCATAAGAAGCCCTGTGGGTAGAAACTGAAAGTAAAACAAGATTTTCTGCCTTAGGTGTTTATGGCCTAATGGGGAGACAAGCCACAAATAACTCTAATACAAAATACTATGTTAAATATATGTGAAATACACAATGCTCTCAGAGTTTGGGAAGGAAACAGAAAGAACAAAGTTGGGGGGGGGGAATGAAAGTGTGGAAAACATTAAGTGAGCAAAATTTAAGAATACCTTACTTCACCAAAAGTCATTTATTCAACAACTTCAACTATTTGGATCATGGTCCTACAAACAGAAATCAGCAGAACAAATATTTGTCACAAAACTGATTATCTAACCTTATAATCCATATTAGATCAGAAAAAGGAAATGAGAAATTTGGTATAGGAAGGCTATCAGACAAAGTCCCATCACCTGAAGAAGAAAGGTATCCAATTAGATTGTAAGCATATTGAGGACAGGCACAATTTTTGTATTCTACATCTTTCACAAAATATCTTGAACAAGACTAAGCATATAAAAACTGCTTAAGCAATATGTTTTGATTGATTGGGCCAGGAAACTTCTGGAAAACTTACTTTTCCTCTGTCCTCAAACTGTGAATCTGTGGACAGAATCTCTTATCCAGAAAATGATTGATGGAGAGGACACCTTAGGGGAATCAGTTCCATCTGGCTATTCTTCTTGCTATTTTAATTTTACCATTGTCACAGAACCTTAACATGATAGATGTATTTCTCTTTTTTTTTCTTCCTTTAGAGAAGCACAGGTCACTTCCCAGCTCTCTGCTCAGCCTTTAAATGTTTCCATCCCCTTAAAGATGGCTCTGATAGCTGAAAGCCTGGTAAAAATTGAGAAGGGTTCCTTATCAGCAGTTGAAAAGTCAATATATCATTCCTAACTTCATCGGCACTGGAGCAAAATAATAATAAAACATATATTTACTGCTGATTTTATCTTTTTTTTGCATATAATGTCATACCCCACCTCCTTGCAGATAACAGACTCCTAAATTATAGTATGAGACATATGTGGAGCCAGGATGATTTATGAATAGTAACAAGATAAGAACAAGCCCTGATTTTCAGAGACAATTGAAATGGCCATTGCCCAGAAAATCAAAGAGAAAGGTCAAGACTCAGAAGCCAAATGAGACTCAAGGCTCCTCTAAGGCACAAGTCCTATGTTTTATTTCAGGAATTATAAAGTTTAATGTATGGATTTCCTAGAAAAAAGGGTTGAGTTCATTCTTTCATTTGGCCACCCAAAGTGAGGGCCAAGAACTTGGCAGAATGAGGAAAATGGAAAGCTATATTAGAGATCCAAGTTAGATATGAATAATATCATATTTACATAATCATAACTGATACTTCTATAGCCCATTTGCAAAACAGTTTACATATGCTATCTCATGTAATCTCTGTAGCAGCCCCATGAAAGGGATGGCCAACAAATATTTTTAGTCTCACTTTACAGAAGAGAGAATAGAGGCTTAGGAAGATCAAAATGATCTGTCCATGGTACTAAGTAAAAGTTATAGGTTGGGATTGTCCATGACAGTCTACGGCATTTTCCCCTATCCTATAATGAATGTTAGAGTTAGAAGAAATCTTAAATATTTTCTAGATTGGGGATTCTAATATTCTTAGTGGACTGCCTTGTCAGTTCAATGGAACTGGAATCATGTCTTTAAATGCATGGAATATGGTATAAATTACAGAGGAAGTCAATTATGTTGAAATACAGTTATCAAGATAATTTTTTAAGTTTATAAACTCCCTGAAATCAGTCCACATAATCAACTTAAGAACCAATCCCTTCTGCCTTAAAAGACTGGACACCAAAATCCAAAAATTTGCTCAAAGTCGCAAAAACAATTAATATCAAAGTTAGAACGAGAAGATAGTTGTCCTGGCTCCAAAACCATTCTTTCCATCACCTTGTACTTCTTTCAGAGATGTCATTTTACTTCAACTATTCTTTGGACAGTTTCCATTTTGTTTTCTCCTTATGGAATTTCATCTAGGTAAGGATTTTTTCAGATGACCCTTTTGAAAGTTCCCTCTTTCCAATTCATTTGTTCCAATCCAAACCTGTAATTTTATCAATATGGGAAACTCCTGTTGGGGAATCTCTTTTCACTAATACATATTAGCAACCCATTGTATTGTGGTACGAGAGAGAAGCAAGCCATTTTTGCTTTCTTGACATTATTAATTCACTTTTAGAATAGGCCTCCATTTCAATGTAAATAGACAATCATGTCTAATCTCTATGTATTGGGTCTCTTCTTGTTTCATGCTTGTGTAGGGAAAATCAAAAGTCTCAAATAAGGCCAAAAACAGACTCCTAGATTAGTCTCTATCCCCTCCCCTGAAACACCACCAGCTGTTCCTAAGATCAGTTGCTGACCAGTTTTGAATCTGGTATGACTATATATTTTCTATGTGTTATAGATACTTGTATTTACATAGTCCATATGTCCATATGCAACAGTTGATTAACTCCATAGATGTTACTAGGCAGCTAGATCTCAGAGTGGGTGGAGTATTGGACCTGGAAACAGGAAACCTCAGTTCAGATTTGGGCTCATTCTTACTAGCTGTGTGTGAACATGGCTGGATCTCTTAATCTTTATATACCTCAGTTTTCTCAGCTGTAAAAGGAGGATAATACTATCACATTTCCCGGTGTTGCTGTGAGTAGAAAATGAGATAGTATATATGAGTAGAAAATGAGATTACTGGCACATAGTAGGTGACACATACACTCTTACTTTCTAGAAGAAAGTAAGCCAAATAGTTTCTCTCCCTGTCTTGACTTGTAATTATAGACCAATCAGATCAATTACAGATTAAATTATAGATCAAAGACTTTGGTGACTTGTATTTTGAATTGTAAATAGTAGGATTTCTTATTATGACACTGTTATTTATAATCCCTGAGCAGTTAAGTGACTTGTTGAGGATAGCGCAACCATTTTGTGCCAGGGGCAGGACTTGAACCCTCTATCTAATATGTCACTCTGTATCTGATCTTACTCCCATTCCAAAATCATCTTGATGCCATTGATATCTCCCATACTATTACAAAATATTCCAGGGATTTTTTTTTTTTTACAAATTCCTTATGAAATGGTGGTGAATGTGTGTAACTGAAAGAAGAAAGGCATTAGTATATATGTACAACATATCAAACACAAAACAAAATCTGTTTTTATATATAACATGGGCCAGAGGTTATATGAGCTTTTACTCTGAAAGTATTCGTATAATTATATGTTTCTCCAACCTCCTTTGTCCTGCTACAGTCTTTGCTCATTTCTTGGGGCTTTCTCAGAGGATAATTGCATTAGGAAGAAATTGTTCCAGTAGGAAGACAGTATGCCTGTACTAATGGATAAAGTCTACATGCATATTAAGGGCTTTTTTTTTTTGAGGGAGGGGTGTTGAGCACAAAGTGTTCTCCTTTGAAAAAAGAGCTTATCCTATCAAGACAGCTCTATTTCAGAATCCATTATTTGCCAATTTTAGAATATAGTTTTTAGAAAAAGATGAGCTGGTCAGTCTAGCGAGAAGAGATTTTAGAAGGAAGAAAAATAGCAATTTGTTGTTAACTTCACAGGGGCTAACTCCTTTCCTTCCATCCTTTTATTCTCTTCCTCCCTCCTATCTTTTCTCTCTCCCTCCTTCTTTCCTACCTTCCTTCTTCATTTTAAGGTGACAGACCTTTCCAAAGTTGACTAGACTGGTCCTCAGATGACAAATGACCAATTGCTAGGGCCATCCTTGAAGCTTTTTCAGTTTGGAAAAGCTTTTGGAGCTTATACTCTACTGGTAAATACTCAAGACCTCAGTGTTACTGTTATCATCTCTGCCCTTCACAGTACATTAAGGTGATTTTCATGGAAAAAGAAGATGATTTTCACCATGAAAAAATAATTGTAGAAGCACCAGCACAGCAGAAGGTTGGGAGTGACTTTCCTATTATAGAGAAAGTATGGCACTATGGCTAGCATGCTGCATTTGAATTCCAATGACTTGGGTCTGAGTCTAGTTCTCTTTCATATGAGTCTTTTCATATATGAGTCTATAAGAATGTTACAACCCCTATGGACTTCAGTTTGTTAAGTGTAAGTTAAAAGAGTTGGAGTAGATCACTTCTGATGTCCTTCTAGTCTTGATGCTAAGATCTCATCCATGTAGACAATACTTGTAGGCATACAACTCAACCATCTATACCTTCTCTTGGTTTGTGTTTATTATTTATTGTGTATTTATATTATGAAATTACATATTGCCTCCATTTATATAATTTAAGCTCATTGAGAACAGGGGTTATTTCTGTTGCCATTGTATCTTTAGTGACTAGCATGTTGACTGGTGCATAGTAGTTGTATAATAAATGCTTATTGATTGATTCTCATCCTATTGAATTATGTCTGTTTTCTTCCATAGATCCTCTAAAAGGTCCCAACTAATATACTAGAGTTCTTCCTTTTGGTGTTATTAAATATTTGGGATACTAGTGAACCACTCATATGTTATCCTTCCCTCTTGTTATAAATGACCAACTTGCCTCATTTTTCTAGTTACATATTTACTAACTAATATCCTTATTCATGAAATTTGATGTGATCTGGTTTCAGACTCAGGAAGACCTGGATTTAAGTATTACTTTTGACAAATCCAGACTGTGCAACCCTAGGCAAATGACTTAACCTTTCAGTGCCTTAGGCAGCAACCTAGAACTATATAAGATGCAAATCAAGTTTTGATTTATATTGGCATTGAATTACTGAAAGAACAAAAGACATAGGCATCGAAAGCAGAAGACTATTGGGATTGAAATAAAAAAGAAGTATGTCATCCTCCCCCAGATATCAACTACCCACTCAACTTATCAGCTGTTTCTGCCTACTGAAAGTACAAGTACTATCAGCATTATACTTAAACAATTCATGGACAAACCTCCATCTCGGTTTTCCTATCTCTGTTACAGCCATGCCTAATGCCATTTTTTGTATGTAGATAAACACTGGAAGTATGCTACAAGCCTACTTGCACCTGCCAAACAGTGCCCTTTCAATCACCTGCAATTTTTTTTTTGAGATTCTGATATTTCAAGATTCACAACCATCCTTCAATGCCAATGTTTGCATTGAAAAGATGAAATCTTTGCACTGAGGAGTACCTTGAGGTTGTTAAAAGTATGTTTATTTTCCTAAATAAAATCTAACCTCCGTCTAGTACATTTATGAGCCAAATTCTGTATCTATGGTCAGTGTTTCAGTGGATATACTTGTAATAGTTTGGGAAATAGTGACTTTTCATACACTTAATCTTTCTTTATTGTATTGTTAGACCAATTTCTTTTGAATAATCATGAATCTCATTAAAGCATCTTGTACTAACCAATGTAATATTCAATGATCATAATACCACCAACAGACAAGAACAGGTAGAGGATCTTGCTATCTGAGGTAAGACCAGGAAATTGTAGATTAATAGAAAGATGATTAACAGGATATCCTTGGAAATGGTAAAAAAAATTTAATAAAAACTACAAATTACCTTGGGTTGTTATATTCTACTGACTCATCCCTTTCTATTCTTATTCTTGTTTGATCAAAACTACCTTCAAATCAATTTCATTAATATAAATATATAATTATTTAATACAATATTTATTATATATGTAAATATATACTATTCATATGTGTATGTATAGGCTTTAATAGGAAAAAAATCAGGAAAAAAATTAACTGTTTATTTTAAGAATGTAAGATTTGTTATTTTAGATTTTAAGATCTTTAAATTAAGAATTTAAGATTTAAGAATTGTTATTTATGGTTAATTTAAAGTCTGGATTCTCCAGAACCAATCAGCTAGAGTTCAGGTGCTACCCATCTTCATATGCTGCTGTTTTGGATTTTTTAAAAATTTACTTACTCTTCTTCTATATCTTACTCTCTTCCATATCCCACTCAGTGGGAGCTCTTAGTTTTTATCATTAGCAGAAAATTGAAATGAATGGTAGCTCCCTGACAGAGACTAAAAGCCAAATAAAAGCCCTTTAGGGATAAGGTAACAGAGAAGTTTGAGAGAATTAAGCCACATGACCCATGTATTTGGAAGGGGCCCAGCTTACAGAGTTTGGAAGAACTTTGGTGCTTTTCCATCATTGAAGGGAGCTGATGGCTGTTCCGTCACATTAATCAATAACAAGGAGAGAGGAGAGACACTTTCTAGTCTGTCACTGTACTAAAGGATGATTTTTCCCCCTCCACAAGCCAGCCAATTAATTAATGCCATCTATTTTCCTGATTCTGACCAAAGGTTGTCAGATTCCCTTAGCCACTTATTGATCTGTAATATAACCTTCCATTTCCTGCATGGGCTATTATGTGAAATAAAATTCATAATGGTTGCTCTCCTGAGCAGCTGTGCACCTGTGCACTCAGCAGTGACTGGCAAGATCCTCTTGGAAGGGCCAGGGGAGCCCTTGTTTAATTAGCATTCCCAAACCAGGGCCTATATTATTATTTACAATAGGCCTCCCTTACCCCAGAGCGGTCTTCTCTCCCATGCCACAGTTCCCAATACATATTACAGCTCTAAGTCCAGGAGAATTGTATGCCTCCCAATGACTGCTTCTCCTGCCCTGGGTGAGGGAGCATTTTCCTAGGAGCAATAATGAAGGGCCGTCTGTAAGGGAAAACTAATTAATCTCTTCTGCCTCCATTGAATTTATCTGATGCTAGAAGCAATATACCATGTATTCCAAAGCAAATGAAAGCAGACCCAGAATTGATGCCTCCGTCCTCAACAACAAGGGCAAAATTATCAATTTCCGGCCCTGGGATCTCTCATGGTTTCTGTATGCTCCAATTCATTATGGGCCAGGCATTTTATTTATGCAAATGTGTTCAGGCCAAGATTATCTTCTTTCCTATTCAAACTCTTGGGGTTTATGTAGCTAGGTCCAGATCCCTACTCATACTATATGAAAAGGTTATAAGAAAGATGTCACTAGGTTTGGCCTATGGGCTCAGTTCAACAAGATGGCAGGGTGGTCTACTGAAAAGAGAAGAGGATCTGGAATCAGGTCACCTGTGTTCAAATCCCATGCCTGTTATTCAATGGCTGGGGGTGCTTGGATAAAGAATGTTACCTTTTTGTAGAGTGAGGAAATTGGAAGATGACCTCTAAGATTGCTTATAACCCTTCATGTACAATCTGAGACATTATAATGGCATGAGAATTTAATAGAAGATGGATTCTGTGTAGAAGATGAGGTCCTCGAGGTGCTCCTGTTTACATATGATATTGGACTTAATTGCATCAAGGTTCAGGACACTGTAAAGCTTCTTCAGGGAAATTCATAATCACTTTAAAAAGTTTGGCCTCTATCACACAAGAAAAACTAAGTGGGTGGAGAATATCTATTGTCTATGATATTCAGCTGGCATAATATCCTATAGGCTCATACATCCATACATACATTGTAGACAGATCCTGAAGATGGGTTCAGAACTGAACAGGCAGAGTTTCATTTGCATTTGGAAAAGTATATGGTACTTTTAAAAGCTAGATTCTTAATAGAAGGAGGGAGATGGTACCACGGATAGTCCTGGATCACCTGAGTCAAAATTCTGCCTTACTCTTTCTAGTCGTGTGAGCCTGAATAAGTCACAATCTTATTCAGCTTCATTTTCCTTATCTATAAAGTGGGAATAATAATAGCATCTACCTACCAAGGTTGTTGTGAGGATAAGATGAGATAACATATGTAAAAAAATATCTTTAAAGAGCAATAAATGCTAGCTATTTTGGTTCTTATTATTATTAATAAAAATTAAACTTCCATTGGATCCTGGAAGCATACTTTCAGTATGCAAAGGGTACTGAGTCTAGAGTCAGAAAGACTTGAATTCAAGGCTGTTTTCAGAAACTTACTAGCTGCATGACCCTCTCAACCTCTGTCTTGCCTCAATTTCTTCAAATGTAAAATAAGAATAATAAAAGCACCTCCTTCCCACGGTTGTTTTCAGGATCGAATAAGATAATATTTGTGAAGTATTTTGCATAATGTCTAACACATAGTAGAAACTTAATAAATTATTCCTTCCTTCTTTCCATTCTTCATCCCTGTGATGATATTTACCTGTGAATCATAGAAAATCAGAGTCTCTGAAGAAATAGTCTCAAGTCATTCAAATGACAATACAAGGATACATAATGAATATGTATTATAGTTATAACATATTATAACATAACATATTACCAACAGGAAATTGATCATGTTGGATAGACTCCCAACCAAAGATTTGTAGGAAGATATGGATCAGAGTCCAATAGATTGAGAAGGCATTGATAGATTGACATCTGTATTATTGGATGGAGTTCCTACTTTGAAGAAATCATTTAACTTTCAACAAAAATCAATGGATAGAAGTTATGAGGAGATATGGGGAGATAACCCCTCCATAGTTATCTCCAGTCCTTCTGATCTATATTTGGCCACAGGCCTCAGATGGCCCTGGAGGGGAAAGTGAGGCAAGTGACCTTAAACATCCCTCCCTAACTTAATCCAATTCACTTGTATGTCATGGCTTCACCTCCCTGATGTCATGGTCCTCTTTGAGACAAACGCCAATCTTTGAAAAGAAAAAGGGATGTCCAATTCTGTGTTTTTAATGAATATCTACCATGTACCCAGCACCATATTAAAAGAGGTCACTTAGTTCAGGAAGCAATATTCACATAGATAGGCAATTAAGAAATAGTAGAAAATTAACTTTAGTTAATTTAGTCAGTAGAGGGATCAATTGAAATTATGGAATTTCAAGGAGTAGATATAACTTGAATTAAATAGGATTGGTGTGGGTGAAGAAAAAGGTTGGGGTTTTTCAGACTGGATGAAGACAATGACATATTTGAGGGGAAATGACCATGTCCATGTGACCTTATAACCAGTCATCACTCATCATGGAAAACCCATTAACTTGTTTCACTCCCCATGGGTCAAACAAAAATGACTTCAGTGCCCCAAATTGGGTTGCAGACCTCAATGAATCTGAACTATACCTCTGACCTCAATCTTCATTTCCTCAGCCACAATGTGAAGATCATGATGATGCTCATTTTTCTTTTCTAGAAACATGGGTATGCTTTTTGGGTAGTTCTAGAACTGGTATAGGCATATAATCTCAAATAATGTCCTAGCTCTGCCTGAACCATCTATGTATCTGTGAGACCATTTCCTCATCTGCTTCAAAGAAAGCAAACAGACTTCAATGATGGAAAGTCATCTCAAGAATAAGAGCTATTCAAATTAAAACTGGGCTATTTCAGGGAGTAGTGAGTTTCCTCTCATTGGAGGGAGAAACTAAAAGACTAAGCGATCACTTCTAGGGTATGTTGCAGTGGGGATTCCTTTGGGGATACAGGTTGGTCCATAGATGAGCACTGAGGTTGCTTACAATTTTGGGATTCTATAATTCTGTAATATGTGAAATCAAGAGGTTGGACTCAGGGGATCTTAACCTAGGAGTTTGTGAGTTTTTTTCTTACCATTTGATATCTATTTTAATATTATTTGTTTCTTTTGGCATTCCATGAATTTTGTTATTTTATATCTAAAAAATACGATTCTGTAATTAATAGAATTTACCAGACACTGCCAAAGGGGTCTAGAACACACAAAAGATTAAGCATCCCTGGGCCCTAGAACACTAAGACTCCTTCTAGGACAACTGTTAAATGAGAGAATTGGACTAGGTTATGTTTAAGGTGACTTTCAGTGTTAAAATTCTATTTAATTTTATATGAGAGGAAATGTGATAGAATGGATAGAGCTTTTGATTTACTGTTAGGAAGACCCAGATTTATAATGCTACCTCAGATACTTATTAACTGTGTGACTCTAAGCAAGTCAGTACACTACTCTGGATCTCTTTTCTCTCATCTGTAAAATAAGGGGGTTAGATTTTGGGGGCTGAACTCCGAGGTTGCGTCTAATTATGAATCTATGCTCGTAGGTGTTCTGGAAACACTAACAATTTTTGCACTATTTTCTTGGTTCTGCAGCTTGTCCCTGACACTCATGGTTTTTGTTAACTACGGCGGAGGTGGCTACTGGTTCTTTGAACATGCTCCATGGAATGGTATTGTATAGCATCTCTCTCTCCTTAACTTTAGCCTGAGCCTTTTAAGCAAATCAGCAATGTAATTATTGATCTGCAAGAGAAAGGGAATTAATATGGCCTCCCATATCCTCTGTAGGTAAGAGTATTTAACAATGAACTCTGCTTAAACTTCATAAAAGCCTCTTCAGCAAATCAGCAGAAAAATATTGATCTTAAAATAAGTATGTGAATGCTAATTGTATTTGGACTTTCCACTGGAGAACCATTAGATTATTTAGCCAGGGTTCTCTCTTTAATTTTATGGTCTTACTGTTGTCTACCCGGGCAGTTTTCTCTCTGTTTCAGCAAGGCCTGTAACTACCTGATTTTGCTGACTTTTTCTTTTCCTAGAGTCCAGTATATTGACTCTAGAGAGAACTGTAGGGGCTTTTAAGATCATGTTACTCGAGCCCTTGCCCATGTAAAATAGTAATGGCACAGCCTCGCCAAGGGGATTTCTGTTAAATGGATGAGAAAGACATACCTGCCTGGCACCTGTACTTAGACTGGCCAATCAATTCATGGTCTTCTTGACAGTCTGCACTTTACTTACCAGCAAGGTTCATGCTCTGGAACTCCCAGGTGGAAAGCCCAGGAGCTGGTGCTACCAGAAGTGGAAAGGAACATGGGGGGGGGGGGAGGGAGAGAGGTGGAATGCTGTATTCCTGCCTGACATCTTTCCTACATGTGAACATCATAAGCAATACAAATAATAGGGACTGTCTCATGTCTCTGTTGATACTGCTGGCACTCTGGGCATTGGTATTCCCTGGGGTTAGGGTAATGGCCTGATTACTTTCTTTTATCTGCTTCTCAGAAAAACAACAGGGCCCCTCCAGAAAGGCTCATTCCCTTCCATAAAAGCAATGTATTATAGATAGTTAAGATTGTTATTAAAAACAAGCAATGTTTGAACACATTTCTGTCCCTAATGCGCTTTGCCACTAGTCTTTTATAGTGGACTCTGCAAAGTGAATCTGGGGGCAAGTTCTATAGGTCTTGATATTTAAGGACTGGAAAGGGGTACTTTAAGGAGAAAGGAAATTCCCAATCTTTATTTTATTTTTAATTTCCTTTGACCCTGATATGCTTCTCAAAGAGCTTACCCAAGTTGCCTCACTTTCCTTTCTAATTGTTTTTATTACAGGCCTTACAGTTGCTGACTTGGTCATGCCATGGTGAGTAAAACAGAGATTTTGATCTAAGTTGAGAGATGCTTTGATAGGTTGTCACAAATGACTCTTCCTTGGCTCTACTTCCTTGGTTTGAAATATTTCCAAAGGAAGATCAGACCCACTGTGATAAAGTGCAAAGAATGTTGGACTGGGATTCAAAGACTTGACTTCTAGTCTTGATAATGCTACTAAGTCATAGGATCATAACCAAGTACTCCACTGTTCCTAGGGCCACGTTGCCTTATTTGTCAAGTGAGGGCATTGGAATAGAAGGTCTAGAAGGTCCCTTCCAGCTCTGCTATTCTTTTATCTTGTGGCTAAAATGTACTACATCTTTATTTCTACCTCCTAAACCCTTCAAGAGTCCTTTGCTTACTTCTGACTGGAAGTCTTTCCTGATATCCCCAGCTGTTTTTTTCTCTTGAAATTACTTGGTATGACTTTGCATATATTTGGTTGTTGTATCCTGCTTTCTAGAGCCCCCAAGTTGGAGTAACAAAACATACCATTGCTTTCTAGAGCCCCCGCATCAGGGTGATTAGGATATACCTTCCTAGTGGAGAAGTGATGAGGAAAGACTCCTAAGGATGGTGGGAAAATGGAGTCCATCTATTTCAAGGACTTTCTCCTTTATATAATGTAACAAAAACAACACTGTCCACGTGAGACCACATAAACAACTTGTGATTATATGTAGTTTGTCACCCTCAGGGGAGATGGGGAGCTGAACCAGACATTGTTAGCAGGTTCCCTCTGGGCTGAAAGGTCTTATACTTTACCCAGGGTTTCCCCACTGACTGTAACCGTCTACATTTGGTAATTATTTAAAAGTTAATTTCATTTGTGTCTTTGTATCTTTAGCACTTAGTACTATGACCAGAACATAGTGGTCATGTAATAAATGGTCATTGAATTGAATTGATGTCATATTCTCTCATCATAAAAAATAGGTAATCCCCTTCATCCATAATCTACACAATAATAGCGAGTATTTATTTTATTTGGTGCTTTTAGATTTTCTAAGCATTTTATAAATGCCATCTCATTTTATTCTCACAACAATCTTGGTAAAGAGGTTCTTAAATTATATCTCCATTTTATAGATGAGGAAACTAAGGGTAAATGGTTTGTTCAAGGTCATGCAATTTTTAAGTGCTTAAAATTTAAAAGTTTTGCCTCACATCCAGAACTCTACCCACTTTGCCATCCCAATGGCTCTGCACTTATAAATAGATCTCTTTAAAGGATTATAGAATTTCAAAGCCAAAAGGGACCCTGGAGATCATCTAATCCAATCCCTTTATTTAACAGATAAGGAAGTGGGATTGTTGCTAAGATTCACTATTTAAATCAGGCAAGCAATTTGTTTCATTAGACTATGAGCTCCTTAAGAGCAAGACAGTATTTTCCTTTCTTTTTATCTCCAAAGCTTTTCATAGTACATGGCACATAGTAAGAGTTTAATAAATGCTTGTTGATTGACTTTAGAGATTTAAAACTTAGAGACAACCGAGGAACAAAGGTATATTTCATAATGTTCAGTGCAATCTACTTCCATATGGCTCTGAGATCTCCCTTGACAGTACTAAAAAGCAATGAATTCTTAGGAAATGAACTTTCCACATTTGGATATGGGTTTTTTTGTTATTTTTTAATGTAATATTCTTTAAAGATGTAGTAATTTTAATGTTAGGTGAATCTCTTAAGGAGATGTCTACACAATGAAGTCTACCAAGAAGTGAAGCTCCCTCTCTTACTTAACATTGCTGTTTAACAGCTATTGAATGATGATCTTTTGCTCGTATTAAAGGGAATCCAGGATTAGGGTATGTCAATTACATGTTGTACCTTTATTCATTGCTTGGAGTGTGTGTATTAGGCTGAGGCAGGATACTCTCCTCCTTTTCTTTGGGAACAGCATGGGATAATGAAAAGAACTTTGCCCTTATAGTCTGAAGAACTTGGTTTTACTTCTCAATTTCAATATTATCTATAAAATGAGAAAAAAATACCTAGAATAAAAAGTTAACATTATATATATGTGTGTGTGTAGATATATGTTCATATATAACTATATGTGTGTGTGTATGTGTGCAGGCGAGAGGGAAAATGAAAGAAAGAGAGAGAAAGGAAGAGAGATAGGAGGCAGACAAACAGGGACAGAGATGGGGGAAGAGAGAGAGGGAAAGAGAGAAGAAGGGAGGGAGGAGAAGGAGACAGAGATATAGACAGAGATATTGAGAGAATGGACCCATGATTTCCTTAGGAGAAAGAATTCCCAGATAAGGAAGCTCCTTTTACCAAAAGAGGTAATAATCTTACATAAGTCACTTAAAGCTGTTTACCTTAGTTTCTTCATCTATAAGATGAGCTAGAGAGGGAAATGGCAAACCCCTCCAGTATCTTTGCTCAGAAAATCCCAATGGGATCACAAAGAGTTGAACCTGACTGAAAAACAACTCAACTCAACAACATTCTCTGAAACTTACCACCTTAGAGATTTGCTTCAAATTTTGAGAATTTGTCTAGGGTTTCACAGCCAGTTTGTTTCAGAGGCAGTACTCCAACTTAAGTCTTCTTGGAATTGAGACTCTTTAGAAGTAGCTCATTTGTGAATATATGATTCTGCTGCCTTTCCAGAACTCAAGCACCCACTAATTTGGTGGCTAAACTCACAAGGCCATGTTTTTTAGAAAAAAATATTTCATGAAAAAATATTTTACATATACTTACACACACACACACACACACACAATTGGTCAGTTTAATTTAACACCCAATGTGACAGGCCAGGGGATAAACTTAATAGAGACTTATACAAAGTCTGCCTCTTCATTTAACAAGTTAATAAAGCTCAGAATAATGTTATATAGAAAGGATGGCAAAAATATTAATATTGAAATCAGAAAGGGTTCCTAATTTAAACTGGGGATCCTTTCTAACCCTAGTGATTAAAGATAGCAATGTTTAAGGCTATTTAATTGCTCACCAATGTCTAGCCCAGAATCCTCACCTTCCAGAAAGACAGATGAAGCACTGAGGCACCCAATGGGATGCTGTGGTGATTTCTCAGCTCTAAAGGGAGAGGTGAGTGAATGAGATGGATTGCCACTCTGTCAGGCCTCATAATCTGAGAACATTGGCAGCAAAGTCCAGTAGGGAGAAACCATCTCAGTTCCCAATAGCCTTTCCCTTTGAATTAACACGATCTCATGTTTAGAGGGTAGTTTAGTTAATGCAGTTAGAGGTATTTCAACCCTGAAAACAGAGCTGTTTATCACCAAATGATAGACCCTGGGGCAGTAGAACTGCTCACTGAGGGCCAAATGAGATAAGTGTGTCTGGTGTTTGCCCAAAGTGGACATTAGGAAATACTCAGAGGCTGTTCTGATCTACAGATATTTTTCTGTGTCATGTGTATTCATCTAGACCAGTGGTTCCCAATCTCCTGAGGAGTTATTGCAAGGGCTCATCTCATTAAATGACTCAATAATAAATAAACAAGCATTTCTCTCATACACTCAATAAACAATGTCTCCCATATATATATATATATATATATAAAGCTATTTTTCAAATGCATATAGATCCTCTCATTAGAAAAATACAAATTCACTTAAAAGCATTGCTACATTTCTTATGGCTTTTTATCATTATATATTTTCTTGATCAATGGATGTACACGTAACTAATTATTAATGCTGGAATCTATGACATTTTTTACATTAAGAAAGGGTCCTCATACTGGAACAGATTTGAAATTTCTGATTTAAGCAGAATAAGAAGAAAAATAGCTGCCATTTATATAGGTCTCTGAGGTTTGCAAAGTACTTCATATGAGTGGTAGTATTTGATCTTTACAATAACACTAAGAAGCAGAGGTAATTATTAGCTACATTTTACAGATGAGAAGAGAGAGTTTCAGAGAGGTTAAATGTCTAGTCATGTAGCCAAGAAGTATCTAAAGATATTAGAATTCAAACTTAAGTTGTGTCAAATCTAAGTTTAGAAGTAGTTCCTGAAATCACCAAGGGCAAGGAGTAGACAAGACTGAAGCTCAGTTGCTTGGAGGACTGACTGGAGGAAGCAGTTGAATTAGTATGCTGAGTTAAGTGTAATAATATGGCACATCTCTTAGGCTGCATTAAGAGAAGGTTAGTATCCAGAATACCAAGGCGGTGATTCCATTAAATTCTGCCTGATCACATCATTTTAGGGTTATTGTGTTCAGAACAGAGAACCCAATTTGGGGAAAAAAATCTGTGCACACACTAATATGTAGCCTTGGAAGGGGCGAGGGAGGGAAATGTATTTTACTCTCTGTCTTATGGAGTTAGGAATATTTATTGCATTGATCAGAGTCCTGATGACTTCCAGTGTTCATTAAACTTTTTGGTAGTCTGTAACATAGTATTTGACCTCCTGTTTCTTTTTATTTTACTTTGTATCAGTTCATATAGCTTTACCCAACTTTTTCTGAATTCTTCATACTCACATTCTTAGTTTCTTATGGGATAATAATATTCCATTATGTTCATATGCCACAATTTGTCTAAGTCATTCCTCAACTGACCACCGATTTGTTTGTTTTTTTCCCCCAAACATGATGCTATAAATTATTTTTTTGTATCTAAGGGCCTTTGTTTCTGTCTTTTATTTCCTTGGGCTTCAGTAATGGTAACTTTGAGGTAAAGAATCTTTATAGTTAAATAACATTTCTAGTATTACTCCAAACTGCTTTATAGAATCAATTCATCAAATCAATTCACAACTCCATCAGCAATACATAATTGCAAGGGAATTTCTAAGACCATGTTGAATACTGATTATATTCAAGCACTCAGAAGCATGGGACAGAGGCTTCAAGCTGACTCATCCATGTAATGACAAGAGACCAGGCCAGACCCAAGTATCATTGTCCAAGATGAGTGGTGCTGGATCCCAGAAGTAAAAAGACAGTACAATCTGGGGCCCACCTTTCTTCCTGAAACTCCTTGCGAAATTTGGCCTTGTTCCTTCCTCCCACCACACAGATGTTGTTCACAACCCCTTGAGGATGCGAAGCATGTGAAAGGATATCTTCAAGATGCAGATGGGAAAATCACCAGTCAGGGAGGTAGGGATTAGAGGGAAAGGAGCAGCAGCAGGCAAGGCAGGAAGAATGATTTAAAAAAAAACAACACAACAAACAAACATATGCCAAATATGCCGACCTGTCATCCTTCCCCTTAATGGGCACTTACAAATGTGCAACTTGCAGAAGCTGTTGCTCCCCAATGTGACTGTGGTTATAAAACAAACAGCGTGGTCGATAATATGATCTAATCTGATTGAAGAGGTCACTAAGAAAATTATTACCCACTTTACAACCCATTAACATCAAGACATAGATTTCAGGAGTGTACAAGATAGATTAAAACTTGCTTACTTAAAGTAAGGAGGTCGAAATAAACTACCCTCTAAAGGGCAACCTTTGAGGGAGAGAGAGACAGAGACAGACAGGCATAGACAGAGAATGAAAGAGAGAGAGAGAGAGAAAAAAAAACTGAGATGGAAAGAAACAAAGGAAGATGGAAATAAAAGAAAAGAAAGAAAATAGGTAGGTGAACGGGGAAGGGCAAATGGAAGTTTGCTGAGCCTAAGTCTTTAATTCACAGAGTCTCAGAATTAGGGGAGGGTCACATCTCCAAAGCCATCTAGTTCAAATCATACTGGAATAAAGATCACTTCTACAATCTCCTTGATAAGTGCTCATACAACCTCAGCTAAATGTCTTCCATAAAGATGGTACCCACTACCTCTTTCTTCAACTTTTTCTCTTTGCCACTGAAACAAATAGAATAAGTATAAAACATCTTCCATATAATTAAATATGTAAGTAATTATGGAACATTAAATAAAATAATTATTAAATAATTGTGGAAATAATAATTATGGAAGATTAACATTTCTCTTTTCCTTTCCCCTACTCCAAATCATCTCTTAGCCAGGTTAAAGATTTCCATTCTTTTAACTAATTCTCATATGTGAAAGTCCACCATTCTGTTTGCCTATTGTCAGTATAACCCCTAGCTTGCCAATATCTCATGATACAGTGTAATGCCACAAGCTGAATACAGCACTCAAGATATGGTCTGAATAGAGTAAAATATAGTGGAGTTTTCTTATCTCTTATTCGGGACACTATGCCACTCTTTATACAACCTAAGATCAAATATATTTTTTGATTGCCATGTCAGTTTGACTCATTAAACTTATATTCTCTTAGATCTTTTTCTCACAGCTTTTGTTTTATGTTAGTCATATCTATTCTATTTTATTAATTTTTAAAATATGTGTATATATAAGTATGGGACTTACATTTCAGGACAGGGAATGCTAGACTTGGATTTAGGTCTACTTATAATATTAGTTAATGACCCAAGTATTCCAGAAATGATTTGGAACTGTGCCCAAAGGCATAAAGTATCTACCCTTTCTTTGGTCTATCAATACCACTATCTGTATATCAAAGAAATTAAAAGGGGGGAGGAGAAGGTATGGGAGAGGAGGACCTATCTGTATTAACACATTTATAGCAGCTCTTTTGTTTGTGGTGGTAAAGAATTCAAAATTGAGAAAACACCCATCAATTGGGGGAAAGCTGAACTAGTTGTAGTATATGATCATAATGGAATATTACTGTTTTGTAAGAAATGATGAATAGGTTGATATCAGGAAAAAAAAAAACTTGTAAAGACATATAAACTGATTCAAAGTGAAATAAACAGAACCAGGAAAATATACATTGCAACATCAAAACTGTACAATATAAATGACAGCTATTTTCAGCAATACAATGATCCCAGACAGTTCCAAAGCACTCAAGATAAAAATGTTATCATCTCGTGAGAAAGAGCTGATAGAATCTAAATGTAGATCAATGCATACTATTTTTCATTTTCTGTCTTTTTCATGTTTTTTAAACCCCCTTTGGACGTGTCCTCTTTCATAACATGACCAGTATAGGAATTTGTCTTGTAAGAATGAACATGTATAATATATCAAATTGCTTATCTTCTCAGGGAAGGAGGAGGTGAGGGAGGGAGAAAGAACATTTGGAACTCAAAAATCTTTTTAAATGAATGCTAAAATTGTCTTAACATGTAACTGGGGAAAAATTAAATGTTATTTTAAAAATACTTATTACTTAGGTGACCATGAGAAATTCACTCTACCTCACTGAGCCTCAGTATTTTCATCTGTAAAATTGTTGTAATAATATGTATAGCACTTGATTCCCAAGATTGTTATAAGATGTAAGTGAAATAATATATAAAGGTTTTGTTGTTGTTGTTTAGAAATCTTGAAGTGCTATATGAATTTGACGGATTATTATTGTTGGTTCTTATCCATTGTTTTAATCTGGTTAGATTCTTTTTGGAAGGACCAATTGTGGAGCTGTACAGGCTGAGGTCATATCCCTAGGTCACCTCTTTTCAAAATGAAATTTATGCATTAATGATCATTCTGCCATTTCATCAATTCTGAATTTACCTAATTTTACTATCACCTAAGCAAAATTTCTCTGTCTTGCCCATAAGGATTGCAATGAGAGATTTTGTCAGGCCTTTGTTAAATAAAATCTAAATAAACTCTACTGTATGCGCTACATTACTAGTCTAATAAACCTGTCCAAATGAAGTGAAGCTTCTTAACAAAAACCACACTGGCCCTTAGTGATCATTACTTTCCTAATTGATTAGAAAACATCTTTTCATAACAAATTCTAGGATTTTGTGAATAATCAAAATAAAGTTCACATACTCTATTCTCTTCATTTTTTTTTTTTAATTAGAAGACTAAACCATCTTTTTTTGGATTACTTGTTCTATTCCCCAAGAGGTTCCAAAGATTGCTTGTTACTATTCAGCATTCACATTTCTATGTTCTTTCAGAACCCAGAGATGTACCTTGTCCATTCTTGGTAACACGAATTTATCTCATCAAGGCAGGCAAATGCTGGTAAATGTTTAATGACTCACTTTCTGAAGGAAAAATTGTATCCATAGCACATTTTAAACTTAATGTGCATTATTAGCATTTTCCCATTGCTTTCTTAGGTCTACACAACCAACAATAAAGCAGTAAATCATGCCCTGATTTGTAGCATTTGGTGATTTCTGTGGTGTAAAGGCTCATATTGAAAATTTAACAATCAGTTCTTAAGAGGCAGTTTGACTTGGATCCAGTACACTGCATGAAGAGCAGCTGATTGTTATTTTACTATCATCCTTTGCATCATCAGTTTCAATTCTCAATTAACCATATATCTGTTCTCTCCTTCCTAATCTGAAGGCAATTTCCTAGGTTGAATTATAGAAGAATATAGACAGTTAAGTAACTTTGCCTTCTACCCATCATACATTATCATTATCCCATCTACCCTGAGTAGTGAAATTTATCCTTTCCCTGATCTTTTTTCTTCCACCTTAAATAAAAAACTCCTTTTGTTAGCCTTAATACATCACCAGCCTTAGATTATATTGAGTTTTAGCAGTTTAACAACATTCTTATAAATCCTTATTGCACTTTTATATTCATCTTTTATTTTTTTACCTTTCCTTTTTATGCACATATTTTAAAATCCAAATTAGTTGTTGAGTTCCCTATGCATCCACAATGATTTCCTCCCCTAACTTCCCCATTTTTTATCCACAATTTTTTTTGTTTTAATCTTCAGAATTTCATGCTTGAGATTTTCATATCTCATATGGCCTAACTTTCTCTGTAGAATGTTAGGTTATGGTATATTACCTCTCTTTTATTTGAACTTACTTTGACTGCTATGTATCAATACATGTTAACTCCTAAAATCTTTTCCCTGAAAACCTCCAATTATTGGGAGGTCCTCTTCCTCAAATGTGTCTTGATTCACCATGAGTGGCAGGAAGTCTGATAACATGAACAGCATCTCTTCATATCTGTGCATTAACTTACTTCAGGCAAAACAATTTAGCCTTTATGTTAGTGGAGAAATGGAAGCATTTTTACTTGAAGAGGAATGTGTGTGTGTGTGTGTGTGTGTGTGTGTGTGTGTGTGTGTGAGCAGATTACTTGTTTTTAAGGAGTGTAGAAAAATTAGATTTGTTTTAATTAATTCCATGGACTAGAGCTTGGAACAATAGAAGCTCTAGAGAAGCAGATTTAGACTTGAGGTAAGGGGAAGTTCCTAATTATCAGAATGTCACAGAAGTGGGATGGTTTGCCACAGGAGGTAGTGAGTTCCTTCATCTGGAAAATGAATAAGTGAATAAAAAAGCACTTACTAAGGATTTTCTATATGAAAGGCACAATGAAAGGAGTTGCAAAATGAAGGAGTTGGATTGGATTATGTTTAAAGGTTCCTTCCAGCTCTAATATTCTAATACTCATTCTGTATTGGATTTAAGAAAATGGAAAAGAAACTGGAAGGCAGAATTAGGGAAAGATATCAGAAAGGGGAAGGGAGAAAAAAATTAAAAAAAAAACACAATTATTGGGGCAGTTAGATGGTGCAGTGGATAGAGCACCAGCCCTGAAATCAGGAAGACCTGAGTTCAAATTTGGCCTCAGATACTTAACACTTCCTAGCTGTTTGACCTCTGGGCAAATCACTTAATCCAAATTGCCTCTGAAAAAACCCCCACTACCACCACCACCAACAAACACTACTTATCACCAGATAAGTAAAGAAACTATGTCCCTTACAAGTCTGTGCTTTTAGATTCTAAAAGGGTTAATATACTGCCTTTCTCTATGACAGTTGAATTGACCCATTAGATGATATAATAGAATGTCTGAGATTTTCCTACTCTTCCTCCTAGAAGATTGGCTGTTAAATGCTTAATGTCTAGGTCCATCCAAGCAATGTAATGAATGAATCAAAGGTAAAAACTCCATGAATTTGTATGAGTTCTCAGAACCCTAGAATCTCAGAATAACAGGATTTTAAATTATAGAGCATCTTAAAATAATAAAATCTTAGAGTAAGAGAATCTTAGAGGAAGGAATCTTAGAGTTCATTGTCTAACCTTATTTTATCGATGAGAAATTTCAAGATTTCAAGAGCTGAGCGACTTATTCAAGGTCACACACCTAGTAAGGGTCAGAACTAAGACTAGAATTCAGGTCCCCCAAGTCCATGTTTTGTGTTCTTTGCACTGAAGTGACAGGGAATGTGGTTTGATAATAAATATGGCAAGTATCCTTTGTTCAATCTATGCAGTCTTGAGTCCCATGGAGTAGTATTCTTTCTTTACACATACTCTGTTTGACCAGGAGATAGAACACTGTTGGCTTTGGGTATCCATGGTAAGATGACCCATGGGTACATTCTAATAAATAAAGCTGCACCCTAACAAATATCCTTCTTAATCCCAGGTTTGTCTTCATTCTTGGCACTTCAGTGGGTCTTGCATTTCATAATATGCAGAGGAGAGGAGTGAAGACTATACAGCTCCTCCGTAAGGTAGCCTGGAGAACTGGTGTCTTGATTATCATTGGAGTCCTTTTTCTCAACTATGGACCAGCAGATGGACCTTGTAAGTACTGCCCTCGAGCAATATTTTTAACATCCAGTCCTCTTTCTGATTTATGTTTTTATTCCTCTGTATTTAAAAATCCTGGATCCTAATATTTCTGCCATTTTAGATTCTATCTTTCCTTCAAGACAGTGACCTTAAAACTAGCTCTCTCTATTTCCCTTTTCTGTTCCTTCTCTCCAGAAATAGCATCTTCTTCCTCAGAACCATCATACTGGGTTTTTTATATTTCTCATTTTATTTATTCTAGATAACTTTCCATGACAACAGTAAGGGTCTAATGGACTGCAAACTTATTATGAGTCAATAGCAGGTGATCAAATCCAAAAACAGTCATATGATTTAAAACTATATTCATAGTCCCTGATGTCTAGGACAAGGTTTTTTAATCTAGAGTCCATGAATTTAAAAACTAAAATTAGATAACTATGTTTCAACATACTTGGTTTCTTTTACAATACTATTTTTTTATTTTATAAATTTAAAAGCTTTATTTTAAGAAGGGGTCTACAGCATTCATCAGATTGCCAGAGGGGTCCATGACACAAGAAAAGTTTAAGAATCCTTTGTCTAGAACAAGAACTTTTTTGATGGATCCCATCTGGAATGTAATGTTCACTTAAAGGTAGCACATTTTAGCAAGAATATTGAAAAACTGAAGTGTGTCAAAAGATGATCAGAAAGATGGGAAAATTGAAGTATGTCCTATTTAGATTGGTTGCAGGAAATGAAGCTTTTTAGTCAGATAAAGAGAAGCAGAGGAGATGTGATAAGTATCTTAAGATATTTGGGTAGCTCTTATGGGAAGGAAATTGGATTTACAACTATCCCTTCCACATTACAACTTTCTCCATCAGAGTTTCAATATATCGAGGGTTGAAATAAGAAATTAAATGGGAATTTGGGGGAAGTTTTGTGAAAACTTTAGAAGATATGAGAAGACCAGCAGAAGACACAGAAAATGTTTAAAAACTCAGAAAGACATAAAATATATGTATAGTATTGTATAATATCAATCCAAATTTTATAAGATAATGTAAAAATTTCATAAAAGATAATATAACCACTTCATAAAAGAAAAAGTAAAAATTCAGACTTCTTTTCTGATATGGAGGGCCAAAAATTTTTACACAAGTTTTCCAGATCACTATGATCCTAACCCCTGTGAGATAGAAGGGATAGCTATATTTTTCTTCCAGGAAGGAGAACTCAGAGTAATCAATAGAATCTGTCTAGAGACAGATTTTGGTTCAAAGCAAGGAAAGCTCTTGCAATGAATAAAACAGCATAAAACGGTCTGCCTTGGGAAATAGTGAGAGGCTCCCCTACTAGGGAGTCTTTAAGCAGAGACTGGGTGATAACATAATGCTGCTGTGGTCCGTTCCAATTCTGAAATTGTGGAATTCTATTTAGTTTTATATTTATCTGCATAACATTTTATCTTTTCTACTAGATGGCCTCCTTCGGATTATGGTTGGAAACTCATATGCTATTTTACATACTTTTTTTTCCCCCACAGACTGGCATGGTGCCCTACACAAAGTAGGTGCTAAATACTCACTCAATTGAATTGAAATTAGAAGTCAGCTGTCTTTTCCATACAGGAGTTTGGATGGCTAGATCTCAGTGTCACTACTGGTGTAAGACTGGTTTGTCTCAACTTAAGCAATTATAGGAATTCAATTTTATGAGTTCATTTGGGGTTTTAGGGAAATGAACCAGAACCAAACTCACAGGAGACTGGTTGATAAGCCAGTAATGTCATTGATTAATTTATTTATAGTGAAAAGTAGTCTTTTTAGGGACTAGAATTCTTATTTTACTCTCCAGGCCATCTCCTTCCCCTTATTCAGTCATGCCAGAAATGGAATTCATAATCAGAAAGATGTTTACTTAAGCATCTTAACTTAAGATCACAGCTTTAGAACTGGCAGGAACCTTAGAGATCTGTGAGTCTAAAAAACCCATTTTGTTGATGAAGAAACTGAAACCTGGAATATAGAAGTAACTTGCCCATCATCACACAGCCACTAAATGCCAGAAGAGGGATTCAAATGCAGGCCTTCATGACTCCAAATTCTTTCCTATAGTCTCTACCCTGAAGGTGTAGACCAACTTTTTGGTCTCAAGAATCTTTTATACGATTAAAAATTACTGAGAACTCCCAAAGAACTTTTGTTGATATATAATATCTATTAATGTTTATGATCTCAGAAGTTAATAACCATTTCAAAAATAAAAATGTCCTAGTATAAGAACAGTTTTAACTTTACAAACTCATCTTAGAGATCTCCAGATGTGTCTGTATCACACTTTGAGAACTATCACATTATGCTACATTGACTCTTACCCAGAATGTCAGAAAGCCGAAAGAATTATCCCTGTTCCATTATTCAGTGCATTTTTCTGATGACTCGAACAACCATGTCTGAGAGGTACATATATAGCTCCTTGTAATATACACTTTATTTACATTCTCTCTGACTCTCTGTCTCTGTCTCTGTTTCTGTCTCTCTCCCCTTCCCCCGCTCCTCCTTTCTCTCCTCATTTCAAAAAACCCTAATAAGGTAGATTTTACAGGTCAAGTCAAAGAAAAGAGTATAAGCTGCTTTCCCTTAAATAGTATAGTATTCCTCCATCTTTTCTTTGTCTATTAAAGATTGTGAGAACTATACAAAAATAGGTTTAAAGAATGGGAGAACATGACAGCTGGAGAATCCCACATGAACTTTTTGGGCATTTGAGAAAAGTTTCATTCATAATCTATGACTAAACTTCATTGAAAAAATGCAATTGGGACAAGAAACACAATTCCTAGGTTCTCAGTGATTTTGAATACCTCTGTTAGTTAACAGAGAACTGGAATACAGAGGGTAGCTGGATAGCAGTAATAATGGATTTGGGTGATGGTTTGATCATTTATAGGGAAGTAAAAGAGAGGACCTGATCTTTGAAACTATTGGATATTAGGAGGCATGTATAGACCCAAAGAAAGTAAGATGTATGGAAGTGGGTGATTTGTCTAATATCCCACCTTAAGTTAGTATGACTTCTTATTCCTGATTGCCAGTTGAAAGGATTTTCAACTTTTCGTATTTTAAAAGTTCATTAGAAAAACAATACAAGTTGATCTGCATTTCTAACTAATGTTAAAGACTGTGAGAGAGAGTAGATGGTCTTGAAGTTGGGAGTCTGGTTTTAAATTTTACTTTAAATACTTACTAGTGTTATCTTGGGCAAATCAATTAACTTCTCTCAACCTCAATTTTCTCATCTGTAAAATGGAACTACTACTAGTAGTGTTAGCATTTACATAGTGCTTTAAGATCTGCAAAGAACTTTATAATTATTATCTAATTTGACTCAACAACTCTGGGAGGGAAAATGATACTATTGTTATTTTCATTTTACAAATTAAGTAACTGAGGGGGTCATAGGCTTAGTGATTTGCCCAGGGTAATGCTTAGTAAGTGTCTAGAGCATAATTTGAACTCAGGTCTTCCTAACTCCCATTGTAATACTTGATCTACTGTTCCCCCCACTATCCCAATAACAAAACTATAGCACTTACCTCACAGATTTTTTATGTGATAAGAATGAGATGATATTTGTAAAGGATTTTACATTCTATAAATTCATTTATTATTATTATTATACTTATTTTATTTTCTCATTTCTATGTTTGCTGGAGTCCAACAGTATTGGTTTGTCAATGTCCTGATACTATTTTTTACATTTAAAAAGGTATTCTTTTTTTTAATTTTTATTTTATTTAATAATAACTTTATAATGACAGAATCCATGCCAGGGTAATTTTTTTTTACAACATTATCCCTTGCACTCCCTTCTGTTCCGATTTTTCCCCTCCCTCCCTCCACCCCCTCCCCTAGATGGCAAGCAGTCCTATATATGTAAGATATGTTGCAGTATATCCTAGATAATTGTTTGCAGAACTGAACAGTTCTCTTGTTGCACAGGGAGAATTGGATTCAGAAGGTAATAATAACTCGGGAAGAAAAACAAAAATGCAAATAGTTCACATTCATTTCCCAGTGTTTTTTCTTTGGGTGTAGCTGCTTCTGTTCATCATTGATCAATTGAAATTCAGTTAAGTCTCTCTGTCAAACAAATCCACTTCCAACAGAATACATCCTTATACAGTATCATTGTTGAAGTGTATAATGATCTCCTGGTTCTGCTCATTTCACTTAGCATCATTTCATGTAAGTCTCTCCAAGCCTCTCTGTATTCTAAAAAGATATTCTTAAAAAAATTGCCCAGATAAATTTGATATTTTGCATTCAGACATTTGATAGCTGCATGATTCTAGTCACTTAATCCCTATTTGTTTTAGTTTCTCATATGTAAAATGGGAACATACTGGTGAAGGAAATGGCAAGCCACTCTAATATTTTTTCCAAGAAATCCTATGGAAAAAATCCTTGGGTTCATGTAGACTCAGACTAGATGAACAACTGAACAACAAGAATATAAAATGATTACTTTTCATAATAAAAGACTCTATTAGGATTCAGGATTATCTTCAATAGGCTTCCTAAAAACATCTCCCGTGCAATTCCTAGTTGTAGTCAAGATGGTGGGGTTTTATTCTTCATATTGTTCTCATGTCGCTTTAATTTTTTTCTGTTACATCTCTATATATTGAGAGCTTTCATTCTGTGTAGTTTGAACATTATGAGTCTCTGATGTGGTGACATCTATTAAAAACATTCTTATGTTTTTGTGGATCATTGTTATATCTGGCGTATATAATAGGTTTTTGTTTTCTCAGTGATAATGCTTTGGTTGCGATCCAGTTTATATTGAATTTTCAAAAATATTTCAAAGATACTTCAAAGTATTACAAAGGTTTAACATCTGTTAATATATAAAGAATATTATTTCTGGTATATAATTCTCACCAATACAGTTTTGTTTTCCTAGATATTCAAAAGGGGCTAAATTTTTGCGATCTATGATAATATTTCATTTATTCACATGGCTTTAGGCAAGCCATTTACTGTCACTGGGCCTCCTTTCTGCAACTGTAAAACAAGAGACTTTTAAATCTCTTTAAAAAAAGAGAGTTTTAAATCTATGATCCTATTATATGTTGCATTTTCTTGTCATTGTCTTGCATAATTTGCATTGATCAATAAATCTAGGATCCTTAAGTGTAACCCTTGTGAAATTCTTGGTACCTATTATGATATTGATGATATTTATAGTTATATTTAAAAGATAGCATATAGAATGATCCCCAGTAATGCTTTTTTCTTCTCATCTTCTTCCTAGACTTCCCTGTCAGTGAGGGTCTGCACTTAGCCACTTACCAGAAAATCCAAGCCAGTTGCTGTCTGTCAGGTTGTGGCGTCTTTGCTGAAAGTGTCATAACGACCAGCTATTAGCACTTTGCTGTTTCTATCAAAAATGGCTTCTTAATTCAGTTTAGTAAAATATAGCAATACTTTTAGTGACAATAATCAGATCTGGAGACTTTTAGAAGCAAAGGGCTTATCAGACTGACCCCCTACTCACCATTACCAGGCTGTTGTCTGGTGTCTGGTTTCCACAAACCCATGAAAAATTGTCTGGGGATTAGGGATGTTTTGGGAAGTCAGTGGAGATATTATAGTATTTCTTCTTCTTTTTCTTTTCTTTTTTTTTAACTGGCTCTTTGGTTCTATTTTCTGGTTTTCCAAGGAGGAAAGGGTAGGAAAAGCAGGCTTATTTGATTTTTATATCCTGAGCTGCTGTGGTAAAACAAAAGAAAATGAAAACAGCACCAAAGTAAGAGGTTTTGATGTTGTAACTTGTACCCAAAAGACAGAGATGGATCTTAAGACGATGTAGAGCAATGACCTTGTCCTCTTCACTTAGATTTTGTTCTGATTAAACTTAATTTGTATGTATATTGGGAGGACCCTGGAAGACAGTAAATTTTATTATTCTAGACTCCAGAGATTCCCATTCTTGTAGTAGTAGTTATTGTTATTGTTTTTGAGGGTCCAAAAATGTGTTTTGAGGATGCAATTTTTTTCTAAGGAGTTAAATAGAATTTTGGCATAGAACTTCTAAGTCAGACAATTGCCTTGGACCATGTTCTTAGAATCACCATCATACAAAATCAAATTAATAATCTACTTCTATTCAAGAGGTGAGATAGAAGAAGTAAAGCCAAAGGTAACATCAATGTTCTAAACATGAAAGACAATTTGACCTGCTGTCACTGATACAATGGTGAGGAGAGACAAAGTCTTAAAGGAAAGATAATAGTATAAGTTTTAAACATGTTGAGTTTGAAATGTCAATAGGGCAGCCATGTGAAGATATCCTTTTGGCAATTGAGAGGTTAGGAATGATATATAAATTTAGAAGTCATCTGTATAGAGATGGCAGTGAGGAAACTTACTATCCAAAGTAAAGTGTGGATTGGAGTTTGGAGGACTACTTTTGTACTTTTATCTGACATAAAGCTGAGTTTTATAGCCACAATTCCAAAGTCATTTCCTTATTTAGAAAGCTTTTATTTTCCTGGTCTCTAAAGAAAGAGACACTTTAGAATCTAATAGATATCTGAAGTTATCTCTAAGCGAAGAGGCCTTCCCCTGCTTCATATCCATTGGCTAGGCAGTAGCCACACAAGGACATCATCCCCTTGCTATTTAGGAAACTTTAGGGTTAATGGCTAATTTCTCTGAAAATCTCTCTGTCAAAAATTCTCTGTATTACTAAATCTCAATAATTCCTAAAAATTCTAACTACAACCTCTGAGGGAGATAAAATGGAACACTGGAAAAAAAATCAGATTTGGAGTCAGAGGACCTGGTATTGAGTCCTTGACCTATCATTTACACTCTATATGGCTTTAGACACCTCTCATAGCTTTAGTTTTCTCATTTGTGGAATTAAGTTTTGCTTGAGATGGTATCTGGGCTGCTTCCTAGCTCTCAATCTCTGATCTTTACCTGCAGCACTTTGACTGCTTTTTGTTGACTGCTCTTACTTAGCTACTGGTTCTTTACTTCAGCTATAGAATAAAGCTGATCTTCATCAATGAGAGAATTTCTAATCATTGTACTTTAAGCAACTGGGAGCTGAGGGTCTGGCAGATAGTTTGGTAGAATAGAAACCTAGAAGATACTAACAGAAAACAAAGTTTCCCTCAGATGTCCTGCACAAATTTTCATGCTCAGTAAAATAATTTAGCAGAAAGCACTGTGGTATCAATAAAGGACAGAGGTAGATGACAGAGAGGTATAATATAAGCAATTGAGAGATAGAGAGAAATGTAAACACATAGATAGAGATAGATCTGACAGGTAATAGATAATAGATACAGATATAGATAGATATGGATGTCAGATAGGTTTTAAGTGACATATATGTGTGTGTGACCTGTAGATATATAAAGAAAGATAATTTATGAAATGTTAACTATATGCCAGGCACAATCCTAGGCACTGGGGATACAAATATAAGTATGTATGACTGTGCGATCAACAAACAATCCTGCAGTGTCAGAGCTTGACCACATAAATTGCTAGCACATAGATTTTTTATCCATGTTCCTTAGATATAACTATTCTCAATACGGATGCACTCTCTGCATACCACCTGGATTCATGTATTCTCTAAATATGTATCTTTACCCACTGGTGATGTCACAGTCTGTGGGAGAACATAACCCTCTGTGTCAGTGGGTGACGACTCACAAAGTGCCTTGAATCTGGGTTAGATTTTCTGGAGCCTCATATCCAAGATAGTACCCTGAGTTCTGTCCGGATAGATGGCAAAGTGTTGGATTTGGAGTCAGAAAGGTCTCATTTCAAATCCTGACTTAAACGTTTACTAGTTGGGCAGTCACTTTACCTCTGGCTACCTCAGTTTTCTCATCTGTAAAGTGTGATCACAATAGCACCTCCTAGGATTATTGTAACGATCAAATAGAATAGCCTATGGAAAGAGTTTTGCAAATTTTAGAGCATCACATAATTGCTAGCTACTATTATTTTTTATTATTTAGACCGAAACTTTTAAGGAAGGTTGTTCAGCAGCAAGCAAATGTTTCTCTCTTCCAGAGCTTTTATTGATCCATTCTGTTCAAGCTAATGAAATCCATCAAGAATTTGTATTCAAAAATGGTGTTGACTGTAAGCAAGTCTTTTCAATGCGCATCATCAGCAGGATAGTCTCATAAAATATGTAGTGCCATACGTGTGTGGGTATATATAACATACCTAATGCGTATGTATTTACAGTTATGTAATTAAGTTTTACTTTCAAAGGGAGACAGGAAAACAGGAAGCACAAATGGGTTAGGCCTTTTCTCTGCTCTGATATTCTCTCTGGGGATATTTTCAACTCAGCCTAAGGGCCCTAAGGGCTCAAAAAACTGCAGGGTAGGTGGAATAGGAGGTTATATTCCTATACTTAAATAGGCAGGTAAATAAGCAAATATCCTTTCTGAGCTGAAACTCAACTCTTTTCCTCTTTTTATTCCAACCTTAATGGTTGTCAGAAGGCTTAGATTATAAACGTTATTTTTTCTTAATTAACTCTGAGCCTAATAGTACTGGCAGCCAGATAACTGCATGGGATTGTGGGTTTCCATGGGCATATCCAATTAATAAACTGAGTCCGTTTGGCTGTGAGAGGCAAGGTGGAAGATGAATCAAAGGGAACACCAACATTGTGATCATGGGAGACTAATTGAACTGAAGCCACTAACAGAATCAGTGAAGTGAGGTTAAGGTTTAGGAGAGATAATACTATCCATCTATATTTATTGCCTCAGCAAGCCCCAAGAAAGTAAAGAAGCAGCCCAATGACTTTAGGTGGGATGGGAGCCACAGGTTGTCTGATATGGTTTTTGTTTCTTCAAGGACTCCAGAGGAGAAGGCTCACTGGGGATTCCATGGTTCTGTCAGAAAGTAATACAAACTTTCCACCCTCTCTTCCCACTTTCCCAGACCCCCAGGAGTAATGTCCCAAAGAGCTGTTTACTATGATCTCAATCCAATAAATAGTCAAACATACTCTAGCCGGAGCTGGTCAGTTTCTTCAGATCCATTGCTTTGAATTGAATCCTGTTTTTTTTTCCCTTTTGTATCCAAATTCATCCAAGAAGTGAGAGGATGGCTTTATCATTACCATCATTACCACAAAAGGGCAACTCATCCCTGGCTAGTACTGGGAGTCTTAAAGACCTGAGTTTGAATCTCACCTTTTACAATGATTAGTTGTGTCACATTGGAAAGTTACTTCACTTTTATAAGCCTCAACTTTCTTATTTGCAAAATAGTGATGATGACTTATTGATTATTGATGATCCAATGATGCTGAACTCCTTGTGATTCTTCACATGAAATAATCCTATCTCCTGACTCAGTGAATTTTCACTGGCTATTCATCATGCCTAGAATTCACTCCTTTTCCAGATTTGCCTCTTGACTTTCCTAGATTCCTTCCATCAAGTTCCAGGTAAAATTCCATCTTTTATAAAAAGCTTTTTCCAGTTCCCTTTAAACACTCTTCCCTCTGTAATTACCTCTAATTTAGTCTCTGTGTCACTCTCTGTCTTTCTCTCTGTGACTCTATCTCTTTATTATATACATACATACATATATATGGAGTAGATGTGTATATTTTTCAACAACACGTTTGTTGTTGCTTAGTCATTCGGTTGTATCCATTTCTTCATGATCCCATTTGGGGTTGTCTTGCTGAAGATATTGGGGTAGTTTGTCATTTCCTTTTTCCAGGTCATTTTATAGATGAGAAAATTGAGGCAACCAGAGGTAAGGCTTGCCCAGGATCACACAGCTCAAAAGTATTTAAGGCCAGAGTTGATAACTTTAATTAAATATATTAATTTATTTATTATTATATTACTATATCATATGTATAAAATATAGATGTGGGCATGTTGTCTCCCCATATGATCATGAACTTGAGAGCAGGAACTGTCTTCTTTCTTTGTATTCTCAGTAATATTAACACTTTAGAATATAGTAGTAATTTGATAAATGTTTATTGACTAAGCATCAGAAAAAGAAAAAGACACAGAGAGAGAGAGACCTTATGTGGTAAAGATGATAAACAACAAAAACAGTTAATGTTGGCAAGATTAGAAGAAGACAGGTACACTAATTCATTGTTGGTGGAGTTGTGAATTACTCCAACTGTTCTTTAAACAATTCAGAATTATTCTAGAAAAAATATCCATACCTTTGACCAAGGATTCCACTAGTACGTATATATTCCAAAGAGGTCAAATACAGAAACAAGAATCCCATACTGTTTTTCTGTGCTTGTAAAATACTGAAAACAAAATGAGTATTCATCAATATGAGAATGGTTGAAAAAATTGTGGTAGTCAATAAGCATTTATTAAGTGTGTACTCTATGTGTCAGGCACTAAGTTAAGCAATAGAAATAAAAAGAAAGGCAAAATAGCCATACCCTAAAGGAGTTCAAATTCTTAAGGGAGAGACATCATGCAAATACCGAAATACATTCAAGATAGTTAAAAAGTAGGTGGAAAGTAATAAGAGAGGGGAAGGCACTAGAAAACATTGTGGAGAATTTTAAGCTCTTTCATGTCATGGGACTTTTTACGTTGGTAAAGCTTATAGATCATTTCTCAATATAATAATTTTAAATGTATTAAATTAATTATATTGAAATTTGATTATGCATGTGCCTACATATATATACATATACACACATGCACACAATATATGCCCACATATACATGCATACACACACACACACAAACATGTACACACATTTATGTATCCCAATATTTCTGAGAATTTGCTGACTGGAGAAGATCTCCTGCTTTAAGTAAGTTTAAAGCTACATCTTCAAAGAAGGCAAGAAAACTAAGGTACAAAGGTGAGAAAGAGAAGAGAGAGCCTATTAGACATGGGGATCAGTCAACATGAAGGCATGGAAATGAGGGAAAGAGGGTCTTTTGTAAGGAAAAATAAGTAAGTTTGAGTGCCCTATGTAAAGAACAGCAAATAGGATTTCCAGATCATAGTCTGTCTAGAAAGGAATAAAGACAGAGAAAGGTAGGAAATGGACAGTTTATAAAGAGCTTCAAATATGAAATAGAAGATTTCATGTTTCAATCTTGGAAGTAAAATGGAACCACTTCAGTTTACTGAGTAGAGTTTGATATGGTCAATCCAACTTTTTAGAAAAAATAATTTGACAGCTGAGTAGAGGATATATAGGAATTGGGAGAGACTTGAGGCAGGAAGCCCAATTATCATGACACTACAGTAGTCTAAATGACAAGGGATAAAGTCGTGGCCTAAGGTAGTGGCTATATGATTACAGAGAAAGAAATACATATATTATATATATGCTATTTAAGAAAGGTAGGATTGATAAGATTTGGCGACCAATGAGATGTGTGGGGTGAATGAGGAGTCGAGGTTACACTGAGATTGTGAACCTAGGTAACTCAGAATGTGTTGGTACTTTCAAAAGCAATAAGAAAGTCCACAAATAGGGAGGAAAATTAATGAGTTCTATTTTGGACACATTGAGTTTGAGACATCTACAGGAGACCCATTTTGAGGTACTAAAAGGCAAACTCAGTAATATGGAATTAACATGAAAGAAATTACATCTGAGCATTCACATAGAGATGATCATTGAATCCATGATTGAAATTAGACTAAGTGGAATAGTGTAGAGTGAAAAGAGAATATTTTTTAAATTTTTATTTTTTTTCCAATTAACAAGCATTTAAGTTCTCTTCCTGCTCACATTATGAAGAGGGAATAAAATTCTAGTGACAAATAGACATAGTTAAACAAAAACAATTCTCACATTAGTTGTGTCCACCAATGCATGTGTTATTCTGTTTATTTAGCATATTACCTCTCAGGAGATGGGTTGTATTCTTCATCATCTATGAATATTAAGAGCGCAGTGGAATGGTATTGCACTACAGGAGATGTTATATATTAGTAATTCAGAGAAACTCCATAAGACTTTATGAAATAATACAGAGCAAAGCAAGCAGATCCAGGAAAATAATATACACAATGACTATAATAGTGTAAATGAAAACATCATTTAAAAGCAGCCTAACTTGGGCTAATGGTCCTAAGGAGGTATTCATGAAACATTTTCCTTTTCTCAAAAGGGAGGTTGGGGACTGTAGCTAGAAAGTGCTACAGGAACATGTCCAATGTGGTTGCTTGGTGGATCCAATTTCTTTAACTGTTCTTTATCATAAGTACTCAATAGGAAGGAGAGAATGATCAATTGAATGATCTATTGAAAACATTCATTGATAATACTTTATAGATAGAGAAAAGTTATCAGAAGAAGCTAGATTTACAGTTAGAAGGCACTTTAAAGATCTTCTAAATTCCCTTATTTTTATAGATGAGGAAATTGAGGCCTGAAGGATAGAAATTATTTGTTCATAAGATCTGAGTCTTTTCTTTGTCTTGTGTCTTCTTCACTTTACAATGCTCTTTCCTGTCCACTTTAGATTACAGCTCTTCATCATCATCATCATGCTGGACACAGCTGGAAATGCCAAATGGGAGATGGGTAGGGGAGGCATGTAAATAAGAGTGCTCTTAAAAAGCATCAACTCCTTCTCCTGTCACCTTCCCCTCTTTATTTTTTGCTTGCCTAACAAAAGATGAAGGAGAATGCATTAAGAATGAATGGCAGTAATGTACTGATGGGACTCTTTCCACTGGAGTTGAAGACAATCAAGATGGAGCCCTGAGGCCCTGAACTTAAAGCCCCAAAATGAACCCTATGGTTCTCTCAGCCAATAATTCTGCATTTGAAGGCCTAAGTGATTGTTTGAAGAAGGGGGGCTGGAAAAGTTAAATGCAATGAAAGCATGAGAGCATGCTAAAGCTCACTGGAACAATGGCAATAATATAAACAGCACAAGAACATGAAAATAATGAGACTTGGGTAGAGAAAGACAATGAAAAAGATAAAGAACTGGATCCATTTGTAAATTCAGTGATAGCCTAACTTGATTTCATATTGGGACTCCCCCCCCCCCCATTTGAGCATTTTCTTTTTTTGGAGAGGCAGATTGGAAAAAGAACTGAATGTGAAGTCAGGAGATCAGCTTTAAAACCCAGTATCTCAGTTTCCCCATTTATAAGATGGGAATGTTAATAATGGTACTGCCTACTTCAAAGGAAATTGCTTTGTTAAACTTAAAGCTCAGTTCATATGTGATCCCAGACATTATTTAATTCTCAACAGCTTCCTCTCTCACAGATCTTAGATCACCAAAGAAGATTTGAGACTTTTCTACCTCACTTAACACAATTGTTTATAACACAGTACTGACTCATGTTCATTAGTCATTTAATAAACTTTTAAAAATGCTTACTAGTTACAAAATAAGCATTAGATACTAGGAGACCTTCTGAAATGAATAGGATTAGTCCTGTGTCCTCAAGGATCATACAGTCGAGTAGGAGGCTGAGACATGTACAAAAATAATCCTGATAGAAGACTGAATTTGTGGTGTAAAAGTTTTAGAAAAAAGTGGTCACTTCCTGCTTGGCAGTGGGAATGGGACCAAGGAAGGCTTCACAGAGCTGATGTTACAGGAAATGGGCCTGGATGGGAAGTATTTTAGTAACTGGAGATGGTTAGGGAGCGTTTAAGGAATCCTGACTCAAGCTTACAACAAACTTGCATAATCAAACTTGCCAAGATGTGGAAACAAGGTTCAAATTCTTCAGTGCACACTAAATTAGATATGTGATTTTGGCTAAAATAACTTAAGCTCTGTGTGTTTTCAGCTTTCTTAAATGTCAAGTATAGACAACATTCACCAAGAGAATTAAAATTCCATTAACCAAAAGAATTATGAAGTAAAGTATGGTAAGCATACTCTGTTTGCTTCAGGATTTGTAATTGTCATCTGGGTATCCAATTCTCTTTAGACTGTCATACTTCATATCTCACTGCCAGAAAACGCCACCAGGAGAATGCTGGTATTTTTTAAAAAATGGGCCATTGACTTCAGCTGGAGTCACGAAAAGAGCTTTGTTATTTGATAAAAGTAATCAACTTACCCTATTTCTTATGTCCAACTCATTGTCCCTAACATACATAGTGATACATAAGCTCCCAAAATGTGCTATAATCTGGACAATAAACATTCTTTATCCATTTGGTATTTCTCTGTGCATAGTCAGACCAAGCTGCTTTGAATGATTACAGATCTCTTCCAGGATACTCTGCAGTGCTATAAACTTTGTTAAAATCAGTACAATGTCATCTGCATTGGAAATCCTTTGTCATCCATAGGGAATCCCATTTTTTAGATGTCATCCAGGAAATGTATGATCAAAAAGAGAATGGAACCTTTATGTTGCTAGGAAACTAGACTGTATGAATCTTCAGGACCAAGGACCTGTTCTACTCTTCTTGAAAATTTCCTCAGTATCTAATGTTGACTTTGCAGCTGGTAAACATTTATACATGTTTGTTGAATGAATAATGAACATGAGTTAGCCTTGTGTTACAACCAACTATGTCAAATGAGGTAGAAAAATCCCAGACTTTGTCTGATCTAAGTCCTAGCATTGTTATGCTTGGAATGTTAGAAGGCCTAAATGGAGACCTCCATCTTGTTGGGTTTATCCTTTCTGAAGGACCTTTTTTTTCTTCAGTAGTGTTTTTTTCCCAAATACATGCAAAGATAGTTCTCAACATTCACCTTTGCAAAAGCTTGTATTCCAAATTTTTCTCCCTCTCTTCTCCATTTTTCCCCTTCCCTAAGACAGAGAACAATTCAATATATATTAGACATGTACAATTTTTCTAAACATATTTCCATATTTATCATGCTGTGCAAGAAAAATTCATATCAAAAGGAAAAAAATGAGAAAATTAAAAAACAACCAACAATAACAAAGATGAAAATATTATATATAGCTCTTTCTCTCTCAGATTGCAGATAGCACTTTCTGAAGGTCTTATTTAAGGACAATTACAAGTCATGGAAGTTCACAGTCTTTTAAAAAACTAAAGTTGCAAGGTACCCAAATGGTAATGGAGTAGTCTATGTTATGCATGAGCAGGCTCCAATGTAGTATTAGGAAAGATTTATATGGGAAAAATAACATAAAAGTTATCAAAGAGAAGTAAAAAGAGAAAAGAAGGTGAACAAGCTATGTATATTGTATATAACAAAATTAAGCTATAACCAATATACAGTGCACATCCTCTGTGAATATCCAAGCAACATCAAAAAATCTGGTAGTAGGTCCCCGAAAAACTGAGCATAGCTTTGTGAAGGATTTACAGGAGAGAATAGACAAGAACCACTTTAGATCAGAAGGCATGAACAAAGTACAGTCTACACCTCAGAAGGGATTGTCCACACCAATCAGATCATGAATCCATGGAACTATTAGAGAAATAAGAAGGGCTGAACAAGATGAGAAGATCTAGATGAATCATAAATTGGGCCAACATTGATAAGACTAAAGTTCCACTGTTGAATTAAAATGGAATGTGAAATGGTACTAATTGATAAAATATAATATAGGAGGAATTGTGAGACCCAAATGAGTAAGTACATATAATGTCCTAACACTTTATAAATGTTAGCACTTTCTTCCCTTACTCTTCTTACTTTCCTTTAGATACTATTTGATTCCTCTCCAGATTCTTCTCTTCATTTTCTTCCATGCCACAGGAACCCTCTCACCCTTGAAGATCATTCTACTCCTTAATTCTCCTCTTCAAGTTGGTTCCTTTTGGAATGTCTGTTCTAAACAAACTGCCTAGACTAGGCAGGTTCACTCTCTCATTCTTTTCCAAAATCCACATTTGAGTCCTCATACTTCTTTCTCCACTATGTCTTTTCTTCCTTTTCTCAGCCCCCAATCCCTCCAGTTTTATTTTGTGTGTTGCCTCCCCCCTCAATATAAATTCCTTTAAGACAGAGACTGTCTTTCCTTTTGCTGGTAATTGTATTCTTGGTGCCTTAGCACAGTGTCTGGCACATGGTAAGTACCTCATAAATGGTTATTAACTGGATGAATGACTTGCTTTTCCATTGCAATAATTTGTTTTTCGTTTCTGAGATCTTAAACCCTACTTTCTAGAAAGTGGAGAGCCATACATCTAAATCCCTAAACATCTAAATATTGACATCAGATATGCTTGCAGCTCCCAGGGTCTGTTTCTTTATCACATGCAATTGACTGGAAAATTTAAACAAGAGTTGTATATTTTACAAGGAATAAAGTGCCACAATTTTTAAAATACACAATCAGAATTGTATTTAAGGCAAAACAATCAGAAATGTATTTAAAAAGAAAACTATCCAGAGCAGACTGGATGGTGCCCCAATTTATAAAACCATACTAATCTAAAATTCCCCAGTTAAACTTTCAGTCTATACCCTATGAGTGGGCTCCTGAAGCTAAAACTAGCACTTGTTCAAAACCAAAAATGTCAGCCTTCACATCAGACTCTCTCCATTCTTCTTGGCTTTACTAACTAATTTCAATGAAGATTTGCCCCAGATAACCTGTACCCAAGTCATTAATATACTCTAGAATCTCAGGATAATTCTCAGCCAATCAGGAGCCCTTCTGATTGCTCATGAGTCACTGCTGCTGGTGACTATTCATTTCCATTTAATCACGTAAAAATCACTTCTTTCTCCTCCCAAAGATAGAAATGAAAAAATAACCTTACAAATGATAGCATGGTACAGTGGAAAGAGTTTTCAATTTGGAGCCAGAGGATCTGGATTTGAATCCCAAATCTGTTACTTATTATGTGACCTTGGGCAAGTGGGAAATTTGTTTAGATTTTCTGAGCCTCATTTGGTTTTCTGCAGATTAGGTGATATTTAATGAATGTCCCAGCTCTAAATCCTGTAAGATAGTATTACATTTATCATTAACAACCCCGAAACATCTGGGTTTTTAATTTAATTTATACATAACATCTAGTGTATCTCCTAGATTTCATAGATAATACACTTTTTGTCACATATGGCATTCTGGTGAGAAGGAACATGAGTAAAGGTCCAGAGAAGACAGGACAGTTCTGAAGGCAGCTGAATGTGGAAGGCTCAGTTCTTGGCTCAGTAAGTTTATGTTTAATAAAAGAAATAATTGGTTCAACAAATCAGTCCTCTCATAAATACATGATTTTGGTCCTAAGGAGAGAAAGAAAGAAAATGTGTTTGTCTTAGGCTTCCCCATCCCCACTCCTAAAATATTCAACTCAGAGTAGTGCATCCTTTCTGAGATCAGAGACAATACCTTTGCAACATAAGCTGTGGTAGTGTGTAAGTAAATAGCTATACTGGAATGGAATTGATTCCTTCTACTCCTCTGTCCTCCAGTATCCTGGAGCTGGGCAAGACTCCCAGGAGTGCTTCAAAGGCTTGGCTTCACCTATTTTGCTGTGGCCCTGATGCAGATTGCTTTTGGGGTGACAGATACACAGATGTATCAGGTGAGTAGCATACCTGTTCTTGTCTGCAACCATGTTGACTAAATATACCTGGTGTCCCAGATGAGGAAGACCAAGATACCCCACTGCATTTGGAACCATCTCTAATTGTCCTGATCTATATCTGGCCACTGGACCTAGATGGCTTCAGAGGAGAAAATGAGGTACCTTTGCACAGCCATCCCTCACTGAAATTCAATTCATTTGGAAATTGTAGCATCTCTTCCTGATGTCATGGTTCTCTTTGACAAACAAAGATTAAATTATTTTGTTCCATTGTCCCACTTTAAGAACAAATAACCCATGTGTCAGGCATTATGCCAGATGCTGGGGATCCAAAATTACAATGCAACAGTCCCTGAACTCAATGAATTTATATTCTAATGTATACACATACACGTGTATATTATACATACACATATATACACAATGCATTTATGTTCATGCACACATGACATATGCTATTTTTGTTCAACATATATGTTATCTTATATTCAAGAAGAGCTCTTGGGCATGGTAGTGCATTCCTATAATCCCAACTACTAGGGAAGTCAAGACTCTTAGATCTCTTGAAGTCAGGAGTTCTGAGCTGCAGTGGATTGTACACTAATCCAGCATCAATATGATGAAACCCTGGAAGTAGGGGTAACAATGGTTTGCCTAAGGAATGATGAATGGGATGAATGGGCAGATAAGGAATGGAGCAGGTCAAAGTTCTCATGCCAAGATCAGGCTTGGAGAATAGCTCTTATACTTCCAGTCTGGGCTGGAAGAAATATTTTATGCTTTAAAAGTCTACCATGTTTTTTGACTCTTCATTTTGAAGGGAAAAGGGGGATATTATAGTCAAATGATAAATCTCTGTATCAGGAGTGTTGGGTTTTCCCCTGAAATGTCCCCCCAATGAAAAGGTTTCTCTATACTCTATACTTGCCCTTTCTTTCCATTTTGTCTTCTCTTATCTTCCTTTTACTCTTTTACTCTTTTCTGGGCAATAGTTCTTTTCTAATTATTCTGGGACTTAACAAACTGACATTTGCATCCAAAGAGTCCTCACAAAATATATGTGGTGCCTATGTTTTCTGAAATAGAATTTGGCCTTAAAAATATCAGTTTCATTCTGGAATTTTTTTCTTTCAAGGACTGATATACTTTGCAAGTCTTTGCAAGATTTTCAGAGCTAGACAGGAACTCAGTGATTCTTGTCTAACTCAAACTCCAAAATGAACTCCCATTGCAATGTGCCAATGATTATCAAGTTTCTACATTAAGACCTCCAATAAGGGAGAACTCACTAAGGAGATAGTCCTCAATCGACAAGTATCTATTAAGTAGTCTTCTTCTACTACTACATTATTACTAAGAACTTTGCAATTATTACCTCCTTTGATTCTCATAACAATCCTGGAAGGCAGGTGTTTTCATGATGTCTCTTTTAGTGATAAATAAACTGAAATGAAGTGAATTACCCAAAGTGACACAACCACTAAATTTCTGAATTTGAATTTGAACTCAGGTCTTTCTATGGGTCTGGCTCCATTCTTATTTCAGTTATAATTTTAGATAGTTAGAGTGATTTCACCATAGTATAATAAAAAGCAGATAGCATTTCTCATGATTTTTGTATTCCCAGCCTCTAATCTAGTGCCTGGCAAAGAAATGGCATTTATAAGAATAAATGCCTATTGGTTGATTGATTTTTGATTACAGTGGGAATTGTGCTAGATTTGGAGTCCAAGATTTGAGTATAAATCTTTGGGCAGTCATTTATAACCTCTGACAACTTGGGCTGTTTCTCAGGCCCTTAGCCTTCCTAACTACAAAACAATATGGTTGGGCCAGATGACCTTTAAGAACCTTTCTAAATTTAAATCTATTTTCTTATTATCCCTCTGATACCATCACTCTGTGGTCCTAAGAATGTCCCTATCATTTCTTTGTCTCCCATCTGTTTAGGTTAACCTGTGGTTGGCTCCCTTCAGAGATGTTGTCCTTTACTGGAAGGAGTGGTTTATCATCATCAGCCTGGAAATCCTTTGGTTGTGTCTGACCTTCTTGTTGCCTGTTCCTGGCTGTCCCAGGTAAACTCCAGCCTGGTCAGGGCTCACCCACAAGCCAAGATGGAACCATGTGGAGCTATTGAACATCAAGTTATTGGGAATTTTTAAAAGGCTCAAATTCTTCCTACTAGCAGCAATGATCTTATCATTTCTTAGGAATCTCTACATCAATAATACTCCTAGGTTTATTACCTGAACTTAAAGAATCAAAAAGCAATGGGACTAAAAGGGTCTTTATATATCACAGGTGTACTTTATATATTTCCACAGGTGAGAAATCTGAGATGAGAGGTAGAATATCTTGCCTAAAAATAGCGTGGGCTCCTGTTATCCAATTTAGGCAACTTAAAAGGTAATTTTAAAGGATCTGAACCTTGAAGATGAAGACTTGCCATCTAGTGGAGTGAACCGAGGATCAGTGTTTACTCTTGTAACATATTTTGGTGATGGCTTGGATAAAGACACGGATAGCGTAGTTATCAGATTTATCAGGAAGTTATCAGTTATCAGAAAGCCAGGAAGTTTTGTTAACTGTATGGATTACAGAACCAGGAGAAAAAAAGATCTCAATTGGTAGAATGTTGAATTGAATTTAAGAAGATGAAATGTGATTCAGACAAATGCAAAGTCTTATATTTGTTTTCAAAAACAAATGTCAAAAATAAAAAAAAAAACAATAGATGCATGGCTAGATGGCAGTTTTTCTGAAAAATTAGCTACGGGAAGGGGACTTAATGTCTACAAGATAAATGAGCCAGCGATATGATTTGTCAGAAAAAAAATAAAATCCAATCTAAACTGAATTAAGAGAAGCATATACTGTATCTAGAATCAGGAAGATATTATTACTTCTATGCTCCCTCCAATGTCACTAAAAATCTCTTTATTGTTAAATCCAGTAGCCTTTTCTCAATCCTCATTTTCCTTGACCTTTCTACATCATCTGACACGGTCAGTCACACTTTCCTCCCTGAGAATCCCTTCTTTCTAGGTTTCCAGGACATCACTTTCTCTTGGATTTCCTCCTATCTCTTACCACTCCTTTGTCTCCTTTTCTGGATCTTCCTCCAAATCATCTTCTCTAAGCACATGAAACCATCAGGACTCTGTCCTGGGCCCTCTTCTCTTTTCTCTCTAAACTACTTTCACTTGGTGATCCTCTCCCATGGATTTAATTAACATTTCTAAGCTGATGTGTTTTAAATCTATCTATCCATTTCTTATCTTTCTGCTGACCTCCAATCTTACATCTCTGAATGCCTTTCAGACATCTCAAAATGGGTACCCAGTAGACATCTTAAATTCATTATTTCCAAAAGAGACCTGATATTTCCTCCCAAATCATTTCCCTATTACCTTCCCTTTTACTGGAAAGGGCAACAACAACATCTCAGGCTCACAATCTAGGAGTCATTTGGAATTTCTCACTCTCTCACCTGCCACCCCATCCCCATTCAAATTGTTACCAAGGTCTATAAATTGCAACATATCTTTGCAACATATCTTGAATACTGGTCCTTCTTTCTTCTGACATAGCCACTACCCTAATGCAGGCCCTTATTGCCTCACATTAAGATTATTACAAAAGTTTTCTAGGGGCCTCAAGTCCTTCCCCACTTCATTTTATCCCTCATTCAGCCAGGATAATGATTTTCCTAAAGCACAGGTTCAAGCATGTCTTCCCACCTTCTTAAGAAACTCTAGTGGTTTCCTATTGCCTCCAGAATCAGATACAAAATATTCACTTTGGTATTCAAGCTCTTCATAATCTAGCTCTCTCCTCTCTTTCTAATCTTTTTACACAATCTTTCCGATCTATACATACTCTGTGATTCACTGGCACTGGTCTCTTGGTTATTCCATGAACAAGATACTCCATCGCTTCACTGTGGGCATTCTCTTTGGTTGTTCCCAATGCCTGGGAGTATCTTTTTCCTGACATTTAGTTGGTGATTAATAAATATATATTGATTGCTTGATTAGAAAGAATGAATGTAGAATATATGTTCAGTTCTGGTTACAATTTAGAAAGGGTATTTATAAACTGAAGAGTGTCCTGAAGCAGATGATCTAGGTGGTGAAAGGCCTTAAGATCATGGGTCAGATGGAGGAGTTAGTGATTTTATTACTCTGGAGAAGAGAAGACTCAGGGGGAATCAGGATATTCACATTTCCAGTGAATTCATGATTTAAGTCAATGTGGTCAATCTCTTCAATGCAAATTGCAGTCTCTTTGTATCTTCTTATCCTATGTGACTCTCATCTAAGTCCTTCCACAGATTAACTATATAAGGGATCCACATAGTTTCCTAGGAGGGTTTTCTCAGGTTTGCTTAATGTCTCAAGGTATTAAAAGAGCACTCAAATACTCTATTGTTACACTGTATTACATTTTCTTCTTTGAGATGCTCATTCATCATTTTTGGCCACACACTTCCTTAGTGGCATCTTTTATACCCTTTCTCTATAATGCTTTATAATGCATTATAGTTTATTTACACCCAGCAAATAGTCCTCTAAGGTGGCTAGCTTAGACAGCAGATAGAACTCCTGAGTCACAGTCAGAAGAGCTGAGTTCTACACCTGGCCATAGCTGTGTAACTCTAGGCAAATTATTTAATCTCTATCTGCCATAGTTTCCTCATCTGTAAATGAGGGTGATAATATGTACTTCCCAAGTAAAAAGGTATTATTAAGAGGTGGAATGACTTGCCCTAAAAGATACTAGGTTCCCCTCAATTGAGGTCTTCAATAAAAGCTGGATGGCTATTTCTAAGAGGATTATAGTTTAGAGCTGTGAGACCTTAAGGGTATCTAATCAAAACTTTTTATTTCACAAATGAGGAAAATGAGGGAGTTGAAGTATACATGAAACAATTAGAATTTGAACTCTGGATGTGAGAGGAGAGATTCTTCCTTGAGTGCAATTTGGATTAGATTACCTCTGAAGTCCATTACAATTTAGACACTCAAGGAGAAAAGATTATAATGAGTCAGAAGGACTGTGGAAATGGTCCTTAGACCTAGACAATGCAAAAAAGAAGCTATAAGAGTTATGAAGAGAATACTATTTAGGAATTCATTAATCATATGTCTCAAGTGACTATTTTGGGTTAAAACTAAGTAGGAACAAAGACTTGCAAGAAAAGCTCCGGACACAAAAAATATTTCTTAAAATATGTTGGGGGAAAGGTGAGGATGACACTCCACAGCTCAAGACACTTCAGTGGCCTTTCAATTTCTCTAGGTTATATGATACCAAATCCTGATGTTGTTAATTAAAGTTCTTCAAAACTGACTTTAGCCTACATTTTCAGGCATTTCATATTTCTCTTTCAAACATGTTTAAGTTCTAGTGACACTGTTTTACTGACTGTTTCCTTTATGTGGCATTTGATTTCTCATGCCTTTTCACCCCCATCTCACAATTAAAATATACACTTTGTTCATTTCTCTTAGAATCTTTAGTGTTATTTAAAGCTCAACTAAGGTACCATCTCCTATTGGAAACCTTTCTTGGTCTCTTTAATTTTTAGCCATTTGTCTCTTTCTCAAATTACCTTGTACATTACCTGTACTATGTAAAAATTCCATCCTTTAGTAGAAAGTTGGTTTCTTAATATCAATGATTTATTTTTCCCCGTTATTTTATTGCACCATTAGACAATATATGCTTTGGAGTGAAATGCTTAAATGAATGAATCAAAGAAGGGATAGTAATCCTGTTTATTGTGGATGGGATGATGATGATAAAAGGTAGAGAAGGCAACATGATAAACTGTTATTTTGCTTCTGTTTTCTTTGCCAAGGAGGATCATGTTCACATTGAAAAAGGCAAGGCCAAAACTGAAATGGCTAATGGGGGGATGATATCCAAGATAAAGAGGGAAATAGCATGAAGGCATCCAGCTGTTCTAAATGAGTACAAGTCACTAGGATCAGATTAACTATATCCTCATGTAGTAAAGGGACAGGCAGAGGCTATTGCTAAAACCACTATCAATATCTTTGAAATATTTGAGAATGAGGACAGAACTATAGGAATGGAGAAGGGCAAAGGCTGGCATCTCATCTTTTAAAGGAAGAAAACAATTACTAACAGCTACAGACCAGTGGTTTTTTTCTTAACACCTAAAAAAAATTTACAATGATTTTTAAAGGAATAGCTGTTGGATACCTGAAAAAGAAAATATTTATCACCGAGTCAGGTTGATTCCATCAAAGCCTGACAAACTAATCTCATCCTTCCTTTTGACAGGGTCTCTGGAATAGAAGATAAAAGGAATATTATAAATATATTTATCCAAATGTTAGTAAAGCATTTAACAAAGTACAATCAGGTAGATTTGGAACAGATATATTGACTCAACCTGAAGAGTAGTCATTAATGAGCAAAGCCAACTTGGAAAGAAGAAGTCTCTATTTTCTGGCTCACAGGATCTGGTCCTGGTACTGTTTGATGGTTGTTTTACTTTTAAATATATGAGTTGGGTCAAGAAATGAGGCAACTTTATCTAATTTTACATGATAAGATGGGGAAGAAGAATTACCATATAGATGAGAGAATCAGGACCCCACAAGATCAAGAGAGACTTAAACATTCAGCTGCATCTAATAAGATGAAATATAATAGGGATAAATGTAAATCCTTATAGTGGGGCTCCAAAATCTATCACAGAAATAAAATACGCTGTGAGAAAGAGGCATGGTTATGTAACAGTTCATCTGAAAATGAACTGATGGTTTTAATATACTCCAACTTTAATTTGAGGCACCAGTGTGATATGATATTATATTAATAATAATTTTAGCTAATATTTTGATGTTATTGAGTCATTTGAGTTGTGCTTGATTCTCTGTGACCCCTTTTGGGGTTTTCTTGGCAAAAATACTAGAGTAGTTTGCCATTTTCATTTCCAGTTTTTATTTTTAGGAATGAGAAACTGAGGCAAACAGGGTTAAATGACCTGCCCAGGGTCACACAGCTAGAACGTATCTAAGGTCAGATTTGAATTCAGGTCCTCCTGACTGCAGGGCTGTGATTTTCTCCATTTCACCATCTACTTCATAGCTAATATTTATATAACTCCTTAAGATTTGTAAAATTCTTTAAATATATGAATCACTTGGTTATCACCACAACCCTGGGAGGGAGATGCTATTATTATTTCAATTTTTCAGGTGAGAAAACTAAAGCTGAGAAGCTGTTACTTATCTTGGATCACACAGTTAGTATCTGAGCTAGAATCTGAACTCAGACTTTCTTTTCTCTAGGCCTAGCATTCTACCCACTAAGATATCTTAGCTCTGATCCTTAATCCAACTTAGAGAAGAGAAAATTGTGGAAGGGTGGCCTGGTAGCCCACTTTAAGTCTTTAAGAGATTTTCATGCGGAAGTGGGAATAGATGTTTGATAATATAGAGTACAACTAGGGGCAATGAGTCAATGTTATAAGGAGGCAAATTTCACAAAGAAAAACTTCCTAACAAATAGAGTTTTCCAATTTGCTGGGTTCTCCTTCATTGGAAGCCTCTAAACAAAGGCTGGATGCCCACTTAGGTATGTGGTAGAAATTTCTTATTCAGATGCTGCTTGGAAATCTGGGATCTCTTTCACCTGAAATTCTCTAATTCAATGTTTCCCTGATCCCTAGCAAAATTTTAAGCTGTATTATTCCATGGACAATTTGCAAATGCTTAGTAAAGAAAGCAATGATAACTTGAATTAAGTGTGGGTGAGCTAAGAACTAATCATGCTTTATTAATCTCATTTTCTTTCCTGGCAGGGTGTCCAAGCTGAACCATCATTGTCTTGCTACAGATACATAAAGTATATATGGATTTTAGTAAGACATTTGATGAGTACTTTAATAAAATCCTGTGGATAAGATGGAAAGTATGATTATATGGTCTGATAGATTCATAACTGATTGAATGCTCATACTTAAAGATTATTCACTGATTAATGGACTAATGACATCTTGAAAAGAAATCACTAGTAATATGCCAATCTTGACTTGGTCTTTTCAGAAATGTTTTTTTAACCAGTTACTTAGAATCATAGAATTTTAGAACTAGAAAGTATGATGTGACCACCACATTTTGTGAGAGACATTGTCAAGATGAAGCTTGTTTAGTGAAAGACAACAAGCTGCATTAAATGACTCAAAAGCATGTCACACAAGCAATGATAGAAGATTCTGGTGACATTTACTGTATCATATGGTAGTACAGCATGAAAATCAGCATGGAGTAATGGATAGAGATCTGTCCCTAAAACCCTGAAGATCTGGGTTCAAGTTCTGCTTTTAGCATTCTGATTTTGGACAACCAAATCTATTAGGTTATAAGAAAACTCACTAAAATGGGAATTCTTAACTTGGGGCTCGGATGGGAAAGTATAAGGGCTAGTGAACTTAGATAAGGAAAAAAAATAGCGGCTTTATTTTCACCAACTTCTGACTGAATTTTTGTATTTCAGTTGTGAACAATGGCAACAAAACATTCTGAGAAGGGTCCATAGGTTTCATTAGACTACCAATATGGTCTGCGCCACAAAAAAGATTAAGAACCTCTTTTCTAAGTCTAAAAGTTGCAAAAAAAGATTAAGAACCTCTTTTCTAAGTCTAAAAGTTGCAAAGAAGGTGCCTACTTATAATCACAGAACATATTTCTTCACCTGGGTGTTCCTCATATTAAGGAAATCACAATTCCAAGCTCTAACCCTAACCTTATCCCTATGATGTTATTAAGTTCATGCTTTCACAGTGGCTGTATTCAAATGACATACTAATATGCTATATTATAATAGAGTTTCATTCTACTATCATTAAAGAAATAACTTCAGAAAGCCATATATCAATTTCCTCTTTATGCTGCCTATAGCTTATTTGTATATATTTGCTTGTCCATTGTCTTTTCCATTAGATTTTAAACTCCTTGAGGGAGGAGCTTTTTTTTGCCTTTCTTTCTATCCCCACCACTTAGCATAGTACCTGACTCATATTAAGTGCTAATAATGCTTATTGACTCACTGACATCTGTTTACATGTTGTAAATGTTCTATGGTTCACAGTCAGGTAGCACCCAAACAGAAGCAAGACCTCTTTCCCTTGAGAATGATTGTCTGTCTTGTTCCTGATGTAATTGCTTTGTTAACACATAGGCCAGATGAGAGCTGTATGCCTTTTCAGGACTATTCAAACCCTGCTATCCACTGTTGTGGAAAGGTGGATGACTGGTAGCTGTGGAGGGGATGCTAGGGACATATAAACTACAACTTTTAGAATCACAACCAAAAGATGGTCTATTCTGATCAGCTAAGATGCCAATGTTATCTCTTATTTGTTTGCGTGAAAAAAAAGTCCATTCCTCCATGAGTGTTATTGGTCCTTCTCCCAGCATTCTATTTCCATTCCCATCCCCACTCAAATCCACTTATGTTGTTTGCCTGCTTTTCATAGGGGTGGGTAGGAGAGAGTGAGTGAGAGAGCCCAGTAAAGTGGGCTGCTCATTCTGAGGCCCATATATCTTTTTATTTCCCCAAGGGCAGCTGCCCAGACATGAATGCCATTAATTCTTTTTAGAAGCAGCTCTTTGAAGAGTGAGGACTTTGAAATGGGTAAGTTTTCCAACAGAGATTTCAAATCATCCTGTTTTCAGATTTGTTTTCATTGATTTTATTGATAAAAGAGCAGACCTTGTGAAAATGATGGGGTGACTTCATATATCACTGTAGATTGAAGATGATAACCCATTTTCTTCAGCTGACCCAATTTCACCAACTTACTTAAGAAAGAAATCTTCACTTTATTCTCTCCCAGATACTGGCCTACTTTCATGAAGGGCATTTTTCCATGGCTAGGTAGATGGTAGCTTTTGCAGAAGAAAAAAGCCTCTCTTGCTTTCAGAAAAGGAGAATAATGGTAATTTGCCTCTTTGTGAGAGAGTTATATAATCATTTTCCACCTGTTGTACCATAGGCTTCAAGGCACTCAACAGCAAAACAACCTAGATGAGAAACCTCTTCAAGGAGTACTAGGTCTTTGTAGGCTACTGAAGTATAATCCTTCAAATCTGTTAATTGGGGAAAAACAAAGACAAAAAAGAGAGAGAGAGATAGCAAAAGAAATTGGCATTAGCAGATGTTTCTCAGAATCAAGTGCTAATTGGATGAATTTAAAGGCGAAAAAAAGATATTTCATGAGAGGAAGCTGGGGGAGAAAGTTGTGCCCATCTGCCTATTCTTTTAGGACTTTGGGAAATGGCCCTTTCTCCCTCTCTCCTTTAGGTCATCTTCAATTGCTAGCAGAGGAAGAAGTCTCAGTAAAAAGGATTGTTGTTAATGTTGTCATTTGCCCTTCCTTCTTGAAGAGGACCAGACATCAGGGAGGTGATGCTATGACATTCAAGGGAATTGAATTTGAGTGAGTGAGGGCATTCCTCCTCCAGAACCAATTGGATTCAAGATATAGATCAGGATGGCTAAAATAGTCATGGATATATAGTGGAAGACGTGGCCTTTTTAAGCTAAGTATTTTAACAGGACTTAGTTTGAGACAACTATCCATTTGATGACTAAGGCTAAGTAAAAAAGAAATGAGGCAAAGAATGGCCCTTTTTAGGATGATGGGAATAGTATTTAGATTTAGAAATGCCATGAGTGTGTTAAAAGTATTAGGAGGTACTCAAGGCTAGGAGGAGGGCTTCCTCTGGGATTGGGCCAATAGAATCACACTGAAAACCTAAAACAAGGCCTCTGAGTTTGTGATAGACCACATGTCAATTTTTCAATATCCATTCCCTTCCTCTTTGAGAACTGGGTCTATGCTTTACTCATCTTTCTGTCAATGGCTGACACAGTGAATATAGCTGGCTCTCAAACTATACTTTCTGGGCTTTATTGAATCAATTATTCCCTTATGTGCTTCTGTCTGGGTGCCCAGATACATGAAAAGTGTGGGAAGGAGGGAGAGTGAGCCTGAATAAATGGTAGCAACAAGGAATTCATCAGGATGGCGTGAACTTTAAGGAAAGAGATATGATTGGTAAGTGATGGGGACAGAGAATATGAAAAGGAGTGAGGAAGATGTCGACTCTCCCTCTTGACCATGTGAGTCTCAGGGAGATGGCAGTAACAAGAGCTGTCCGGGTTGACAGAGGATACCAAGAGCAGAGGCATTTTCAAGGGAAAGCTCATCTTCAGTGAATACCAGACTGGAGTAAAATGGAAAGTGTACAGATTCCAGAATTAGGTGATTTGAATTCAAATCCCACTTTTGACCTGAATGGCCTTGGATAAAAATCAGCCTCTCTGATGCTCAATATGCTCATATATAGAATGAGGTAATTGCACCAGATACTCTTTAAGGCCCTTTCTAGTTGTAGAGCAATGGTCTTTTGTAAAGATTAACACGAATCTGAGTTTGACAATGGAAAGAACAAACAAGATAGGGATGAGTAGGATTTGGGTTCAGTTTGCTAATGAGGAAAGCAGTTCTGGTGGTAGCTAATGCCACGGTAATGTTATCTTTCCTCTGTTCCTTACCGAGACTGTGTAATTTTCCAGGCTCAGTGGCAATTTGTATAGGTGGGACTGAGGAGAGAAAAGTGTCTGATTGTTTCAGACCTCAGAAAGCACGATGCCAGGGGAGGACTGGAGGTAGTTTGTTTCCCTCAGTCATAAGCATCTGGGACAAAATCTAGGCTTCTCCAAGCTAATCCTGGCTCTAGGACTGGTGTGGTGAGAGTTTAGACCGGAAAGAGCTAAACATGGTCTAATATCAGTGAGCTGGAGGTTCAGCTCATTAATGAGATCAGACTTTTGAAACAATCCAAGTGTTTAGGAGTCAGAGATTGTGTAAGATGGAAAGGAGTAAATAAGTAGGCTGAAGGACCCAAGGAAGCAATAGTATAGAAACTATAAAAATCTATATAAACCAATTATGGACTATTTTCATATAGCTGGAATGAGGATTGGGATTCTAAAGTACAGTGCAACACCAGGTATCAGTCTCCCTTATATGCCACTTATATTGTCAGGGGAAAGACCATAGAGTACATAATTTGAGGTGCACCCCTGGTCACAGTTCTAGTGTTAGGAAGAAGGGAGGAGACCCTATTATCAGGACCCAAAATTTCTAATCTAATTCTTGCATTCTACTTTCTCTAAGATGTGACTTGGGAGTATTTTAACTCTACTGCAGAGAACACAACTCCATTGCACTGGCCACTTGTTTGAATGCCAGGTATATACTTGTCAAAAAGATTATTTTATAGAGAGCTCACACGGGGCAAACATTTACAAGGTAGTCAGGAAAAGTGATCGAAGGATGCCCTCAAGGTCTCTCTTAAAAACTTTAGAATTGATTGTAAGATATGGAATACACTGGCACAGAACGGACCAGTACGGCACGCCCTCATCAGAGAAGGGCTGTGCTTTGAGAGCAAAGGAGAATTGAACTCAGAAGAAATGTAAGAAGCACAAAGTTAGAGAGACCACCTCAAATGTTCAAAAGGACTATTTGTGTTGGACCTGTGGCAGAGCACTCCGAGCTTATATTGGTCTGATCAACCATAGTTGGACACACTCTAATACACACTGTAATTGGTCTCTAACATAGTGATGTCTTCAAGAATTAAGAACAATAACCAACCAACCAGTGCTGATCTTGATCAGTAGTTTATGAGAGCACTAATACGGCTGGCAAGTGAAGTATCATAGAAAAATAGTTCAAGAAAAAAAAGTGGGCAGAGAAAGAATGAAGCAAGGAAGCAAGCTTTATTGAGGAGAAATTACTCACAATGTGAAGGGAGTAAAAAAGAAATACCTACTGGGATACTGGGTGGAATTAGGTGCCCCATAAAAGCCAAAGCAGGTTAGATTTTATAAAATCCTACTGGAAAGGAAGGGGGGTAGCGCCTAATCATAGTCAAGGCTTAAGAACTGGTACAGATTCATGCTGGAGGGAATATGCAAAGAATTGGTGACTAGTTGATCATTCAGACTCCTCACCATTGGGAGAAAGGGCTTTCTGCCATTATTGCAGGCTGGCCTTTGACAGAGTTGATCAAGATATTTTAACTTCCCCAGCATCTTCATTTAATCAGGGCAAGGAGACTGCTGAATCTGTTACTCTGTGTAATCCATAGTTATTCTATGGTATTTACTAGATGGGTATTTTGTGGATAACAGTACCAGGAGATATAACAACAATGATTCCATTTATATTTTGTTTTCAAAAACTTCTGCAAAACCTTTATCCAATGTTAGTACTGTGAGGTAGGGAATACAAGTATCATTATTCTCATTTTAAAGATAAGTAAACTAAGAATCAGAGGGCTTAATTAATTTGACAATAGATAGTTATAATGACAGATCTAGGATTTGAATCTAGTCCCACTTCTCTTGATTTCAACTTGGATTCTATTTTTTGTGAGTGTGTGTGTGTATGTGTATATGTTTTCCCACATATATTCACTTATTCTTTTTATCAAAGCTTTTTATTTTCAAAACATATGCATAGATAATTTTCAACTTTCACCCTTGCAAAACCTTGTGTTCCAAGTTTTTCCTCCCTTCCCTTAGATGACAAGTAATCCAATACATGTGAAACATGTACAATTCTTTTATACATATTTGGATTCTATTTGTATCACACTATTTGTCCTATCTATTTCTTGCAACAAGTACTAACATCTCTGGGACCTATAAAGAATTGGGATAAGTTGGGTTGGACTGAAAAGCTGGCTTAACATTTCCACTCTACCATTTTAAGGCACTAGAATTTTAAGTTCACTCTAGGCACTTTCATTCTATTTGTGTCTGGTGGTTTTAGTGAGAACTCACCTCAGTTTGGTCTCTCCTGAAAAAGTTGAAGTGAAATGGTTTCTGACAACCTGGAAGTAGGCAGAGAGAACTCCAAGTACACCTAGTCCTAAGCCATTACAGTCCTTGAATCAAATTGATTATGAGGAAATGATATAGCAACAAAAAACCAATAGATGGAAAGAAATGTCTTGGATAGAGAGGAAGATGAATGCAGCATGTTTCTCTGTCTCAGATCGTCCCTGACAGAAGATGATAGTCTAATATCTCAGTATGAAGAAGCTAATATGAGGCTATAAATCACTGATGGCACCTTTTCAAATAATAAAATAGTATGTCTTTTGGATAGCAAGTTAGGACAATATGCTACGGAAAGGACGTCCTAATTGTGTCCAGATTGTCTGGACAGAATTTTTGTTTGTATTTAATAGTCTAAGGAAGGTAAAAGAGGGAGGAGGCCACGGAAGGCATCTTTTATATAATTGTGCTTCATTTCTAACATGGTGCTTAGTTACCCAAACATTCAGGTAAATCTAAGGAAAATGTGATTGTGTGTATCACTTGGTCATATAGCACTGTGGTGACATTGCAGTTCTATCAGATGCATGGAGTACAAAATGGAGAAGTCCTTCTTCATTGCCAAGAGTTATTTATGACTAGAGGGTTTGCCATGATACATTTTTTTGAGACTTAAATTGTATTCAAGGGGAAGGAAATTGTATTCAATCTTAGTTTAATGAGAAAGATAACTTGATTCACTGGCTAGATAATTAGTCTTGGATTGAGGAAGATCTGAGTTCAAATACTTCCTCTAACGTATATTGGATCTGTGATCCCAAGAAAGTAATTTAACTGCTTAGCATCCATACATATCTCTCTAAGACTATAATTTACATAGAATGTATTGACCTGCACTGGTAGAAAAAATAACTCAGAGTGAGCTCCCTACCCTTCACAAGTCCAGTTAGAAAAACAGACAGAAAATAAATCAAAGAAAACAAATACTACTTTATCCCTCATAATATGTGTGTAAAGAGACATATACACACAGAGAGAAAGAGACACACACAGAGACAGAGACAGATATAGATACAAACACACACATGCACACAGATTTATAAAACACTTTAAGATTTATAAAATGATCCTATGAAATAGGTTTGCTATATATATGTCCTATGCACACCTCCCTTGAATGAGGTTTAGGAGAGGATCATTCAATGAATGCCTAGAACAGATAGTTGTTGTCCTTCATACTCAAAGAGGTCCAAAATGATATCACTGTGGTATCGATGTACAATGTTTCTGACTGTGGCTGATCAGAAGAATATGAGGTAGGAACATTCAGGGGAATTTTCAGCATAAAGCTAGGTGGATTTACTAATTTCAAGAGTGTCTCTATAAGTACACGGGACAACTTAATTTATTTTGCCATTCCGAATATGCTGGTTCGTTGCCATATATGTATTCTTCCCTCATGAATAAATTGCTCTCGGGGTCACAAGAATTCAAGTGTGTGCAGGAAAGAGGAGCCAGTATTGCAGTCTGTACATTCCTGGAAGTTTGAGGGTACAGAGTGTGGAGCAAAAATTTTTACTTCTGATCACACATTTTAGGTGGTTAGATTATTGAAATTGCTTCTTTCTGGCTGATGAGATTTGAGGCTCCCGAAACATCCATGTTTGGAGCTGAGTTCCTCCACCTTGGAGAGAAAGAAATATTCTCTCCCCCTCCCACTGTTTCAGTGCCTCTGAATTTTAGCCTAATCCTTAAAAGGCGAAAGGTAGATTGGAAAGAGGTTTAGAGTTGGGAGCCCACTGACTTTGCTTTGGCTTTTGGCTCTCACAGCATCAGAAATAAAACTTCAATTTTATGGAACTCAATCTCTCTTTGTAAACAAAGTCATTGGCCTAGAGCTAAATGATCTCTAAGGTTCCTTCCACAGTCACATCCTGTGCTCCTGACCTGGTGAAATGAGGGAAATAGGGAGGGAAGGTTGGACAGGAGAATGGAAAATAAACTCATTCTTTCCTGAGGCAATTGCGGATAAGTGATTTGTCCAGGGTCACAAAGCCAAGAAGTGTTAAGTGTCTGAGATAAGATTTGAACTCAGGTCCGCCTGACTTCAGGGTTGTGTTCTAACCACTGAGCCACCTACCTCCCCCTAAACTCATTTTTTGAAACAATGACTCCTGACTATCCTGGTGTGGCGAGCAGGGTTGTGCTAAACAGAGATGACTTACCAGGGAAATGGAAACTTCAGGGACATATAGGTTAATTACAGAAGCATTCCATAGATGGAGAGCCGCTGCCTATCAGAGAGATTTAAAAGAACTTGGGCTAATGGTCCATCTAGATTTTAGAAAGTCCATCCAATTTTTGCAGCTTTGGGAAAAGGAGCATTTTACAATGCAAGGAGTTGAACTGTGTCAAGGGAGTTCTGGGTTCAGATCCTGGTCTAGCTACCCTTAATTGTTTTGTGGTTAGCTATATCTATCCCCATTTGTCAGATGCAGAAGATAATTCCTATTAGTTAGATGGCACAGTAAATAGTGAACAGGACTTGGAATCAGGATAGATTTACATTCAAATCCTGCCTCAGATATTTACTAACCAGTCATGTGAGAATCAAATGAATTAACATATATTTTGCGAAGCATTATATACTAGTTGTTGTTGTTTCCCTATAATAATTATAATTGTTTCCCAGAATTATGCTGTTTCCTGGACCTTCTCCTAACTACCTGTCTTCATAGACTAATTTCTTAGATCATCACCCTTCTCTCATCCCATAACTCAATGTCCCTATGCCCCTATATTGGACCCTCTTCTCTTTTCTTTCTACAACTTCTCTCTCTGGGTGATTTCTTCAGCTCCTGTGAGTTCAACTATCATGTTTATGAAGGTGATTCCCAGACTTGTTATCTAGCTCTAGATGAACTGTCCTGCATCACCAGTTGCCTACTTAATGTCTCTTTGCACCTCAAACTCAACATTTCCAAAAGAAAATGAATTATCTTTGCTATAAATCTTCTTTTCTTCAAGCTTATGTGTTTCTGTTGAGGATACCCACAACCTCTTACTCAGGTTAATAACTTTGATTCTTCACACTTCTCGAGTCTGTCCTCCCTCTTATATCTAGTTGCCAAAGCTTTTCAATTCTACCTCCATGATACTTCTTACATCTATGACCTTTTCCTTCTATTTGTATGGGCTCCAACCTAGTTCAAACTCTCATCACCTCTTATCTGGTGTATTTGCAGTAGCCCTATAACTGACCACTGTGATTCCAATCTTCTCCCTCTTCTGAACTATCTCCCACATAGTGGCCAAAAAGTATCTTTCTAAAGCACAGGTCTGACCATGTTATGCTCTCATTGCAAAATCCTCAGTGATTTCTCATTGCTCCTAGGATAAAATAATGATTCAGTCTGGCATCTAAGACCCTCCACAACTTGCCTCCCATCTATCTTTCTACCTTTATTTAATACTAATTCATTTCATGAACTCTATGTTCCAGGCAAATTGAACTATTAGTTCTTCCCCAATCATCTCCATCCTCCAAGCATTTTTAAGAGCTATTCCTCATGCATTCCTCTCAGAATCTATGTTTATTTTCCAGTCCAGCACATGGATTACATCTCCTTGTGTACATGTTGCACGCATACCTTTCTTCACCCCACCTCAGTGGAAGGGAACCTTTCTGAGAGTGAGGATTTTTTTACTATAAATCCTTTATTCCTAGAATCTAGCACAGTGCTTTGCACACTGGATAGTCTTAAAGTTTGTAGAATCAAGTCACTTTTATATATCTTTTGGTTCAAAAGGGATTTGATATACATTAATTTATCTGAACCTCAAAACAGTCCTGTTAGATGGGCAGCAGCTGAATCAGCATCCCCATTTTTTCAAATGAAAAACTAAAGATCAGACAAGTTTTTGCCTATATTCACAAAAGACTTGCCTACAGTCACACTCCCAGTAAATCGTAGCGATGGGACTCATGTTTGGGTCTTTTATCTTCAAGCCCAGTACACCACACTCCTTGTCATACAGGGAAGTCAATACAGGTCAATATTTATAATGCTTTCCTTAGTTAAAAGTGCTTTCCACTGCCATGTTGCTGGTCATGGACCAAGTCCTATGTCCACCTTTTAGCAGTGCTCCTTTCCTACCCTTCCCTGGAGATTCAGGCTACCATAGTCCATGACTCTGATCTTGTTTGCCATCCAGAAATAGCAGCTGTATTTGCTAGGACATGGGGCCGGATCACTGCTGCTACTATTGCGAACTTTATAATGAAGTGGGGGGATGGGGATGGAATTTCATTTCTGCTCCACTGATTTACTTCTCCCTGATGCTTTCCTGATGGCAGTTTCCTGAAATACTCAAGAGCTTTGATGGATGGAGGGTGGAAAGGGGGGAGGAAGTGTGAGTGGGCTGGTTTGAATGGCTTAATTGGAAAAATTCAAAAAATCTTGGTGTTGGGAGGACAGGTGAAGATCTTTGGGTAATCCAGTGGCAATAAACGACCCCATTCATTATGTCCTTCAAATCCAAGATGATCATCTCCATGGCTGCCCTCTGTTAACCAAAGCTTTGGATTACTCAAAAGAAATTTTGAGGGAAAATAGGCCCAGATAATGGATGATAAGTACAGGCACCAAAGTTCAGAATATTTGAGCTAAAAAGGGGCATAAGAAATTATTTTGTTTAACCACCCCCATCTTTATTTTGTAGAGATGGAAACTAAAAAATTATTCAACCAATGTCATATGACTGGTTAGTGGAAGAGCGAGGGCTAAAATCCAGGTTTCCTGACACCCAGTCCAGGCCTCCCAGCCACCACTTGGATAGGAGGATCCAGCAGAAGAGTTATGATAACAAAAAATTAAGAGAATGTAGGCTCCCTTAGGAAAAGGACTATTTCATTATTTTTGTCTCTGTATTTCTGACAGCTTTCAATTCCTAAGCTTATCTGGACACAATTTTTTAATCACTCATAATTTTACCTTTCTTATAGTAGGTGAATTTCTTATTTTCCTCTTCCTTATCCAGTTTCTGGGCTCAGTCTTTTGTATTTTTCACATTTAAATGGATGATATTTGCCAAATAATTGTCATTCTTTCACATATATTACTTAGGAGGGAAGACCGCAAAACCCCAATTTTGCAGATATAGAAGCTGAAATGTTGAAGAGTTAGGTACCTCTTGAATTTGATTTTTAATTCTGTGAATACTCATCAGGGCAGGCTCTTAGGATGAGAGGTTTGGTCCTGAAATAGAATATGGAATCAGTTAACTCCTCTCCTTTTACAGAGGAAGAAACCAAAGCCCATAAAAATTAAATAAAATCATATAGATAGTAAATGAAATAATCAGGATTTGAATCCACTTCCTTGACCCCAAATCCAGGAGGGGTGTCTACATTACTCTGTCCTGAGGAACTCTAGCAAAGAGGAAAAGGAAAGGCAAGAAGTGTGTCCTCAGTAACCATTTTTAAAATCTTTCTCCCTAATCTTGAAGCATAATCTCTGAGGGTGAATGCCTGAAGAATTGTGAAATCATGGCTCTCTGAATTTGCTGAGGATAAACACGTTGGGAAAACTGAAAAATTAACAAGCACTTATTTAAAATGCCTATTAAGCACCAGATACTGCTAGGCATTGGGATTACAAAGACCAAAAAAAGAAGCAGTTCCTCTCCTCAAGAAATTTACTTCCTGTTGAGAGAAATCAAGATGTGTTAAATAAGTTTTTAGAGTTCCTAAAAGTAAATACAAGGAAATTTGAGGTAGAGGAGATTAGGAATTTGGGGCATGAAGAAAGCCTGTATGTGGCACCTGAGTTGAGATTTGAAGGGAGCTAGGGAATTTAAGAATCAGAGGAGAGAAATTGAGGTGGTCTGTGTCCCAAGAATAAGTTTTTCCTCCTCCCTACAAATCATCTGGGAACTGTTTGTCAGCAACACAAACAGTATTGAGCTAACACCTTAATGAGGGGAAGCCATGGAAACAGATGGCAGCCCTCAATTAGCAATACTAGCAACAGTTTTTCACATTGCTTCCCCTCCACCTCCCTTTAATGTCCCAGGGAAAACATTCCATCATCTCATCCTCTTCCCTCCCTAGAATTCCCCAGATTTAATCTCAGGCTCACTGGGAAGCCCTGGCTCCCGAATCTTTGGGACTTATCCCTATTTTCCTTCAAAATCTCTTTTAAGAAATCCAAAGTTTTGTTTAACAGAGGGCAACCATGGAGATGATCATCTTGGACTTGAAAGACAAAATGAGTGTGTATGTGTTGAAACAGAGTTATTAAATCAAACATTTATTAGGTAACTACTATGTGCAAAGCTAGAGCTGTTTGTTGTTTGTCCTTTGTTCTTTAAGAGAACCATGACATTAGGGAGGTGATGACATGTAAGTGAATTGGATTTAAGTGAGGGAGAACTGTTCAAGGGCACCTGACTCACTTTCTCCTCTGGAGCCATCTGGTCCAGTGACCAGATATAGATCAGAACAACTGGTTTTGGGCCTGGATGCAATGGAAGACCTTGGTCTTTTTAAGCTAAGGTCTTTTACAGGTTACCGTTTTACTGAGACAAGGCCCATTCAGTGATTAAGGCTGGCTAAGAAAAGAGGCAGAGAATGGCTTCTTTTACCTAGTTTAAAAAAATCAATCTGGGAGGAGAAGATCCTCAGGTTTTGGGGGCAAAACAGAAACAATTGCTCTTTATATTCACTCTGAGCCAATCAGGGGCCAAACAATGACCAGGTTGGAGTTGGCTTGGGACCTATTTTGGCCAATCAATGAGAGCCAGATAGATTTGGTTTAAACTATGACTTTAGCCTGTAAACCTCAAGATATTTATCACTAGAGAGCTAGCTTTGGTATCAGGAAGATCTGGATTCTAATCCAGTTTGTCATAGACTGTTTATGTGACCTCAACCAAGTCACCATGTCTCAGTGCTCTAAGTAATCCTTTAAGACTAGAGGTCACAGAATAGGCATTACTCTGCATTAGTAGAGGGACTTGCCTTAGCCAAGTATTTCTTGTATCAAGGAAATCACTGCTCCAGACCTTATGCCTATTCTTAAATATAAGACATAATGCTAGATTCTGGGGATCCAAAGATAAATAGTGAAACAATTTCTGCCCTTATGGAACTTCCATTCTGCTCATACAATATAGGAGAGTGCTCTCCACTAACAACAGAGATGAATCAGGGATAATGGGGATCGGAATGGGAATGGCAAATCAGCAATGGTCTTCTGTGGGAATTAGCATGAAAACTGATCCTTGAAAAAAGATAAAGAGTCTAAAAGACAGAAGTAAGAAAACAGTGCATTCCAGATATGAGGGGAAAACGTGTGCAAAGAGAGAGGTGAAAGAGATGGAATGTTGAATATAAGAAACAATGAGACCAATTTGGCTAGAATGTGAAGAGAATGACTAGAAATACGATGAAATAAATGTGATGATTTAAGTGGGAGCCAGAATGTGAGTGATCTTAAATGCCTCTCCAAGGAGTTTTTATTTTATTCTAGAGGGAATCATTTAAAATTATGGAGCAGGAGAGTAACAGAGTTCTTCAGGGAAATTATTTTGAGAGGTGAATGAAAGATGAATCAGAAAGGGAGAACACTGAAAGTTGGGAAAACAATTTTGGGTTATATGTATGAAAGGTGATGAAGTCCACACAATCTGAAAGTTGGAAGGAACCTCAGAGATGTCTCTTACAACCCATGTCTAACCAAATATTCCCTAATAGCATCCCAATCCCAACTGCAATTATCTAGCCTCACTCTCTAAAAATGGGAAAACCATCATTTCCTGAAGTGGCACATCCTGGTATGGATTAGTTCTATTCATTAGGGAGTTTTTCTGGACATTCAGCCTCAATCTGCCTTTCTGTAAAATCCATTCCCTGTTTCTCTTTTTTCCCTTTAGAGCCAAGCAAAACAAGTGCAATCTCTTCCATATTACTGACCTTCAGTTATTTAAAATTCCTATCATGTCACACCCAAAGTCATCACTTGTTCTGTATCTAATTTCTTTGCTTGACAAAGTCCCTAATTATCCCAGCATCCTGGTTGTCTTCTCCTGAATATCCTCTAGCCTATATCCTTTTCAAGCTAGAACAATTCCATCTGAACACACTGTTTCAAATGTGAACTAATTAGGGAAAGGTACTGAAGAACTGTCACCTCCTTTCAGAAGATTATTTTTCTCTTGATAACATTGAATTTGAGGGCTGATGTATCATGCTTTCTATATTTCAAATTTGCTATCAATCACAAAACCCAAATCTTTTCTTCCGGAACCTTTGTTTAGCCAAATTTACTCATATAAAATTTTGTTTGTTTTTTTCTGAAAGGCAAGAATAGAACAAAAGCATTTGTTGTCCCTATTTCATTTTGTCAATTTTGGCCATGATTCTAATCTGTCAGGATTTTTGAATCCTGGTTGTGTCACCTAAATCAACATATTAGTTATCCCTTTGATTGTGGTGTCACATGCCCATTTGGTGAGCATATACCCTTAATGGTACTGTCCAGACCACTGATTAAAGCCTTGAATAGCATAGTCAAAAGAAAATCCCTAGGACACTCCAATGGAAATCTTCCTTGACTCACTAATGACAACTTTTTGGGTTCAATTATTCAACCAATCTTGAAGTCATCTAATTATTATCATCTACTTCTTCTCTACCAGGAGAACATGTAAAGCTTTCTCAAATGGCCACCTTTCAGTTTCTTCTCAACACAACCTCCCTCTATTCCCAACTAGCAGCATCAATGTCTGTTCTGGTGAATATATTACTCAGAATATACACAATGTCAAGAGCTGAAGCAATTTATTTAAGACACCAAATATTTTTTTCTTCTTGGAACTAACATCAGAATGATATAAGATAGATGTTATGCTACCTTGTCTTCCCTTTCCCTGATCTTTTTTTCTCCTATTAACTTCTGCTACTTTCTCCCACAATTCTAGATCTTGAGTATCCATCTGTTTTTGCCTTTGCCTGTCTACATTGTTTCCTTCCTTCTCTTTTAATCTAAGAGTTTATTGGGAGCTATTTTGAGCGGAGCTGACTAGAGAGGAATGTGTCATCATTATTACTTCTAATTCATCAAAGCTATCTGACAGCTAACAAAATATTCATTTATAGTGTTTGATCTATTGGGAAAGGGGCTAAATCTAGAAGAATTGTATGACCTTTGGCCTTGGGGAATTTATAATATGGAAGGAAAAATAAAAAAGGCACAGTTAATGACCCATTTCATTTCTACAGTGCTTTGCAGTTATAAAGAGCTTTACATTAATAATTTAATTTCAATTAATCCCACATTAACCCTACAAGGTAAGTAAAGCTGGTATTAATCTCCTTGTCTAACAGATGCAGAAACTGAGACTAAGAGATTTACTCAAAATTAAGTCAGTCAAGTAAAACAACATTTAATAAGTATTTCTCTGTGCCAGGCACTGTGCTAAAAGCTGGAGTTACAAATATAAGCCATAAGAAAACATTCTCCCACACTAACTCCCAAATAACATATTGTAATGAGGGAAGATAACACATAATAAGGAGTTATAGGAGAAGATGAAGGATGCTCCAGGTGAGAGCATAATGTCAACGTTTAGAGAATAAAGAATAGTTAGTCTGGACTCTTCCTAAAAAGGAAGATTCCAGGAAAAATATATTTCAGGCCACAGGGACAGAGGGAGAATGAAGTTAGAACATGGTTACAAGTACAGAGTAAAGCATGGCTAGAGGCATAAAGCAAGTTAGTGCTAAAGTTGGGACTTGGACATAAGTCTTCTGACTCTTGGTACAATGCTTATTGTTCTGCCTCTGTATAGGGAGAAGAAGCACAGCAGTGTGCAGAGGGCTGGACATAGATTAAGGGAGATCTGGCACCTATTGGCTGTTTCACTGTGGGCAAGCCACTTAACCTTTCTTTCTTAATCCATAAAGTACAGACAAAAATACTTCCTGTACCAAGCTCCCAGGCTTATTGTGAAGTTGAAATGAAATAATATAAGGAAAATATCTTAAATTTTAAAATTCAATATAAAACATCAGTAGTTATATTATCATCATCATTATTACTATACAACTACAGATAGATCAGAATCCTAAAATGAACCTAATAATCAATATACATCAATACCAATGCATAAACCAAATTCATAGGTACTGCTGAGGTTCAGATTTAGGGAATAATTAATTAGAGCTAACCAAGGAAACATTCTTGGAGGCATTATCTATATGTTTCATAATATAGCCTCATGCCAATTAGATGGTTCATTAGTAATCAGTCTCAGTTTCCTCATTTGAACAGGTAGGGTGAGTAGATCAGGTATTTATAAATCTCCTTCCAGTTCTCTAATCTATGAGTCATGAGAAAAGGCAAAGAGATGGATATTGGCAGGGAAACTTTGAGGAAATTAAGGTTAGCTGCTTGGGAAGCCCCATCCATTTTGGTGTTAAGATGAATGAGAATGGCAGGGTTATGTGGCAGTCCACATTAGAAGAAATGAAGATTGAAGAGGAGAGGAGGAGAAAGAAAGGCTCTGTGCATTTGGAGATGAAAAGATGGAGGTGACTGAGTGAATTGTATGTTTGATTTCTGCAGAGGATACCTGGGCCCTGGAGGGATAGGAGATGAAGGCAAATACTTCAACTGTACAGGTGGAGCGGCAGCATACATTGACAAGTGGATTCTGGGAGAAAATCATCTGTATCAATTCCCATCTTGCAAGGTAATTGTTAGACATATAGTCTACTGGGGAAATTTGTTGCTAAGAGGATGAGATCCTCACTTGGTACTAAATATCTCAGTGCTTTGGGTTTGGAGTCAAAGGATATGAGTTCAGGATTTAACTCTGCAATTTATATCACTTTGGACAAGTCAATTATCCTCTCAGGCCCTCAGATACTTCATCTAAAGTAAAGAAGGCTGGACTATATCATAGATCCTTAATTATGGGTCTTTGTACAGCTTTCTAAGGATCTATAAATCTGAATAGGAAAAAAAAGTTCACATTTAATTTCATTATAATTGGTTTCCATTTTATTTTAATTAAATTATTTAAAAGGTGATTCTGAAAAAGGGTCCATCATTTCACTTGTCACTGACAAAGAGGTCCATCACACACAAACATACACACATACATACATACATACATATACAAACATACAAGTTAAAAAGCCCTGGAGTGTCACTTAAAATCAAGCTTTTAAGAAGTCTTCCAATTCTCAGTTCTATGATCTCTTTCCTTATTTTCCAAATAAACACTAATCCAAATAAAGGTGGGAAGATGGTTGTTGAGCAATTTGCAAGAATAAGAATTGAATCACAAGACATTAGCATTGGAAGACCACCCTATAAATTTCCATTAAAAGAAAGTAAAACAGAATTTATTATATCATTAATCAAGATGCCAGTTTTGGCATCTTAATACTAATAGAAGGAGAACTGGATTTAGAATCTGTAAGTCATTTGTCCAAGGTCACACAGTTAATAAGTGTTAAGTTTCTGAGGCCAGATTTGAACTCAGGTCCTTCTGGTTTCAGTATCAGTCTTCTATATACTTCCCCAACTAGTAGCCCCTCCTCATCTTAAAAAAAAAAACAAGATGAGCTGAAAGACCATTAACTTCTCTTTCAGCTCCAACACTCTATCATCCTATGAAACATTTAATAATTAAGGAGAGAAGGAAGCTCAGATAGAGTAAGCCACTGGAAATTCAGAATACTTAAAAAATATCAGTGAATACCAAGGAAGAGACAATCTATGATAATATTAGGTACTCGGAAAAGATGTTACAGCCAAGGTATCACCAGAATGTGACATTTCATGGCAGTGCTGTTGCTATCTAGCATGACAGCAGGAGAGATGCCCAGATAGAATTAGGAGTACTGAAATGGAGAGCACTGCTTCAAACATCTGAGTTTAGCACTGAATTAAGAAAAAATGATTTAGTTAAAGTAGGCGGTTGTCAGAGGGTAGGTCTCCTCTCTTTGGATGGCCTTCCAGATAGGATTCTCTCAAGTTTGTTTCCTCCTAGTCCACTATCTTCCCATGTTAACCTCTCCAGCAGAACCCTGCTAGTATTCTAGAGTTTCTGTGATTTCTTTTCATTCTCTCGGCTCTTCCCTTAATTTAGGCAGTTTGTTTTAAGCAGTTTTAGGAATATATGTTAGCAATACATTTTCAAAATCGGATTATGGATGTCAAGCTCAGGACATACATAGCCTGTTTGCTGGGCTTAACTCTGGGAAACAGGGTGTCTCCAACTATCTTCACACCTAGAATCCACCAATTGTCTTTATACTGGTCTCCTTCCAGTTCCTTACCTCTCTTATTTATTTGATCTATTGTTGCTAGTTTAATTTGTCTAAAGTTCAACTTTGATCATAGGATCACAGAATTATTGATTTAGTTCTGGAAGACTTACTCCCCTCATTTTACTGCTAAGAAAACCAAAATCCAAAGAGGTGCCAAAAATCACACTGCTACTTAGTCTGAGGTGGAATTCAAGTCCAAGTCTTCCTTATCCCACATCCAGCACTCTCTCTAGTAAATCATGCTGCCTAATCTTAAACTTTTTCTATTTGTGATCCCCTTTTGCCCTGAGAAATTTTTTGACAACCCCATCTCAAATCTGAGCTTAAATATTTCTGGCAGCATTCGTTATATAGGGCAAAGTACATAAGTTTTGTGTTCAGAACCAAGGTTGCAGTGAAGTGGTGCAATGCAACATGGACAAGTGCTATCAGAAACACTTTGGATTTATTATGTATTTAATTTTGAATTAATTTTTAGTTGTTGCATCTAGAAACCTTTTTACCTTTGTTAAATTTTCCCCAACTCCCACATTAAGATAAGTGACTTCATGTGGGGTTGTGACTCACAGTTTAAGAAACTGCTTCAAATGACTGAATGGATTCCCATTGACTATAAAAGAAAATCCAGATTCTAGAGCCTGAAATTTAAGGCTTTTTAAATTATTTGGTTCCCCAAATACTTATCCAGTTTTATTTCCCCATCACAGATAAGTTAGTAAACCTGTATGATCTTTGGTTTCTTCTTTTATTAAATGGGGATAATAATAACTATAAAGCCTACTTCACAAGGTTGCTGTGAAGATTAGATGTGGTAGTATATGTACTTAGTAATAATAATAAAAAGTAACATTTGTATAGCATATAGTATGTGCCAGGTTCTGTGCTAAGTACTTTATAATTATCTTATTTAATCTTCACAACAACCCTGGAAAATAGATACTATTCTTATCCCCATTTACCAGATGAGGAAGGGGAAGCAGACAGAAATTGAATTATTAATCCAGTAAGTGTCTAGTAAGTGTCTGAGGAAATGATCTGAATAAGGCTATGTGGAGCACGTAAGATTATAGCAGTTAGGAAATTTATAGCTTCAAAAATCCTTTCATCCAATCATTTCAATTTATAGTTAAGGAAACTGAGCCCATCTTAAATGAGTGATTAATGTTATGTGGGACATAAAGTCAGAAGATCTGAAGGTAGAGAGCAGCAGGGCATAAGATTCCCAGCAGAAAAATAGTACAATACAAGCAAAGACTTGGTGGAACCTCCTATGGGTGATGCTTTATGGACAGTGTGCAGACATAACTGGAGAGGAGTGTGGCAGGAGTAATGGATATACTGTTGGAAAAGTCAACCATGTGGACCATATGGACAGGATCTTGAAAGTTGGATGTAGAATATGAACTCATGCCAGTTTCCACAGAAGCCTAGTGATGGAGTAGTGTTAGAAGAACACCAGGGTCAAGATCTCTTGAGCAGGGCCACGAGTGGGTCCTGAAGTTTAGCTCTGTTTGCATTAATGTGCCAGTGGTGGCCATTTCAACTTCCTCCAACTGCCAACTTGCTTTTCTTCATCCTGGTTTATCTTAGGCCTAACTAGGCTAGTGGCTGTCCCTTCTGCTCAGGGCAGAAAGGTTATCTTCTTCATTAGGATCCTGCTGTGTTGAAAGCCTTTGTCAGAGGAAATGAGGAAACTGGGAATTGCTTTGGGAAGGCAGCTGCCTCCTCTGGTTAATGATTTGGGGGGAGACAGAGAGGGGAAGCTCTTTGCTAATGGCATCACCAGTTTGTATGTTCCTGGGGAAAGAAAGTGGAGCTGAAGGAAGCTTTCATTGAAAAGCCAATTCTTTTCCTGTCTCAGATGTGAATGGTTCCCTCATGTGTTTCAGGAACTCTACAAGACAACACAGCCCTTTGATCCTGAGGGCATCTTGGGGACAATTAACTCCATTCTAATGGCTTTCTTTGGGCTCCAGGTAAGTGGAAAATAAATCTGCTGATTGCATGAGAAGGTAGAACAGTGTGTGTACCCATTGTAGTAGAAAGAGCAGTGAAGGTTCCAAACCTAAATTCATATTTTCATTCTACTAGCAGTGTGATAAACACAAGATAAATTAATTCACTTCTTAGAAACTATGATTCCTCATCAAGTCAAGTTAACAAGCATGGTAGTAACAAAATGTCCTCTTCTAAGCTATTTGTTTTCTGTGGATTTAAAAATATCTGATTGCTGCTCTTTCCTGCTTTTTTCAACTACTTACCAACTCACCCTTCCTCAAATAGAATTTTAGTCTCCTTTTTAACAAATACTCAAAACAAACAAAACAACACTTTGATTACATCCAAAAGCTTTTCCTACAATCTAGTCCCTCAACTCTCTGCTAAGAGGTAGTGGTATGCTTCATGGGGTTTCTGACCCATATGACCCAATAAACGTATTTATATATATATACATACATATATATATATAGATTTTATATATACTATATATAGTATATATAAAATCTATATATACTACATATATAGTATATCTAGTATACATATATAATCTATATAGTATATGTAGTATATCTATATATAGCATTTATATATACTACACATATAACATATGTAGATTTCATATATATATATGTATATATATATATATATATATATATATAGTATATATAAATTAAGGAGTTTAGATAAGATACAGCCCTCACAGAGTTTTCAATATTGTACAGAACTGATACCTATGCAAAGAATGATAATACATAAAAGTATCTGATGTATAATTTTTGGACATGGAAAATGCAGAAATTTGTTTTGCTTGACAATACAGATTATTATAAGAATTTATTCCCCAATTGAAGGAATTGGGAGGGAGAAAAAATACTTGTTAAATGAAAAAAATTTTTAATGTGTTATATAGAATAAAGAGGCATAATACAAAATGCTATCTGATGTGGAAGGGGTGGAGAGGTAGGTCATAACCAAAAGGATCAGGAAAAGTTTACTAGAGAAATTGGCCTTTGAGCTAGAATTTAAAGTATCATTACAAACCAAGCAAGTGAGAAGGGAAAGAAAATGCTCCAGGCATAAGAAAGAGTGGAAACAAAGGGATCAAACAAAAAATAGAGGAATTGAATGGACTCTATTTTGACTGGACAGTAAGTTAAAGGGGATAAGACTAGAGAGGCAAAGTAATGCCAGATTTTTGATTATCCACTTTGATCAGTTTTAAAAAAATTGAGCACACCCACAATTCTAAGTGACAATAGTCATTTGCAATACTTACTTGTTCATTAATTTATGGTGCATACATTTATGATGGTAGTAATTATCACAGACATTATAAAACTTAGACAAAAATAGAAATCTTAAAAAAACAAAATATAAATGAAGTGATATTTGATCCTTGAATCAATAGGAGGTTACTGGAATTTACTGAGTAGGAGAGTTAAAGTTGTTTGAAATTTATTCTGGGGTTAACAAGAGAGCCAGTGAAGATTTTTGGATAGATGAAGAGAAAGAAAAACATTCTGAACTAGGAGAACAGCACAAATAAGTCTGCAGTCAAAAAAGAACACTGTATTCATGGAAAAAGGATAGAAACTAGTGTAGCTGGAACATAGGCCATCATAATGGAGGCATAGTGGGAGACTAAGTGGAAGTGGTAGAGTCTGACTGGATGATGCAGGGTTTCTAATGACATAATGAGGAATTTGGATGTTACCCTGAAGACATTAGGGAATCATTTAAAATGATGAGTTGAAACTTACTGTAAAAGTAGACTAGGAAGAGCATATGTCCCTACCATATTGTATTCACAGATCTTCAGACTTCATCCCGGCCCAAAGCCCATTCCACCCCAGCAATTGTTTTTATTGTGGCCATAGTACAGTCAGTTTGTACATGAGATATTTCTTTCCATGTACAAATGGCCCAACTAGATAAATGGAAAAAGAATAGCAAACCTGTATCTAGATAACTAATGGACCTCTAGAAAACGCTCAAGAGCTATTCTTCTCTGCTCCATCAGCATCAGTGGAAAATCACTTGAGTACTCCAAACTCATGCAGTAACTTCCCCATCAATTGCCAGGGAATCATGATTTAGCCTCTGTTTCTCCCCAACAACCAAATTAAATGGTTCATAAAACAGCTTCCTGGCATTTCTCTTTCCTCATTCCTTCCATTCCCCCTATGCCTCCCTGCCACCACCATTCTGGTTCATATTATCAAGCATTTTACAATAATTTAAAGATGTCCAAAAAACATGACATCTTTCTCATCCAATTTTTCATCTTTTAGACTAGGAAGAGCAAAGGACCTTTAAGTAAGTAAGTATTTAAACCTGAGTCCTTGCTCTTTATCCCAGAGCCAAGACACTGACAAACCCCGAAGTCCATGAAGAGAGTCCGAGATAATCCTTACCATTACCAGTGTAATCAAGGAATGAGTGACAAAACCCAGGGTAAGAATTCATATCCCTTAACTACTTGCCCAGCATGATTCCCTTCCAGTTCATGAAGCATTCCTTCTTCTGATTCTGGATAAATATCCAAACTGAGAGGAAATATGGCATAGTAGAAAGAGCATTGATTGGACTAGACCGATGGCTTTTAACCTTCTTTGATTGTCCACTCTGATCAGTTTAAAAAAAATTGAGCATACCCACAATTTAAGTGACAATTTATAATACTTACCTGTTTATTTATTTATCGTGCATACATATATGATTGTAATAATCACAGACATTATAAAACTTAGATAAAAATAGAAATCTTAAAAAAACAAAAGAAAAATGAAGTGATATTTGATCCTAAAGTCAATAGGAAGTTACTGGTATTTACTGAGTAGGAGAGTGATATGGTCAGACCTGAGTTTTAGGGAGTAAATGTGGTACACAGGTGTAGAAAGAGACTTGAGGCAGAGAGACTATCAGAAAGTTATTATTATAGTCTGGATGGGAAGTGATAAGGACTTGAACTAAGATGGTTCCTACATGAGTAAGGAGAAGGGGAATTATGCAAGTATTGTACTGGTAGAAATGCCAAGATTTGAAAACTGATTGCTTATGTGTAAGTCAGGGAGAATAAGGATGGGAAACAACATGAAGCTTGTAAACCAGGATGACTGGAAGGAAAAGTAATAGGAAAATTTGGAAGACAGATGGATTGGGGGAGGGGAGGGAAAACAAGATAATGAGACCATACTATCTGGCACAACCAATCTATTTCTTCTCACCCTGAGAGACTCTGTCCTGCCTTAGATGAAAAGAGAGGAAAGGGTTCTCATTGACTAGTCACTGCCCCAAGTTAGAGCACACACATTAAGGGGCAAAAGTCTGTGGCAGAAAGAAAGTGATGGGAGGACAGGATAGGGACTTTAGCATTTTCCCATTGGCATCTGCACAAATAATAATTATCCTAAGAGGCTAAATCTTAACTCAGAAGGGAAGGTGTGGATTTGGAGAAATGGAGATACAGTAGGTATGGTTAGAGATAGATTCGATAACTTGCTCCTGGGAGAAGGATGGATTCATCCTAAATTCTGATTGATGAATCATGTACCCCATCCCAATTTAAATCATAACTATCCAGTCCACTGGACTACATGGTAGAAAGCATGTGTTCTAGTCTCAACTCTGTTATATTCAAACCAAGTGACACCAGAAATGCCATTTAGCTTTTCTGAACCGTTTTTTTCCTCTTTTATGGAGTTACTGTACCATGCAGTGAAAAGTTAAGGGCCTATTTTGTGACAAGCAATACACTAGGTACTAAATACAGTCCATGCCATATGTTACAAATCTATGACCTAACATTCTACTGGAAGATATATCAACTGCTTTGGTAGTTCTGGATCTGTCAGTCTATTAGCATGGAGGAACTCCCAGAGACTAAATTTTCTCTACTAATACAGATTGGCAATGTATCTGAATAATAGTTTAAAAGAGTTGCTTGAGGAGCTGTGAAGTGACATGTTCAATTAATATAATGTATATAAAGAGCTTTACAAACTCTAACGTTGGATATAAATGGATATAAAGTTACCATATCTATTTTCATTAATAACTTTAATGTAAAAGCTTACTATTATCCAAAAAAAAAATGATCCCAAAGATGGGATTCAGCAACATCCTCCAGTTTGCACTTTTCTCCCATAAATACTCCTGTCCCTTGTTTTAGAGGGATTTAAATACCAGACCTGTCATTCTTTCCTAATGTAAACTTACCTTGGATAAATCAGTACACATCCTTTAAGCTTCAGTTACCTCATCTGTAAACTGAGTAGTTGACCCAGACAGCCTTTAAATTCCCTTTCACCTATAAATTTATAATCCCAAATTGTGGGAAAAGAAAGACATTATCTTTAAGCCATCCACATCCCTACCCTACCTTCTTCCTATTTGGGTTCATATATCTTTGCCTTTCAATTCATAAGGAGTTTCCAGGAAACCTTCTTGGACATCTTTAATTTACTATGCTGATGGCAAGCTGGGAATTTGGAGAGAAAGAAGCTAAGTCTCTGGCATTGGTGTGATGTGTTTCTGTGAATAGTGATCAGGATGGCTGTCCTTCAAACATCAAATACACTTACTCTTCACCTCTGCCTCTCAGAATCATTTGTTTCATTCAAAACAAGTATCCTCTTTACAAGAAGCTTTTTCTTATCCCCCCAACTGCAAGTATCCTCTCTTCCAAATAGCTATATGCGTATACAAGATATATATATATACACACACACATATGTATATATGATATTATATACATTATATATTATTTTATGTGTAAATCTCATCTCTCTGGATAGAATAAGGATTCCTGAAGGGCAGGACATATGCATCCCCAATACCTAATACTATGCCTTCATAATGATCAGTTAATAGAGAATTGATTGATTGATGTAGGAAAATATATGACATGAAGAATGTCAGAAGGAGCTGAGTATGTTTATCCTGGAGACATGAAAATTTATGGGAAAAGTAATAGCTGTCCTCAAATATTTAAAGCACTGTCATCATGAAAAGAATGAACTTATTCTATGTCATCCCAGAAGGCAGAGCTAGAACCAACAGATGGATATTATAGAGAGATGGAGTTTTGTTTTAGTAGAAAAATTGTATAATCTAATAGTACTTAGATCATTTTGTCATCCCAATTTATTTTATAGATGTGGAAACTGAGTCCTAAGGAGGTTAAGTGATCTGTACTATTATACAGTAGCATAATTGAGACCAGAGCCCAAGTCTCTTTCTCTCTCTTCTCTTAAATCAATGTTCTTTCTACTGAATCATGCTTCAGGAAGAAGTTTCTGACCACTGGTGTTGGGTAAGAAATAGTCTGATCTATTTGATAGTGAGGTTCATAATTTGTTTAATAATGAGATGCCCATTCAATTCAACAAGCATTTATTAATTATTGACTTTTTGCCAGATCCCACACTTGGTCCTGGGGACACAAAGACACAAGTAAAAACAGTCCCTATCTTGGAGTTCACATTGTACAGGGAGGAAATCAATCTGAAGGCAGATAAGAAGACAAAATGTATACAAAGAAGAGGAAGAGCTAGCTAGTAGAAACAATAGTTTGTAAGACAAGACACCTTTACTTTTTGGTGTGTTGCAAATCCCTTTGGTACTCTGGTAAGGTCTATGGTCCCCTTCTTGGAATCATGTTTTTAATGCATTAAAACAGAGGATTGCAAAGGAATCCAATTTTATAGAAATATAGTTACCAAAATATATCTCCTTTTAAAATTCAAGTTCAAAAACTCTGAGTTAAGAACCCCCAGTGTGAAGGGTGGATCACATAGGTATGTGACATAACTTTATTGGAGGAGAAAAGCTCCCTGTAGAGTCAGACCTTAAACTAGTTTATCTGTGAATTCCTGCAACTCTGGGATTACAACTTTTTTTATCTGTTTTTGTTTGTTTGTTTGTTTGTTTTTTTGCTGAGGCAATTGGGGTTAAATGATTTGCCCAGGGTCACACAGCTAGGAAGTGTTAAGTACTTAGTCTGAGGCCAGATTTGAACTCAGTTCTTCCTGACTTCAGGGCTGGTGCTCTGAACCAGGGGCAACTAGCTGCCCCTTCTTTATCCGTTTTGACAGTTGTAGTTCTGAGTTTCATGACTTGGTTGGTTGACCCCTTCCATGGGATGGCATTCTGCTGAAGTTGGCTATCAGTTATTTATTGCTTCGGTTGGCAAAACTGAGGTGATCGGGAGATTCTGGAACCTCATCAAAGCTATTCCCTATCTGAGGTACCCAGGATTCCGAGGAGTTTGGTTACATGCACTGCCAAAGTCAAGTTTTGAATTCTGAGAGTATAGAGAGACAGACAATCAAGATGGAGGTGGTCTCTCGATCAAAAATTGCTTAAAGGATTTTTTCACCTGACAGAAGGTGGGAGGTAGACTGTAATGAGCTGAGGCTTGAGTTGATGCACTGAGGTCCCAAGCACATGAGGCTAAATAGCAATTGGACCATACTCTATTAATATATAAGCTTGGAGAAAGAATGGCCCCGCCCACTCTTTGTGCAAGTCCTGATGTGTTATATAGGAAATGATGGTTTTGGTGGGTGGAGGCAGGGGAGTGGAAAAGGAAGGGGAAGGAGAGGCTTTTTGCATTGCGATTGCGCCGGTTTGCTCAGCTCAGGTCTTTCTCTGCTAGCTGGCTTCCTGTCGCAGCTGCCCATGTTGTTATCGCAATCTTTCTTGCCCATATTGCTATCGCAATCCTTATTCATCTCTTCACTTCAATAAAGATTGAAGATTTTTCCCTTGACCTGAATTCCTGACTCTGGCTGATTTTAAATACTCGGTCATTACAGTAGACAGAGGCTCTCTTGGAAAGATGGTTATTCCAAGGCTTCCTTCCACATTCTATAGAATATTGGGATCCTTGCCGATTTATTTAGGCAGGAGCTAACCCCATGGTTTTTTGCTTCCTCCCCCTTCCAAATCCAGCACTTTTCTTTTCTAAAATTCTCATATTTTGCAAAACATCTTACTTATTGAAAGAATGAACTAAGGTCTTATTCTCTTCCTTCAGATATTTGAGACTCTCTAATAAGTTAGAAGGACCTAAGTTAGTCAAAAGAAATGTCAACAGCAGTAAGAGCTTCTTAGAACTACCATCAACCTCTAGAAGGTTAGAGGTGGACAAAACTTCATTTCCCTTGACTGTAAAATTAAGGGTTGGACTAAATTATTTCCAAGGTCCTTTCATCCTGAACTCTATAAATGACTTGAATGGACAGAAGATGGCTTTGCCTCCAGCTGATTACAAGCCCCCTGGGCTGTGACAGAAGGAAGGCAGTAAGGTTACTAGTTCGTGTTGTTTCCAGTAGCACTGGTCCTGCTGTTTCACAAAGAAGACACTCCTTTTCTTAGCTCCAGGCATTTTCTCTGACTGAACTCTATGCCTGGCATGCCCTCCCTTTTTACTAACTTCTCTGGCTTCTTGTAAAATCTCAACTAAAATCCAATTTTTCCAGGAAGCCTTTCCTAACCATTCAATTTTAGTGCTTTTATTCTTTTAATTATTTCCTATTTATTATATACATACATACACATATATACAGAGAAAAAAACACAGAGTTAGAAAGAGTCAGATAGAGAGAGAGACATATGGGGGGGGGAGAGAGAGAGGAGAGAGAGAGAGAGAGAGAGAGAGAGAGAGAGAGAGAGAGAGAGAGAGAGAGAAAGAGAGAGAGAGATTTTGATTGAGATTGAGATTGATTTCATTTTTAATTATTTGTTTGCTTGTTGTCTCCCTGAGTAGATTGTGAGCTCCCTGAGGGGAGAGACTGCATTCTGCCTCTTTTTGTATCCCCAGTGCTTAGCACAATGACTGGAACATAGCAAGTGCTTAATAAATTTTTATTGACCCACTTTTAGAAGCAAGCAGAGACAAGATAAAAGTCAAAAGTCTTTCCTTCCTTCTGTTACATCCAAGGGACTTTTGACCATCTTCTGCCCATTCAGATTGGCTATGAACTGAAGGTGATGAATGCAAGTCCAATTTAGGGAAGGGAAATGTCACAGGATCAGAGGCCAGATGTCAGGGTCATTGATACCTTTGGTGATCCTGAAAAAAAAATCCTGTCTCCTCACATTTTGTGTGAAAAACCTTGGAAAAGCCAAATTTCCATGACAAACATTTTAAAAACCATTTTAATGATGTTCTTTTCAAAATATCATAACTTTTCTAGCTATACCCTCTTCCCCTCATCAAAATATTCCCTTGAAACAAAGAAAAAAAAGTTATGCAAAGCCAACTGAGAGTACCAATCATCTGATAGTGTATATAACATAATTCACTCACAGTGTCTCCCAGCTGCCTCACTCTAATCAAGGAGAGACATACTTCCTTTCTCTTCTATGGGCGACAAGATGGGTCATTTTCATTATTTAGCAAATGACCTTGTTTTGTTTTTGGACAATATGTCTAAAATGGAATCACTGGGAAAACAAAAGAAATCTCCCAGAGCAGAATTCACATCTAAGACTAGACTTTTTGTTCAAGAAGCAAGAGGATTGCAAATAATGCTGAATTTCCCATTAGCAACTTTTCTCCAGGGACATCATGGGAATGTATGAAGGCTCATCTGTGACATGGAACTCAAAGGGGGAGATAGTAACTGGGGCTCTCCTCTGAGAGCTCATTAGACAGTCTCAATCATCACCATTCTAGGCTTTAATCTTCAGCCTTTGAAAGGGGTTGTTACTCACTCACCAGATACCCACCTGCTTAGAAGCTTTCTAGGCTGCCAAATTAAAGCTCTTCCCAGTTATTTCACAGACCCAGGGATTAATTCTCCTGTATCATAACAAAACGCATCGCTTAATATGTTTGTTAGATTAGATTTAAATTGTTTCTCCAAAATAAAACTAGAATCTGACCATCCTGAAGACCTGGGAGTGTCTCTTTACCAAGAGTCAACAGTTGGCCGTATAGCAAAAAGGGGGAAAGTACTATATGGACCTTAGTATTTGAACCAAAGCATTCCAAAGATGAGTGACATCTGAATGTCTTATCAAGACACTGTGGAATATCATCCTTGGAGTCTGTTAAACTTGGTTGTTAATGTCTGCTAATTTATTAGCTGTGAGATCAAGGCAGGTCGCTCACAGCTTCAAGATTATTACCTTATAATCCAGTAGTCAGTGTGATTTAATGAAGAAATTTTTCATACTATTGGAAAATATAGATTTGGACCCTCTCCCCCCCAAAAAAAATCTCTCTATATTACTGATTTCTAGTCCACTACTTCTATACCAAAAGGTGAATGACTTGCTTCACCAGTTTTCTGAAGTTATAACTCAACAAATATATTAAATATGTATTATATATGGAATAAGGAGTTTAGATAAGATACAATTTCTGCCCTCACGGAATTTCCAATCTAGTATAAAAGTAGGTCATTGTTTAGGTGTCTTTTCCATTACCCATAAAATATGGGTTTAAAGATGTGAGACAATGCCCCCTTTGGCTATTTAGCCACGTTCTTAGAACTTTTAAATGCAGACTCTTCTAGGAATAAGATAATCCCCTACTAACAATCTCACTTTTACTTATGCATCCATTGAAGTAATTCTTAGTGACTAATCTAATTAGAATGTTAAAATTCAGTTTTTCTTATTGCATCTATATTTCAGACAGACCTCACTTGGTCTGTAAAATCTAAATCTGAATCTGACAACTGGCCATTCATTTAGTTCCTATTGTTAGTGAATTTGGGATTCCATTTTGATTTCTCCCCCTCTCTCTTAATTCTCCTCTCCAGTTGGTTGCCAAGTTTAGTTATTTCTACTTCTACACTATATCTCTAATATTTTTTTCCATGCTGTCTATTCCTGCCACCACCATCCTTAGTACAGACTCTCATTGTTACCTTTCAAATTGAGAATATGAACTCCTTGAAAGCAAGTCTTTTATTGTCATTTTTATATTCCCAATGCCCAACAAACTCTATGCACCTAGAAAATGCTTCTTGAATTTAACTCATTTAAGTGGCCTTCTAATTGTCCTGCTTCCAGGGTATGTTGGAGCCAGTTTTAACCCCTTATCACAAGAGCTCAGAGTTAAAGTTTTAGTGGGAGCATTTACAATTTGGAAATCATCAAATTTATCATCAGATTTACAAATCAAATTTAGATTTATCGTTTTCTTGATTTAGTAGCCTTAAGGAAGTGTTAACAACACATATTAAATGTATAAGTGGTTTCATTTTTACATCCTTCCCCTAAGAGATGGTTGTTGAATATACATCAACATACTCCCTACCTACCTGCACTCTCTTTTCCATTCTGACTCATCTTATATCCCAGTCTTCTTTACTCACAGAACTGATCTTATCATCCTTCTGATCAAAACAATTTAATGGTTTCCTATTGTGTATAAACCCATACCCTTACACAACTTTATCTTTCAGATTGTATAATCATAGAGTCAGAGCTGGACATTAAAGCCATCTAGTCCATTTTACAGATAAGGAAACTGAATGCCAAGAAAATAGCTTGCCCCAGCTCCCATAGTGTCTTGCTCAAAGTCATTGAATGATGGTGACGAGTCAAAATTAGGTCTTCCTACATATATATCTTAAACCTCCAGTTCCTTACCACTTCTCCCCATTGCTTTTCCCACTATTCCTGAAATATCATCTCCCTATCCCCATTTCTATTTGTTGAAATGCTACCTATCTATCCTTCAAGGTTCAACTCATATCTCTTGCACAGACTTTTCTGATCAATAAATAACGATGGAAAAGCATCACGGGACAGTAGAAAGAGTATTGGCTTTGGAGTCCAGCTCTAGATTTATGAGTCTGCTTAAGGGATTTTAAATAAATAACCTTGTTTTTCTGGTCTTTAGATAAAGAATCATTATTTGGAGAGACTGCTATCTCCAGAGTCAGAGGATCTTGGTTCAAATCCCACTCTAGATTCTCAGTACCCTTGTGACTTTGAACAAAAAACTTAACATCATTAGGACTCAGTTTTTTCATCTTTAAAAATAAAGGGGGTTGGATTCCATGTCCCTTCCATTTCTAGTCTTAAGTTCCTATTTCCTTTCTCCTTAAGATTCCAGTTGTAACTTAATTTTCATTTTTTTGTGCAGATAACTTATTTTGTACCACAGTTATTTATGTTGTCATAGCACTTTCTAAGCTACGAGCTTTGTGAGGTCAAAGTCTATATTCGTTTTCTGCACATTTCTTCCCACCACCTCCTCCCTTGTGCCTAGCAGAATTCTTCACATTTTAGTGAATGTTTAATAAAAGATGATAGAATAGAATTGAATTATCAAATCCCCTGAAGTCCCTAGCCCAGAGTCGATGTTCATATACCCTCAATCTATGCTGCTTGATGGATTGAGTGAAAACACTTTGAGAAGTATCTACATTTTAAAAAATGTAGCCAGACTTTTTGCACAAACTAACTCTTCAAATACATCAAAGAATGTTATTTTGACCCATTGGTCTGTACCAGGGAAGGCTGCTTGTATTAAATCTCTTGGGGCATCCATCTCTTCTGTCCTCAGAGAAAATCTGGCATGTGACTCCCATCAGCGTTTTATTTAACAGCTGTGCTCCTGAAAAGTGGCTTGTCAGTCAAATATTTGCAAACTATATTCACTTTTTCCCATTTACATAGTTTCTGAGGCATTTTATCTTCATTTCTATTGCCACAGTTCCTAACATTTTACACTTTGTTTGCAGGTTTCTCTGCTTTCAAATCCCCATTTGTGATCTGTAAATATAGGCATAAATATGCTACAAAACTTTCCATCATTTTGAAAAAAAATTGTCCTTGAGTTTTCTCCTTTGTAAATTAAGAGTTTAAGATTGGGTTTGCATAAAGTATACTCTAGATCCTTGAAGACTTTGTGAGTGGGGGGCAAATTCTGGAGAGTTCTGGAACACCAATAAGAACCTTTAATAGGGGCTCAACAATAAAACTTTGATTTTGGAAGACCAGCTTAGCTCAATTTATCATCAGATAAGTGGGTACCAGGAGATGATTTTTTTTCCTTCCTAAGCAGTTTGTGAATTATTATTTGCTATCAGATTCTTAATCTTTTATTGTATCATGGACCATTTGGAAGCCTGGTAAAAATTATGAACCCTGTCACAGAATCATATTTTTCTAATTTAATTTTTTTAATTTTCCCTTATTACATATAAAATAATTTGTAATTTTTTAAAGTTTTGAGTTCCAAATTCTATTCCTTTCTTCTTCCCTCCCTTCAGCCCTTCCCAATATGGTTAGCAATCAGATATAGATTCGATATATGCAATAATGTAAAACATTTCCATATTAGTTATTTTTTACAAGAAGATTCCAATAAAAGAAAAAGAGTGAAAGTGAAAAATAAAATACTTTAGTCAGTATACAAACAACATCAGTTCTTTATCTGGAGGTGTATAGTGTGCTTCATCATCTATCCTTTGGGATCCTCTTGGATCATTGTATTGCCGACACTAGCAAATTCATTCATAGTTCATTGTTGAATATTGTTTTTACTGTGTACATTGTTTCCCTTGTCCTATTGACTTCACTTTCCGTTCATGTAAGTCTTTCTAGGCTTTTCTGAAATGATTCTGCTTGTCATTTCTTACAGCACAATAATATTCCATCACAATCATATTCCACCTCTTGTTAAGCTATTTCCATTCTATGGGCATCCCTTCAATTTCGAACAGAAAATTATTTTTAAATGCATGAAATAAAATTACATAGGATTACAAAGGAGATTGATTATATTTGGGGGAAAAGGTGTAATTATTTTTCTCTATCCAATTTCACTAATTTCTGGAAATTTATCCATGAATCCCAGATTTTTAACCATTATAAAAATGTGGGAATGCATTGCTGGAAGGAGAATATGCATCAATAAAATCATAACTCTGTCAACCTAGAATTTGGGACTGAATCTTATAGGATGATGGAATTAGGGATAAGGACTGAACCTATAATTTTTTCATAGAGGAAATTTGTAGGCGAGGAAACTTCTTCTCTCAATGCAGTTCTTTTTAACTTAATATAATCTAGAATTACCTAGTTCATGGAGAGGTTAAGAACATTTCCTAGGGTCACTCATCTAGTATGTTTCAGATATAGGAGATCTTCCTATTTTCAAGATTAGTTCTCTACCCTCTTTACCACACTACCCCTCTAATGGTGAAATAAGATTATCTGATAGAATACTGTAGAAATATATGTTAAAATTCTTCACTTGGATTCAAGAAGTGAACTTTCTAAGTTCAAGATAAAGAGAAGTAAAGATAGATAGAGCACTTGAAGAGGATCCATTAAACCGTGATCTCCTTGAGGATAAAGATAGCTTTTATTTCTCTTTATATCAGAACTTAGCATGGTGCCAGGAACATAATGGGCATTTAATAAAGGCTTATATATTTAACTCTCCTGGGAGAGTTAAAGGCTTTGAAACCAGGTTACAGGTAAGAACTGGGGCTATTTAACTTAGAGAAGATTTGAGGGAGACAAGATAATTATCTTTAAGTATGTGAAAGATGGTCATGCAGGAGAGGGGTTAGATTGTTTTCAAATTGCAGGAAGGCAGATTTTGACTTGATTTAAAAAAACAATTTTTAGTAATTAGAATTATCCAAAGTATATTAAATGCTACAACAATCACTAAACATCCTTAGGACCTCTTATTAAATCTAAATACTCAAATGGATCTCTAATCTCATCAACGTGAGTTTTCCTTCCATTGAACATTGCATTGGTTCTGGGTTTGTCTACTTAGTGTGACTCTTGCTCTTCCCGAGGTGCTCCATCCAACATTCTGAGGGCCTTGCTCCTTTCTCTTGGCATTGCACAAATAGCAGTGGAGCACATGGGTTATTCATTTTGTTGCTGTTCAGTCATTTCCATTGCATCTGACTCTTTATGACCCCATTTGGAGTTTACTTGGCAAAGATAATGGAGTGGTTTGCATTTCCTTCTCTAACTCATTTGACAGAAGAGGAAACTAAAGCATTAAAGTGACTTACCTAGGGTCACACAGCTAGTATGTGTTTGAGGCTGGATTTGAACTCAAATCTTCCTAATTTCAGATCTGGTGCTTTATCCCTTACACCATATAGCTGCCTTAAGAGTGAGAGGTTATCCATTAGCTAGTCATCATCATCATCATCATATAACTAGCATTTGACAAGGCTTAAGGTTTGCAAAGTACTTTACAAATATTATATGATTTGATCCTCTCAACAACACCCTGAGAGATGAGTGCCAATATTAACCTCATTTTATATGTAAGGAAACTGAGACTGAGAGAGGAAGTTAAGTGACTCATCCAGGGTTACTAAGTGTCTGAAATGGTTATCCTCTCAGTTATCTCAAAGCCTTTCACAATTTCAGTCAAGTCAAATCAAGAAACATTTATTAAGTGTCTACAATGTATATTAAATACTTTTAGTATTTCATTTGCATTATTAATTTATTTCATTAATTAAATTTATTTCAATTAATTTAATTAATGTTAGGTATTTTTAATATTTAATATACCGGAGAAGATTTAGCATGGTATTCTTTGATGCCCCTGTCAGACTTGGACTCTGGCATATGAGGCTGCCAAAGGACAATTGGGTTGTGCTTGTGAGCTTAGCAGCTACCTTAACATCTTTAAATAAATCCCCACAGGAGCATAAATGTATTGGATCTTTGGATCCTATTGATTTTGACATTATGGAGCAGTGGATAGAGTTCTGCCCTTGGAGTCAGGATGACCTGGATTCAAATATTTCCTCTGAATCTTACTAATTATGTGTCCCTGGAGGAAATGCCTAATTTTCCTGATCCTCACTTTCCTCAGCTGTAAAATGGGGGCATAGACTCAATGGTATCTATGGTAACTTCCAGTTTAACCTTTAATATATTTGGAACATTATTTCAGGCTTTTAAAAGCCACTATCTGAGACTGGGCCCTGCATCTGCTTGTTGGCAAAAGACCCTCCTTGGTTTGTCAACCTTTACTTCCTCACAGCAGAAAAAAGAACCAAACCCAAACAGAAGGCATTACTAAATAGTGATAAAGTCAAGAGAATCCTGGGAGCAATGATGATAAACTTGCTCAGCAATGTTCATTTTGGATTCTCATCAGCTACAAATGACATTAGTGCTAATGCCCTTTGCAAAAGTATGGCAGCAGATAAGGAGTCTGGCATAGGCCTTGCTTAACTCATTTACCTCCATTCTGAATGGCTAAAAGCATACTTCATCTCAGAGATCACTCCTTAATTCCACGAGGGTTCTTGGCTGAGCCCCCAAGGACAGAGAGCTCCGATGGCAAGGACTGCACGCAGTAGAGTCTTGGTCCCAGTTTCTGATGAGCTAGAGGTTTACAAAATTCAAAGGAGAGGGGAGATAAGTTTGGGTGGGAATGTCAATGAAAATGATGCTAAATGATACTGCCCTGTAGAATCATTGAGCAGGTAAGGACTTCTAAGATTAGTGTAACTCCTTTCTTTGATAGATGTGGAAAGTAACAGAGAGACTATGTCACTAGTGGGAAGTTACACAGCAGTCAGTGCAGCTTCATAGCAGAGGGATGCTTTATTACATGGTTATTTGGAAAAGTGGTTTACTTAGAAGTATGTTAAGGGGCTAAGAATAGAAGGGTGTCCTTCTCAAGTCAAAGATTTAGGACAATCCATTTATTTTGGTATTTGGACAACTTGGAAGTCTATTCCTAAACAGTATATTTAGGAAATTTTACTAATTTAGCAGCTTTACATATATTACATTCTCACAATCCTGAAACAGGAAGGACAGGTATTTTTTTTTTTTTTTGTTATTGTTGTTGTTGTTGTTTGTTTATTTGTTTTTTTTAATAACTTTTTATTTACAAGTTATATGAATGGGTAATTTTACAGCATTGACAATTGCCAAACCTTTTGTTCCATTTTTTCCCCTCCCTCCCTCCACCCCCTCCCCTAGATGGCAAGCAGTCCTTTATATGTTGGATATGTTGCAGTATATCCTAGATACAATATATGTTTGCAGAACCGAACAGTTCTCTTGTTGCGTAGGGAGAATTGGATTCAGAAGGTATAAATAATCCGGGAAGAGAAACAAAAATGCAGATAGTTCACATTCGTTTCCCAGTGTTCTTTCTTTGGGTGTAGCTGCTTTTGTCCGTCATTTATCAATTGAAACTCAGGTCTCTTTGTCAAAGAAATCCACTTCCATCAAAATATGTCCTCATACAATATCGTTGTCGAAGTGTATAATGATCTCCTGGTTCTGCTCATTTCACTTAGCATCAGTTCATGTAGGTCTCTCCAAGCCTCTCTGTATTCATCCTGCTGGTCATTTCTTACAGAACAATAATATTCCATAACATTCATATACCACAATTTACCCAGCCATTCTCCAATTGATGGGCATCCATTCATTTTCCAGTTTCTAGCCACTACAAACAGGGCTGCTACAAACATTTTGGCACATACAGGTCCCTTTCCCTTCTTTAGTATTTCTTTGGGATATAAGCCCAATAGAAACACTGCTGGATCAAAGGATATGCACATTTTGATAATTTTTTGGGCATAATTCCAGATTGCTCTCCAGAATGGTTGGATTCGTTCACAACTCCACCAACAATGCATTAGTGTCCCAGTTTTCCCGCATCCCCTCCAACATTCATCATTATTTTTTCCTGTCATCTTAGCCAATCTGACAGGTGTATAGTGGTATCTCAGAGTTGTCTTAATTTGCATTTCTCTGATCAATAATGATTTGGAACACTCTTTCATATGAGTGGTAATAGTTTCAATCTCATCCTCTGAAAATTGTCTGTTCATATCCTTTGACCATTTATCAATTGGAGAATGGCTTGATTTCTTATAAATTTGAGTCAGTTCTCTATATATTTTGGAAATGAGGCCTTTATCAGAACCTTTAACTGTGAAAATGTTTTCCCAGTTTGTTGCTTCCCTTCTAATCTTGTTTGCATTAGTTTTATTTGTACAAAGGCTTTTTAATTTGATGTAATCGAAATTTTCTATTCTGTGATCAGTAATGGTCTCTAGTTCATCTTTGGTCACAAATTTCTTTCTCCTCCACAAGTCTGAGAGATAAACTATTCTATGTTCCTCTAATTTATTTATAGTCTCGTTCTTTATGCCTAGGTCATAGACCCATTTTGATCTTATCTTGGTATATGGTGTTAAGTGTGGGTCCATGCCTAATTTCTGCCATACTAATTTCCAATTATCCCAGCAGTTTTTATCAAATATTGAATTCTTTTCCCAGAAGTTAGGGGCTTTGGGTTTGTCAAACACTAGATTGCTATAGTTGACTATTCTGTCTTGTGAGCCTAGCCTTTTCCACTGATCCACTAATCTATTTCTTAGCCAATACCAAATGGTTTTGGTGACTGCTGCTTTATAATATAATTTTAGATCAGGTACAGCTAGGCCACCTTCATTTGATTTTTTTTTCATTAATTCCCTTGAGATTCTCGACTTTTTATTGTTCCATATGAATTTTGTTGTTATTTTTTCTAGATCAATAAAATATTTTCTTGGAAGTCTGATTGGTATAGCACTAAATAAATAGATTAGTTTAGGGAGTATTGTCATCTTTATTATGTTCGCTCGGCCGATCCAAGAGCACTTAATATTTTTCCAATTATTTAAGTCTGACTTTATTTGTGTGGAGACTTTTTTATAATTTTGCTCATATAATTCCTGACTTTCCTTTGGTAGATAGATTCCCAAATATTTTATGGTATCAACAGTTATTCTGAATGGAATTTCTCTTTGTATCTCTTGCTGTTGGGTTTTGTTGGTGATGTATAAAAATGCTGAGGATTTATGGGGATTTATTTTGTAGCCAGCTACTTTGCTAAAATTATGAATTATTTCCAATAGCTTTTTGGTAGAATCTCTGGGGTTCTCTAGGTATACTATCATATCATCTGCAAAGAGTGATAGTTTGGTTTCCTCATTGCCTACTCTAATTCCTTTTATATCTTTCTCGACTCTTATTGCCGAGGCTAGTGTTTCTAATACGATATTAAATAATAATGGTGATAGTGGGCAACCTTGCTTCACTCCAGATCTTACTGGGAAAGGTTCCAGTTTTTCCCCATTGCATATGATGCTTACTGATGGTTTTAAATATATGCTCCTGACTATTTTAAGGAAAAGTCCATTTATTCCTATGCTCTCAAGTGTTTTTATTAGGAATGGATGTTGGATTTTATCAAATGCTTTTTCTGCATCTATTGAGATGATCATGTGGTTTTTGTTTGTTTGGTTATTGATATAGTCAATTATGTTAATAGTTTTCCTAATATTGAACCAGCCCTGCATTCCTGGTATAAATCCTACTTGGTCATAGTGTATTATCCTGGTGACAATTTTCTGTAATCTTTTTGCTAATATTTTATTTAAGATTTTAGCATCAATATTCATTAGGGAGATTGGTCTATAATTTTCTTTCTCTGTTTTCAGCCTACCTGGTTTAGGTATCAGTACCATATCTGTGTCATAAAAGGAGTTTGGTAGGACTCCTTCAATCCCTATTTTTTCAAATAGTTTATATAACATTGGAGTTAATTGTTCTTTAAATGTTTGGTAGAATTCACATGTAAATCCATCTGGTCCTGGGGATTTTTTCTTAGGGAGTTGATTGATAGTTTGTTCTATTTCTTTTTCTGAGATGGGACTGTTTAGGATATTTACTTCTTCCTCTGTTAGTTTGGGCAAGCTGTATTTTTGGAGGTATTTTTCTATTTCATTTAAGTTGTCGAATTTATTGGCATAAAGTTGGGCAAAGTAACTCCTAATTATTGCTCTAATTTCCTCTTCGTTAGTGGTGAGTTCTCCCTTTTCATTTTTAAGACTAACAATTTGATTTTCCTCTTTCCTTTTTTTAATCAGATTTACTAAGGGTTTGTCTATTTTGTTGGTTTTTTCATAGAACCAACTCTTAGTTTTATTAATCAATTCAATAGTTTTTTTACTTTCAATTTTATTGATCTCACCTTTTACTTTTAGAATTTCAAGTTTAGTGTTTGACTGGGGGTTTTTAATTTGTTCCTTTTCTAGCATTTTTAATTGCAAACCCAATTCATTGACCTTCTCTTTCTCTATTTTATACAAATAGGCCTCTAGAGATATGAAATTTCCCCTTATTACCGCTTTGGCTGCATCCCATACATTTTGGTATGATGTCTCATTATTATCGTTTTCTTGGGTGAAGTTATTAATTATGTCTATGATTTGCTGTTTTACCCAATCATTCTTTAGTATGAGATTATTTAGTTTCCAATTATTTTTTGGTCTACTTCCCCCTGCTTTTTTGTTGAATGTAATTTTCATTGCATCGTGGTCTGAAAAGGATGCATTTACTATTTCTGCCTTACTACATTTGAGTTTGAGGTTTTTATGTCCTAATATATGGTCAATTTTTGTATAGGTTCCATGAACTGCTGAAAAGAAAGTGTATTCCTTTCTGTCTCCATTACATTTTCTCCAGAGATCTATCATATCTAGCTTTTCTAGTATTCTGTTTACCTCTTTGACTTCTTTCTTATTTATTTTCTGGTTTGATTTATCTAATTCTGAGAGTGCAAGGTTAAGATCTCCCACTATTATAGTTTTACTGTCTATTTCTTCTTGCAGCTCTCTTAGTTTCTCTTTTAAGAATTTAGATGCTACCCCACTTGGTGCATATATGTTTAATATAGATAATGCTTCATTATCCATGCTACCCTTTAGCAAGATATAGTGTCCTTCCTTATCTCTTTTAATTAGGTCAATTTTTGCTTTAGCTTGATCTGAGATCAGGATGGCTACCCCTGCTTTTTTGACTTCACCTGAAGCATAGTAGATTTTGCTCCAACCTTTTACCTTTAACCTGCATGTATCTCCCCGCTTCAGGTGTGTTTCCTGTAAACAACATATTGTAGGATTCTGGCTTTTAATCCATTCTGCTAACCGCTTCCTCTTTATGGGGGAGTTTACCCCGTTCACGTTTATGGTTAGAATGACCAATTCTGTATTACTTGCCATCTTGTTAACCCCGGTTTATGCTTTCCTCCCTTCTTTCCCCTTTCCCCCCCTTCCAAGTAATAAGCTTGTGAGCACCCCTTGCTTCTCACAGCCCTCCCTTTTTAGTGTCCCTCCCCCCGCCTTAGAGTTCCTCCCCCTATCTTACCCCTTTCCCTCCCAGTTCCCGTATTCCCTTCCGCTTAGCTTATTCCTTCCCTTTCCACTTTTCCCTTCTCACTTTTCAATGAGATGGGAGAAGTTTCACCATAGATTGAATATGTCTTAAGATTTTTCACTTAAAGCCAATTCTGAAGGCAGTAAGATACCCACTATATTCATCCCCCTCCATTCTTTCTCTCAGATATAATAGGTTTCCTATGCCTCTTCATGAGATGTACTACCCCCACTTTACCCTTTTTCTGGTACAATGTCCTTTCCACATCAATTTCTAGAACAAGGTATACATGTATTCTTTATACATCTATATAGTCAAAATATAGTTCCCAAGATTAATCTTTACCTTTTTAGATTTCTCTTGAGTTCTATATTTGTAGATCAAACTTTTTGTTAAGTTCTGGTTTTTTCATCAGAAATAGATGAAATTCGCTTACTTCGTTGAATGTCCATCTTCTTCCCTGGAAAAAGATGCTCATTCTTGCTGGGTAAGTTATTTTTGGTTGCATACCAAGTTCCTTAGCCTTTCGGAATATCATATTCCAGGCCCTTCGATCTTTTAATGTGGATGCTGCCAGATCCTGGGTGATCCTTATTGTGGCTCCTTGATACTTGAATTGGGTTTTTCTAGCCGCTTGCAATATTTTTTCTTTCACCTGAGGGTTCTGGCATTTGGCCACTATATTCCTTGGTGTTTTGATTTTAGGATCCCTTTCAGTGGGTGATCGATGAATCCTTTCAATGTTTATTTTTTCCTCTGTTCCTATGACTTCTGGGCAGTTCTCTTTGATAATTTCCTGGAAGACAGTGTCCAGGCTCTTTTTTTCATCATGTTTTTCTGGGAGTCCAATGATTCTCAGATTGTCTCTCCTGGATCTGTTTTCCAGGTCTGTTGTCTTCCCCAGAAGGTATTTCACATTTTTCTCCATTGTTTGATTTTTTTGGATTTGCTTGACTGATTCTTCTTGTCTCCTCGAGTCATTCAATTCCACTTGTTCAATTCTGATTTTCAGTGAAGTATTCTCTTCACTCACTTTTTTAAAATCTTTCTCTAATTGTCCAATTGAGTTCTTTTGTTCTGTGGAATTTTTTTCCATTTCGCCAATTTTGTTTTTTAGAGAGCTGTTTTCTGTTTCCAGTTCACTAATCCTATTTTTCAAGGATTTTACTTCTTTATCCACTCTCTCTTTAACTGACTTTTCCAGGCTCTTTTCCCATTTTTCTTCTAGCTCCCTTGTGAGAGCCTTTTTAATCACTTCTATGAGGTTCATCTGTGCTGAGGAACAGATGATTTCCTCCTTTGGGGAATCACCTGGGGACTGCCTGTTTTTAGTCTCCTCAGGATTTAGAGTCTGCTCTCTATCTGTATAGAAGCTGTCAAGGGTTAAAGTCCTCTTCAGCTTCTTGCTCATTCTGTCTATTAATCAGAGATAAACTACCAAAGAAAAACAGAAAAAACTGGAGTCTTTCTTTGGGGGGGGGCTGGGTGTGTTATCGAGCTTCCTCTACAGACTGCAGGTGGCAGCAGTGAGGCACTAGCAGGACTGTGCTGCGCCTGCGCTCTGAGATCCCAAAGCGTGCTGAGTCACTGAGGGGGGGAAGGGGGGGGGGCAGGTCCTGAGAGAGTCCAGCTGTTTGCGGTTGTATTCTTCAGCCCCGGTTTTTTAGCTTCTCTGCTGGGCTGTTGACTTGCTGCAGGTTCCAAACCTGTAGCGAAGCTCTCCCCGCAGAGACGGCTACGATCACTCCCCACCCCCTCTCAGCTCTGCTCCCGTGCTCTCACTGCCGCTGCCCTCAGCCTGCGCCCGATCTAAAACCGCCCCAGCCCTCCAGTAAAGACAGACCTTTCTTGGCGGATCTCAAGGATGGCTTCTCTTGGTAACTATTTGTGGGTTTTTTTCAGTCAAGCATTGATTCAGAGGCTTGTAATGAAGTGGATAGTGAGAGAAAGCGCGGAGCTTATGCAACTGTGAGCCTCCTCTCCGCCATCTTAACCGGAAGACCTTAACATCTTTAAATAAATCCCTACAGGAGCATAAATGTATTGGATCTTTGGATCCTATTGATTTTGACATTATGGAGCAGTGGATAGAGTTCTGCCCTTGGAGTCAGGATGACCTGGATTCAAATATTTCCTCTGAATCTTACTAATTATGTGTCCCTGGAGGAAATGCCTAATTTTCCTGATCCTCACTTTCCTCAGCTGTAAAATGGGGGCATAGACTCAATGGTATCTATGGTAACTTCCAGTTTAACCTTTAATATATTTGGAACATTATTTCAGGCTTTTAAAAGCCACTATCTGAGACTGGGCCCTGCATCTGCTTGTTGGCAAAAGACCCTCCTTGGTTTGTCAACCTTTACTTCCTCACAGCAGAAAAAAGAACCAAACCCAAACAGAAGGCATTACTAAATAGTGATAAAGTCAAGAGAATCCTGGGAGCAATGATGATAAACTTGCTCAGCAATGTTCATTTTGGATTCTCATCAGCTACAAATGACATTAGTGCTAATGCCCTTTGCAAAAGTATGGCAGCAGATAAGGAGTCTGGCATAGGCCTTGCTTAACTCATTTACCTCCATTCTGAATGGCTAAAAGCATACTTCATCTCAGAGATCGCTCCTTAATTCCACGAGGGTTCTTGGCTGAGCCCCCAAGGACAGAGAGCTCCGATGGCAAGGACTGCACGCAGTAGAGTCTTGGTCCCAGTTTCTGATGAGCTAGAGGTTTACAAAATTCAAAGGAGAGGGGAGATAAGTTTGGGTGGGAATGTCAATGAAAATGATGCTAAATGATACTGCCCTGTAGAATCATTGAGCAGGTAAGGACTTCTAAGATTAGTGTAACTCCTTTCTTTGATAGATGTGGAAAGTAACAGAGAGACTATGTCACTAGTGGGAAGTTACACAGCAGTCAGTGCAGCTTCATAGCAGAGGGATGCTTTATTACATGGTTATTTGGAAAAGTGGTTTACTTAGAAGTATGTTAAGGGGGCTAAGAATAGAAGGGTGTCCTTCTCAAGTCAAAGATTTAGGACAATCCATTTATTTTGGTATTTGGACAACTTGGAAGTCTATTCCTAAACAGTATATTTAGGAAATTTTACTAATTTAGCAGCTTTACATATATTACATTCTCACAATCCTGAAACAGGAAGGACAGGTATTTTTTTTTTGTTATTGTTGTTGTTGTTTGTTTGTTTATTTGTTTTTTTTAATAACTTTTTATTTACAAGTTATATGAATGGGTAATTTTACAGCATTGACAATTGCCAAACCTTTTGTTCCATTTTTTCCCCTCCTTCCCCCCATCCTTCCCCCAGATGGCAGGTTGATCAATACATGTTAAATATGTTAAAGTATAGATTAAATACAATATAAGTATATATGAAAGACCGGTATTGTTAATCCTGGACCACCAATTACACTGGAAAGCAGTGTGTATAGTAGGATTGGACTTGGAAACAGAAAGGCTAAGGTCCAATGCAAAATTATGTCTCCTAAGTTGACTGTCACTTTTTATCTGTAAGTTTTGATTTCCTCAGCTGTAAGATAGAAATTTGAAGGGAAGCAAGGTGCTGTAGTAGATAGAGTGCCAGGGCTAGAATTAGGAATATCTGATTTCTAATCCAACCTCAGATGCTTATCAGCTGTGTGTCCCTGGGCAAGTCACTTCACCCTCTGCCTCAGTTTCTCCATCTATAAAATGAGTTAAGGAAATAAATGTCATCCCAGTATCTTTGCTAAGAAAATCCCAAATGGAGTCATAGAAATTCAGACATGACCAAAAAAATAACTGAATAATAACATATTAGTTAAAGAGCTGACTTTGGAATGAGGAAGATTTGTGTATGTACAAGTCCTCCCTCTGACATATACAAGCTTTATGACTTTGAACACCCTACTTCATGCTCAAGCCAAGATTCTTGAAGACTAAGTTAAAGGGATGGTGGTGAACCGCATTGGCAGAGGTAATCTCAACTTAAGAGTTTATCTTGGTGAATGTCACAGATCTGATCCTCCAGATGGGTAGCATTATATTCATGCCAATAGGATATCCTGTGACTTGTCCAAAGTGTCACAGTAAGTTAGTCATGGGAGCTGAGATCAGAATCCAAGCTTCCTTATGTTTAAGCGTTTGCTGTTTCCATTGGGCTGCACTGCTTCTGATTATGTTGCTATTCAATTCTTTCAGTTTTATCCAACTCTTTGTGACCCCATATGGCATTTCCTTAGCAAATATATTGGAATAGTTTGCTATTTCCTTCTGGCTCCTTTTATGGATGTAGAAGCTGAGATAAATAGGGTTAAGTGACTTGCCCAGGATCCCACAGTTAGTAGCTATCTGAAGACTTCAGGCTTGGTACTCTATCTACTGTGTCACCTACCTGCCCATGCTTCCAAATATGGAAAGGAAATTCCCTAAGACTCTAAGAGCATTAGAGGCTGAAGGAAATGTAAAACTGGTACACTTGGAAATTTTCTTTTTTTCGATGAAAAAAAAAGCCAAACTTATCAAATACCAAATAATATGCACATTTCCATATATACTGTGCAAAAGGAGAAGACTATATAAAAACTTCAAATTTCTATTATTCAAGGCTTGCTTTTCTTTTTAATCTTAATAAATTCTTATTGTTATTATTTTATTTAATAAAACTATGATTGATTTTTATTATAATTCTATTTTTCAAGTATGATAAATTGAATATATAATGCTCAAACTTTTCCTGCTTATCTGTGATTTCTTATAGTCTCTTTTCATTTTTTTTTATTTTTAAGAAAACTCCTCCCTAACAACTTCTATCCTCTCATCTTCTCATGCCCACTAGAACCAAAAAAAAAGGTACAAACCTTTGTAAGATATCTACATAGTCAAGCAAAACAAATTCTCACACATTGGCCTTGTCAAATATATATATATCTCATGAAATTTTAGTTCATCATCTCTCTCTCAGGAGATACCAGGTTTCAATATCAGTTCTCTGGAATCATAAAGTTTTTGAGTTTTTCAAAGTTGTTTTTCTTTACAATGTTGCTTGTTACCAAACCATCCTGCTCCTCAGTTTCTTCATCTGTAAAATGAGGGGAATAGAGTTTGATGATCTCTAAGATCCCTCCCAGCCTTAAACCCATGACTCTATGATTTTCTTAGGAAAGTAGGAGGCTAAGTCATGTTGGGAGCTGAAAGCTTGAAGAAAGAAGAAAAGATTTGGACTAATTGTGTCTAAAATTACAGAGGAAGTCAGTAAGAGGAGACTAGTGTACCAAATATTGCCAAGTAGTAGTTCTCACTTGAAGATTTGAAGTATTTGACAGTTCCAAAGAATTACTCCCACAGACCCAAATGCCATGATCTTCTCTCTGGTGTGTCCATGTACTTTTCTAACTCAGATGTGAAGAAAACTATGGAATCACAATAAAAAACCAGATGTCTCCTTTGGGGACTGGGCAAATGGGAATGGAGGATTTAACGAACCACAGAGGCATTGGTTTTGATTTGATTAAATCTATAGTGGTGTTTCTAGATGTCTATTGGAAAACATTCAAAGGTTCTCTGCCTGAAGCAGCTCTTGCCTCTCATCACCCAGCCAGGGCCTCCTCTCTTAGCCAATTCATAACACCTAGAGCTCTGAACATCTACTGACAGATTCCAGCTATCCTGGCTGAGGAAATAAGGTGTGACATTTCCTGGTTGAGACTGTCTGAGGCTGACTAAGTGAAGGTCAGACAATGGAGGGCCTCTCCTTTTACTCTGCCCTATTTCAGAGAAGTGTGACTAGACCTAGATGAGGTAAATATATATCCAAAGCTCCAAGGAGAGGCAAAGTGGCTCAGTAGGTAACACATGCAAGCTAGAGAACTTGATATGCTATATTATCTGGTAATAGGATTTGTGTATGTGTGTATGTATGTATTTTTAAATATGTATATATATATACACATACATACATATGTATTGGATCATTAGAGATTACCTAATCCAAACTCCTCATTTTAAAGATGAGAAAACCAAATTTCAGAGGGTTAAATGAGTTCCTAATAACTACAATTTATAGCACTTTAAGGTTTGAAAAATGTTTTACATGTATTATCTCATTTGATTTTCTCAGCAACCCTATGAGGTAGTTGCTATGATTTAAAAATAATAATAATACATTTTAGTTTTTCCAAATGCATGCAAATATAGTTTTCAACATTCACTTTCGCAAAACCTTGTGTTCCATTTTTTCCTCTCCCTCCCACTTCTTCTCTAGATAGCAAACAAACTGATATAGATTAAATATGTGCAATTTTTCTAAACCTATTTCCATTTTCATCATGCCATGCTAGGAAAATCAGATCAAAAGAGGAAAAATACAAATAAAAAAGAAAAAATACAAGCAAGCAAACAACAATAATAATAACAACAAAAGTGAAAACACCATGCTTTGATTCACAGTCCCCATAATTCTCTCTTTGGATGCCAGTGGTTCTTTCCATCACAAGTCTGCTGGAATTGCCTTGAATCATCTCATCATTGAAAACATGTTGCTGTGTACAAAGTTCTCTTGGTTCTAGTCACTTCATTTATCATCAGTTCATTTAGGTCTTTCTGAAATCAGCCTGCTCATCATTTCTTATATAACAATAACATTTCATTCATTACCTTTATATATCATAATATATCCAGCCTTCCCCAACTGATGGGTATCCACTCAATTTTCAGCTCCTTGCCACTACAAAAAGGGTGGCTACAAACATTTTTCCCACATGTGTGCTTTTCCCCTGCTTTATGATCTTTGTGAGATACTAACTCTGTAGAGACACTGCTAGATCAAAGGGTATGCACAGTTTTATAGGTATAATTCCCCAATTGCTCTCCAGAATGATTGGATCATTTCACAACTCCACTCAACAATGTATTAATGTCCCAGTTTTCCCTATATCCCCTCCAACATTTATCATTATCTTTTCCTGTTATTTTAGCCAAGCTAGAAGTGTGAGGTGGTATCTCAAAAGTTGTCTTAATTTGTATTTCTTTAATCAATAGTGATTTAGAGATTTTTTTTTCACATGACTAAAAATAGTTTCTTTGGCTGAAAATTATTCATATCTTTTGACCATTTATCAATTGGGGAATGGCTTCTATTCTCAAAATTTGAGTCAATTCTCTATATATTTTAGAAATCAGACATCATTTCTAAATTCCTATGAACATGTGTTCGTAAGAATAAATATTTTTAGATGAAGAAATTGAAAATAAAAAGCTTTCGTTTTAAAAAAAAAAGGAATGAAGCCTTTATTAGAAACACTGAATGTAAACATTTATTCCCAGATTTCTGCTCCCCTTCTAATCTTGGACACATTAGTTTTGCTTGCACAAAAACTTTTTACTTTAATATAATGAAAATTATCCATTTTACACGTCAATGTTTTCTAGTTCTTCTTTGGCCATAAATTTCTCTTTTCTCTACAGATCTCAGAAGTAGACTATTCTTTGCTCTCCTAGTTTGCTTATAACAGTATCATTCTTTATCTCTAAATCATGAACCCATTTTGATCTTATCTTAGTATAGGCAGTGAATGCTATTGTTACCCACATTTTATAAATGAGGAATTGAGTCTTGGACTAAATGATATCCAAGGCCACATGACTCTGAAGTATTTGAAGTAGGATTTGAACTTGGATATTCCTGACTACTAGTCCAAGACTTCTATCCATTGTGTCATTTAGTTACTTCAAAGAGTTACGTGATAACACAAGATTTGAACTCAGGTCCTCTGATTATAAACTCAGAAGCATGGGATCAAGGTTTTGAAACTGAAAGTAGCCTTACCTGTCACCTACTCCAATATCCCCTTTATACTGGTCATGAAACTAAGGCACAGAGATAAAGACTATTAAAAAAAGATCAGTAAAGAGACAGGTTCCAGATCCAAGCCCTCTCACCCTTTAGGTGAGACATTTCTTCCCACACTTTGGACTTTCATAAAGGGCAGAGGTCATTTACTAAAGTTCCTGCCAGGTTGCTGTGTTAAACAGCAACCAAGCCCTTCCTCAAATCCCCAAAGGGTGTGACAAGTGCTAAAAATGATGTGCAAGGGGAAAAGTAATGAAAAACAAGCTCTCCAGCTATGGTTGGGTGTTTCCTGGAAGCACAAAAAGATGTGTTTACTTTCTGTTCATGGAAAAATGTCTGAGGCAGGGGAAAGCCAGAGAGAAAAAGGGGAAAAAAGCAGCAATTGAGGATGATTTTAACTCCTGGAAACAAAAGCATTTGCTACAAAAATAGTCTGTCTTTGGCCTGCCCCCATGTGGTTTTTCATAACTAACAAGAGTTTGTGCCCCCCTTTCATTTGCTTAGTTGACAGGGCCACAACAAAGCCCATTCCACATCAAGGAGGCTGATATCACCCAGCAGGTGGCCTTTTTGCTAAACTTTCCTGCCCAGGCTTGGGGAAGAGAGAGCTGAGGTAGCTCTTTCCCTCAGCAAGTTTGAACCAGAATTGCATCTGTGATTCTCTGCCCAGAGCTTGAAAACTCCTCCCCTCTTTCCCTCCTAGGAGGTTATATATTCACAGAGATTGAGTCAGTCTTGCTGGGCAGAAGCAGAGATGCTAAACAGAGATGCCTGAGGTCACTCAGTGATGGGAAACCCCTTAAGATAAAGGGAGGGTTTTCAGATTTCTTCTGGCACATTCCAGCTGCTGCTGATCAGCCTAGCAGGATTTGACTTTGGCTTTCATTCAAACAATCAACTAACAGAAGTAGAGAAAGGAAAAAGAAAATTGGAGGGGATTTTCCATGGAGGGATAGTTGATGATACCTTGTCCATTTCCATGGATCTTCAGGAAACTCTCTTTTATGGACAAAAGGACAAGAAACAGTGAAAACCATAAATAATATTTGGTCAATGCTAGTAAAAATCCAAAGTTTCCCCTGGATTCCTGGAACAGAGCATGTTTCTCTATGTATCATATTAGCCATCCACTTCATGTTTGAACAGGTTTCATTGTAATGTGCCTGCATTCATTCCATGTCAAAAATGACATCTTTCATCCATCTCTCTAGACCATTAAGAAAAAAAAAAAAACAAGAACTGCAAATTTTTATTTGTACACAGTAAAATCCTTATCAAGACTAGCAACTCTCAAATAATCTTCCCCCATTCTTCAATTCCTTACCTCTAATGGTCATCTCTGGATTGGAAATGTGCTAGAGTTGTCATCTGAGAATGGTGGTATAACCTGAGATCTCCTTAGAATACAGGCTCCTTAAGAGTGAACTGTTTTTATTTGTCTTTGTATTCTACAAGCATAGCACTGCTTTAACAAATGCCCATTCATTGATAATCAAAATGTGCCCATGCTGAACATGGGTGGGTATGGAAGGCTGATTGAGCTCCTCCCATCAAGAATGAAGATAGGTGTGTGGGCCTCTGAAATCCAAGATTTCTTGCCAGTTTTCCACTAGACCCACCACCTTGGGATACTGGGATACTTGGGATATTCGATCTATGGCTTCAGGTGGGTCGGTAGTTCAAGACACATGAGTTAAGAAATTGAAAATAATTCTATCTTTGCTCTACCACTTCAGAGCCCAGGATGGAGAATCCAAATCTGGGTCCTTGTCCTGACTATAATTAATTCAAGACGATGCCTTTCCACAAGTAATTCCTTTTTGCTGAATCTCAGATGGTGTTTTTAATCTGTAAAATGATAGGTTTAGAGTAAGAACCCATAAATTCTGTTACAATGTGAACATTGTAGGATTCTCAGATTAAAGTAGATATTTATATATTATTTTCTCCATTAGAATATGAGTTCCTCAAGAACAGAATCCATCTTTTTGCCTTTCTTTATATCCCCAGAATTAAGCACAATACCTTCTTGTTGAATGACTATGTAGGAAGTCCTACTACCAACCAATGATTATATTCCTGTGAGCTCTGAGAGGCTTATCTGGAACAACACTGGGGTGGTTTGTCAATTGTTGCACAACTTTGCTTGTGTGTAGAACAACTCTGGCACATGCGAGTCAAGACATCACTCCATGATGTCATCGTTCCTCTTCAAAAAGTAAGACCAACATGACCAACAACAATGATGGCGAAGACCATGCCTTTTTTTTTCTCTCTATCTTCCATAGCACCTGGCATCTGCCAGATACTAAGTTTGTTGATCAAATAGAACCAAGATGTGTAAAAAGATCCCAAAGGACCCTTTGGAGAAAGAAACAAGAGGTAGATTGTACCATGAGAATAAGGGAATGAAAGAGAATGGGACAGTTGGATCACTAAGCTCAGTGCACAATTTCTGCCCCCACACATCCTCCTCCCAAGACATTGCTTCCAGACAGTCTTTACCCTTCCTCCTCTGGCTCTCTCTTCATCTCTCTCTTAGTTTTTCAAATGCCCTCTCTGCGGACAAGGAGAGAACAAACTTGAGCCAATTAGTTAATCTATTTTTATAGCTCAGAGGGGGGGAAAGGCTTTCATCACAGTGTAATTGAGAAATGTGTTAATTGTTTGTCACTGACCTTTGCCTCTTTTTTCTACTCCTGGGGGAAGAGAGCCTTTCATGTGTCCCAGGAGGCTCCCTTCCTCTTTTGTCTTAAACTATCAGCAAACCATCCTTGGCAGCTGGGGTAGGAATAGATTTCTGCTACCAGGAGACCCTTCTGAAGCCAGTCTTGCCTGGATCCATTGCTTCTCTTTTTAGCTATGGAAGGGATCTCTTCAGTATTAGGGGTCTTCCTAGAGGTGGAAGAAAGGGAGGGAAGGAAACATGCTTTCTTTCTATGGAACTTATATCTTTTTGGCCTCTGACATTATTATCTTCCCTCCTAACCTCTCTGCTTAATTAAGATTCAATTGTACATAGGTGTAGGGAACTGACCCTGGAGCCTCTAGCTGATGCTTTATTAATATTTACCACGCACTGGGGCATCTCTGGTATGGCTTTGGTGCCATACCAAATCTTCCAACCAAGCAGAAGTGACAAGAAAAGGCACAATCAAAATTCATCTCAAACTCAATTTCCCCAGGAGACCTTTCCTAGCTTCTAGCTTTTAGTGCCTTCCCTTCTGAGAATGACTTTCATTTACTCTGTATGTATCTTATATGTAACTACTTCTATGTATTGGCTTCCGTATTAGAATGTGCGCTCCTTGAGTACAAAAACTTTTTTGTTTTTTTAATTTTTATTATATTTTTGCTTTCTGTGTGTATATCGCATAGTATTTTGCACATAAATGAATTCGGTAAATACTTGTTGAATGAGATGGAGAGAAAGAAGGAAGATTACTGGTTGTATGTTGGTAGAACATGCTTCAAGATAGCTATGCTACCTCCAGCCTCAACTTGTAAATATTGTGAGTTTTTCTTTGCTTTTCTGGGATCTGGCTGACCTTTGAGATACTTGCCCTTCCTTAGCGGATATGTCCAGAAATGAGATTTAAACTTTCCATATCAAGAGTAATGTTCAAGTTTGGGGAATACACAGAAGAATTAGAACTTTTGGGAGCATGGAAAAAGATCGATAGAAGAGCAGAAGAGAATAGGTTCACTCAATAGCTGTACTTAAGAATCACAGAAACCTCAGTCATCTACTCAGATCCTATGTAGATATTCTGTCGGGACCTTTTCCTCTGATCCTATTTATAAAGAGAAGGTTTGTAAGGGCCACAAACCTCTTGAAATTCAGAAACAGGCGAATGAGTAGAGCTATCAGATTCCACTATGGGGCAATGGAAGTTGTGGAAAAGAACTCTGAATTTAGGAAATGATGAGTTTTGATACCATTTTGTTCTTGTACATAAGGCTTGATATTACCATTCTTGTTCTAATTGAACTCAATTATTTGACTTCTGTTGCATTATGAGGTTTCAAGTGATGTGCTAATAGCTGGCTTTAAGAGAAGGAAAGGGGAAGATAAACCAATGTAAGGATCTGGGAACTACTTGATGACATAATAGGAATCTAATGCATGGGGAGAATATGGACCCTAGCCCTGTAGGACAGGGCTACATAGAAAAAATCCATGTTACATAGAAAAAACCTTTCCTGAGAAAGAAGGCTATAAAATCTTCCCTACTCTTTCTTCTGCTTATCTTTTTACCTTGTTCATCAACCCTAGGTGGGTCAGACAAAGTCTTCAAAACAAGCTGATTGAATTTCCATGATGCCAGACAGGCCATCAATTACCCATAATGCCAGAAATGCACCATTTTCTTCTGATGCCAGTTTCTTTGCTTTTATAGGGCTTCAGACTCTATTTCTTAGAGAGAAATGCCCATCCACTTTCTTTTTTACCTATCCAATTAAATTTTACATATTTATGAGTTACTTTGCTTTAGAAAGTACTTTCAACCCAACAGGCCAGTGTGGTTGATTTTAAAAGTATCACCACTCTCATTATAAACACAAACATGAATTCCAGCTCTAGGTAAGCCACTGATAATTACACTGAGAGGAGGTGGGTAGAGAAAGAAAGGAAAATGCCAGTCAAGTAAAATAACCTGCTCAGAGTCATCCAGCCCATAAATAGCAAATTTGGTACTCAAACTCTGATATTCTGATTGTATCCAGTGTGCTTTACTTTGCACATAAGTACTTATTGCCTATAATTGACTCTAAGTATTTTTACATTCCACCACGCATTTAGGTGGTGCTTTAGATAGGATTCTGGGTCTGGGTCAGGAAGACCTGAGTTCAAAGTTGTCCTCAGACCCTCTGCTATGTGACCCTGGGCATGTAATGCTGGAGAAACTGAGGCAGGGAGAAATTAGAGAGTTTTTATTATTTTATTAATTGGAGAGCATAATTGACTGGACAGGACTCTCATCTCAAATTATCCAGTGATGAATGGGAGAATCCCAACTTCTTAAATACCTTTTACAAACAAAGAAAAGGGGGGAAAAAGCAGGAAATTTCTTCAGAGATTCATTTGGCTCTGTCAGGATGGGGGGGCATAAAGTCTTACTAAAAGCCAGAGTCAGGATGTCTGAATAAACAGAAGTAAAGATGTCAATGAGGTCTCCGGGATAGTCTTATCTTTTGGAATATTTTAGAAGGATAGTGTCACAAATTCCTCTTGAGTCTTACTTTAGCAATTTATAATGGACCAGAGGGGGGGTTTACAACTAAGGGGATGATGCAGAACGGTGAAGGAAACAGATAGAATTCAGTCAGGACTAGTGCAGGGAAACTGAGTCAGGACAGTTAAAGAGAATTGTGGCACAACAGGCAAGTCATTTAACTTCTGTCTGCCTCAATTATTTCAACTGTAAAATGGGGATAATAGCACCTACCTCATAGATTTACATGAGAATCAAATGAAAAATTTATAAAATGCTTAGCTCAGGGCCTAAAAGATAGTAGGCATTTAATAAATGCTTGTGTTCCCCTCCCTTTCTCTTTTTCCTGTCACTAAATGGGCTACAAATTACCATTAAAGGCAGCTAATTGGTGCAATAGACAACTAAGTGGTCCAAAGTCAGGAAGACCCCCAAGTTCAAATCTGGCTTCAGACATTTACTAGCTGGGTGACCCTGGGCAAGTCATTTGATCATGTCTGCCTCAGTTTCCTTATCTGTAAATTGTGCTGGAGAAGGAAATGGCAAACTACTGCAGTATCTTTGCCAAGAAAATTCCAAAACCGATAGTGAAACATTGAACATGATTGAAAGGACTAAATAACAATTGGTATAGTAGAATTCTGTGCCATTATGAATGAATGACTTAACCTCTCTAAGTCTATTTCATCTTTGAAATTGAACTAATAAGAACATCTCCTTTATCATGTTATTATGATGATCAGATGAGATAGCATAAATAAAGCAATTTGGAATCGGATTGATTTAATCTCAGAAATTTAATTCCATTTATTACTTTTCTTAAAGCTAAGTTATGACTACTCAAGGTTGGAGGGGCCCATTCTACTCCCTTGTAACTCTCGTGACCTAACTGCTAAGGCTCTCCTAAGTTTCTGGGAATAGCATCCAGGTTTGGCTCTTTCTCTGCAGCATCATCAGGACCTGAGATAGCTTGATGCATCTTGCCTCTGGGAAGTCCCAAGGTTGAGTCTCCTTCCTGCCAAAGTGAGTCAGTCAGTCAGCACCATTCCCTGAAGTCAGATCAGGCAGGTAGATTTGGCCTTAGGCAGAATTGTGAAGTAGGCCAGATTGATCTTCCAGAGTGTCTCTCTATTTCCCAGCCAGATGCCCAGTTCCTGGTTAAATTCATTGTCCTAGAACACTCAAATCTTCTACAGAGCTTCATCCAAACATGCCTTTCCCCTTCAAACCTCCCTGACACAGTCCTTTCCTTTCCCTTTTCCTCCCATTTGTTCTATTCTCTTAGGGTGAATCTGTTTAGCTAACAGCTCACTAATCCTATAAACTCATCCATACTAAAGTGATCATGGAAACTAATGGGCCAACATTGTCCTTTTCAGGCACCTTCTTTAATAGTAAAATTCAGGTGATGTTTTAACCACCAATGACTTTAAGGGTAAGAATTTCAAGCTTCATGACAGACTAACAAAAACATTTTATTGATAAGCTGCCACTTATTTCACCCGTGACAATGGGCTTCTTCGCTACAAGTTATCATGAGAAATACAAGCACAGTGTAATGAAAAGAATATAGAATTTGGAGTCAAAATACCTGAATTCAAATTTGAGACTTATTCTTTCACTCATTATCTATGGGCAAATACCTTGAACAAGACTCTGGACCTGACTTTCCTCAACTGTAAAGTGAGAATGTTGGGTTATACAATCTCTAAGGTCCCTTCCAGTTTTGAAGCTAAGGTCTTATGATTTTTATGAACTTAGAAATTCCTTGGTTGTATTTGTCCTATCTACCTCTGACCACGCCAACCAGAACTCCTGATTGCTTTACCTCCCATATGATTTCCTTCATGGCAAGGTGCCTGAAAATCAAGAATATCACATATATCTAAAACCTCAAAGGCACAATTTATGTAAATTATATCTCTTGGGACACTGGACATTCAGCAAAGCTGAAATGACAGTGCCAAGTTGTTGTTCAGTCATTTTTCAATTATGACTGACTCTTCAGTATCCCACTTGGGGTTTTCTTGGGAAAGATATCAAAGTGAATTGCCATTTCCTATTCCAGCTCATTTTACAGATGAGGAAATTGAGGCAAGCAAGATTATATGAATTGGCCTGGATCATACAACTAATAAGTGCCCAGCACATATTGGATATGTAAAGCTGAATAGATCACTTTGCCTTTCAAATAAATAGTCAATTCTCTAAATCTATGAGTTACAAAAGAAAAGTGCTGATCTCTATCGATTGAGAGTCTCCTCATCTGAGTCTTCCCTGTCCAGGCCCTTATTCTTTAAGAAAACAGATTGACAGATTCTAAGTCTCTCCGTCAGCTTCCTCTCACAAATCAGCTTCAGTATCAGCCCAGCCAGAGAGCATTTTGTTTTGGAAAAAGAAGTCTGCTAACACCCATTTTTCTCCTCTTCCCTCCTCCCTTTGTATTCTTCCAATTAACAGGCTGGAAAGATTATCCTAATGTATCGCAATAAGCCACGGAGTATCCTGAGAAGATTTCTTATCTGGTCCATTTTGCTGGTGAGTGGCATGAAGCCTGATGCTGTAGAATATAACAGAATTAGCAGAGATGCCAGGTTCCATTACCTATAATGGCCACTGTTCTTGCCCTGTACATCATGCTGGCATTAAGTGAGAAGGAATGGCCCCCTCCCTTCCTGCTTTCAAGAATTTAGAGGAGAGATATCTATTGGAATTGGTGAGCCCTTGCCTGCTTTGGTCTAAGGGCAGTCATCAGAGGCTGCTGAGATTCCTCTCTGGGGTATTCTCTCATTGTACAAAGGCTGTAAGGCAAATAAAAATAATCTGTGTAATGGTGAGAGTGCTGGGCTTAGAGTCAAGAAGGCTTAAATTAAAATTTGACCTCCAAAATTTATTGATATGAGATTATGTATATAAAGTGCTTTGTAAATTTTAAAGAGCTATGTAAATGTCAGAAGCAATTGTTATTATCATTATTACTATCTTATCCTCATGTTTTTCAATGGTATTCAGATAGATATGATTTTGAGCCAAGTCATCATCCTGTAATTATTCCTTTATTTTCAATATTATACAGACTATATCATACAGGTGGATAAAATAACTGCTTTTTATGGTTAAATAAGCATATTAAGATGTGAGCTCTTGCTCTATTGCCTCATTGAAAGCATCTTTAGAATAATTCCAGCAGCAAAAAGGACAACAGGGTTGATGTATACTTTTTTCCTATTCCCATATGGTTTTGCTCTCCTCTGATAGTTGTCTGTGCAGCTAGATGGTGTAATGAATGCAGTACTACTAAGCCTAAAGCCAGGAAGGCCTGACTTAAATATGGTCTCAGATACTTACTAGCTGTGTGACCTTGGGTAACTCACTTAAACCTGTTTGTCTCAGTTCCCTCATCTGTAAAATGAGCTGGAGAAGGAAATGGCAACCACTTGAGTATCTTTGCCAAAAAAACCCAAAAAAAACCAAACTGTGAGTAATGTCATGAAGAGTCAGACAAGACTGAACCAAAGGTTTTATCTATCTATCTATCTATCTATCTATCTATCTATCTATCTATCTATATATACATATACATATGTATATGTATATATATGTGTATATAGTAAGTTTTTAAAATTCCATGTAACTTGGAGATAGAGTGTTTCTAGTTTCTATATCTATTTAAAATGTTGTTCTCAACTTGTTGTTATTAATTGTTTTAAATGAATCAATATTGTGTCTGAATGATTATGGGCAACAGTATAATCTATGATAATGGTCTAATTCCAGGTATATTATTGATTGAGTTGTCTAGGATATTTTGAGGCCTGTATTTGGAATTTGGATATTTGTGGTTTAATAGCCTTTAATAGAGAGTGAGTTTCTAGGGTATAATTCTAGTCAGTGGGACACAAGACATTTGCAGACCACTATTTCTTTGCATAATCTATATTCATCACTAAATCCAGACTTTTTATGGGTAACTCTTCTAAAGTTTTTAGTGGCAAAGCCCTGATCCTAAGCTGTTATCATAAACCCCTCTATTTTCACAACAAACCTATTTGACTTTACCTTTTGTTTGGAGTTTCTTGATTTATATGTTTTTGGCTGGGTTACCTAGTATAGGGGTAGGGGACTAATTCCATTCTTTACTATCTAACATTTCATTGACTCCATTCAGAGTTAAACCAACCACTTTTCTTTACATATAGCAAATCTAGTGACATATACTTGTCATTAGCATTTACCACTACTCAATGAAGCTTTGTCTGCTTATTCAAAAACTGTTTCTGTAGGATTTTGACCAGATTGTCACATTTTCTAAAAATGCCAATCAGTCTTCTTCTGTACTTATGGTTTGCCCACTCTGCTGGTCAGAGTTACTAACACAGAAGCCCTGCCAGCAAGTAGGATATTCATATTTCTGATCTCTTCTGATGTAGTTGTCATTGTTATTCTGTCATATCTGTTTCTTCATGTCCATGTGGACCAACTATCCATAGGATTTTGGGCAAAATACTGGAATAGTTTGCCATTTTCTTCTCCTGGGGTTAAGTGATTTGCCCAGGTCATATAGGCAATAAGTATATTAGGTCAAATTTGAATTCTAGCCTTTCTCACTTCAGGCGCAATTGCACCACCTAGATAACCAGTTCTGGTGTTTCTTGCAACTTTATGGTGTCAAAACAGAAAGGAATACGGTCTACTTCAATTTGATGATGACATAAGTTTTGAATATTGTCATTCTATTCTTTGCTTCTCTCTCTTCTCAACCCCAGTCTATTTCTAAGACTCATATGAGCACTTACATCATCACACTGGTTAATTAATCCATGCTATTATTGCAGTTCAGTTGGCCAAAGTCTGTAGGTGTCTCCCAGGCTTTCAAAGCTAGCATAGTGTTTTTTTTTTTTTTTTTAATTAATGGGTTCCCTATCCTGGACCACCAATTCATTATCACTCTGAGATCATCCTCCTCCTCTTCTTCCTCTTCCTCATTCTTCTTCATCATCTTTTTCTTCCTCTCCTTCTACTTCTTTTCTTCCTCATCTCCTTTTTTTGCTGTTCTTTTTCTTCTTTCTTTCCTTCCTCCCTCTCTTCCTTCCCTCCTTTCTTTCCTCATTCTCTTCTTTCTTTCTTTCTCTTTTCCCTCCTTTCTTCCTTCCTCCCTCCCTCCCTCTCACTCTTCTTCTTTCTTTCTTTCTTTCTTTCTTTCTTTCTTTTCTTTCTTTTCTTCTTTCTTCTTTCTTTCTTTCTTTCTTTCTTTCTTTCTTTCTTTCTTTCTTTCTTTCTTTCTTTCTTTCTTTCTTTCTTTCTTTCTTTTTCCTCATCTTCATTTCCTCCTCCTTTTTCCTTCTCTTTTTCCTTTTCCTCCTCCTTTTTCTTATCTTCTCCTTCTTTGACTATATCTGCCTGTCTCTGTCTCTGTCTGTGTCTTCTTTACAATTGTTCATTGCTCTCCCTACTTTATAATATGAACAGCTTATTAGGCACTTATTAGGCATTATTAACAAGAAGGGATAATTTGATGTCATCTGCATTCATAGAAGTATATTGTACAATATTTCTTGCTTAATAATATTCAGTCCAAAGTTTGTAATCATTCCAGTGGCTTCTGCTCTGATAAGTCCACACTTGGAATATTATATTTGATTCTTGATGCCACATATTTGGAAGGATATAAATCAATAAATATTTATTAAATGCCTACTGAAAGACATACACTTTTGTAAGTGTCAGGAATACAAAGAAGACAGTGACAAGCAGGAACACATCAAAGTGACGAGATTCAAAACCTGATTATATAAGAATTATCTGAAAGAACCAGAGAAGATAAGACCTAGGGGTTGGGGGGATGCGATAGCTATTTTCAAATCTGTAGTGGTATGTCATGAGGAAAGAGAGATTAGATTAATTTTGTTTTCCCCAGAAGGCTCAATTAAAGTCAATGGATAGAAATGACATGGACTTAAATAGGTTTCAATTCAATATAAGAAAGCATTTCCCAACAACTGTCTGAAATGGAATCAACTAAATCATGAAATCCTGTGCAAATGATCAAGCAGAGGGCAATCATACTTTGACTAAGAGATTGGATTAATTGACCACCAAGATCTCTGCCAACTCTAAGATTCTCTTAGTGATACAGATGATAAGTGCTGCAGAAGTTCAGGTCAAATGAGATAATTTATGCAAAGTGCTTTGTAAACCTTAAAGTGCTACACTAATATTTTAACTGTTGTTATTTTTAGAGATTGAAAGTAGTTCATTTTATATAGGGGCAGTGATAGAAGCTTCTCTAAAAGTGGGAAGGCCTTGAATTGGTCCTTGAAAAGAGAGTAGGATCAATATTTTTAATTAATAGAACTGGAAAAGTATACTAGTGGCTGAAAGTGATGTCAGTGCTAACCCCCCAAATGATTTTTCTTATTAGAGGTTGATCAAAATTGTCAATGGTCCAAATAGAAGGATTTTAGTTTGAGACTGGCTAGAAAGTATGAGGATCCTACATAAGAATGGAAGTCTATGAATATGGTTTGATGTGATAGATAGATAGATAGACAGACAGACACATATAATATGTATCTATATGTCTACACACACAAACATACACACACACACACACAAATAAACACACATAAGCAGTCAGAGAATCCTAGAGCAGAAAAAGCCAGAGAGGGTACAAGTTCCTCATTTTACACAAAAGGAAACTGAGACCAGAGAAATCAAGTGGCTTGTGAGTCACACTGTGAGTTAGTGACACAATCAAAATTAGGAGCCAGGCCTTCTGATGACTAGTGTAGTGCTCCCTCTGCTCTGCCAGCTGGAAAACACTCCTCTTCCAGGTATGTTTTGCATTTTCTCCCTATCCCTCCAAGGAGCACAAGCTATTGCAAAGCATTGGTTGGAAGGACTTCAGAGCTTCAGAGTCTTCAGAGACTATGGAATTGAGAAAAAGGAGGAGGGTGTATTGCAACAGGCCCTAATGAATACAACAGGAAGATTTAAATTCTGGATCAGTCCCTTAGCAAGATATATCTGAAAAGATTACTTTCCTCTTAGGAAATTGCAAAATAAACACATCACTGCTCCCTCCCAAACATTATTAGTGTTAGAGTTTCTTCTTTCATATAAAAACTTAGGTTTATCACTTTCTATTCCACGTTTCGCTTCTTCCTTTTTATCTTTATAAATGTTCTCCTTCTCTACTTCCCTCTTTTTACAAATATCTTTTCTCAGATCCATTTCTTACTCCTCTTTTCTTTCTCCTGAAGAGGCCAGCAACAGTTAGGGCTCTGATGACCTCTTTGGGGAAGTCTCTGATCTCAATGCTGAAAACCAAGCTACTCTCTCTGGGCCATGTCCCCTGAGGAACTGGGAAATATAGCACTGCAGCCAGCTACAGCAAGGTTAATGAAAATGTGTTAAAGTCCACAGGCAAGGAGAACAGATTGAAAACCTGACTGACAAAACCATAAACAGAGGTTAATGATGGATAACAGCCTAATGAGTTAGAGAAGGTATCTAATGGGGTTTCAGAGGGATGAGTATAAGGCCTGGCCTCATTTAACATTTTTATTAATGACCAGGGGAATTCACTATCTCATAATGAACTGGGTGGACAGCAGAATTCAGGGTAGTGTAGGCAATTGGGCATGAGGAATTAACACAAATAAGGGAGTGTGAAAAGCTTTGTGATGTAGGCAGGAAAAATCACAGAAGAGTAATCAGCATCCTAATCATCAATGACATATAGATAAGCACCTTAAAGTCTGTGAAATGCTCTATATACATTCTCCTCCAGACAGCACAGCATCAGGCATTAGTATCTCCATTTTAACAAGGAAATTGAAACTGATAGATTTCCTGCTTTCCCTATGTTCACACAGCTGATAAAAGACCAGAGCGAAGATTTGAACTCATGTTTTATTGACCAAAAGTCCAATGTTCCCTCTCCTTCATTCCAAGTCTGCTCTAGGAAAATGAGTCCAAAGCATACATTTATTTAATGATCAAAGAATCACTGGACTAAGGAAAATGAAGGGTAGGAAAACTGAGTCCAAAGGAGACAAAGATAGGAAGTCAAGACTTTTATGAAGTGAGTTACTACATATCTGCTATGATCCAGAGGATTGTGAAAGTAAAAATAAAAGTTAAAAAAAAAGTAAAAAAAATTCCTAATATAAAATACTTTCTCAATCTGGTCCTTGTACCTGAAGTTGTTTTAATAGAGTAGAATCCTGGAACAGTTCAATGAATGAATTGAGGAGAGATCTAGATTCAAATCCTACTGCCCATAATTTCTAATTGTATGAACCCTAATTGACCTTCAGTTTCTCCTTCTACAAAATGGGAATCATAATAATCAGTTTGCTTATCTGATGAAATGACCAGATGAAATAATGACTAGATGACCAGATGAGATAATGTATGTAAAGTGCCCTACATATTTTAAAGCACTATAACCCTCTAATAACACAGGTTGGCTCCTGCTCTTCAATTTAATGCCTAAGATAGCTGCTTTAGATACCAAAAGGTTTAATTCACTCATGGTCACATAGCAAGTATGTGTCAGAGGCAGGGATTGAACCCCAGAATACTGACTCTAAGGCTAGTTCTTTATTCACTATTCCTCTCAAAGGAAGTCTATAAATGTGAGATGATAATAATAATTAATAACCTCATCCATTTTAGAACATTTTGCTATTTACCCTGCTGTTCACCTTTTATCCTTACCCAGAGAAGTACCTTATGGTAGATTCTGGACCACAAAATGCTACATCCCCATGCTACATCCCCCACTCTGTAGTGGATATAATATAGTCAGCTTTGGACCTCTACTCTGGGACAGAGCTGCCTTGATTGTTGAGTAACTGAACGAGTACAAACTCATTACATCAAATCAGCCCCAATCCATTCCTCATATCTCACAGAAGTGTTTACCTTTAGGATCTAGGAATCTTGCCTTCTGTGCTGTCATTATATGAGTGGGTCTTCCCTGTTGTTCCTTTTCCAACCTCCTACTTTGTAAACAGTTCCTCAAATCAACAGTACAGTTGCCCTATGGCACCAACTCATCCATCTTGTGAGTTGCCAAACCAAATCTTCCTTCCCTCTATACCAATCATTTAATATGGTAGGCAACTAACACTTAGAGATAGCTGAGTGATACAGGAAACAAAGTACAGAACATGGTGTCAGTGACCTGAGTTCAAATTTGGTCTCAGATTCTTACTAGTTCTGTAAAACTGGGCAAGTCACTTAATCTTTGTCTGCCTCAATTTCTTCATCTATAAAACAGGGAGAGAATAACAACTGTCTTTCAGGATTATTGTGAGGATCAAATGATAGAATATTTGTAAAACACTTTGCCATGGAAAATGCTGGTAATTATCATAATTTAGTTATTATTATTTTGGTCTCTTTATTAGCCTCCTTTGGAGGGAATATCTTATCCCCAAAATGAAATCAAAGTTCTACAAAGTAGGACCCTTAACATTGGTCTTTATATTAGGTAAGAGATTCTCCTGGAATGCTATCTAGGGAAGGTACAGAGGAGAAGTAAAGGGTTATTCCTGAGTAAAAGCATGGAAGTGAAAGGAACTATTCCAATAAAGTCTAAGCAGAAGGGATAAGATAAAAGAAAACATAAATGGGACCACACAAAATACTAGGGAAAAATTAAAGAGGACCTTCATAAAGAAAGTGGAATGGGAAGTTGAAAAGGAACTTATTCCTTCATCATCTCTCTCAATAATAACAATGTACAGTTTAATCCTAGGTCTTTGAAAAATAATTTTTAAAATATGAAAATAATGGGAAAAGTTTAAAAAAAACTCAACAGAATGAAGAAACATGGATTTAAAACATCAGAAGCCATAAAAAACTAGAAAAAAAATCACTGAAATATCAACATGATCAGAAACATAAAATACTTCTCAAAATATAGAAAAATGGATATTAAACATACAGAAGGAGTTAGCCAAAGAAAATCACAAGAAGAAATAAGAAAGAAACTGAGAAAAATCTAAGGAACCTTGAGACAAAATGATGAGGAAATTCAGCGGTTTGAAAATATGCATTAAAATCATGAGGTGATGAAAAGTAGAATTACCTTACTGGAGAACAAAATAGCATAAGGAACAGAGGAAGCAGAAAAATGAGCCCAGAAAATAATTCAACTGGAAAAAGAATTGGAAGCAATACAGATAAAAGTGACAGATCTGGAATGCAGATCAAAAGGAGGGAAATTTGAGAAGTATTAGGTTTCCAGAAAACTGTGAAGAAAACAATCTGATTATTCTATATCAGGAATTTGTGCAAGAAAATCTCCTAGAAGTGTTGAAAATTAAGACTAGCTTGCAAAAAATAAAGATAGATGTCAGAAGTCAGCAAAAAGGTAAAAAAAATTCATCTCATACAGATGCATTGTAAGAATTCAAATTACAATAGCAAAAATAGAAGCAATGGAAGGAAAATGAAGGAATAAGGAGAAAAATATTATGTTTAAAAACTACCAGTTTGAATTTAGCAAGATTTTTCTATAGGCAAAAGGAGTGACAGAAGAAGCTGGAATTGGCAGAATTAAGAAACTTTGATAGATCTGTGATCTCATGTATGTTCAATTGTAAAATAACTTTCCAGAAAAGTAAAAACTTTGTTTTCTGAAAACAAAGCATAGATATTTAAAAACCAATCAGTTTTAAAGTAATTTATAGAAAAGCTCTAGAGTTTCTCCTTGAAAAGAACCCCTGTCTTTTTAATATCAATATTCTTCTGGTAATTTTAGAGTGTTACAAATAATGGAATGCTGCAGTCTCTGAAGAATTAAAATTGTGTATCACATAAAGGCAAGCTGAACACAAGTATTCTATATAGTATATTAATTTAATGCAAAAAATAGACTAAAAGATAGCATCAAAAAGAAGTAAAATTTAGAAAAGGAGTTGGGCCAGTCATAAAGACAGTGAAAGACAGCCAAATGAATAACTTTTATTTTTCACTTATATGAGCATGTCAAGAGATGTAGAAGAAGATCACTAAGTGATCCTAGATGTTCCTCTTATGCAGAATTTAATGGAGAGAATGAACAAGAATTACACAAAGCGCCAAAATGTGGGTCGACTGTAACCTGTACTGTTGTTGGACTATCATTGTCATAACAAATGAATGAGTGAAAAAGCATTTAAGTTCACACTGATTGCAGAAATTGTGTTAAAGGTTGGGGAAATAAACATAAAAAAGAACTTTCATTCCCCATTCAATTAAGAAAGATGACATATAAAGAGAAGCTAAAAGGGAAGGACTGATGGCATGCTACCATTAAAATATCAAAGTACACTCTGCACAAAGTTTACTTTGCAAATAAGATGACTTTCCCCCAAAACCTCCAGTTTACTCATGGGCTTTTATGTAGTCATCAATCCCATAGAAAGTATATTCTTAAAAGTCTCTCCTTCCTTTCATCCCCCATTAACACCTTGCTGGTGAGCTAAGTAGCAGCTATGGTTATATAGTATAGAGATGAACTTTCATTAGTTCTTACTCATACATTATGTGACAGTAGCCCAATAGATTTTCCCAAGTAACAATTGAGGTAATTGATTTAATAGCAAAGAAGCACACATTTGATTAATATTTTGCTTTCTATGTACCTAAATAATATCAATCAGCAAAGGAAAATATTGTCTATTATTTGACTACTAAGTTATATCACTCTCAAGCTACCAAAGATTTTTTGGCAACAGATAGTCAGTCTTCAAGCACTGGCTTCTCAACTAAAGCTACATTCTTACAGTTCACCAAAGGATGCTTGCCTATGTGATGTTAGGGTGTTCTATTTCCCATGGCTTACAGTCCATGTGACTTATAGTATCTCTAAGACTTGTGGCTATCCCTTATTCAATATTGATCTAAGGCAAGAGTGGGGAGTGTCCAACCTGCATGCCATATGAGGTCTGAGAAACCATTTGCTAAGACAACCACAGGAAATGATGAACAGAAGTAACTTCCCACTGCTTGAGTTCTATAAATATCCAAATGACCCTTGGCAAAAAAAAAAAAAAAGTTTCCCCACCTCTGATCTTGGACAGGCAAATGATGTATTAGTGTATGATATTAAAATTATCTGCCTTTGATTTAGCCTATCTTTAATGATTTGAAATGATTTTATTCTTCAATCCAAATGAATCTGTATTCTTTGTGAGGCAAATATCTCTAGTCACATATATTTTATTTGACCATAGCAAATTAAAATCTAAAAAAATATTGCTTTACCTAGACTTCCTAGCCCCTAAATCATGAGAAAGATTAAAGCATGGAATTGCATGTATGGGAAAAAATTGTATGCCAAAAAATCATCCTTCTGATCTCCATATCTGGAAAACATAAGACAAAAGTAGAAAATGATGGGCTAATATCATTGATGAGTATTAGTGAACATTTTATATGAAATGCCTAACAAATATAACATAGCAATAGTTTGTTAAATATGTTCATTATGATCAAGTATTTATACCAGAATTCCAAAAGAGTTCTTGAATATTTTTTAAAAAGTCAATATCATGATAGCTAGCATTTAGAAAGAATTTTAAGATCTGCAAAGTGTTTTACAAGTTGTGTCCTTTGATTATCCAATACCTCTCAAAGAGAAATATCGTTGTGCCTATTTTACAGATGAAAAAAATGAGACCACAGAATGTTAAAGGGTTTGCCTAGAATCATTGTAAGTTAGCATCTAAGGCAAGATTTTAACTCAGTTTATCCTGATGCCATCAAGAGCACTATCTACTTATGTTATATAACATATATCATACAATATGTGATACAATAAATTATGTTATCAAGAAAGCCATAATATAATATGATTATATATTCCATTATGCCATTCCATACTGTTAAGAGAAAAATACATGAGGAATTCAATGAAATCTGAAAAGATTTTTAGAGGGGGGGGGAAGTAAGTAAAAAAATAAAAAAAGAATCAACCCTAACAATATGAGGAAAAGAGAAAATGAATGAGGGTGAACAATGAATTATGATAGAGGCTAGAAGGAAATGATTACAAACTTATGTACTGAAATTGGCTGAATTGTAAATAATTGTCAGGTAAGTTGGGTTGAATGCATTTATTAATAAATTGAATTACGAAATCATTTACCTATTAAAAGATACAGAGACTTGATAAAATGCCACATTAATTTACATAAATACTAAAATTTATAAAAATAGGAGATATTTTCTTCAACACACTAAAACTAGATTTGTTTAAAACTAAGAGATTTGAAATGGAAAAGTAGAATGGAGACACAATTATTCCCATTGAGAAGAAGAGTAAAGTGAGACTAAGTACTGCTGTTATTCCTATTTGACATGGTTTACAAAGAGCAATAATTCTGAAGAGAACATTACAGAATAAGCTTTAGTTAAGTCCTTATAATATGTTCAAGTTGAATATGTTATAATGATATCTTTAGGAAATTCAAAACTCAACAAGAAACTTAATTGAATTAGTAAAAGACTTTATTCAGCAAGAAAGGATATATGTGTATGTATATATATATATATGTAAGATAATTCAACCCATCCTTTTTTTCCACTGTGTCAGTATTTCTGCAATTTTATCTATATGAATACTTTCCTTCAGTAATGTGTACCACAAGCCTTCCATGCATTATTCTGTGCAATCTGTGTTCATGTATTTTCATATATCTTCCCCAAAGGATCTCTCATAAATTCCAAAAACGATCTTCCGGATCAAGAATTCTTAATATAGGGAACTTAAATATGCTTTGATATTTAAAATTAAAATATATTTTGATAACTATGTTCAATATAATTTGTTTCTTTTGTAATCCTATATATATTTTCCATTGAAAAACATTCTGAGAAGAAAGTCCACCATACTTTCAAAAGTATCCATGATGTAAAAAAGTTAACAATCTCTGCTCTAAATTAAAAAAAAAATCATGGTACCAATGTAGTTATGGAGCTAACTATCTATTATCTCTTCTGTTCACCTCATGATTGGTTATCTTTCCTGTTGTCCCAATAATGCATTACTGTGATATTGTTTTGCCACTTCTTACAATGTAAGCCATCACTGGCAATATGTTATCATCTACCAACAACCACCATGTATCTTTTCAATAATATGTGTTTTGAAATTTATTTCAAAATGTCACATGGCATCACTGGGAGGATGCATATGTTTAAAAAAAAAAAAAAGAATGGGCTTTTGTTTCAGTTCCACTTCTGGTCTTAATCCAGAATGAATTACTGTGTTACGCAAGAAGGCTTTTGGTTCTCTGTACATTTCTGACACCATAGTAGAAATGTTCAGTGTAGAAAGCTGATCTAGTAGCTTAAAATATAACTCTTTACCTTTGTCCCCTTCTTGTGACATGTTATATTGTACTTTTTTCCTTTTGCCAAAAATGTATAGTCTGTATTCCTTTGTGTTGGAATGTTGGTGTTATTTTTTTTTAAATAATGAAATTATATATACAGAACAGAAAGGGAATTTAGAGGTAATAGGCTAAACCCTTAATTTTATAGATAAGGAAATTCAGGCTTAGAAGTTGTTATTTGCCCAAAGTCATACAAGTGGTAAGGACTAGAACTGGGATTTGAATCCATTTTTTTCCTGCCTCCAAACTTAATCTTTTTTTTTTCCATTACACCATGCTATGTACTGTGAAATGTGTGTCTTTTATTTTTTTCCCTGCTAACTTCATTGGCTTGTTGGATGCAAAGAACTTTTAAAAGTATAAGCATAAGATTGTCTATTACTATTGTCCTTCCCTCTCCTTCAAACAGAGCCACTATTCCCCCGAAAGGGTAGGGGAGGAATGCTTACTAAGATTTTAAAATTACAAAAGTGATAAGAAGCAAAACTTGTTATACTGAGAGAGCCTAAAGGAAAGAGGATGAAATAAGGAGAAAATCATGCTGACATGATTGTTTACCAAGTGCTTCTTAGAGTATTGGAATCGAGACTAAAGAAGAGTGAGAAATCATTTTTTTTATCTCTTATGCAGGATTTTAAAATGGAAACTAATTTATTTTTTCCCTAGACTATGCACTTATCTCTCAGAGACTATAATCATGGTCTAATCATTGGGGTAAAAAAATATAATGAGCCAGGGGGCTCTGGGCTTCAGATAGGGAGGAGGAAATTCTTCTGTACCTTATGAAGGGGGAAGGGAAGATCAGATAGAATCCCCTCTGAGCACAAGCAGAAGAGTGAGCATAGCAGTTTCTGAAAAAGAATTCCTTTTGAATTGGGTCTGGTCTAAAGCAGAGTCAGATAGTCAGTCAACAAGCATTTGTTAAGCACTTAATATATGCCAGGCACTGTGTTGTACACTGGGGATACAAAAGAGAGTTCCTGTCCTCAGTCTAGTTAGCTAACATTCTAATGGAGATGATTACATGCAAATAATTGTACATTCTGCTATAGCGAGATGACTTTGTGCACAAGATGTGGCAGAAGGTCATCAAGGAAATGAGTAGTTAGGAAAAGAAGGTGGGTAAGTCATGTGGGAAGAATAAGGAATAATAGATGGGCTTCCTAAGGATTAGCTTCCATTTGAGTTTTACATCCTTGTTATAGAGGACATGACCAGACTTTTAATTATTGAAATTTATAATCTTATACTCACATATGACTCTTTTTAAAGTCTTGATTCAACACCCTCAATGTTGTTCATGTTTTTCTTTTCTCTCCATTCACATGGTCACCACACTACTTCAGTACTCCATCACATCTTACCTGGAATGACCCTTTTAATTGGTTCTTCTGTCTTGTTACTACCTTCTATCATCTAATCTCTGCTTAACTGCTAAAGTGATTTTCCTTAAGTTCAGTTGACCATATCATTTCCTTTCTCAGGGAGCTCCTATGTTGGGATTTTAGGAAAAATCAATGTTCTTGATGTAGCAGTTAAAATCCTTCATAATCTGCCTTTGCAGAGACTGTCCTCCATTACTGGAATGAATTACCTTCTCATATCTACCTCTTAGAATATCTAAATTCCTTTAAAACTAAGGGCCATGCTTACATGAGAGTTGTAATAATCCCAGAAGTTAGTAGTACATTCCCAGTTCTTGTAATTATATTCTTATATGTACATATGTTGTTTCATCACCTACAGAAAGTAAGCTTTGAAGGTAAGGACTACTTCATTTTGCTTTTATATCTTCAGTGTCCAGCACAGTATTTAGCATATAGTATGTTCTTATTAACAGCTTATTTCTTGTTTGCAAGAGGAAAGCCTCCAGGATGCTGGGTGAATCCACATAATAGGATTTGACAAAGAATTACACAGTAAAAAAAATCTGGAAGAATTGTCCATCTATCAGTTATGAAGAGTGGCCAACAATGCAGAACTCATTCAAACCTCCAAGGAATTTTACATAGAACTATTTCTTTCCAATTCCCTTTTTTCCCTACATAGAAGAAAGATTAGTAACTTGAGGTCACAGTGTTCAGTTCAGCAAACCTCTGTAGATAAAGTGATGAAATAGTCCCTGCCCTCAAGAAACTTACAATTCTATTTGGATTTGCATTTATTATATTCCATAAAGAGAGGAATAGATGTCTTTTTTATTCCTGTTAACTCGTAATTCTTAGCATACGTTCTTTTTTTAGATTGAATAGTATTTTTTCAATTATGTATAAAGATAATTTTTAACATTCATTTTTGTCCCCAAGACAAGCAAGCAATCTGATATAGATTATATATAATATAATAATATTTATATAATAATAATATAATAATTATATATAATATAATAATATATAATATAATATATATAATCATGTTAAACATATTAGTCATGTTGTGAGACTCAGAACAAAAGAGAAAAACCAAAAGAAAGAAAAAATAAGAAGTGAAAAGAGTATGCTTCAATCTGCATTTAGAGTCTATACTTCTTTCTCTGGATGTAGTCAGTATTTTCCATCACCAATCTCTTGAAATTGCCTTGGATTGTTGCATTGCTAAGAGCTAGGTTTATCATAGTTGATCATTGCACAATGTTACTGTTACTGTGTATAATGTTCTCCTGGTTCTGCTCACTTCTCTCAGTATCAGTTCATGTAAATATTTCCTGATTTTTCTAAAATTGACCTGCTTATCATATTTTATACCACAATAGTTTTCTATTACATTCATATACCACAATTTGTTCAGCAATTCCCCAGTTTATAGGTATCTCCTTCCAATTTCCAATTCTTTGCCAACACAAAAAGAGCTACAGTTGGTACTTTTCCATTTTTATGATCTCTTCATTTAGAAATGATATTGCTGGATCAAAAGATAAATAGTTTTATAGTTCTTTGGGTGTCGTTCCAAATTACTTTTCAGAATGGTTGACTCAATTCACAACATCTATTATTTTTCTTTTTCATATTACTATAGATAGCTTTAACTTTTTCATCTGAAAAAACTGTCTATCCCCGTTCTTTGACTCTTTTATCAATTGGGAAATGACTTGTACTCTTATAAATTTGATTCAGTTTTCTATATATTTGAGAAGTGAAACCTTTATCAGAAAAAAAAATTCCCAACTTTCTCCTTTCTTTTTAATCTTGGTTGCATTGGCTTTATTTGTACAAAAAACTTTCCATAATTTAGTGTAATCAAATTATCTATTTTGCATTTCATGATGTTTTCTATGTCAATTATAAATTCTTCCCTTCCCTCTACAACTGACATGTAAACTATTCCTTGTTCTCTTAATTTGCTTATGGTGTCAACCTTAATGTCTATATCATGAACCCATTTCAACCTTAGTTTGGTATGTGGTGTGAGGTATTGATCTATGCTTAGTTTCTGACATACTATTTTTAGTTTTTTCTCAAATAATGAGCTCTTACTTTAGAAGCTGGCATATGGGTTTATCAATTAATAAATTACTATAGTCATTTACTATTGTTTCTTTTGTGCCTACCCTATTCCACTGATCTGCCATACTAATTCTTTGCCAGTACCAAATAGTTTACATGTTTGTCACTTTATAATATAATTTTAGATCTGGTAAAGCTGAGCCACCTTTCTTTGCATTTTTTTTTCCTTAATGCTCTTGATATTCTTGACTCTTCATTATTCCAGATGAATTTTGTCATTAGTTTTTTCTAGTTCTATAAAAAATAATTTTGGTATTTTGATATACTATTCAATAAGTAAATTAATTTAGGTATAATTATCTTTTTGTTTGGTGAGGCAATTGGTGTTTAGTGACTTGCCTAGGTTCACACAGCTAGTAAGTGTTAAGTGTGTATCAACCTCCTAATTTCAGGGCTGATGCTCTCCATTATGCCATCTAGCTGCTTCTTATAATTGTTATTTTATTATATTAGCTCTGCCTGCCCAAGAAATCTGATTTTATTTTTATGAAAAATATTTTGTAATTGTATTCATATACTTCCTGTTTTGGCAGGTAGATTCCCAAATATTTCTTATTCTCTACACTTATTTTAACTGGAATTTCTCTTCCTATTTTTGATGCAGGATTTTGTTGGTAATATATAAAAATACTGGTGATTTTTCTAGATTTATTTTATATCCTGCAACTTTGCTAAAGTTAATTAATTCAAGTAATTTTTAAATTGATTCTCTAAGTATATCATCTGTAAAGAGTGATAGTTTTATTTCCTTTAATGTCTTTTTCTTCTCTCAATGCCATAGCTAATATTTCTAGTATGATATTGTATACAATTGAGTATTCAATATATATATTTAATGTATTAAGTACAATAGAGGTAACAGTGGGCTTCTAGTTTAAATTAACACTATTCTTGCTACTAAAATGGCTGTATCAGTCAGTCTATTTCCCAATGGCTCCAGCCACCATTACTGTAACTTCAAACCAAAATCTCTCTCTCTGATAACTACTCCTTCCATAGGTGTATTTTCCTAAGTGTTAGAATGTAAGCTTACACATTCCACTTCTAATTCCAATATTATCTCCATTATTCTACCTTAGAAAATGGGAAATGTATACAATTGTAAAATGCCATCTATAAAACTTATAAATCAGAATTTGGGAGAGATACAAAGAAGTTAAAAGATCTAAGAAGAAATCCAAGGCAGTTAAGTTTGCTGTTAACTGGTATGATGTGGAGCAGGGCAGAGAAGGCAAAGGTGACAGAGAATTTAACCAAAGTCATCAGATTCCAGAGCAGTGGTCCATATCTCTATCTTGTTGCAAAAACTGAGTTTGGAGCATTAATGATTATCAGATTGGAATAAAAATAATGAAGGCCCTTGAATGAAAAGATAGAGAATTTGGACTTTTTTTTTTTTTGGGGGGGGGGAGGGATGGACAATGAGCAGTTATAAACCAGATAGATTCAAATAGAGGGAAGGGGAAGGCCTTCTCAGGAGAGCAATAGCATAAGAAAAGACAATGAACATAGTGTGTCCTGGGAGTTATGAAGGGCCTGAAGTGGGCAGAAGAACTACTTCACAGTCAACAGCCTAAATAACATGATGCTTGATTCTAGTAGGCATCTTCAAAAACAATAGTTTTGTTCTATTTCTTTTTCTGAGATGGGACTGTTTAGGATATTTACTTCTTCCTCTGTTAGTTTGGGCAAGCTGTATTTTTGGAGGTATTTTTCTATTTCATTTAAGTTGTCGAATTTATTGGCATAAAGTTGGGCAAAGTAACTCCTAATTATTGCTCTAATTTCCTCTTCGTTAGTGGTGAGTTCTCCCTTTTCATTTTTAAGACTAACAATTTGATTTTCCTCTTTCCTTTTTTAATCAGATTTACTAAGGGTTTGTCTATTTTGTTGGTTTTTTCATAGAACCAACTCTTAGTTTTATTAATCAATTCAATAGTTTTTTTACTTTCAATTTTATTGATCTCACCTTTTACTTTTAGAATTTCAAGTTTAGTGTTTGACTGGGGTTTTTAATTTGTTCCTTTTCTAGCATTTTTAATTGCAAACCCAATTCATTGACCTTCTCTTTCTCTATTTTATACAAATAGGCCTCTAGAGATATGAAATTTCCCCTTATTACCGCTTTGGCTGCATCCCATACATTTTGGTATGATGTCTCATTATTATCGTTTTCTTGGGTGAAGTTATTAATTATGTCTATGATTTGCTGTTTTACCCAATCATTCTTTAGTATGAGATTATTTAGTTTCCAATTATTTTTTGGTCTACTTCCCCCTGCTTTTTTGTTGAATGTAATTTTCATTGCATCGTGGTCTGAAAAGGATGCATTTACTATTTCTGCCTTACTACATTTGAGTTTGAGGTTTTTATGTCCTAATATATGGTCAATTTTTGTATAGGTTCCATGAACTGCTGAAAAGAAAGTGTATTCCTTTCTGTCTCCATTACATTTTCTCCAGAGATCTATCATATCTAGCTTTTCTAGTATTCTGTTTACCTCTTTGACTTCTTTCTTATTTATTTTCTGGTTTGATTTATCTAATTCTGAGAGTGCAAGGTTAAGATCTCCCACTATTATAGTTTTACTGTCTATTTCTTCTTGCAGCTCTCTTAGTTTCTCTTTTAAGAATTTAGATGCTACCCCACTTGGTGCATATATGTTTAATATAGATAGTGCTTCATTATTCATGCTACCCTTTAGCAAGATATAGTGTCCTTCCTTATCTCTTTTAATTAGGTCAATTTTTGCTTTAGCTTGATCTGAGATCAGGATGGCTACCCCTGCTTTTTTGACTTCACCTGAAGCATAGTAGATTTTGCTCCAACCTTTTACCTTTAACCTGCATGTATCTCCCCGCTTCAGGTGTGTTTCCTGTAAACAACATATTGTAGGATTCTGGCTTTTAATCCATTCTGCTAACCGCTTCCTCTTTATGGGGGAGTTTACCCCGTTCACATTTATGGTTAGAATGACCAATTCTGTATTACTTGCCATCTTGTTAACCCCGGTTTATGCTTTCCTCCCTTCTTTCCCCTTTCCCCCCCTTCCAAGTATTAAGCTTGTGAGCACCCCTTGCTTCTCACAGCCCTCCCTTTTTAGTGTCCCTCCCCCCTGCCTTAGAGTTCCTCCCCCTATCTTACCCCTTTCCCTCCCAGTTCCCGTATTCCCTTCCGCTTAGCTTATTCCTTCCCTTTCCACTTTTCCCTTCTCACTTTTCAATGAGATGGGAGAAGTTTCACCATAGATTGAATATGTCTTAAGATTTTTCACTTAAAGCCAATTCTGAAGGCAGTAAGATACTCACTATATTCATCCCCCTCCATTCTTTCTCTCAGATATAATAGGTTTCCTATGCCTCTTCATGAGATGTACTACCCCCACTTTACCCTTTTTCTGGTACAATGTCCTTTCCACATCAATTTCTAGAACAAGGTATACATGTATTCTTTATACATCTATATAGTCAAAATATAGTTCCCAAGATTAATCTTTACCTTTTTAGATTTCTCTTGAGTTCTATATTTGTAGATCAAACTTTTTGTTAAGTTCTGGTTTTTTCATCAGAAATAGATGAAATTCGCTTACTTCGTTGAATGTCCATCTTCTTCCCTGGAAAAAGATGCTCATTCTCGCTGGGTAAGTTATTTTTGGTTGCATACCAAGTTCCTTAGCCTTTCGGAATATCATATTCCAGGCCCTTCGATCTTTTAATGTGGATGCTGCCAGATCCTGGGTGATCCTTATTGTGGCTCCTTGATACTTGAATTGGGTTTTTCTAGCCGCTTGCAATATTTTTTCTTTCATCTGAGGGTTCTGGCATTTGGCCACTATATTCCTTGGTGTTTTGATTTTAGGATCCCTTTCAGTGGGTGATCGATGAATCCTTTCAATGTTTATTTTTTCCTCTGTTCCTATGACTTCTGGGCAGTTCTCTTTGATAATTTCCTGGAAGACAGTGTCCAGGCTCTTTTTTTCATCATGTTTTTCTGGGAGTCCAATGATTCTCAGATTGTCTCTCCTGGATCTGTTTTCCAGGTCTGTTGTCTTCCCCAGAAGGTATTTCACATTTTTCTCCATTGTTTGATTTTTTTGGATTTGCTTGACTGATTCTTCTTGTCTCCTCGAGTCATTCAATTCCACTTGTTCAATTCTGATTTTCAGTGAAGTATTCTCTTCACTCACTTTTTAAAAATCTTTCTCTAATTGTCCAATTGAGTTCTTTTGTTCTGTGGAATTTTTCTCCATTTCGCCAATTTTGTTTTTTAGAGAGCTGTTTTCTGTTTCCAGTTCACTAATCCTATTTTTCAAGGATTTTACTTCTTTATCCACTCTCTCTTTAACTGACTTCTCCAGGCTCTTTTCCCATTTTTCTTCTAGCTCCCTTGTGAGAGCCTTTTTAATCACTTCTATGAGGTTCATCTGTGCTGAGGAGCAGACGATCTCCTCCTTTGGGGAATCACCTGGGGACTGCCTGTTTTAGTCTCCTCAGGATTTAGAGTCTGCTCTCTATCTGTGTAGAAGCTGTCAAGGGTTAAAGTCCTCTTCAGCTTCTTGCTCATTCTGTCTATTAATCAGAGACAAACTACCGAAGAAAAACAGAAAAAACTGGAGTCTTTCTTTGGGGGGGGGGCTGGGTGTGTTATCGAGCTTCCTCTACAGACTGCAGGGGGCAGCAGTGAGGCACTAGCAGGACTGTGCTGCGCCTGCGCTCTGAGATCCCAAAGCGTGCTGAGTCACTGAGGGGGGAGAAGGGGGGGGCGGCCAGGTCCTGAGAGACTCCAGCTGTTTGCGGTTGTGTTCTTCAGCCCCGGTGTTTTTAGCTTCTCTGCTGGGCTGTTGACTTGCTGCAGGTTCCAAACCTGTAGCGAAGCTCTCCCTGCAGAGACGGCTACGATCACTCTCCACCCCCTCTCCAGTCTGCTCCCGTGCTCTCACTGCCGCTGCCCGCCGCCTGCGCCCGATCTAAAACCGCCCCAGCCCTCCAGTAAAGACAGACCTTTCTTGGCGGATCTCAAGGATGGCTTCTCTTGGTAACTATTTGTGGGTTTTTTTTCAGTCAAGCATTGATTCAGAGGCTTGTAATGAAGTGGATAGTGAGAGAAAGCGCGGAGCTTATGCAACTGTGAGCCTCCTCTCCGCCATCTTAACCGGAAGTCCCAAAAACAATAGTTTTGTATAGAAGCATATTTGACCCTTAATGACAATCTTTTCTAGTGTAATCAGCATTAATCCCCTTTCTACTTGACCTTATTGGGGCTTTTGTGGATGTTAAAAACTAATAATCCTGTTGCTGACAAAAGAAAGGGAGAAAAGTAAGTATGCTAGTGTGAATTACTATTAAAGTTCAATATTCCATTATGAAAATGAACTATTGGATTCAGACAAGTGCTTAGCTCAGCAGTTACTAGGAACTAGCACTTACTCTGAGTTCTGTCTCAAAATCATGCAAATTTTTCTCTGTTTATATATACCCCCAAATTCCCAGGTGCCCACTTTCCAAGTAATCAGTCTCCACTACCTCTGTGCTCAGCTCTTTGGCAGAGCCCAACGCCTAGTCTTTAGGGACTGGCTGCTACAAAAGATGGGGAAGAAACATTTCCTTAGAACAGAATCAAGATTATTTTGATTTTTGGTCAACAGCAAATTTTAATATATCTTCTCTTAGACCTTGAAGCCAATGCAGAAGAAAGAGCATCTTGAATTCTAACCCTCTGCTGGCTAATAGTGAGCAGATCTGAGACCTTCTCCATCTTTTGGTCTGTAGATATAGTGCAGTGGAACCCACGCCAACTTTGAAATCAGAGGATTTCTGAGTTCAGATACCAATTCTGCTTCTTACTACATATGTAACCTCAAACAAATCATTTAGCCTCTATGTTCCTCAATTTCCACACTTGTAATATGAGAAGATTTGACTAGATAACCTTTGGTGTCTTTTCCAAATCTAGCTTTATGATTCTACAATCTCAATCCCCTCTCCAAGGAAAGTAGAGGTTTCTTTGGGGCTGCTACATGTCCACAATCAGTCTATATCCAGCTTAGTGAATAAATGGTAGCCCCTGAAGGAGATCATGATGATGATAATAATAATAATAATAATAATAATAATAGCTGACACTCAATGGTATTTTAAAATTTGCTGGATGCCATATTTGTAGTATCACATTTGAAACAAGTAGTTTAAGAGGTAGTGCTATTATTATCTCCAGTTTACAAATGTGGGAACTAAAGCTCAGGAAGATTAATGACTTATTCATGGTTCCCATGGTTGATAAATGTGGATGGGAATGGGGGAAGGAAGGGTAAAGTCAGGTCTTGTTTGTCTCCAAGTAAACCAGTCTTTCCCCTCTATTACAGCAGTATGGTGAAAGATGCTGTCTCTTTAGGATCTACCAGAAGGCTAGAGTAGGAAGCCCAATTAGAGAAGTAGAAATTCCCAATTGCCTATCAAGTCAACATGCATTTATTAAATACTTATTCTGTGCCAGATACTGGACCAAGTCCTGCTGATAGAATTACAATTAAAAAAAGACACTTCCTACCCTCAAAGAGATTACATTCTAATGGGAATTTTTTTTAAGTCATGCCTAACTTTTTATATCCTTATTTGGGATTTTCTTGGCAAAGAAACTGGAGTGATTTGCCATTTCCTTCCCCAGTTCATTTTACAGATAAGGAAACTAAGACAAAACAGGGTTAAGTGACTTGTCCAGGATCATACAGCTACTAAGTATCTGAGCCCAGATTGGAACTCAGGAAGATCAATCTCTTTCTGATTGGAACAGAACTCTATCCACTGTACCTCCTAACGTCATTGAATTCCTATTCATGACTGAATAAGATGTAATTTCCTCTAAGAAGCCTTCCTTGATACCTTCCCATCAGTAACAACTCTGTAGTTATAATGTATATATCATATTTCTTTTCTAGATTGAGAAGTCCATTAGGATAAGAACTGAATTTCATCTAAATTTTGTAATCCTCCTTATGCTTAGCACAGTTTTATTTAATAGAATAAGAGTTTAATAAGTATTTGTTGTATTTGATCAAGCATACATGGGTAAATGGACACAAATATGGGTATATCCAAAGATTCACAATTGAGGGGTATCCATAAAGATGCAAAATGAGTATGAGTAGTCCCTAACATATTACCAATTAAAAAACATACAAGTAGTAGAAAAGAAACAAAAAAAATTTTTTTTGTTTTTTTGGAAAGGAAGGAAAAGGAAGAAGGCCTATTATTAATTAAAAAATGATAGATAATTAGTAGACTACCAGGATGCTTCACTGACATATCTGATGTCAGGAGACCTAAAAGATTGGGCCTGCCATGAAAATTTTACAGGATGGCCTGAATAAGAAAGCTGCAAAGGATAAAGGGAGATATATTTTGGTGTGTGTGTTGCTGCAGATAGTATCCACATTGTTAAAATGTTTCCAATGAAATAAAGAAGTATTCTAAAAATACATTGTACATAATATTTTTTTAAGTAACCTTACAGATGTTACAATCACATAGAAGTATTGCATATCAGTGAATTATGTGACCAAGCCATATTCCATGTGTAACTAGTAGGCTATAATTATGAAGAAGGCATGGAGCTCATACTTTTCTTGATTAAATGGAATTAAGTGGTACAACAGACAATTGTGGGCCTGGAGTTTAGGAAAATCTGAATTCACTTTAAGCCTCAGGCACTAGATGTGTGATCTAGGCAGGTCACTTAACATCTGTTTCCTTAATATGAGAACAGTATTAGTACTTACCTTCCAGGAGGATTGTAAAGAACAATGGGACATTGATAAAGTGCTTTTTAAACATTATATAAGTGATGACTTTTTCTCCTCCTCTATCTCTTCTTCCTCTACTTACTTCTCCTTATCCTCTTCCAGTTTAACCTTTTTGAACAAATATCTCTTCAATTTATATATCAACTCTAAAACTCTTTTGAATTCCAGTTTTAGAATTCCTAGCTATCTTTTGGATATTTCAAATTGGATGTTCAATAGGAATCTCAAAATCAATATGTCCAAATTCACCACTTTTCCACTCTTCCCGATTTCTGCTAAATAATTTTTTCTCATCAATAATCCAACTTGAGTCCTATATCACCTTTACCCCATATAACCAATCAGTTGCCAAATCCTGTTGTTTCTACCTCAACAACATGTCTTAAATCTACCCTTCTCTCTCTTCTCCTAACCATCACTCAAGGTCAGGCTCTCATTGTCCCTTGCTTGGACTACTACTACGGGTTCATTAGTACTCTCTGACTCAAGTGTCCCCATTTTAATCCATCCTTCCTACAGCTGCCAAAGTGATTTTCTCAGAGGACATATCTGTCCCCATCATTCCCCAATTCAATAATTTCCAGTGACTCCCAGTTGCCACTAGGATCCAACATGTACATGTTTTTCATAATGCTTTAGAAAATCCCTCACAACCATGCCCCAATCTACTTTTCTAATCTGAGTCTACATTGTTTCTTTTCCTGCACAAACTATATTCTTATTATTTTGCAACTGTGACACTATCTCTCCCATTTTCTTGTATTTTGTATTTGCTGTCCTCCATTCCTGTAATGCACCTCCTTCTCTGACTCTTAGAATTTTTTCCTTCCTTCAAAACTCTGCTGTAGCATCACCTTTTATGTGAACCATTTTATGAGTCTCCCAACTGCTAGCACTCCACTTCTATAAATCACCATGCATTTATTCTGTATACCCTTACAAATGTGGATGCAATCCCACTCAATCAAATAACAAATATTTATTGAATGCTTACAGCATGTCAGGAATGGATGGTTCTTGAGGCAAGAAACTGTTTCAATTTTCTGTGTATCTTTAGTGCCTAGTACAGTGCTTGGATTATAGGCAATTAAAAATGCTGTTCACCAATTTACTGGGCAAGTATGGTGTATCTAGCACCTATTTCTCTCAATAATAATTGTTCACATTTATATAGTACTTTAAGATTTACTCAGCATTTGTCTTTATTGTAACTCTGGAAAGAATGTAGAAAGAGTATCATAGCTATTTTGTAAAGGGGAAAGTCAAGGCACAGAGAGATGAAATTGTTTGCCTGTGGATACATAACTAACAAGTACAAGAGGGCAGTTCAAAGAAGTTCTTCTGAGCCCCCCAAATAAGTCTTCTTTTTTGCACTCCACATTGCCAAAAAGACCTCCATGATGAATGAATACTCATCTGAAGCTTCCTGCTTCTTGAAGAATCAATCACAACATTAACCCCGAACACAGGAAAATGTTATAATTGACCTTAAAGTAATCTCACAAAATGTATTATCTGCTTTGATCTTTACAAGTCAAGGGAGATAGGATAGGAAACATTATACCCCTTTTCTAGATGAGAAAATTCAGATTTGAGAAGATTTAGTGACTTTCCTGAAATCACATAAGTACTGAATGGCAGAGCCCAAACTAAAAACTGAGTTTTTCAATAAATCAGTGTTATGTCTTTTGTACTCTTTAGCAGGACCAAATATGTCATTGAGCCTCCATTTTTAAGTCTTCTATTGGTTAGAGACTCAAGCAGCAAATCTCCCCAAGTACAGCAGAAATATCTCTATGGCTTTCTGAAATGGCAAGCTGTCTCCTTCTGATGTCCTAGGTCTCTGTAATTGAAACTTGGCTACATTCCACATTACCTAAGCCCAGAGCTTCCCAAGAGGAAGCCTAATCTGTGCTCACATCATCCATTCTCATCACCAATGAGATGTGAACTAATATGCAAGTTCCACCCTGTTTCCAGATGCGGCAGAACTATTCAGGTATTAGGAAATCATTGAGACGTCAGGGAATCCTGAAACCTGAAGTTTCTTTGGATAGAGAAAGTTTGGTGTAAGTTAGATTGGTCAATCTTCTGACCAAAGTCATCCTCTTCCCCCCCCCCTCCCCACTTCCTTCAATTGTCATTATTAACCAGGTCTTTTTCCACAAAAGATGAGATGACCTTCTCTCCAGAGAGAGTTAGTTCAACAAGTAAAATTAATTGGCATTTATATAGTGCTTTACACTGTGCAAAACATTTAACATATATTAAACTTATTTCAGTTACATAGCAACCTTTTACAAATGTGGACACTGAGGCCTCCTGAGCCCTTACATCTCTAACTGAACATTCCTAAGTCCCAGATAGCTAGGTGGTACAGTGCATTAGACCTGAGTTCAGGAAGATGTGAATTCAAATTCCATTTCAAACACTTATTAGTTGGATTACTTTGGGCAAGTTATAACTTCTGTCTACCTCAGTTGCCTCAACTGTAACATGGGGAAAATAATAATATCAGTTTCCAAGGGCCATTGTGATGATGAAATGAGACAACATTTGTAAAGCATTTAGCATAGTGCCTGGTATATAATAGGTACTATATAAATGATTATCATTATTATTATTATTTATTGTCCTTTACCTTATCTTATTTAGATTTTTCTGGGGACAAGGTAAAATCGCTACCTAGTCTTAATCACTGAATAGGTATAGCCTCAATCAAATTGAGACCTGTGGAAGAAGACCTTAACTGAAAAAAGGCCACCATCTTCCATTTCATCCAGAGTCTTCTCTAATTATCTTGATCTATATCTTGCTACTAGACCCAAAGGGCTCTGGAGGGGAAAGTGAGGTGAGTGAGTTTGCACAGCCCTTCTCATTTAAATCCAACTCACTTGCAAGTCACGGCATCATCTCCCTGATGTCATGGTCCTCTTTGAGAATGAAGGACAAATAACAACATGTGGCCTGCGTGATCTGAAGGTCCTCGGACTATTCTGAATGACTTCAGTTTATTGTTGTTAGGGAAGGTTGTCATAATGGGTAACTAACAATCCTGGGCTAGACTAGCAAACATGGAGCTGACAAGATGAGCAGGGAAGAACTATACCAGAATCTGTATCACTATGGAAAGTGACATTATGTTTGCAAAGAATCTTGGTCCGAGTTGGGCGATCTGAATGCTGCCTCTGACACCCAACAGCTATGAGACTATAGGCAAACTATTTAAACCCTTTGTGCCTTTGTAAAATGAAGTGGTTGGATAGGTTGGCCTCTAGTGTCCCTTGCAGCTTGACACTCTCTGGTCAATGGCCTCATTACCATCCATAAGGATCTGGAGTAATTTCATGAGAAGAAATTTGCCTTATTTTGTTTAGATACTGAAGCAAGAACAAGGAGCAAAGGTTCAAGGGAAAGATGGAAATTGTAAAGAAGAGTTTAGGCTCAATGTCAAAAAAAACTTCCTAAAAATGAGCTTTCCAAGAGGGGTGTGGGCCCCTTCAGGAGAGTAGTGAATTTCCCATCACTGGAGCTCTTAAAGCAGAGGCAATAATGACCAATTGCTATATTTGTTATAATAGGGATTCTTTTGAAGGGTCTGGGTTGATCCTAGTGGTTGCTGACCATCTAACTCTGAAATTCCATGATGCTTTTTGTTTGTTCTTTCATGGGACTCCTGACCTATCTTGGGATTCTGGGAATCAGAAAGAAGGGCCCTCCAAGAAGGCCCTGACACCTCATCCCCTAACCTCATTCACATTGCACAGACCAAAAACTTAAGCAGCTGGTAACTGATCCACTCCTAAACCCTCATTTAAGACTTAGAAAAGACCTGTGTCATTAAGGGTTAAGTTTTCCATTCTCTCCTGAGCAGAGCCCATGGGGGCAAGTTCTAGTAATCTTAGCAATCAAGCAAACTAAGGGGAAAATGAGTGCTGTGGTTCTTCAGCCCAAATTTATTGATTAGAGAACAGGACTCCACTTTATCAGCTTAATCAAAGCACGGGTTTGCAGGTAGTCCTTGGTTTGTGGAGATCCAGTGGGAGCCGCAGCTGACAAAAGCCCCCTCTGGTAGAGAGACACAAGGGGCATGGGGGTGGAGATTGGAAATTCTCATGTAATTTTCCATGAGGACTAAAAACATATTGCATTAAGAGATTGGACGAGAGACAGAGAAAACAAGAAGCAGGATCAAAAAAGCTTGTTGTCCCCATTTGGCCCAAGTTGTTCTTCCTGAGGGGCAGGATCAGTTTTCTAGAAATCCTAATCCTCTTCTCAGCCTGTCAGAGAAGTACAAAGAAGATGTTGCCAAGAGTCCACCAACTCCACCCACAAAAATCCCAGAAAAGCTGTGACTAGCTCAGCTTGGCCCAGCCATCACTGTTAATATTTTCCAGGACACTTTCACAGTGTCAAGAAATTAAGAGTTGCAAAGCACCTTAGAGATTAGTCTGCCACTTCCCTCAATTTGCCGATGAGGGAAACTGAGACTCAGAGAAATTAAGTGAAACCCAGACCCTCAAAATGTGGGGCTTTTCCTAATTTGTCACAGTACTCCTCTGGAGAAGAAATAAAAAGGCAGACATAATAAAAGAGCAGGAAGGCACCAAAGAAAAAACTCATATATAGGCTGAGTTAAATAGCTATGCATGTTGTATCAATTGAAGGGCATTAAGATAGGATATCCTGATAGTAGTTTCCCTACCACACTTTCTGATCCCTGAGATACAGTCTATTCAACAAAATTATTTTTTTAAACCTTTTAATTTGTGCGAGCAACTAGGTTGCACAATGGATAGAGCACTGCACCTGGAGTCCAAAAGACTCATCTCTTTCATTTCAAAGCTGAATTTAGATACTCACTAGCTGTGTGACTCTGAGAAAATCATGTAATCCTGTTTCCATCAGTTTCCTCATCTGCAAAATTAGCTGCAGAAGAAAATGGCAAACTATACCAGTATCTTTGCCAAAAAAACCCCAAATGGAGTCGCAAAGGATCAATAAGAATGAACAATTGCTATGTACAGGCATTATGCCAGGTGCTGGGAATTCAGAGACAGGTAAAAACAGTATCTACTATTCTATTGGGGTACATAGCCTACAGACTAAGTATGGCCAAGATATATATATATATATAGATAGATAGATAGATAGATAGATAGATAGATAGATAGATAGATAGATAGAATGCAGGGAAAAGAAAAGTGTAAGAAGCTTCAAAAGACAGGGCCTACACAGAATTTCAGAGTTGTCAGGAATCTTTAAAATCACCCAGGCCAATCAATCCCCTCACTTTTTAGAATTAAGTAATAGAAGTAGCTTTCATTTGTATCGACCTGGAGAGTTAATAATGTCCTTTGAGAAAGAATAATTTTCTTCCCCTTCCCCCTTTCCTCCCCCCCCCCCGCCCCCACCTCTAGCTTTTACATACAAGCAAGCAAAAGTCTAGGTAAGTGAAAAAGTCTTATTTAAACTCCCTCAAGTAATTAGTGACAGAGCTAGGATTAGGTCTCCTAATCTGCAGAGCACCCTTCTGTCTTTTTTTAGAGATTCCTTCCTTGGAGAATAAAGACATTTCAGTCTGCTATTAAAATATCACTCTGCCCAGAAGCAACTCATATCCTAAAGGGATTCCTTAGTTGCTATCTGATTCCAAGGTCCAATGGAAATAGGACACTGGTTAATCGTTTGGGAGAGGTAGCTATTGGTACAGGATAGGGATACTAAGGGAGGGAAATGCCAAAGAGAAAATATGCTAATTTAACAAAAGCACAGTTCCTGCCATCAAAAGTAGGGCCAGTGATACTCAAGGGCATTTGCCTCCTTCTGTGCTTCCTCACATGGGTTAGTTCAGATCCATCACTGATGCCCTTATCCTATTATCTATTCCTCAGGAACAAATATTTATCCACTGTCATGATGCAATTGGAAAGGAAGTGCGTCTTTGGAAACTGGGTTCAAATACTGACTTGTGTCAGTTAATACTAGCAAACTGAATACAAACCAATTTCATGACATCTCTGCTTTAAAAAACTAATGTGATCTGAAGTGATAGTCCCATTGTATATACTCTACTCTGACCAGACCACATCTGGACTACTGTATTCAATTCTTGAAGTCTCAATTTAGGAAAGCCATTGACAAACTGGAGCTGTACTGAGAAGGAACAGAATGATGAAAGGAAAGGAAATTGATCATAAGATGATCTTTTTTTTTTAAAAAAAAATGGGGATTCATTTTATTAAAAAAAAACTTTGTGATTGAGGGAGAAAGAACATTATAATTGCCTTCAAGCTGTTGAAAAGGAAATGGATATGTTTTCTTTGTGTCCAAATAACAAAACGGGTAGAAGTTTTAGGAAGTTAGATTTTGACTTGATTCAAAGAAATACTTCCTTATAATTAAAGTTATCCAAAAGCAGACTGGCTTGCCTTGAGAGACATTTATTTAGATGGCTAGTGGTAAAGAGATCTTGTAGGGGAGATTCTTCCTCAGGTATAGATACAGGTAAACATAGGTGACATCTAAGTTCACCTCAAACGGAATCCATTTTGACTGGGTGTTAAGTCCTTATGCCTGTTCCAAACAATAGCCCAAATTGCTTCTCTCAGAGTAAACATTTATAAATATACAAAATTATAACTCATAACCAAGCTAATTTCACTTGACAAGGGGCAATTATGGCTCCCACCATGAAAATAGATCCCATTGTTTTGATCTCATAATGGACTAGGGAGCCAGGGAATGGGTTATTAGCAAGATTGTCAGTTACATAGCCATGATGAATGAGTTGGGATCAGGTTGCCTTGTCTCTTACTTGAAGCATTGGATAAATTGGGCCAGGTCTACTCTGTGAAGTGGGGATCTCTAAACTCTTTGTGGAATTACATAACTATTTTTCTTGCAGGTATCACTCAGCAAGCTTTTGGAGTGCCAAGGAAATGTAAGCAGGGACATAGAAAACCCACATGAGTTAGTTCTCATAATCTAGCCTAATTGTGAGGAACTAGCATACATTCTAAAGTGTTTGCTTTCTTCTTAAGACCAGTCTAGAAGACAGAAGGATTTAAAAGATTGCCAAGAATTTCATGGGACAGAGACTGCTGGAAATCAGAGAACATCCCTACTCTTTAGGTTCTAATCTGGAAAGCTGATAGGTACAGAAATACAGAGCTTCTGGCATCTTTGCCTTTTTAAATACACACACACACAAACACACACACATATTATATAGTTCTAAATTTTCCCTTTTTTGTTATGAATTCAATAAACATTGTTAAACAAATATTTCCATATGCAAAGAAAAGAAAATATGATAAAACAAATCTCTATTAAAACATTTTTTTCTTTAAATATATCTATTAAATTTCACATGGTAATTTGTTATCTCTGTCCCCTCCTAAATTTTCTTCCTTCAGGTTTCTGCATCTTTTGTAATGTTTCATCATGTTTATCTTTTGAAATATATCAGATAATTCATGAATTATCCTTTTTTCTTACACTTTAGATCTCAAAAATCTAAGTAAATTAAGCTATGTTTAGATTTCAAAAAATGTGTATAAATTTGATAAACCTTACATTTTTCACACTAAGGAATCAAGCTCAGGCAAGCTTTCCTATGCTTATACAATCCTGAGCTGAACACCCAGCTTATCTTAATCAAACAAACAAAAACTTTGAGCCTTAGCTCTAAAAATGTAAACATGAGAACTATTTATAAATCTGATAATTACTCTTCTAATGCATGATATTTGTATTTAGTCAGAAGGAAATCTTGAGAGAGCAATCATATTTCCCTTGAACATAAGTGACAGTGGAAAGAGATCAATGGAATAAGAAAGATTTAAGTTTCACCCCTTTTTCCTTCAATATTTCTGACCCTGAGCAAGTAAATTCATATTCTGAGTTTCTGTTTCTTCATCATAAAATGGAGATGGTAATGGGACAATAATACTTTTGTAAGCTCCTTCACAAGACTGTTATAGAAGGTAAAAGAGAGAATAGCTTTTGTTTATAACAAAGCAGTTGTCCACATCTAGAGTACTATTTTTACTCTGGACACTGTTGTGTCCAGACTAGCTCTCTAAAGGATCTTGGTACCAGCCTGAGTCATTGGTCTTAGAAGAGGAGTGAAGAGGTAGGACTCATGTGGACAGTCAAACATGGAGTCCATTTATTCCAAATTCTCTCAGCCTTATATATCCTAACACCCTAATATAACCATAGCATACTGCACATACATTAACTATATACTGGGCACGGGGGACCACATGAACAACTTGCTATTGCCACTTGGTATCACTTTGCTTTAATTACAACACAGATTTTCACCATCCCCTGACTTCTTAGGAAGGCCCAGAACCCTAAGGGGAGATGGAGAGCCAAACCAGACATTGTCAGCAGGTTCCCTCTGGGCTGAAGGGTCTTATACCTCACACAGTATTCCCCCACTATCTGTGACCTTCTACATCTCTCCCTTTCTTTTGTTTTAATTGAAGAAGATAAACATCAATGGTTAAATCCATCAGCATGGGAGGAATCACAGGCAAGTAGTAATATCACTTAGGCAAGTAGTAATATAACAAACAATATGAATAAATAAGACATTATAAAAGACTTCCAAGAGTCCCAGAAGGAAGGTATGGAAAATAACTATTAATTCACAACCACACATACACCTCCTTCAACATCCAAGAGATAGTCCAAAACCAATCTGTTGTCCATCACTTCATGTGTGAGAGAATTCAATGATTCCTGCAGGTTTTGAAGTCCTGCATCGGTCTCATTAGCAATTATTTTTATGGTCATGGTAATGTTCATGAGTCAATTGCCATACACATAGGGTTAATTGCCATGCTCTTTGAGTGGTGGATGTAGTCAGAGATGGAACCACCCAATATTTCTTGGGTCTTCTCCTTCATTTTGAGGGTCTTCTCTTTTTCTGTATCTCCCCAACAGATAAGGAAGATACAGTTCATTGGCACCCAATGGAATCCTTTTCCATTTGTAGAGACACAAGCAAACCCTATGCCCCAAGCAGTTAACCTATCTGGCCCCTTCTATTCACCACTCTCCAGATCTCTCCACATCACCTGGTGATTATCTAAAGATACCAGAGCTGCTTGCACTAGACACTGTTCTTCTGGTGGGTTATGAAACCTGTCTGCTGGAGTTAGTGCATCTTCATCAGAAATAATAAAAAAAATAATAGTATAAAGAGTTAAGTTCTCTAAGGTTACTTGTGGCTCCCCCCCCCCTTTTTTGTTTTTGGAGGAGCATCTTAATGTCTCTGTTCCTCCTCTCTATTATTTCTTGTCCTTGAGGATTAACGGGTATGCCAGTGGTGTGTGAAATCTGATACTGTGCACAAAAGCATGCAAACGGTTTAGAAGTATATGCAGGTCCATTATCTGTTTTTATTGCTTGTGGCACACTATAACTTTAAAAGCCTGTATAAGGAATTCAGTGACCACCTGGGCCAACTTTTTTGCTGCTGGTATTGCAAAAGTGAATCCTGAAAAGGTGTCTACTACAACATGGATAAAAGACAGATGATTTATAATAGGCCCCATCCATCTGCCAAATTTCATTGGGTCTCAAATCATGAAGGTTTTTCTCTAGAGGGAGCGTAGAAGTGTGGAAATGAAGGCAAGCCATACAGAATTTTATTATGCTCCAAGCTTCCTCCTTTGTTATCTCAAACTGCATATATACAGCTTGTGCAGCCTGATGATATTTAGAATGAGGTTCTTGGGCAGCCTGAAATAGAGGAGGGTTGGCAAACATGGTAAGAAGGTAATCTGCCTTTAAGTTTCCATAAAAAACTGGACCTGGAAGTCCTGTATAAGAGTAGACATGAAAAAGGTAATACTTACCTAGACATTTTCTCACTTGCTCCTGAAGTTCCTTAAAAAGCTGATATTGTGTTAGAGGCTACAAATTTTATTTGGGGTATGACAATTCTTTGTACCACACCCACTGAATAAGCCAAAACAGATATTGTATTTACATCTCCTGGATAATAAATAAGACCTAGCATAATTGCATACAACTCATTCTGCTGAGTGGACTGAAAGGAAGTTCTGACTACTCTTTTTATAACTAAATCAGGAGAATATTCAGCACAAATGTTATATTGGATGCATCTGTAAAAATGCATCTAAAAAGTCCTTTAAGAGGAACCTTAGACACTTTTCCTTCAAAAAACTTATGGCCAATTATGTAATAGTTGGGCTATCTTTAAGGGGAACTTATATATAAAATATGGAGCCATGGCCAATAAAATTTGCCACTCTGGGATGGTTTTATAGCATACGTTAATTTGTGCATTGGTATAAAAGGTGTATATCTTGTCAGGTCTTATCTCAGATAATTGTATTACTTGCTAAATGGTTTTTTGTAGAGGGCTAGAACTATTGAATCAATGCACTGAGGTCGGGACTGCAGAGCACTTGAGGCTAACTTCTGATTGGACGATACTCTATGTGCATATGCTTGAAATATGGTCCTTTCCACTATCCGTACTGGTTCAATGATTGGTGCATAGAAGATTGTAGGCGGGACTAGGGGGTGGAGTAAAGCTAACCAGAAACACACTCTCGCAGGTAGACAAGGGAGCAGGCGGTGGGATTGATTCTGCTTCCATCCTGTTCAATCCCGTGTCTGGGGACCGAGAATAAAGATTGAGGACTTTTGCTTATCCTGACTCTGGCTGATTCTGGGGTGTCCTGGGTGCAAGCACATTACAGTTTTTAATAAGATTCTAGCCACAAGCACTGGGTAAGGAATAAGACTTTGGTCTGGTTGTGCTTGGAGGGTCAGCTGCTCAATCACACTGTCTTCTTGATGAAAGACTGATGTAGGTACCTCTTTTGTAGCAAAAACTAATATTTCCAGTGACTCTTTCAACCACATTGGATAAAGCCAGTTCAACCTCTCTCAAAGTCTCTTGAACTTCTTTTGTAAGCTGGCAGGGTGGGTCTAAAACAGTGTCTCCCCTTAAATGCCATACAATGGTTATAATTGATAAATAATTAAACCTAACATTGGACACATCCATTGGATATCTCCTATCAATTTCTGGAAGTCATTTAAGATGTTCAATTTTTCTGTTCTTAAAGAAAGTTTTTGTACCACAAGTACCTTGAGGTATACTTCATATCCTAAATATTTGAAAGGAGCATGCCTTTGAATTTTTTCTGGGGCTATATACAATCGGTAATTCCTTAGTGTTTCTATGGTCTTTTGTAGACATGCTTCTAATATTTTCTTGTAAGGCGCACATACCAAGATTTCATCCATATAATGTAGTAACTTAACTTTTGGAAATGCTTTTCTCAAAAGTAAGAGCAGTAGCCACATACATTTGACACATGGTAAAGCTATTTTTCATTCCCTATGGCAAAACTGTCTTTTATAAGGCTCAGTTAAATTAATGCTCCTTATCCTCCTTATCCAGAGGGATAGACTAGAAACAATCCTTAATGTCTATAACCTAAAGAGGCCATTCCTGAGGCAATTGAGTAGAAGAGGGAAGTTCAGATTGAAAAGTTCCTATAGTTTCCATTTGTTCATTTACTTTTCTCAAATCAGTCAACATCCTCCATTTTCCAGATTTCTTTTAACAGCAAATACAAGGGAGTTCCAAGGACTTAGACAAGGTTTTGGTGCCCTTGGTACCTTGGTCAAATTGCTCCTGTACTATTTCTAATAGTAGCTAATAATTCTAATAAGGCCTGAACTTTTTCACTGGTTAAGGGCCATTCTCCCAGCCACACTGGTGTATTAGCTTTCCACTGGACAGGGATAGGTGTAAGGGCTGGCAGGCTTTCAATAGCAGCACTGCCTAAAAAGCCAAACTGCTCAATAGTAATCCTAATTGCAGTAAAATGTCTCTTCTTTTCTGCCTTGTCTCTGGACATAGGAGGATAAAACTGTGCTGGTAGTACTGATGGTGTCACTGCCCCTCGGGCTCCTCCTTCTCCTGCCCATGAAGGCAGAGTTGAAGGAGGAGGGTCAGGAAGCAGAGGATACCTTAAGGGCACATGCCCAGGCTTAAGCAGAAGTGAAGGTGGTCTGGGAAATGGAGAAGTGAACTCCCCATGCCCCTTAAACCTCCTAGAGCTGTAACAAATAATATAAATCAACTAACTACTTAGCTCCAAACCATGTGCTGTAGTGTCTGGGGCTCGGGGCCCAACCTTCTGCTTGTTTTTCTCCTCATACTTCCTTGTTTGACACCTCAAGTTAAAAGTTTTCTTTTTCTTTTTCTTACACATAGGATTTCTTAAAGCTATCTTTATCCAATTGTATTCAGTTAGTTGTTCTCCTACCTTCCACATCTCTGGCTCCAACCTTTCTTTCACAACATCTGAAAACTCAGTGATCTGCTTCTGAGTTAACAACAAACCTTGCTTCTCTATTAACCTAATTAAGCATGCTTCATACTTCCCTCAGGAGAGGGGCTCTTTTGTTAGTACTTGCCCCATGTTGGCTGAAAAATGAATTAGATTAGCCCTTAGCAAATCTTCCGGCTTGCCTGTCTTTATACTTAGACTGTGTGGATCAGGGGGACTCCTCAACTGAACTCACACTGTTCTTGTCAGTCGAGTTGCTTTGTGCCCTGTTTTGCAAGGGCCTCCATGTTGAATGCCAAATGTAAAGTGGGGATTAGCTCTCTGGAGGATCTTGGTGCCAGACCCAGTACTTGGTCTTAGAAGAGCAGTGAAGAGGCAGGACTCACATGGATGGTCAAACATGGAGTCTGTTTATTCCAAATTCTCTCAGACTTATATACCCTAATACAACTATAGCATACTGTACTAGTGAGACCACATAAACAACTTGCTTTTGTATGTAGATGACTCTTTGACACTTGGTATCATTCTGCTTTAATTATCACATAGGTCTTCACCACCCCCTGACTTCTCAGGAAGGACCAGAGCCCTTTGGGAAGAAAGGGAGCTGAACCAGACATTGTCAGCAGGTTCCCTCTAGGCTAAAGGGTCTTATACCTCACTAGAATTCTCCCACTATCTGTAGTCCTCTGCAGGACACGGAATTGGAAGAGAGGTATTGGCAACCTAGAGAGAGGCCAAAGGAAAACTGCAAGGATAAATAGACTATATCATAGGAGGAATGGATGAATCAACTGAAGATGTCTGGTTTAGAGAAGAAAAAATTAGAATGAAATATATATCTGCTGCCTTCAAATATTTAAAGGGCTATTATATAGAAGATGGATTTACTTGTCCCCAAAGGGGAGAACTAGAAGTAATGGGCAAAATTACAAAGAAACAGATTTCTGCTTTATGAAGATTTGTGTCCACGAATGGAATAAGAGTACCATTGGGAGGTAGTGAGCGCCTTATCTGTGGTCATGCTTAAGAATGCAAGCCTGGACTTCAAAAGTTCAAGTTCTTGGCAATAAAGGGATTCCTACCTTAGGGAGAGGATTGAACTAGATCAGGGCTTCCTAAATTTTTTCCATTCATGACCCCTTTTCATCTGACAAATTGTATACCACCCTTAGTATGTAGGTATATAAAATAGTATGTAAATTAAATATTTAAATGTTAATAAGTCATAATTTCACAATCCCAATTCAGTTATGTGACCCACAGTTTAAGAAGCTTTGAACTAGATGACCCCTGAGGTCCTTCATGATGCTTATATTCTACAATTCTATATCCATTTTTCCATGCCAAGATGAGACAAGAGATGTAAATGTTTGCAACATATCTATCTATCTATCTATCTATCTATCTATCTATCTATGTAATATCCTAATACTTATGTAATATATCTCCTTCAGTTAATGTTCATGCATCTTCCTCAAACTCCTTCTTTCTTCTGCTCTTTGTAAATCCAATCTCTCTAACTTCAAGCTCAGAAGAAATAGTCAAAATAATTAAGGCATTGAACTTAGTTTCTTAGTTATTTCAGATTGATAGAGAGAAAAAACCTGTTGCCCTGAGTCATCAGTCCCAGTGAGGTCTGAATTGCAATTCTTTTAGGTGGTGAAGAAGAATCATATTGTAAGTGGTCTGTTTTTCAGATTTGCTATTTTCATTGCTGTATAGGTAACAACCTCCAAAATGTGATTTCAGAAGGCCAGAAGACAGGGCTGCTTGTCAAATACTAGCCCCCCACCACCACCCTTAGAGATTAATTCCTTTAATTTAAGTCCCTGAGCTATCTTATAATGAAAACCTTCTTGGGAGAAGTCATTATAATATCATATATTTGTTCAGGCCCCAATGATTTATAAAGAATTTCCCAGAGTCTCAGAGTTGGAAAGGCCTATAAAGCCATCTAGGTTAACCTAAACTTGAATGAGAATCTCCTCTACAAATTGTCCTGTTGAGAGTCAAGGTGGGAAGAGATGATAGAGAGGTTCTGCAAAGAGTAATAGTAGCAAAGGAATTAAATGGCAGGAATAGAGAATTTAAAAGCATTGAAGAATTGTTCCAATATACCATTTTTTGCTAAAGGGCATCTGCCCCACAGACACCAAAGAGTGGTTAATCTTCCATTGCCTTATCCATAAGTATATACTTTTTTGTCACCATCATTTCCTGCTCTCTAGTCTTGATAGAAAAAAAATTATCATTCCTTTCTCCTATGGTAAAAGTTTTTTTTTTTTTTTCCAAATCATAGACCTAGATTTTCAAGTAAAAAAAAAAGGCAGTCCAGAGCATTGCAAAGACACAGTAAAATGAGAAAGTCATTCAATGCAGCACTTATTAAGCCCCTACTATATGCAATATACTTCTAGTCACCTTAGAGAATAAAGATAAACTCAGAAAGAAATCCCTGACATTGAGGAGCCTCCATTCTAGAGAGGTGGGATAAGATACAACATGCAAGTAGTCTAGTTTGAAGCTTATTGTTAGGTTAAATGTACTTATTGAGAATCATTGTCAGTTTGTAATTGTGGCTTCTCATCCTGAGTAGATGAATAGGGTTAATGGTAGGAAGCTGGTAAAGAAAGTGAATTTAACTATGTTTTTACATAGTGAGGCAAGTAAGAATAAGGTAAGTTGAGGAGAGCATTAATAACTAGAGCAATCACAAAAGGCCTTTCAAGAGATTAGGTTGAAGACACAATACATTGTGGGAATTAGGGAGTAGTCTGTGTAAAGATAGAGATGGAAGATGAAATGCCAGTTTGAGAAACAGCAAAGAAGCCAGTTCAGGTAGAACATAGAATGTGGGCAAGGGAGTAATGTATAATATCCCTAGAAAGGTCAGCTGGAGCCATGCTATGAAGAGCTTGAAATGACAATGAAAGGAGTTTGTATTGTATCCCACAGGCAATACAAAAACACTGCAGGCTTTTGAATAAGGAAATGACATGATCAGAACTATACTTTCAGGAGAGTATTTCAGGAGCTGTGAGGAAAATGCAATGGGGATGGGAAAGACTGGAAGCAGGAAGTCTGATTAGGAGGGACTGTAATAGTCTATGAAAGAGGTGAAGAGGAGCTGAATAAGGGTCACAGCCAGTGTTCTTACAAGAAGTTGTTTCTGTTTATTGTATAATTACAAGGCATCTGTGCTTCCTCTTCCCTCCTCAGTACCTTTTGTGTTGTTTTCAAGTGTATTTGAGGTTAAATTTCCAATCATCAGACAACCTTTCATCCACAACATGCAAGCTATATATTTCAAATTGGTATCTGCAGTTTTCAACATAGGCATGTGACACATTCAGGCTGTGACATGCCCAGGCTGCTGGTGCAGCTATCACCATTGTATTAGGGATGGAGGAAAAAAAGAACAAATGTCTTTAGCAGGCAGAGTCAATTAACAGCTTGGAATTCCTGAAGATGCTCAGCCTTGGCTGAGCACTTCCCAAATGAGAGGAGAGAGGAAAAAACAGTGACTATTAGGCAAAGGGACCTGGCCTTCTTTCCACACCCCATTTCTGTTGGAAGTTCTTGTGATAGATGACAGGCTGCTGGCTGCAACCCTTCCACAGAAACCAAAGGTGAAGGGCAGACAGACTTCTCTAAATCTCCTCATAAGCTGAACTAGTAAAAGCTGTGCACTAACTACATCGAATAAGCATTCTGTGCCCAAGAGAGGAATAGAAATGCAGCTGCAGCCAGGCCTTGCTGAAATAGTCCTGGTGATTTTTCATTTTTTGTCATTTGGTGTTTGGAAAAGATTGTCTCATAAATCCAGATTTCAAAAGAGCAGAATGAACATGCTGACTTGGAAAGAACCAAGGGAAAAACTCAAGAGACTTGAGTTTGGAGGAAAAGGGAACACGTGTTACCTCAACTGCTGGCTTGGGCAGGAGATCTAAAGGTACAGGAGATGATGGAAGCTGCAAAGCAGTCCAGATCATTGCAAAGACACAGTATGGGGAATAATGACTCTTTGGTGACCATGTTTGCCCCCACGCCCACCCCAGGATTCACCTTCTTCTTTCCAAAACTGAGCTTTTTAATAATAACAGAAGGTATGTCAGGAACAGAGTGATGGAGCAGAGTGAGGTGATCTAGACCATTCTACAAATGAAGAGATAGAGACACCAAGTCTTTGCCCAATGATTCCATGAGATGGTTAGTGATCTGCTTCTATCTCCAGTATGGTAGAAAAAATACTGGATTTAGAATCTGGATCTGGGTTCAAATCCTAACCTTGCTACTTTCTATCTATGTTATCTTTCTATCTATGTTATCTTGGGAAGTCACTTATCCTCTATGGGTCTTAGTTATTTCATCTGTAAAATGATGAATTTGAACTGGATGGCCTTTAAGATCCTTTCCTAGTTTTATACCATCATTTAGAAATACACAATGTAAAGGAAAGAGGACTAGACAAAGTAACAATTGAAGTCACATATATATACATATACTGTGTAAAATAAGCAAGTTGTTTGCTCTATAAAGTGTTGCTTTCCTCATCTGTAAAATAGACATAAATTTCTACCATGATTTAAAGAACTTCTTGTGAAATTTAAATGGCATAATAACTAATGCACCATTAATTAAGATTGGCCAACTGCTTCATTTGCAGGAGCTCATTTGAACTTTAAAACAACCTTGTGAGATAGCTACCAAAACCATTATTATTTCCATTTTAAAGATAAAGAAATGACTTTCTTATAGTCACAGGACTTAGTAAATATCAGAGATGGGATTGAAACTCACATTTTGACCGGCTTCAGATCTTTCTTTTGCTTTGCTTCATTCTTCACCTATCCACAAGTAGTTAAAAAAGGGGGAAATATTAGCTATTGCTATTATTATAAATTTTAGCATATATTGACATTGCATCCAAATGCTAAACTCTTTTGGGAAATAACTAAAGAACTGGGATCCCATATCAACACATGGATTTATTTTTGAATTAGAAGCAAACTAAGCCAATGCATTCATCATAAGCAAGGGAGGAAGCATCAAGTATGGCATGGTAAATGACATGGAAATAGTAATGACAGATTTGTGGTTTAAAACTAGGTATGTAATGTCCCTGTGGAATCGAAGGATCATAAAATCACAGATTTGGGGGTAAGTTTAGAGCTGGAAGAGACTTCAGAGACTTAGTCAAACTCCTTTATTTTACAAATAAGCTAACTGAGGCTTGGAAAGGTTAAACCCAAAGTCACAAAGGTAGTAATTGAAGGGAAAAAAATGTTCTTAGAGAACTGTATTCCCAGATAAAAAGGAACTCTGTAGGGAAAAAATCCATCCTAATAATATTTTTCTTCTAAAATGCTAAATCTGAAATTATAAGTATGCCATTAATGTATATATGGGAATTTTTGTTGTTGTTGTTATAAAAGTAGGCTAGTATCAAAGCTAAACAAAGGGAGTCATAGATTATTAGTGGGAACCCAACCAAGGATGTATTAGCTATACAAGGAATCTAGTCATCAGAGTTTCTGTTCTTTAAATATCCAGACAACTGTGACCTATGGCCCTCATAGTTCCTTAAGAAAGGAGATTGGCTTAGAATAAAACATTCTTAGGGTTGTAAAGATATTTTTCCTCTTTGTTTCTAGACAGAAAAAGTTTCTGGAAGAGTTAGGTCTACTCACTTAAAGTAATATTTGCTCTGTTAATATTACTTCTTCCTAGTTATTAAAGGATACTAAATTGCTAAATTAAAGGTAACTAAATTACCCCAGTTTTCCTGTACTATATAAAAAGTCCCATCTCTCTGACCTCATTTAAGGATGCTCCTTTATTTAGTGGGGAGGGGAGGAGAAATAGGTTCCAGGTACAAATTTGTGGAGAAGTAAAGTGTAGCCTAATCCTCCCAACTGGACTCACCTAAAAATTTACTAACAGTTTTGTTAAAGATATTATCTATGGGGTTCTTTGAGCCCAATTATCTATGGGTTTAGAAGTGAAAGCAAAAGAGTGTAATTACAATAAACAATTTAAATTGTATAGATAGTCAGGATAGTAATTAGTAAATCTAGACATCAATAAATGAAGCAATTGATACATTCTGTCCCTAATTTGTTAGCAAGGTTTATTGCCAAGAGGTTGGCCTTGAATTGTTCTCTACAGTGAGAGATCAAAGAACCTTAGTAGAAATGTTTAGTTTTCTTCTTTGCATTTCTTCTTATGAATACTAACTCAGATTTTATCAATAGGGGAATAGAATACACATAAATTATCAATATGAGGATATAAGGTCTTTAACTATTGAGACTGTGTCTCCATGTGTATATACATGGGTCTATTTTCTAGCAAGCAATGGCAATTCATTTCTATCTCCCAAGTCCTTGCAGTTACAAAATTCAAAGCACATATAACTTAATACCTATCAGATGGGTCATAGGTCAAAGATAGGAAGAGGCCTGGACACCAAAAAAATGAATGGGGAAAGTCTTTAATGGGTTCTTCCATAGAATGACAAATGGGATGATCCTGAACTAGAAGATCCTTTTCTAGTTTTAAGATTCTTTGAACAGTCTAAATATTCTTTAAATTTCAGGCCCCTCACTTCCCTAAAATGACTTAATTCTCTACTTTGGCAAATCGGTTTGTTTAAAAGTCTTTATAAGTGTACTCAAAGAGAAAAAAAAGTGGCTCTAAAATAATCAGAAATACCTGCTATGTGGCACCAAAATCAAAAGAATAATTATTTGGAAATCTCCATTTTTCCATCATCTGCCTCTTTTTTGGAGAATGCCCTTTGTGACACAGGATGACTTTCCCAGAACTACATTCTCTAATCCAAGCTGACCCCTGATTTAGAATTTGTCTCTACTTACATTCATATTAAGCAAAATATCTCTTAATTCTTCAATCAATGAAAACACTTAAAAGTTCAACATGGACATTTGTCACCACCTCTACAGCCCAACTCCACCCCAATTTCTATGACTCCTGAAGTAGTCTTTTGCTTCTATAAAGTCAGCTATTGACCTGTTCTTCCTTTTGGCTCTCTCAGGGGATTATTTCAGCTATTCTCACTTTGGGCACACAGAATGAAGGATATATTCCAGTCAATAAAAACCTCTGGTAAGTGCTTTTGAATCTATCCAATGAGATCATATGAGATTTTTAGATTTAAAAAAATGTGTAGTATGTTATCTATTTTATATTCCAAACTAGCTGGTCACTTGCTTCCCTCATGATAACCATTTTCTGTCCTGCCCTCTTGAATTTGCACACATCCTGACCCATGCCTGGAATATCCTCTTCATCTCTGCCTCTTAATCCTCATCTTGCTTTACAGTATAGCCTAAGGCCATCACAAAGTGGTTCCTGTTGCCTTTCCCTTTCTCCCCAATTCTCTTATCACATATTGCCTTGTATTTACTTCAGTACATTTTGCCTTCCCCAGACTGTTTTAGCTTTTATCTCTCCCATTCCCTCCAGTGTCTAGTATAAAAAATATACTTCCATGCAAATGATTCATTCTTTAATTTCATCAAGTTAGTATTCAGTGTCTTCTGATCAATAAACAAAATGCTTGCTGAGTTTGTTGAAATCCAATGCTCTTTCCATACACTACACTACCCTGGATCTGAGTCCAATATTCCCTCTATAACATACATGACATATTTTTCCTGATTTCTGATTTGCTAGAGAAGATTAGTGTGAGGATGGGGGAAACTTATTATACTGGTTTCTTGCTCAGAGCTCGATAAACATCCTATACTAAAAACAGAAAGATGTAGATCCTATTTCTAGCTTTGCCCTATGGCTACAGGCCAGCTGACAAATCTCTCTGGGTCTCAGTTTCTTTGTCTGTAAGACGGGGGTGGTAATATTTGCCTGGTCTACCTCATAAGGATATCCTTTGTAACCATGAAAGTGCATTGTGAACTGTGAATTACATAGCACTAGATAAGTGCTAGGGACTTTATGATATCAATGAGTGTCATTCCCCAGAGACTCAAATATCCCATGGGCTCCTCCCAATTGAGAAAAAGAATTCATGCTTTCAATAACCATGTTCCATGGGGTAGCATATTTTTACATTCATAGTTTTGCTACTATAATAAGGTTTTACTTGAGGTTCTACTAAATGCTTCACATATAATTAAATGTCTAGGCATCAAGCTCCCTTATTAACAACCACATAGAAATCAACCTGCAGCTTTTTTTCCCAGTATTACTCTGAATTGCCTCTGAGTGATAACTAAAGGTAGGATTTTCACAAAGACTTTTCTTCTACAGTCAGATATGTCATCCTGTTCATCCTCACATCATCCCAGTAAGTTTAAGAAGCCTCCTCCCAGCCCTGTCCTAGTCTGTGCATATTTCCAGTACTATAACATAACCTTCTGGAAAAGACTTATTTCTCATTGAATACATCACGCTACCTTTTCTCTCCTTTCCCAAAAAGGAAACCAGTGCAGTTCTAATTAATGTAGCCTTAACTACTTTAAGATATATGGAAATTTAGTTTGCCATACCATCCCTTGGCATAATATTTCTGTGTGGGAATTTAAAACACTGAATGTGACCCTTGATAGCCTGGTAGGAGAATAGAGGAGTATGTAAGTTCTCTAAGCCTGAAGCAGAGAGAGGCTCACACGTGCTGGTGAAGGCCCTTCTGGGAGAGTTCGGACATTAACTGATCATTGCATCTTAGAGAAGAGTGGAAAGCTAGGGATAGAATCAGGCAAGTAATGGGAAGCAAATGATGGGTCCTCTTAGGAGCTACAGAAAGGAAGAAGGTGTTAATGCATACTGACAAGAAACCACTAGGGCCATTTGCTCTATACAGATATTTTGGCAGCCAGAGAGAGAGAAGGGTAAGTGTTGTAATGAAATATGTTTGGGCCCTAACATGACTTTAACCTGTGATGTAGTTCTATTCTCCCTGACAGGCCCCTTCTGAAAGTTCCACAAGTCCCTTTGTTCCTGAGGCATATGGGTTAGGAAATGACATCCTTTCACTGTCCCCCACTTCCCTCCCAAGAAGAAGCGGACCCCAATTATGGAAGAGGAAGGAGAATTACCCTCTCTTGGATTTCAAACAGGGAGAGGCCCCATTCCCTTTCCCAGGAAGTACATTTAACTCCCCTTTATTCCAAGACCCAAGTCATTAAAATTGTCTAACATCTGGCCGAACAGGGGGGGATAAGAAACAGAGAAAACGTGAGGTCCTTAAATGATTGAAATTTTGAAGTTTGGCATTGTCTATGAGAGAGAGAGAGAAACTTAAAGGAGATGCTACAAGACTTTCATTATTTTCTTTGCTCACTTCTTCCCAGAAAAGTTTCAGACTCAGAGAGAAGCCAGTTCCCATAGCATTCCCATTCCCAAATTGGGCAAACTTGGGATTCTTACAGGATAAGTGCTTATTCCCCAAAGATCCATTAGCTGCAAAAGGGGGTAATAATGCTTGCCTGGTTTACCTCACAAGGATATTCTTTGTATCTATGAAAGTGCTTTCTTAATTACATAGCAGTAGGCAAGTGCTTGGGACATTATGGGTTTACTGTTCATTCCCCAGAAATTCAAATTTCTGAGACTCCCATCAGTTCCTCTAATTGAGATAAAGAGATCACGCCCTCAGTAACTATGTTCTATGGGGCAGTATGGTGTTATAATACCAACTAAGGATCAGAAGACTTTGAATCTGGTCTTGGCTCTGTTGTTAACTCACTGCATGGACTTCACATTTTTTGAGCCTCAATACCCTCCTTTATTGAATTGGGGATAATAATCTATTTTACACAGGATACCATGAAGGTCAAATGGGATAATGGTTGTAAAAGTACCTTGGGATTTGAAAAAGTCCTGTGTGTGTCCTTACACTAAACTTATACCTACATAAATGTACAATCTTTTGATGAATAAGTGTTGCCTATATTTAGCAATCTTTAATCCCCTGTTAGTAAAAGATTGGTCATTCCCCAAGATAGCAGGAAGCCAATTACATCTCAGGAAATCATGGTGCTAGACGAACATAATCATGACCATTCCCAGCTGAGAATTGTAGCAAGAACAAAACATGTGGATGCAAATCAGAGCCAAGGCAGCCTGCTGCTGAGGTCCCCATGAAATGACATATAGTCAAGCTGGAGAGGAGCCAGGTTATTGCTTAATGGCTGCAAAGCACTGCCAGCCTCATCAAAGAAAGTACATTTCCCACATCCAAGGCCAGACTCAAACCTAACAGGTAGATCTTTTCCTCTCTCTGCTATACTTTCAGGCTTGGAGACAGACCATATATTTTGAATTCTCAAATCCTTTTTCCTGACTTGCTTCAGGTATCTAGAGATCGGTGTCAGTAAGGATCCTCATACCCACCATTCATTCTTTCACTCATTCATTCATCATCTATTATATGCAAAGCAGTTTGTGAGACAAAAAATTGTCAGCATGCCTTGGGTGCTGCCTCCTAGAAGAGGCCTTTCTTGATTTCATCTAAGTCTTGAAATGATTTTGGATGGTTTTGTATGCTTTGCATTTACCAACTTGTGCAGATATTGTACTCTTTTAATAGGATGTTAATTTTTGGAGGGTAAGAGCTATTTCATTTTTGTCTTTTTTTAAAAAAAATCCCCAGTACCTAGAACACTGTCTTAAAAATAGTCGGCTATTAATTGATGCTTGTAAATTTAATTAAATTCATTTAAATCCCTTCCCTTAAGTAGTATATAACTATTAATGAGTTAAAAGAGACCCAAATAACTGTAATGAGAAGCATAGGATCAAAGAGAGTTATAAAGAGAGAGAGATCATATTCAGTGGTGGATGGAGACAGGCGGAAATATAGGGAGGGAGTGTTTTATTTTGTTTTTGTTTTTTACATAGACCTTCAGATTTCAGTAAAACAAAATGGGGAAGTAGAAAAGTAGATTTTAGGTGGACAGAAGGGTATAAGTAAAGTTTCAAGAAAAGGAAAAAATATGGGAAGCCTGCTAAGTTTTCTTAAGCAAGAGTCTAGCATTACAGTAATGGTATCATTAGAGGAAATAAGGCTAACAATATCTGGAAAAATTCAGTGTGCACCTGATTAATCCATATTTGGATCAAACCTTGAGTTATTGGGTATAGGTAATTTCACATTTAAAGTATGACCTGCTAGCCCAGATAGCATCTGGATCTGACATTTCTACTTCTAATTTCCACCAGGTCTCTATCCTTTGTCACAACTACCAGCTGCTTCTCCTTCATCTTGCTGGGCCTGTTGTATTACATCATTGATATGAATGGTTGGTGGAATGGCTGTCCTTTTATTTTTCCAGGTAATTTTCAAGGGGGAAAGTATGGGAATATGGGGATCTTCCTCTAGATCATTTGTGGAAATGGTGAGGAATTTCTCTTTGGGAAGCCTTATATATATTATCCAATGATTTTCAGTTCATACGTAAAAAATTTGCTCATCTCTAGAAAGAGAGGGACAAAATCCAAGGGAACAGGTCAAACTTCCAGCCAGTTTGATATTATCTTGGGAGATTTTGAAGGGGTTATTTATCAAATGCATGTAAGCTTGAATAGAATATTCTATCTCTAGGGGAGAATCGAAATCTGATGGGTAGCACCTCTCTATCCCTTGGAATGTCATGAAATATATAAAAACTAAAGAAAATGAAGAAAAAAATATTTCCCAGGCTTTGTGGCTATAGGACATATTACATATGAAACTGATATGATTGTATCCTTGTTGTATGCAAATAAAAGAGGGTTGAATAGTTACTCTGTATCCAGCACTGTACTATACACTACAGGAAGGAAAGAAAGGATACAGAAAAATGTTATATGATTCCTACTCACAAGATATTTATAATTTATTTTTTGAAAGCATTCCTTTTTTATTATAAAGCTTTTTATTTTCAAAACATATGCACAGATAACTTTTCAACACTGATCCTTGCATAGCCTGTTCCAAATTTTTCCCTCCTTATCCTTACCCTCTCCTATAGATGGCAAGTAATCCAATATATATTACATATGTTAAAATATATCTTAAATCCAATATATATAAACATATTCGTACAATTATCTTGTTGCACAAGAAAGATCAGATCAAAAAGGAGAAAAAATGAATAAGAAAACAAAATGCAAATGAACAATAACAAAAAAAGTGAGAATGTTATTGTTATGATCCATACTCAGTTCCCACAGTCTTTTCTCTGGGTATAGATGACTCTCTTCATCATGAGATCACTGAAACTGATCTCAATTATCTCATTGTTGGAAGGAGTCACGCCCATCAGAATTGATCATCATATAATATTGTTATTGCAGTGTACAATGAATGATCTCCTGGTTCTGATCATTTCACTTTGAATCAGTTCATGTAAGTCTCTTCAGACCTCTCTAAATCATCCTGCTAATCATTTCTTATAGAATAACAATATTTCATAACATTCATATACCATAACATGTTCAGCCATTTCCCAACTGATGGGCATCCACTCAGTTTCCAGTTTCTTGCCACTACAAAAAGGGCTGCCACAAGCATTTTTGCACATGTGGGTCCCTTTACCTCCTTTAAGATCTCTTTGGGAGATAGGCCCAGTAGATGTTTATAATTTAATGAGGAATTGTAAGGGGAGAACCAAGTCAATTCAGTAAATATTTACTAAGTGCTTATTATATGCAAGACAATATTAGACACTAGGGATACCAAGACAAAAATGGAACAGTTCTAACCTTCAAGGAGTTTGCATTCCATAGGTGAAATAATTGGAGAACAAAATAAGACAAAATCATTCTTTGTTGAAAATGTTGAAAGATATAATCTCCATGGAAGTCTTCCTCTGATGCCTCTTCAAAGTATACATATGATTGTGGATTTTCAAATACTGGAAGTTCTTGTAGATCCTAACAACCTGGGATAGTTTTGAGTGTGAGCCTAATTATGTCTGTCATCCTAGGACAAGTCTAGCTAAATTCTTAGAAGATTATCACCAGGTTAGTCAGAAGGCAATTTGCCGCAAGAAATAATGAAGAACATTTACTAAATCAGAATGATAATAATTTATTGTTATAGAGGTAACAACCATACAGATAAGATTATAAATGCATCAAAATATAGAATATCTGATCTATCATATTATCACATTGAGGGCTCGAGAAGCCAGGAAAGGCTTAGCAAATGAACTGGTAAGTTTCTTTAAGCAAGAGTCCAGCATTACAGTAGAGTCTCAGGGGAGAGTACAGGTGAGAGGAACTGGCCATGTGTCTGGCTATTTGCTTGCTCATACCTAGATGATTCTAGTCAAAAAAAAAAAAAAAAGGAAATAGGAACCCAAGGAGTCAGTAAAAGAACTCAATGTGGGAATATAAAAACAGTGCTAAATTTGTAATGAGAGAACCCATGTTCACAAAGTACCAACTATCTCATTACCTTAAAAAAAGTCATTTTCCTTCTTTTCCCCTCATTCTCACTTTTCTCATGTATAAAATAAGATGATTGGAGTAGATGATCTTCTAAAATCTCCTCCAGGTGTGATGATGGAATTATAGAATTAAAAGAGATCTCAGAGGGCATTTATTTAAATCCTTTAATTTTTCAGATGAGGAAACTAAATTCCAGAATATGTGTGTGTTTATGTGTTTACTCTTGAGTTTTATTGAATTGGATTGGATTATGTTAAGAATTCACAGTCCTTGTGAATTAGACATAGGACTTTATGCTGCCTATTCCTTCTAGAGATTCATAAGGAAGACTATTTCCAAATAGATTTTTACTGAAACAAATTAGGAACCCCTCCCCCCACACACACACACTTTTAAATGCCTAGCTTTTCCTGATATGAATAAGAAAATTAGAATAGGGATAATGGCAAAAGATAATCACATGTATTGTAGAAACCACCAAAATAAAGACTCTCAGAGGACAGACTTGAAAATCATCTAATAACTAACTTTTTGATTCCTGCTTTGGTACCTGCTGTGACTGAGCAGGCCCATTAGTGTTATTAGGGTTTTGTTTGTTTGTTTTGCTTCCCATCAAAATGAATATTTTGGATGTTTTTATGTCTCATACTATTATAGCAGCCCTTCATATAGTCAAAGAATTATTTTGACTCTAAGTTTTAAAAGTTAAAAAAATAACCAATACTTAACTCCATCTATTTTTTTTTCACACCTTAGAAGTTTGATAGAGGCCAAATTCTATTTAGATTACAGAAGTCTCTTCCTCTTGTGGCCTTTCTTCCTTGGCCTGCAGATGGGCAGAAACAAGTGATGCTGAAGTTGTTGTCACTTTGAGGCTCTGAGCCTTTGAAAAGGGAGGAACTAGATGGTAAATTAAAGCTCTAGTCTCTCTACCTTCTTGTTACAGGAATGAATTCCATCTTGGTTTACGTTGGACACTCTCTCCTGGGTGGCTATTTTCCTTTCAGCTGGGAGATGAAGTCACCTACTTCTCATGCTGAGCCCCTTGCCCAGGACTTGTTAGGCACAGCAATCTGGGTCTTCATTGCCTTCCTGCTATTTAGAAAGAATGTCTTCCTTAAGATTTGATACCTGGAAGCAAGCCCTGAAGATACAGGTTTCTGAAGGTGAGTTTCATTTGACTGGGGAAAAGCGGGTTTTGAGGCCATGGGGAAGGTGATTTTGGAAAGGACAAATAGGAATTTGGTTGAACCTTTGGCTTACATGCCCAAGTATTTTAAATTCAAGTGACAGAAGAGCTGTCATTTCTATATGCCTCATTCCAGGAAAAAGTGTCTTGTGGGCATGAAGCCAGTCTGATCTCTGCTCCTACTTTTGAAATGAATAGAGGGCTTCAGATTACAGAGGAATCAGCTCTAGCAATTCTGAACCTATAAGAACAGCACACTGGAACCTAGAACCACATTGCCTTCTTATATGTTTCCTCCTTCCTCTGTACTTTATTTCTTTTAGTAATTTAGTGATCCATCCCAAAGAGCCTCTAACAACATGCTCCTTAAAGCAAAACTGAGACATCCAGACAACTGCCTCCAAAGGCATCCTAGACCCAAATCAGGCATTGGGTAAATTATTTCTGATTTTAGAAACAAAATCAAAAGCTTTAGTTAAGGATTATACGGAAAGAATAAGAGATCTAGAACTGACACAGACCTCATGTAGTCTAATATCCTCTTTTTTGTTTGTGGAAACTGATGCTCAAATAGGTTAAGGTATTTCCAGAAATTTATGGAAGTGGTCAGATTTCAAGCCTAGGTCCTCTGATCCCAAATCTAGTACTCTTCCCACAGGTTCCTACATCTGAGCCTTTCTTTTCCTTAGTATCCCAGCCAAAGTAAATTCCTAGGTACTTCTCCCTTATTTACCTTTTTCATGGAGATACCAAATCTAATGCCCTCCTAGAAACCAGTACTAGTGCTGATGATACATAGGACCCAATCAAGGATCCTCCTATGATTCTTTTCACCATGTTCAAACAGTTAACATTAATTGAACTTCTCATTCAGTGACAGATCTGGGACCCCATACCTATTTAGAACTCTTTGACTTAATATCAAAAAATTTTAATTAGGGAGGCATCATGGAATGGTAGAAAGATCCTAGACCAAATATTTACCTCTAGATCAGCTGTGTGTGACCTTGAGCAAACTATACACAAAGAAACCAAGAGTTGATTCCCACTACAACATGCCTAACAAGTGGTCATTCAGATTTCCCCTGAAGACCTCTATAGGTGGCAAAGGTGGGATGGACCCATTTACTTACCAAGTCAACTCATTCCATCACTGGATAGTTCTGATTGTTAGGAAGCTTTTAAAAAAATATCAAAATGAGACGTGCTTCTCTGCTACTCTCCTCTGCTCCTCTATGTATCCTCAGCTATTGCTCCAGGTCTTTGCTTTTGTGCCAAGCAGACCAAGGCTCATCCTCTTTCACAATACCACTTAAATGCATGAACTCTAGCCGAGACCTTGTTCTCCATCTTTAATCTTTTCTTCGCCAGACTAAACATAACCAGATCCTCCAACGGCTTCTTGTTAAGTCATTTAACCTTTCTCATTTTTATTATTGTTTGCTATAATTTTTATAAAAAATTGGCTATGTGGTTTCTAAAGATCCTTCTAGCTCTGACATTCTATAAGCCTGATTTGGTCTGGATCAGCCCCAAAAGAGAATATCAGCAAAAGGCACAGAGAATATGGAAGCTGAAGGGTCAGTATAGTCCAAACTTCCATTTTCTAAAGAATGGCAGGATGCTACATATAAAGACTCTGAGGTACCGGCCTGAGTTCATCCCTAATTCCCTGTTCAATGTCTTCTACATCAGCCAGTTGTCACTTCTGATGTTTGAATAGCTTTTATTGCTTAGTTCTTGCAGTTTTCCTATGGGTCTTGAGTGGATGAAGTGCCATCTCAGGTCTGAAATCCACTTGAGTTAATCATTCATGGGAAGTAAGATAGAGCCATTATTAAAATTCCAATAGCATTTTCACTTCCTGCAGAAATGTGGATTTCTTTTTATTATTATTATGACTAATTGTGTCAGCAGTCTCTACATGAACTCAGTGCCAATTAATATGAGCATTCCTCTAGTGAAATACTAGAGACTGTGTACCCAAAATGGAGAGGTGGGGGAGGGAGAGAAAGTGTTAGATATTTATTTATACAGGCATATACATATATTTCACTAATCTGTCTCCAAGTTGAAATATTGGCTCTTGGGGTCATTCATGTGAGTAAAAGTGATTAATTTCATTATGTCAGAGTCAGAGATGCCTTGAGTTTATATAAATTATATAAGACTTAAGAAAAATATGAACTATAGTCCTTGAAGTTGATGATTCTGCTGCCTATTGAGTCAGATAAAGCCCTCCTTTTCTCAGATCCACCAGCACTGTGATATTAGAATTTTCACTGAGGCTGCAAGGATCTTAGACCATTCCTCAAAGAGTGCCCAATAACTTCATTTTTGTAAAACTAGAAATTAGTTTATCAAATGCTCTTAAACTAGTAGCAATTCAAACAATCAGTTTTACAAGAACACACACACACACACACACACATACACAAAGCTCAGTAATAGTTTCTGTTGCTCTGGAATAGAAGTAGATCAGTTTATCCTGGGGAAAATGTATACTCAGTAAGCATCCTTGGAAATAAATAATGAGAAGATATTCCAAAAATTCTATTAGTTAGATCTCAGACTAATGAAGAATGGGGGAAAAGTACAGGACATCTCTAATTTGACTGCTATCTCTCCTACTTTGCAATACCCATTTCCTTTTTCTAAAAGGGATCAACAGATTATAGATTACATAAAAAGGCAAGATGAGGAGGAGAAAAGGATCTCTAAGACTCTTTCTATGACTGAATTGCTTAGTACAAATCTTCAGAGGGAATGGATCTTTCTTCTTTGGACATACTCCACTCTCCACTCAGAGAGTATTATTTCTGTTTATGAAAAAGGAAACCAAGTCCTCAAAAGAAAGTGCCCTGCCACTGCAAACCTGATGTTACCCAGGCTTCAACACAGGATGGGCAAGAAGGGAGACTCCATAAGCTTTGGACAAACATCCTGCTTTCTCAGCAGGTTAATCGGATTTTTTAATAAAAGATCATGGAAATGTCAGCAAGTCTGAGCAAACAGAGCTGATCTGGAGCTGCAAATTCCATCTGAGAAAGAGCAACCTGATTTTTAAAAAATAAAAAAGACAAACCAAAAATATCTGTTTCCCTGATTTTTTTTTCTGTACTACCCTCCAATAGAGGCCTCTGCCCCACATGAGGACTTTTAGAGAATCATATAATAAAGTAAAAAAGTTCCAGTGATATTAGCATATTAAGGGAAAAGGTACTTCCAAAGACCAAGAATTGATAAACATTAGTGATAAGGCAACCATCACAAAAAAATGAAGGGCCATCTTGCTCAGGGTAGAATAACTGGAGTCTGAGTTAGAAGGAGCACAAACACAAATTTTTAAGTTAAAATGAGTTGGGCTTATAGCAATGGATGAGCATTATAGTATGGCTCATCATGATCCAAGGGCTGTGCTACAGAGGAAGACTACAGAGATTGAGGATTAGAAAGTTCATATTAGTTTTAGATTTAGAACTAGAAGGAACAGGTTTGAATAAACCATGATATGACATTGGACCCTTCATAGATTCATGGAACTAGAACTGAAAGATATCTCAAAGTCCAAGCCCTGTATTTTTCTAATGAGAAAAACTCCAGAGGGATTAAGTGACCACTCAGAATCATACAGGTGGCAATATTAGATTTGAATCCTGATGCTCTGATTCCAGTATGTGAGTACACATATGGTTGTTGTTATCTGTTCTTCACTCTCGAAGACGACCAAGACATCAGGATATGATGCCATGGTGATGTGGGAAAGATTCCTTTCTTTAAGATTCCTACCCCTTTCTAGTTAATGTAATTACCCTTTAATTTACAAATCCTGGTCCTTTTGTATTCTAATAGAAGATGGGGACCTGTCCCTGCCCCCATCGGGATCTGAGCCAACTTTGGGGCTATACCCAAAAGCCCCTCTAGCTAAGTCTCCCATTATAAATGGAACACACCCTCTTTGCAGAGATTCCAAACATGCTAACCATGTGAAGACCCTCTGTCCACTGGATCCTCTGTCCGGTACCCTCCTTGTCTCTACCTTCACCTATCTCCTTACTTCGAAACCCAATAATAAACCTCTTTTATCAATCTAGCTTAAATAGGTCTCCTTTCTGACACTTTGTAGTTATATCACCCTGGGCAAGTCCCTTAACCTCTTAGCATTCTTAACAATTCTCTAAAACTATAAATTATAGAGAGGTATTGACCTATTTTGGAAGAAGGAATTCTTCATAAGGGAGATTAATAAAGCAAATAAAAGGATAAGTCCAGTACCTATCTCAATTTGTGGAGTGGCTATATCCACTTGTCTTTTCAGGTGGGGAATCCCTCATGATCTTCCTGCCATCATTCATCTTCCTGGAGTGGAGAAGGGAAGAGGAAACATGAAGTGTGCCCATAAATCTATTAGCTAGAGTACCTTCCTTAGCTAGTTTCCTTCCTTGACTCAATTACCCTTTTATACCATAGACTTCTAGTCAGGGCCTCTGGGCTGCTGGAATGGAAAAGCAAAAATTACAGCTTTAACACCCTTAATCCCAAATGAATACATCCTGCCTTTCTCTTATTCGGAAGCGGCTTTTAGGCAAAGGGTAAGGCAAAGAAAGGATTTTCTGCTAAGGGTAACTCAATTCATTAATTTATTTAAATTTTATTTATTATTATTAAGCTCATTTTAATATTAAATTTATTATTAATAATGTTTTATGGCAACAGGACCGGTTGTCTTGCCAGGAGAGGGAGCAAGTGAGCCAGGTGAAAACAATCCATGGCAGAGTAAAGTGGCCCTGAGAGGAGCTAGCATTTCCTAGGCAGCTTTCTCTACACATGTATTTGTGTTTCTAGAAAAGGCTTGGGATCCAGGTTCTGTTGCAAGCTGCCCGAGGTCTTATATACAAAGAACATTTAAGGGCTAAATGATATTGACTTTGATGAACAAGGTTAAAAACAACCATATCCTTGACAGAATCTTCTGAGTGATTTTCACTCTCCTGGGAATTCATATATCAGAGGTTGAAGGAACCTGTCAGATAATTTTCTCAACATGTCTCACAATAAAGCTGAATATTCTTTGGTCTTTCTAAGCAAAAGACTGAATTGGAAATGCTGCAATCCAAGGAGTAGTTCAAAAGTTGGTCCAAATACATAATAGAGGCAAAGTGGACAGATCCTGGATATAAATATAATCAACAAATTTATGACCAAGAAGATTTCCTAAATGTTAAAAAAAATTAGGTACATGCCATTTAAGGCTTAAAATAATTTAGCCCAGTGTCCTCTTATTGAATCTTTGATGGCAGGACATAGGAAAGAAAGGTCTTGTTTCTGTCTTTATTAACAAACAAACAAATACCTAGCCAACTCTTGGTTAAAGGTTTTTCCAGAATATGCTATATATCTCCTGGCTCCATCAACTATAAAGCAGAAGAGACAGTCAGAAGCTTGCAATCCAATCCCAGGTTCACCTAGGAAAGCAGCATATATTGTCACTGCTATGGGCTTAAGGTTGTGGTTGGTGCTGAGAAAGTGAGATTCTCTCTCCTATGGATTTCTGAGAGAGAGAGAGAGAGAGAGAGAGAGAGAGAGAGAGAGAGAGAGAGAGACAGAGAGAGAGAGAGAGAGTGTTTGAAGAATTCCCAAATATTTGACAGGAGGTAGAATCATTCCTTGAAATCTATTGAGTGAGCTATTCCTCCTCTCTGGCAAAGGGACATTATTTCTATTTCCCTTGCCCCTAAACCCTTGTCCCATTGTAGGGACCAATACAACCAAAAAAAAAAAAAAAGATTGTTGTCTAACTTTCATAAGGAAAGTGGCCCAAGGCCTATCTCTATTCATACTCAATGGGACACCTAACCTCCAAACCCTAGGCTAGGAGCTTCTTATTATTCCAATTATATATTGAATAGCTAGACAGCCTGGAGAAGAGAAAAGATATATCAAGAGAACTGCATTCTAGACTTTTCATCACCATTATATTACCTTGTGACCATGCATAAGACCTTCACCCTTTAAGGCTTCAAGTTTCTCATCTGAAAATAAGGGAATTGGACACAATGATCCCTAAGGGTCTCTTCTAGATTTTATGCTTCTGTGAAATATGAGATCTAAACATGTCACTCCAGGAGAGGGAAGCCAGTAAATCACATACACACTGAGGGGCAAATGCCCAAGAACGGAGTTTTCCCTCAAAGCAATGTTGGATGGTCAATAGGGTGATTAGTAGGGAGGAGTTGTCACTGAGTATGAGAAGGGTAGGCTAGAGGTTCAGAATACAAACTTAGCCAACTTTTCTATTTTGCCAAGAACCAGATATGATGGACACCCTGAGTTCACACAAGGGAAACACTGATATGTGGTTCATTTCATTACTGATAGCTCCTCCACAAGGTAGTTTATTCTTTCTCTGGGTGAAGGAATGACAAAGAACTGGACCTTTTAACACTGAAAGTGTCATTTTTCTCCTGCTTTACAAATCCACTGTAGTAATATAATGGGGGTGGGAAGATAGTTAGAGGCTGCATCTGGTACTCACTGCTGTATGCCATTAATCAATATTTTTAATTACTTACATGATTGATTAATAAAAAACCCTACTGACTAATTGATTTCAAATCTAGCAAAAGACTCCATTTTTTAATGGGAGGGTTGTTTTTTTTTTTATTTCATTCAAAAGGCATGTTTTATTTCTTTTGATCATTTTGGTGGGAAATGCAAATAGAGGATAGGGAAAGAAGATAGCCACAATTCAACCAAATGGAGCATTTCAGATTTTAAAAAAATCTCTTAATTAATTAACCAACTATCCAACTAACTGGTGATCTACTGACCTTTATCAACACAAGCCGAACAGAAAACTCAGCTTTGTTGGAAAACAAGCCTTCAAGAGACAATTGTCCTAATTGATAACTGGCTTCTCCTTCAGGGTGTCTTTAGTTACTGTTCATGCTTATCAATCATAGTCCTGCTTAGGCCCATAGAAATGACCTCAGCACTCATATCCTTCCCCTAAACATGTTTAAATAAAAAAAAGAACTAGAATCATTGACATCACACTCTGGGTCAGGGGTAAGGAAACTATTTGACTAGTAATTAATATGGAATTTTCCTGACTCTCCAAAATCTCAGTTACCTTTCTAGGAAAGGAAAAATTCCACTTTAATAGCCCCACCTACCTTTATAGTGTGATCTTCTAAATACTCCAACTGTTCACAGATAAGATACTGCTTATGTCAAGCATTAGAACATTGCAGAGCCTCCTGAGTAAGATCAGGAATGACTCAAAATATTTTAGTCTAATCATCTATATAAGAAAATAATCATCTGAGGGGAAAATGCCCAGGAACTGAGTTTTTCCTCAAAGCAATGTTGGATGGTCAATGAGGTTCTTGATAGAGAGGAGAAAAACAAGAGGTATGAAAAATCTTTATTGTCCAAGGGAAGTTATCAAGCTCCTCTGTAAGTATATGCACATCTATGAATATATGGACATTTCAGTCAACATTTATTAATCACCTACTGTGTGCCAGACACTCTGCTAAGTATTGAAGATTATAAATATGGAAAAAAGAAAGGGAGTACCTCCCTTCAAGGTGTTTACAATCTTATGGAGGAAAGCAAAACACAAAAGGAAGCTGAAAAGCAGTGGAGATTGGGGAGTAGGGGCAAGATGGAGAGAAAAATGTACTAGATGAAAGTACCATGGTCAAAGAAGTCTCAAAATAGAGAAAACAGGTAAGAAGGAAGTGTTTGAGCTAAGTTCTCTTAAATGGAAGTTTGGAACTTATGGCTCCATCCTTCAATTAGAGTAGTAGAATGTCACAATTGTGTAATACCAAGGCTGAAGAGATATTACATCCACATATACATCCACATATATACTTCTATATAGTTCTACATATACCTCTATAAATGTAGCATGTGTACATTCTTGTATCTTTGACAGAAACTGAAAATGGATGATGAGCTAAGCTCATTATTAAACAGAACAATGAGTTAGTACTATAATCAAATAGGAGGAAAAGAATAAGCTGGGCTGCTGAAACAACAAAGTTCCTTTAAACAACTCCAAAATTCTCCAGGAGGCAAAGTCCCATCTTTTTAATACTAGAAACCTATACATATCATTATATGGTAATGAATAATAAAACACTGGTCTCTATTTTTTTTTTTAATTAAGCATCTGCCAGAGGAGAATGAAATACACAGTGGATGTGAGATGTAACAAAAAATAATTAGTAATGAAAAAGAATCAGATTGAGAGGACAGAGCCAAGATGGCAGAGAATCTGTGAAGAAGTGTAATCCGATTCTTCCAATACACCTTATCCATAAAGTTCTAGAAAATACACCAGATCAAATCTTTATTGGAAAATCCAAGGGAAAAAATCACAGTGAAAAATTTTTTCATCCCAGCTTGGCTTAGACACTCAGAGATTTTTGGATGCTGGGGGTGGAGGTGGAGATCCAGCCAAGAAAATGTATTCAGAGCATCCCAGTACTCAAGAGTAGTAAGAGAATGAGACTATGTACTAAGTTTGGATCAGAGCTACCATGACCTTATTCAGGACACAGGAAAAAAAAAACGTGCCAACTGATGACCTTTTTGATATGATTCCAGTTCAAGATCACAGATCCAAGGCAGACTGAGGAGGAGTTGGGATATGGTGGGGAGATTTGAAGTGAACAAGAAAAAAAGTTAAGAAGCAAGCAATAGGTAAATTGTGGTTCTGACCCCAAGAATGAAATGAGATCTCATTTCTTGTCTCCAATCCAGGCTGCAGCCTACACTGGAGTAATCAGTGTAGGAATTCCCTACCATGAGAAGGGTCTTCAGTTCTGTTATTCCCAATCTAAAAGCTTTTTAGCTGATGGGTTGTGTCTGAGTCCAGCAGCAGTTTACTGGAACTTTCAACTAGAGCTAAGTCCAGAGGAATATTATTCAGAACCAAACTTGGATCTGGAACTTGCTAAGTTCAGACAAGGAGGGTAGCAATCAGACTTTGCTCCAGATCACACCATTTTGGGAACACTGAAAATATTCAGTTCACCAATCTGAGCTGGCCCCCCAAATCCTGGAATAATATAACAATCAGTACTTCAATAAAGCAGCAGAAGGAATCAAGGAATCAGACCACACATTTCCCCTATAAATACACCGAGCTTACCCTTAACATGAGAACCAAACAGTAGGCTAGAAGAATAAACAAATTTTTAAAACCCAACATAAAGAACTACTGTGGTGTAGGGATGCCAAAGACATAAATCTACAAGAAGTGAATTACTCCAAAATATCTACAGACAATACTTCAAAGAAAAACAGCTTTAAAAACAAAGAAAAAACACAGCTTGGATACAAGTCTAACTGGAATTGCTGGAAGAGATGAAGTATGAATTTTAAAAAGAAATTTAGAAATGATTTATAAAAACCAAATGAAAATTTGTAAGAGAAAAAAAATAAGTAAAGAAACAAAAGAAATGGATTCAGAACTGGAAGGGTTCTTAGAAATCATCTAGTAGAACCTCCTCATTTTATATAAAGAGAAATTTAGTGACATAATTCAGCATTTTAGCACAGGCTCTCTAAGGGAGAGTTAATGGTTCCCCCCCACACTAGTTAGATCCTTATAAAAGCATCCCTAACCCCATCCACAATTCATATTTAAGAATATCAGCTGAGTGACTTCCTTTTTTGTCAACCTTAGTTGTTGAATTATTATCTTCTGTCTAGTGAAGGAAATAATGTCAATAAACAGGGAACCCTTTGGGAGATGGTTTGGTCCAAGTTGTGATCTAAGAGGAGAGTCAACAAGAATTCACCTTGGTGGCCAACTTTATGCCAAGGATCTTGGCATAAACCAAGAAAAGCATTCACAACAGTCACCATAGTTGGGAAAGTAAGCCCAGAGTCACTATTAGGAAGGACAGAAATTGTTAATGTGATGATTTGTCTCAGACATATTGGTCAAGATAAGTTTCTTTTATGGCAGTGATTGCTATTTCATTCTCCCTCCTGATTCTTGCTGTATCTTCATCACTATGACTCCAGACATTAACAAAAGCAAATAGCCCAGACTCCTGGTAGACTAGGATGTTTCATGACAGTCCCCATGCCTAAATTCAGTTCTCATCCCGTGTTAGCTAAACAAAGGTTCTCAGGATCCCTGGTGAATCTGGCTTGCAACTTGTGATTTCAATAAATCCCCTGTGCTTACCCCTTAAATTCTTTCTCATTACCATGGGTGTATCCTTGAGTAAAGAATTTTTCCCCTGTGGAGCACAATCCCCATTCTGAAATCATACAAGTTTCTCTCCTGCTTATAGTCTTCCTACACTCAATATGCTCAAGAGGGAAAATTCCTGAAGACTCAGCCATGGTGATAGATGAGAAGCAAGACCAAAGTAAACTGAAGACTGAGGACCGAAATACAGTCTGTAAATTTTCAGATAAATAAATCAAAGCTATGTATATTTATATTTCTTAAAATATAATATATGGTTTATATAGTGGATATAAAATATATATTTTAAAAATATAAAAATATAAATTGCTCTAAATCACTAATGATCAGAGAAGTGCAAATTAAACAATCTTTGAGGTACCATATCATATGTATCAGATTGGATAAATAAATAATAATAATATATAATAAATTATATAATATAAAACATATAATTAAATAAAAAATAAAAATGATAATTATTGGACAGAATGTGAGAAAACTGGGAAACTAATGCATTATTGTTAGAGTTGTGAACTGACCCAATCATTCTGCAGAACAATTTGGATTTATGCCCAAAAGGCTATAAACTGTGCATATCACTTGATATAGCAATATACCACTGCTAGGCCTATATCCTAAAGATATTTTTTTAAAGGAAATTAACCTACTTGTACAAAAATATTTATAGCAACTCTTTTGTAGTGACTAAGAATTGGAAATTGAAGAGATGCCCATCAATTGAGGAATGACTGAATAAATTATGCTATGTGTTTGTGATGGAATAATATTGGTGATAAGAAATGATGAGGAGGGTGATTTTATTTTATTATTTTTATTGAAGTTTTTTATTTTCAAAATGTATGCATGTATAATTTTTTGCCATTTACCCTTGCAAAACCTTGTGCTCCAATTTCCTTCCCCTCCTTCCCTCATCCCCTCTCCTAGATGGCAAGTAACACTATATATGTTAAACATGGTAAAAATATATGTAAATTCAATATAGGCATACATATTTATACAATTATCTTGGTACACAAGAAAAATCAGATCAAAAAGAAAAAAATGAGAAAGAAAATAAAATTCAAGCAAAAAACAATAAAAAATTGAAAATGTTATGTTGTGATCCACACTCAGTTTCCACAGACCTCTCTGTGGGTGTAGATGGCTCTCATCATCATAAGATCATTGGGACTGGCCTGAATCTTCTCATTGTTGAGAAGAGTCATGTCCATCAGAATTGATCAATGAATTATCTTGCTGTTGCCATGTACAATGAGCTCCTGATTCTGCTCATTTCACTTAGCATCAGTTCCTATAAGTCTCCCAGGCCTCTCTGAAATCATCCTGTTGGTCATTTCTTATAGAACAATAATATTCCATAACATTTATATACCATAACTTATTCAGCCATTTTCCAACTGATGGGCATACACTCAGCTTCCAGTTTCTTGCCACTACAAAAAGAGCTTGCCTCAAACATTTTTGCATATGAGGGTACCTTTCCAAGGAGAGTGATTTTAGAAAAACTTGGAAAAACTTACATGAACTAATGCAAATAAAGTCAACAGAACCCAAATATTGTACACAGTAACAGCAATATGGAATGATAAAGAACTGTGAATCAATACATCAATACAATAATCCAAGGCAATCCCAAAGGACTCATGATGAAACATACTACATGTCTCCAGAGGAAGAACTGATACTGATACAGACTGAAATATACTATTTTTCTCTTTGTTTTTTCCTCCTTCTCCTTTTTTCTCTCCCTCCCTCCCTCTATTCCTTCCTCCTTCTTTCTTTTTTTTTTTTCACTTGAGTCTTCATGGGAATGTTTTAGATGACTGCACATGTCTAACGTATTCCAGATTGCTTACCATCTCAAGGAAGGGAGGGAAGAAAGGATCAAATTTAGAACTCAAAACTTTTTTTGATATTAGAAATTGTTTTAACATGCAATTGGAAAAAAATAAAATATTATTTTAAAAATATATTACCTAGCTAGGGGACAAAGAACAAGCACCCAGTCTAGTTTAGACACAATGATGCTAATTTGATTACCCAATTATTAACTAGCTCTCTGAAGCAGGGATTTCCTCCAGAGTAGTATCATACCAGGTCTAAAAAATGAGACTTCAAAAGATGAATGTAGAAAACTATCTTTACATGTGTTTGAAAAAATAAAATACTATTGAAAATTTTAAAAAATGAAGAAGAGACTTCCATATTTGCCTGAGCTTTCTATAACCTAACTGAGGTACTCATTTGTACTAATATTGTTCAGTGCACTAAGAACTCTTAAACACTAAAGAAAGTGGAAATGTGAAACTTCTGTGAGTGAATTTGGGTCCTATATTCATCTGGTCATATGGAAAAGCAAATTTATTAAAAGAGCTAGAATCAGATGGAGAGTGGGGATAGAATAAATGTTCATGAACATGTCTCTTACTATTCTTGGTTTTTGATTTGGATATTTATCTAAGAACCAGGACTTAAAAACAAAAAGAAATAGAACCAGATTTTTGGGATATTGTAAACTCTGTTCAAACTTGTACATTGAGAAAGACAGTAGCAAATGCATCCATTCTATAAATCTTTACCTAGAACTTACTACATGTTTACCCTGGGGCCCATGTATAGTCACAGCTTTTATGGAGCTTACATTTGAGTTGGAAGATGTGCAATATACACATGCAAAACACAGAACCCCAAGGTGGCCAATGATAGAAAACTTAAGTTTGAAAAATGGATATGGCATCTCCCTTAATGGTCATAGAAGCGTGGAAACAAAGTAGATGCTCACTAATAGGGGGTAATGGCTGAACAAACTATGGCATATGGATGGAATATTAGTACACATTAAGAAATGATGGAGAAGGAGTTGTAATATACTAGATAGAAAGCAGTCTTGGAGTCAAGAAGACAAAAAGATCAGGTATGACTTCTATCATATTGACTGTGTGACCCTGTGTAAATCACTGAATCTCTCAAGGCCCAATAGGCAATTCCCTAATCTTCATCACATCAGAGTAGGTACTGATATGCTTTGGGAAAGAGAGTTTCTTAAGAAATCAAAGTTTCATTCTGAGAAATTATAAATATGATGAATTCAGAGAACTATACAAACATGTACAAATGCATGCATAAGGAGGAGAGTAGAACCAAGAAAACAATATGCATAATGACTACAATAATGCAAATGAAAACAACATTAAAAGGCCAACAAACCTGGGTTAATTAAAATGCTTAATCTTGGTCCCAGAAAAAAGAGGGAAAAGTATACCTTCCTCTCTTAGAGAAATAGGAAACAATGCTTAAATTCTGTTGAACATATTGTCAAACACAATTGCTTTGTAGTTCTTTTTTGCTTAAATTCTTCTGTGACAAGGGAAAATACAACAGGAGAGCATGTTGGGAAATGATTCCAAAATTTTAAAAAACAAATGGCATTTTTATTATTTTTAAACTTAGATGATTTTTAAAATTAAAAATATTAATGGGAAAAGGTGAAATAACAAGTCAATCTAAATCAGAGGGTCTATAAACCTGTTTTCTTCTAATTAATATGTTGATAATGTAGTTCAATATAAGTAGTTTCATTGTGCATTGTGTGCAATCTTGTACATTTAAAAATTATTCTGTGAAAGTAAAATAGGCTCCACCAGGATGCCAAAGGTCACTATGATATAAAAAACTCAAGAGCTCCTGAGTTAGGCTAAGTGCCTAATGCACTGTAAAGACATGTTATGTAGTACAGTAGAAGGATAGAACACTGTGGAGACTGGAGAAGTTACAAGAGGTTTATGAAAGAAGTAGAGCTTAAAGTAGGCTTGAAACAAATAATTATGGATGAAACAAATAAACATGGATAGAAAAGAGGAAGGAGGGAAGAATGACGCCAAGTAAAATTATGAAGGAAGGCATCAACATGGTATGTATATGACGATGTAAAGATATATTCCCTTCTATTCTCAATTTTCTTCAAATTTTCTAATATTCTATTCATCCTCAACTTCTTGTTTATTTTATGATTAGATTTATCTAATTCTGAAAAAGGAAGGTTGAGGTTTCCCCTTAGTATAATTTTGCTGTCTATTTTTTTCTGTAATTCACTTAACTTCTCTAAGAATCTGGATGATATGCTACTTGGTGCATACATGTTTAGTATTGATATTATTTCATTGTCTCGGGTAACCTTTAGGAAAATTTAGCTTCCTTATATTTGCAATTGGTTCTATTTTTGTTTTTGCTTTGACTGAGATCAGAATTGCTATCCTACTTTTTTTCTTTTTAATTTCAGCTGAATTATGATATATTCTGCTTTAGCCTTTTATCTTTACTCTGTGTGTATCTCTCTTCTTCAAATATGTTCCTTGTAAACAACATACTATACGATTCTGGCTTTTAATCTACTCTGCTATCCACTTCCATTTTGGGGGAGAGTTCATCCCTTTCACATTCACAGTTATGATTATCCACTGTGTAGTTCCCTCCATCCTATTTTCTCCGTTGTTTATACTTTCTTTTTCTCTTTTCATTCTGTCTCTTCTCTCTAGTATTTTGCTTCTGACTAGTGTCTTCTTCAATCCGCTTTCCCTTCTATCCTGCTCTTCCATTCTCTTTTTTTCTTCTACTATTTTTGCCATCCCTTTTATTAATTCACTCTAAGACAGCTTTCTATACTCAACTAAGTGTGTGTATAATTGACCCTCTGAGTCAAATCTAATGAGATTAAGGTTTAAACAATGTTTATTGTCCTTCTTTCTTTCCCTCTATGTCTTTTGTGCCTCTTCATGTGATGTAATTTACCCCATTTTGCCTCCTCCCCCTGACTCTACTCACAATACAATCCCTTTTCTACTCCTTATCTTTTCTTTTCTATATCACTACATCAAATTCAACTTAAACTCACACACTTTGCTTATGTATATCCTTTCTAACTGCCCTAATAAAGATACCATTCTCAAGTTATAAGTATGATCTTTCCATGTATGGATATAAGCAGTTTAACCTTTAAATATATTTTCCCTTCCTATTTACTTATTTATATTTCTTTTAAATCTTGTATTTGAAGATATAAATTTTCTGTTTAGTTCTGGTCTTGTCATCAGAAATGATTGAAAGTCCCCTATTTCATTAAATGTTCATGTTTCCCCCTGAAGAATATGCTCAATTTTGCTATGTAATTGATTCTTGGCCATATTCCAATCTACTTTGCCTTTTGGAATATTATATTCCAGGCTCTCTGACCTTTTAATGTGGAATCTAAAAATTCTGGGTAATCTTGGCTATGGCTCCTCAATATTTGAATTGTTTCTTTCTGATTGCTTGCAGTTTTTTTCTCCTTAACCTGATAATTCTGGAATTTAGCTACAATATTCCTTGAAGTTTTCATTTTATAATCTCTTTTAAGAGGTAATTGATTGATTCTTTCAATGATTATTTCACTTTCTGGTTCTAAGCTACCAGGGCACTTTTCCTTTATGATTTCTTGAAAGATGCTATTCAAGGTCTGTTTATACCATAGCTTTCAGGTAGTATCATAAATCTTAAATTATCTCTCCTGGATCTATTTTCTAGGTTGATTGTTTTATAATGAGGTGTTATATATATACATATATTTTATTTTGTTGAACTGAATCTTGATGTTTCAGAAAGTCATTAGCTCCCATTTGTCCAATTTTAATTTTTAAGGTATGACTTTTTTCAGTTAGCTTTTTTATACCACCTTTTATAATTTTCATTAAATTCTATTTTTAAAGGGGCCTTTTTGTTCAGTGTTTTTTTCCCATTTTTAAAGGAACAGGTTTTTTTTTCCCAGTCAATTTTTGTCCTTCCTTTTCCAAACTTTTGATTCTGTCTTGCATATCTCTCATTTCTTTCCACAACTTTTCTTCTACCTCTTTTACTTTACTTGACTTTAAAAATACTTTTGAGCTCTTCCAAAAAGACTTTTTGGGCTTGAAACTAATTCCTATCCTACTCTGAGGTTTCACATGTACATATTTCTTTTCTTCTGAGTTGGTGTTTTGATCTTTCTTCTTATCATAGTAGCTTTCTATGGTTAAGGTACCTTTTTATTCCTGCTTTTTTGCCTATTTTGTGCCTTTTAAAGTTGAGTTTTGCTCCTGGGATACAAGGGGTATTATCCCAAGCATCTTCCACTGGGGAACCCTGGCAAGGTTACTGGCTTGAGGGCTGGGGCCCCAGGTGTTTGATGACTTGGTCACTATAGCTAGACCTAGTCCCATCTGATGTTGTCTCTGAAAGCTGCACCACTGGTCTATTGTAGCACTGAGTTATTGAGTGAGAAAAGAAAGGTTTCAGCTACTGATCTGTTCTGTGGCAAAGATTTTCCTTCTGGTTTATCTGGACACCATTTGCACTGGGCTATACTCCCTTTTCACCTAAGTGATACTGACCTTTCCTAAAGTCCTTTTAAGCTATCTTAAGCTAAAAATATTGTTTCACTCTTTCTTTTTGTAGTATCTGTTGCTCCAGAATGTGTTCAAAGACTTGATTTAATGTTGTTTCTGAGGGAAATTGAGGAGAGCTCAGACAACTTCTTGGCTCTCCCTGCCCACCATGAGGGAATAAAGAGATAAAATTAACTGAGGCCAGTGTTTATTTTGGGGAGTCAAGGGAAATAAGAGGGGAAAGGTAGATGGGATCAAACAGCATATCTTAAGAAATTGGAACTTAACCTTTCAGACAACGGAAAGTGAATGCAGATTTTAGAGAAGAATGATATAGCTAGGATTCTCAAATAACTCTGTGTTTATGGGGTAGAGGTTCAGATAGGTGCCAACCTTAAGGCATGTCATGAATGTCTCATCTATTATTAGATGAATTATCTGCAGAAAATAAGAATATAACAGATATAGCCATAGTATAAAAGATGCCATTCATTTACCAGTATGGGCTTAGGTACACATAACCTCTCTAGTCATAGTTTTTTTTAATTTATTTCTTTGTTTGGGGCAGATAAATGGTACAGTGGACAGAGGTCCAGGACTGAAATTATGAAATCCTGAGTCAATAAAAATGCTCATACAATTATTAGCAGTTCCTCATGGCAAATTCCTCATCTGTAAAATAGAGATCATAATAGTATCTGTTTCCCAGGGTTTTTATAAGAATCAAATGAGATAAAAATTTTGAAACACATAAGCACAATGCCCAGCATGTAGTAATATATAAATGTTCATTACTATTATTATTATAATTAATCATTATCACCTCCAAAATAAAAGTGTTATACTAGATGATTTATGAGCTCCCTCCTAATTCTAAATCTAGGAAATTAAGTATTAAATCAGGAGAGACACAGTATTCCCCTGGAATACTTCCCAGGGATTAATGTTACATTGTTTCTTTAGTGGAAAATACATAACAACATATGTATGTGAAGGAAAACCTCAAAAACCAATACAACCACAGTCTTCCAGAAACCATGACACTAATCTAGGTCTAAATCACATTCTAAATGCTATAAAATTGACAAGGCTTCAACACTAGCCAGCTTCGAACACCTGTTCTGGACAACTAGAGCTCTGGTTGTACAAGACTGTCTTGCAATTGCTGGTACTGCTTTCAACTCTTAGGCTCACTGTCACCTTTGTCCAGAAGGGCTAACACCTTGTCTAATAAGTAGAGCTAGAAAAGACCTTAAGACCAAAAGCTCATAGATATCAGAGTTGGAAAGGAACTTAGAGTCCATGTATTCCAACTCATACCTAAACAAAAATTCCCTCTGCAACATTTCCAATAGCAGATCATCAATGTTTTCTTACAAGATTTCTACTGAGGGAAAGCCCACTACTTCAATGAGTAAAATCACTTCTAAATAGCATTGATTACATGGACTTGAAAGTTGTCTCTTCACCTTCCATTTCCCCCCAGTTCTGTCCTTTAAGAAAAAGCAGAACAGAAACAGAATAGGAAAATTTAACTCTCTCTCTCTCTCTCTCTCTCTCTCTCTCTCTCTCTCTCTCACACACACACACACACACACACACACACACACACATATACATTGAATTTGTATCAGAGGGGTTTAGGAAAAAAGTTATGGTCAGACCTAAGCTTTAGGAAAATGTGTTTGAAAGCTGAATGGGGAATGGATAAAACTGAGATCCAAGACAGAACAGACTTAACTAATGGATTAAATAACCTAATGGGTTATTGCAGTCATCTAGGTATGAGGTGATTAAAGTAGCCATGACAGAACAGGAAGAGGGCACATAAGAAAGATGTTGAGAAAACTAAATCACTAGAATTTAAAAACTAATTTCAAGAATTTGAACATGTCAAGTTTAAGATGTCTAGGGGCCATCCAATTCAAGATAATGAAAAGGCAATTGGAGGTGTATGTCAGGAGATTATGATTGGATAAGTCAATCTCAGAATATCTATAACATACAAAGAGTATTTTAGACGGACTTTAAGATTCATTCCAGCTTTAGGTTTAGGATCCTATGAGTCTGGTCCCTTTTCTCTACAAGAACCTTTTAAATAGTTGAATTAAGCTATGATTGCTATCCTTCCTCTTTTCTTCTCAAGGCTAAGCCAACTTCTCATTTTTATAAATTAAAAAGCAGAGGTGAAATGGCTTGTCTAAAAAAACAATAAGAGACAGAGCTAGGATTCAACTCTTTTCAGCACTTGATTTTGCCCCTATGCTTAAAAAATATTTTTCTGACAATGGAAGATAGAAGAGGATATTTCAAATCCCACAAATCTGTTAGCCATACTCCATGTTAGTCTCACAAGATAGCCTTGCCCAGGTCCACATTCACATGCTGCTTGTTCTATAATACTTCAGTCATTTTCACTTTCCCCTTATCACAAGAAGCTTTTCTTACCTGTGGTTACCAGGAGCCCCACTGAGCAACCTATCAAACACAGGCAGAAACAAAAGACCATTTTCCATAAGTAGTTTCACCCAATGCTCACAAGTCAGAGTTCTGTGATACTGTAGGGACACTGTATAGATTTCCTCAATTCTTCATTTATGTAGTGACTAGAAACATTGGGATGGAGGAAAAAGTGACTAAAAAGACAGGAGAGAGTCTAATGATTAAAATGTATACATAGGTTTTTGGGAGGAAGGATATGTAACTGGGTAATTCATGGCTAACCCAGTAAACAAAAGGAAGAAATCGCAATGGGGAAAAAATCATTGAAATGGTCATTATTACTCCTATTTTTGTAGTTGAACCATTCTTGCAGTCAGTTGGTAACATAATTGAAACTTTAATTTAGATTTCCTGGCTCCCAAATTCAGTGATTTTATTTTTATTTTTTTGAGGCAACTGAGGTTAAATAATTTGTTTTGAATCACTCATCTAGTAAGCCTGGATTTGAACTCAAGTTGCCTGACTCCAGGGCCAGTGATCCATCTACTGTGCCACTTAGCTATCCATCAATGTTCTTTTATTAGCACCTTGAGGGTATGACATTTTTTTTACACACAAGAACAATAACAGCTCAAGATTTTGGCTTTATATTCCCAGCAGCTAGTAGAGTGACTGACACAAAGCACTTAATAAATGTTTGTTCAGATGAACCAAATTTATTTGAATGAAATCTATAGACACAGATAAATGAGTAACATTTAAGGAGTGGGCACACAGCTGAGTTGCAATGAGAACTTCTCTGCCCCTGGAACAGTGAATGAAACGAAAAGAAAAGGTTCATTTTCCAAGGATGAACACCTAGACCAAGCTTTTTAGTTTCCACATAGAGAGACAAAGAAGGCAGACAGTCTTGTTGTCCTATAGGTTGCCTGTGACGTGATAGAGTAGAATTTAGTCACTGGGTCTCAGCCAAAATCAGCCCTCCAGCTCCTTGCTCTTCTGTACTCGATCACCACTGGCTGTCTGGGATGATACCACTTCTCGAATGATTTCACTTAAGTACTGAGTACTTCTCTGTCCAAGGAGCAAAGTGAGGTCTTGCCGACAGACAATTGGCTGAATGCTAATTTGCATCAATTGACTCTGTGCCCAGCCTCTTCTCTTTGAGATGAAGAGTTTCTTGCCAGCCATAGAAGAGACACATGACAGGGGAATCATGAAGGATGATGGCGAGCTGCAGAATAACAGTCTTTGGAGATGGGTCATAGATGCCCCAGCACCTTGACAATGGCTTGAAGCACTGCTGCTATATCCTTGGAAGGCCCAGTGGGATGAGAAGAAAAATTGTCTGAGCCAAACTTGTCCAAGAATGCTTGAGTGTGTGTAGCAGGAATGTGTGACAACATCGATAAAGACAAGGGAAAGATTTGCAAAATTATGGCCAAGATATAATTACAAAATAGTTCAAGTTTTTATAGCATTTTAAGGCTTGCAAAATAAATTATACAGATTGTATCATTTGGCCCTCCCAACAATCCTGTGAAGTACATGTTATTAACAGAACTTATTTTAAAGATGAGGAAAGTGAAACTTAAAGCTATTCATGATCATGGAGTTGGTCAGTGTCTCAGGCAATATTCAAACCTGTTTCTTCTTAACTCCAGAACCAGTGCTCTAGTTCTTGTGCCACCTTGATTCTTTAGGTCAAGGCTAGCCACAAGAAAGAGAAGTTAAGATAAAAGCTAGTCAGGACCCAGAATCTGGGGGATGAGCTATTGGCCCATCATCATGGATAGAATCATCAGCAGTATTGATTGAGTACTTTTCCTACCCTTGGCACCTTTACAAAATGAATCACAGAATCATCATTTTTAAAGAGTGGAAAGATACCTTATCATAGATGAGTCCAGTCCCTTCAATGGGAAAATGAGGACAAGATAAGTAACGTGACTTCCATGTTTGTTTGGAAGAGAATCCTAGAACTAAAATCCATGTATATTGGCTAAGGGTGTTTTCTACTGTATCATCCAAAATCATGCAAAATAACTGCTTCTATTTTCACGTAGCACATGTCTGATACAGCTTTGTGTTTAATAAACACTTGTTGATAAAGTAACAAAGGAGGAACATAATTATAGACATCTTCACTCTTTCCAATTCAGTTCAACTCAATTCAATGCAACAGTTAGAGTGTAACACTTCTGTCTACTTAGTACTAGCATGTTAATGTACAAAGGATGTAAAAAGAAAGTATGATTCTTGCCTTCAAAGAAGCTTAAAATTAAGAGATAGCTAAGACTAATTTTAAAGACATTTTCACAATTTGTTGTTGATTTATGACACAGGTCTAACTTTTCTCTGCTAAAATAAAAAAAATTATAAAGATAAATTTCAAATATAGTTCCACAATTTCTTATTTTGTGACATGATTCTAATTTTCGTTACTATTACTTTCATTATCCTATTGTAATCATCTGTGAGGGAAACTGAGGGTCATAGGATATAACTTCTGACATTTACTCCCAATATGTCATATTATTGGGCAAAGTATTTCTCCTCTTTGAGTCCCAATTTCCTTATCTGTGAAATAATAATACTAGCTCTCTGAGGTCCCTTCTCAGTCTAGATCTATGAGTTCCAGAGACTATTATGGAGCAATACAAAGTAAGCCAGGGTAAACTAGCATTTCTGTCTTATAAATAGTTCTCTAATCTTTTAGATTAGAGAATGTAACAGATATAGCCCATCCAAATTCCACCAAAAAAATCTTTACCAAAATCTTTAATTATCTGATTTTGGGTCTTATGGATAGATGTGCCCTGCATAAAACATAATACAGTTAGATAGGCATGGAATTAGTTAAAATATAAATTCCAGTTTAAAGGAAGAAAAGAAATAAATATTTATTAAATTCATAGGAGGTGTCATGCACTTTACAAATATTATCTTATTTCATACTCACAATCACCTTATGGTAAGCATTATTATTTTCCTCATTTTACAGCTGAGGAAACTGAAGCAGATAGAGATTATGCAAATTCTCCAGAGTAACATAGCTAGTAGGTGTCTGAGGCCAGATTTGAACTCAGTTCTTTCTAATTCCATACCCAGCATTCTATCATTTGTGCTCCTTACCTGCTCCAGAGGGCCCTCAGGGCAGAATCCTAAAACCCTCTCCATTCAATGTTTCTGTCATTAATTTGGATGAAATCATGGATAAGAAGATTATCAGGTTTTCAAGTGAAACAGAACTGAAAGCTACAGCTAATTTGTTGAATGGTAGAAATAGGTTCGAAAAAGATTTCATCAGGTTGGAATAATAGACCAAATGAAACAAGAAATGAATATGGACAAAGGTAAATTCCTCTCCTTTATTTAAAAATTTTAAAACATGTAATACAAATATAAGATGTAGCTAAAAAGCAGTTTGAAGGTTTTAAATACACTGTGATATGGTGTGAATAGAAGTATAATGAACTTCACTGAATTATGGAAGTCATGCTCTCTAGTAATTGATAGTATGTTGAATAGTGATGGAATCAAGAACACCTAAATTCAAATCCTGCCTCAGACACTTAAAAGATGTGAGACACTAAGTCACTAAACTTCTGGTTACCTTAGTTTCCTCATCTGAATGAGGATAATAATAGCACTGACCTCTCAGAGATCTTGTGAGGATAAAAAGAGATAATATTTGTAAAGTGCTCTGCAAATCCTAAAGGACTATACAAACATTAGTTATTATGGTTATTATTATTAAATGTACTTGCTATCTCACCCTGAGATTGTAAGCTCTTGTAAGCATGCTTTCACTTTGTGTACTTATATCCCCAGAAATTATCACAATATCCGCTGCATTGAAAAAAAAATTCATTGTCTAATCAATTAATTAATTGTGCCTTGAACTAGTCAAACCATATCTGTTCCTTTCTGTGTATTATATTTAAAGAAAGACTTTGCCAATTGTACAATGTCTAGCGATGGTAACCAGAGTGACAAGAAAATCATGCTAAATGATTAGATAAGAGAAGAGAAGAGATGGGGGAAGGGTTCAGGGAGGCAAATACCATAATTTCCTTCAACTTCTAAGTGGGCTTTTTGATCATAGAAGGACTTGATTTATTCTGGCAAAAGACTTGGACCAATGAGTAACTAGCCAGGAATGGTGCAGCCGAAGAGACTTCAACCTGGAGGATCTGGATCAACAAGGATCTGGATTTTAATCCTGGTTCTGTCATCTATGTCACCACCAAGAAGTACCTTGGCTAAAACATTTAACTTCTCTATGTCTTGTTTCTTCATCTATAAAAGGAAGATGTTGAACTTGATGACCTTTGAGGTCCTTTTCAGTTCTAGATTTATGATTCTATGCTTGTTAGTTCAGCATCCGAACTTTCAAATACTTAGAGCTATCCATAGACATTGAATGGACCGTCCTTTGAACTTGTACTCTGCCTCTAAAGGTTTGAGTATATTTGATGGCTGCTTTTCCATAAATTATAGAGGAAGTAGAGTAATTCATATCTCCTATCCAAGGGCCTTCCAAATCTCAGTCTTTATGATTCTGTGTTCTTCAGTGAATATAATCTCATAATTGTTTGCCAGACCAAAGCAAAAATACAAGAAAAAGGTTGATATGATAAATATGTATATATATATATACATATATATGCATGTGTGTGTGTGTGTGTGTGTGTGTGTGTGTGTAATGGTAGAGTATTGAATATGGGATGAAGAAATCTGAGTTTGAACAGTGCCTTCAAAAATTCATAGTGAGCCATGGAAAAAGTTATTTAACCTTTCTGAACTACAGTTTCTTTATTGTAGAATGAGAGGAATATTACATCTTTCATACTACTTCTGAAGATTGCCATAAGGCTTAAATGAGGTGATCTATATAAAGTTCTTTGTAAATCTTTATTGCTATGTACGTGGTAATTTATGAAAAAAAGATATTGAGGCAGCTAGGTGATACAATGGGTAGAGAACTAGTCAGGAGGATCTGAGTTGGAATCTATCCTCAGATACTAGTTATGTGATACTGAGCAAGTGACAACCCTGATTACCAAAAAATAAAAATTAAAAATAACAATCTACCCCTAGCTTCTTAGCAGTTTACAATCTAAAACAGATAGCAGCGAGATCAAGGGCTTATCAGACTCTGTGAGTACAATATGTATGTCTGTGATTGAAACTAGGGGTTGCTATGTGGGCCAAATCCAGATCACTGCCTATTTTTGTATAGCTTGTGAGGTGATGATGGTTGAAATCTTTTTTTTAAATAAAAAATTTTACATTTTTAGATAAAATTTTGTTATATTTAAAATAGTAAATTAACCATCCTTACTTTGTGGGCAGCTATATGAAAAGATGTGGTCAGCTTTGATTATTGGGTAGTACCATTCTTTCTGTTTTGACAATCCAAGAAGAAGTTTGCTGGCTTTTGAATTTTCCAAACAAAAACCTGAACACAAAAAACACTGAAAACTAGACTAAATTCAATTGAATGGCAATAAGAGAGTTTGCTGATCTCTGACTTAGACAAATATGCAAAATAAGAGAGGAACAATAAATGGAATAGGAGCAATTGTTGCAGTGTGTTTTTGCAATAGTCAACTAGATTGTATAGACTCCAGTGTACTTGATGGCTTATATCTAAATGTTTTACATGAAAATAAGATCAAGGAGCACATAGAATGAAGAGGCAGGAATGGACAGAGGGTTGTGTCTCTACTATATCTGCTCTGTTGGTGAGCTCATGGATTACCTGACATTTTAAAGAATTTATTTAAGAAGAGAAACTTCTGATTCCTTAGTTTTATATTTGATCAGGTTCTATCAAACAATCTAGAGGTATCTAACAGGACCTTGCATAATGGTTATAGAGGGGAAAATGGTTCAAAACCCACCTCTGATACATCTTGAGTGTATGAATTTAGGCAGAACTCACAGCCTTAAAGAGAAGGTGAAGCATTTGCAAAGATAGATTCCTTAAAGATAATGATGAATGTTGGAGGGGATGTGGGAAAACTGGGACAGTAATACATCATTGGTGGAGTTCTGGATTGATTCAATCATTCTGGAGAGCAATTTGGAACTATGTCCAAAGATCTATCAAACTGTGCATGCTTTTTAATCCAACAGTCTTTCTACTGGGCTTGTATACTAAAGAGATTATAAAGGAGGGAAAGGGATCTGTATGTGCAAAAATGTTTGTGGCAGACCTTTTTGTAGTGGCAAGAAACTAGAAACTGAGTGGATGCCCATCAGTTAGAGAATGGCTTAATAAGTTATTGTATATGAATGTTATGGAACACTATTGTTCTGTAAGAAATGATCAGCAGAAGGATTTCAGAGAGGCCTGGAGAGAGACTTACATGAACTGATGCCAAGTGAAATGAGCAGAACCAGGAGATCATTATACACAGCAACAAGAAGACTATACAATGATCGGTTCTGATGGACATGGCTCTCATCAACAATGAGGTGATTCAGGCCAGTTCCAATGATCTTGTGATGAAGAGAGCCATCTACACCCACAGAGAGGAGTGTGAGAACTGAGTGTGGATCACAATATAGCATTTTCACTCTTTTTGTTATTTGCTTGCATTTTATTTTCTTTCCCAGTTTTTTTCTCTTGATCCTATTTTCCTTGTGCAGCAAGATAACTGTATAAATATGTATACATATATTGGATTTAACATATATTTTAACATGTTTACCTTATATTGGATTACTTGCTATCTAGGAGAGGGGATGGGTGAAAGGGGGAAATCTGAAGCATAAGGTTTTGCAAGGGTCAATGTTGAAAAATTATCCAGTCATATGTTTTGAAAATAAAAAGCTTTAATTAAAAAAAAAAAAGCACTCAGCTTGGCAAAAAAAAAGAAAGATTTCTCACCAAGGAGTTCCTTATACCAAGGAAATGACAAGCCCATTTCTTAGCTCTATCCCAACTTGTACAAAGTATCAGACACTGCAAAAATATTCATTCTTTTTGCTTATTGTGATGCCCTGAAATATATTTAGTTGTATTACAAAGAGAAAAATGTGGTAACCCAGGTACCATCTGGGGAAATACACTTGCTCCTGTACTAAGTAAACTAATTTGATGTATGTGCTTAGGAAAGACTTGTGGCCTTTTACTCTATGTCTCTAAAACTGGACCATTTTTCTGGACAACAACTTTCCTTTAATTGGTAACTTCTTCCCAGGGACCTGAGTATAATTATCTGCTCAAATCCAATAGCTTCCTCCAAAGGCATCTCTAATCTACATCCTCAGGCTGGAAGGTGGTCATTTCCTTTTTTGATTATTTAGTTTCTTTTAGTATTCAAGACTTCAGAAAACTTGGCAACTCTGTATACCTTTATAGCCTAACAGAGCATTTGAAAAGTCTTTCATGTGCTGAGATTCTTCTCTTTTCATGCCCACCAGTTCAGATTGAAGCAGAGATGCTATCTAGTTCCTGCAAACCTGAAATGAACTCAGACCAAAGATTGGTTGTGTTGATAACAGTCTTTCCTCACATTTTATTTTTTTTTCCTAATTCTTTAAGACTCTCAATTTAAAATTCAAATAGTCCCTTGTTGCCTTAGGGAAAGGAACTGACTGGGTTGCAGAAATCAACTGGTATGAAATGGTTTAATGGAAAGAATAATGAATTGAGATCACAGATTCTGAGTTACAAGGGATCTTAGAAGCCATCTAGTATAACCCTGATCAGTTTACAAATGATTAAATGTTCTCCATTTTACTGCACTGGGTTCTAATATTAGTTTTGCTACAAAAGTAACTACTAACAAGTCATTTTACTTTTCTGAACATGAATTTCCCATTTAGAAAATTAAGTTGGACTAGAAGAACCTCTATATTTTTCCAGGTCTAAAATTACATGATTCCCCTCTTTCATTTTTTTCTTGCTTTTGAAACACATAGACATAGTCAAGTAAAATATCCCTACATTTGCTGTGTCTGAAAATATATGTCATTCTGCATCTTTAATCAATTGATTCTCTGTCAAAAGATGGGTAGCAAATTTCCTCATCAGTTATTTGGAGTCATGGTTAATCATTACATTGTTCGGTATTTTCAAGTCATTTTTTATAATGTCATCAGAAGCAAGTCTGGAACACTGACTTCAAGACTGTCTTTAGCCCATATGCCAGATTGTCTCTGTTATAGAAATTGAATGAAATATTACTGTGTTCCTTGCTACTCTCCAGTTTTCCCTTCATCAGCTACCTTTAGTCTGGGAACTGAGATCAGACCTGGAGATTTTAGTTATATCACCTCTTTTCTAGGCTTCAAATTTTTCATCTGTAAAAAGAAGAAATTGGACTGGATGGCCTCTGAGGTCCCTTCCAATTCTGTCTCTGACTTCTAGGACTTTAGCCCTGGGACTCTAATGTCATGACTTTGGCTGTACTTCATCTGGCCCATTATTTCAGGCAAGCTATGGCCCCACAAACCATTCCTGTAACTCTCTGGACAAAAATATTTAACCTTAACAACCAACAACATATCTATTTTTCTTATTCTATTAGAATATAAACTCCTTGAGGTCAGGGATTGTGTTGTCATCTATATTTGTATTTCCTGTATTTAGCATGCTACCTTGATGTAAAGAAAGCCCTTGAATGGTGCTTTCTCATCCATTCATTCCATAAGAAATGATAAATACAAATAATTGAAACATGCAAAGACTTGTATAAATTAAAGCAAGAAGGAAACTAACAGAAGCAAGAAAATAATATGTAAAATGACTATAACAATATAAATGGAAGCCCCATTAAAAGGAAGCTGAACTCTGAATAACTATATTAACCACTATTGACTCCTTAAGGACAAATGCTGAAATATTCCTCCCTTTTACTAATGAGGGTAAAAACATGACTATTGATGTGGAGGATGAGACAGGGCAGAAATAATTATTGCCTTGCTTAGTTTGATTTAACTTTTCTTCAGTGAAAAGGCAGGTTCTATATAAGTGAAAGGTTACATTGGGAAATAAGATAGATAGGGTCAGACAGGATCAGGGAGTCAGTTTTCCTTAGCTGTAAGGGAGGATCAATTGTGTGTGTGTGTGTGTGTGTGTGTGTGTGCGCGTGTGTGTGTATGTGTGTATGTGTGTGTGGGACTTGGAGATGTTTGGAAACAATGTAATGTTAGCCAAATGATTTATCAACAAATCATTATTTTAATTAGCCCCCAACCTACTTTTTCATCTTTATCTCCTAATATTTCTTTCCTTTTGCCATAAGCTCTAGGCAAGCAAAACTTTTGTCCTCCAAACGTACCATTATATGATTCTATTCTCCTTAACTTATCTTTATGTTTTATCTCCTTATGACTTTTTCTCCACTTGGATCAGACTTTCTCTCCCCTAGTTAATTGTATTCTTTCTCCTTTTGTATATCAACAATAATAACAACAAAAATATTTCATAGCATTGACAGTAGAAAAAGACTTCAGACACCATCTAATATGACTTCCTAATTTTATAGTTGAGAAAAGTTAGTTAACAGCTGGTTAAGAAACAAGCTCAAACCCACAGCAATTAGAACAAAGCAGAAATGGACATCCATTTGCACATTTGCACATCCAGTGCTCTATCCACTCTACCATCCTGCCTCATCTTACATTTGCTATCTCATACAAAGATCAATTAAGGAAGAATCATAGATATAGAGGTGTAAGAACTTTGGAGACCATTTGCTTTGACCTCATTTTACAAATGAGGAAACTAAGGCTTAGAGAGATTATTACTTGCTCCAGATCAGAGAGGAAATGGTAAAAAGTGGTATCTCAACCTAGGTTCCTTGATACCCAAGAAATATTGTTTGCATTCTTTCCTGTACTCCTTTGCTAGCTGAAGGTGTCCATCAGTGATTTTCCATGGATACAACTTTAGGGAAAATGGAGATGGAGGGAAATATGGGAAGAGGCACTTAGAGAGAAGGAAGGTGGGAACGATGTGGATCAATCACTATATTCTCAAAGTTTTCAGTTAAGGTGAGGATACAATATAAGAAACATTAGATGCTACAGGTAGGGATGTGTTAACTTTGGTCTAAGAAACTGAAATGTTCTCTCTCCTTTTTGGAAAGAACCTACACTATTCAGTCTATTTAAAAAGTAAATGAAATAATCATGGGGATGAGAGGAAACCTGGCAAGATGGGAAAAGAACTGAATTTGGAGTTAGGGAACGTGATTCAAAATTTGATTCTGTCATGGGCTATCTGTGTGAACTTTGGCAAATTATTCACTTCTCAGTGTCTTCATCTGTTAAACAAGAGGTCAGATTTGTACGTCCCCTTTCCAAATGATCTATGATTAAAACTTCAATCTCATTCAAACCAGGAAATTCCTACATGGGTCCTCTTGACTTAAGTCAAACTCAGATGGGTCACATAGAAAGCACTTTTTCAAAATTATATTATCTAGAGATCATGCTGATAAGTACAAGATCATAACTACAGGATATTTTCAAGGTGAAATGAATTTCACTATAGAAAAAATTTCTTTTGGAATTTTATTCAGGATGGCGATTTTTCAACTACAATATTGAATTAAATAAGTTGGCATCTGTAAAGGGAAAGAACCCTCAATTTGGAATTATAACAACTGAGTTCAAAGTTTGGCTCCACTACTTATTACCTGTGTTGCTTTAGGCAGCTCATTTCAGCATGAAATTTTAAATGGATACAGAACTGTTAAGAATTTACAAAAGTAACTCCAAATTCATAATGGATAAATTTCAAAAGAAAAAAAACTAAATTATCAGTAATCATAGGAGAAATGCTTACTCTTACTAATAACTACAGAAAGGCAAATAATTTTTGAAAGGCAAATTTAAACTTAGGGATACCATTTCATACCTATTAGATTGGCAAAAGTAATGGAAAACAACAAATATCAGGTATACTGAGAGACTTTCATTTATTGCTGAATGAATGAATCACTGAATCACAACTTAGTGGGGCTTTGGATGAAAGCCATCTGGCATAGTGTAGTAAATGCAATGAATATAATCATACCCTTTGGTCCTATTATGGGAACATACCCCTCCCCCCAAATGTTATTTTGAAAATAAAAACAGAAAAGGACTTACCACTTCCAAGGGTTCTTTAAAGGTAGTTAGGTGACACAATAGGCTGAATGCTGGTCTGAGAGTAAGGAAGACCTGAGTTCAAATCAGAACTCCAGTCACTTATTAGTTGTGTGACCCTGAGCTAACCAGTTAACTTCTGTTTGTCTCAGTTTCCTCTTTTGCAAAATGGGAATAATTATAGCATTTAATTCCAAGGTTTATTATGAGGATCAAATGAGAGTTTTAAAGCATTTATAATAGTGTACAGTACATAGTAGGTACCATAGATAGATATAACATTGTAAAAACTTTGAGAAGTGCTCTAAATTTGATAATAGGTGAATGGTTAAGTAAATTGTGGTCCCATTAATACTACAGGCTATGGTAATATAATTATGATTGACAAGTAAGGAGAATACAAAGAGATATGGAAATAGTCTATGTGGAAATAGATTAGCAAGGTACTTAATTTTTTTTTCTTTCATGAACTTCTCTGGTAGTCTAGAGAAGCCTATAGACCCAGGCTCAAAATAAAGTTTTTAAATGCATAAAATAAAATTCATGGAACTACAAAGGAAACTGACTATACTGAAACATAATTATCAAACTTTTTAAAACAAATTCATGAATCCCAAGTTAAGCATCCCTGGACTGGTTGGTCTCCAAGTTATCTTTCTTCTCTAAAGCTTTGATCCTTTGACTCCTTATTTTACAGATGAGGAAATGGAAGTACAGAGAGTTGTGCTGATTTGCCCAAGGTCCCCAAAGTAGTAAAAATCAAAGGTGAGATTTGTATCCAGGTCCTATCACTCCAATGGTATTATTCTTTCCTACACAATCTACTCTTATCTAGGCACAATTCAGTTTTGATTGGTTGCTTTGATGTTCACTCTTTAATTCATCATAAATCATTATTGTTTTCCTAAAAAGAAAGAAAAAAATAAACTGAGGGGGTTGTAGTAGATAGAGGCTGGATCACTACTTCAGGTTCCAGTAACTCTGATCCATTGCATTTTGCTGTGACTGTCACATCCTCCATCAAACCCTGAGCTTATCAAAGAGGAGATTCATGGTCTTAGAAGCATCTGTGGAACTTGGTTTAGGCTCATACCTCTAGGACTATTTTTTTAGTTATACCCAGAGGAGCCTTCCAATTTACAGTTAAGGATAACTATATTTTTCATTGCCTGTATACTTGTGTTCATTCTCTAGGGCATCAATTTCCCAGTTAGTCAAACCTGGGATGATGAGTTAGTAATCAGAAAGTTGCTTGATTAGCCTGGAATAAAGTCAAGGGAATATGGACAATCTTATAAGATATTACAAGCAGATCAATGGAGCCTTCTCCTACTTCCATGGCAGTGCTTTTTCCTAGTGATCTGAGTACTTATGCACATCAAGCACAGTGTTTCTCATCCTTGAACTATGAGAAATAAATACAAATTCCTTATTAACTCTCTTTTTTCAATATTTCTTATCAGTTATAAAAAACATCTATCATTGCAACATTGGCTCACAGCAGAATGTGACAATTAATTAAATTATAGCTTATCTTACCGTAGTTACATTTTTAGACATAATTTATGAGCCACATTTACACATTTTTTCTTAGGGCAGGTTATTTTTTGGGAAGATTTCCATAGGTGGTAAACCTCATAATTTTATAATGATCCCTTATCAATTCCAATTTCAGAGGCTGAAATTTTCTAACCATACTCCTGGATTCTACATCTCTTGGTAATTTCTTCTTCCAGGTATTCAGCTTTAGTGTTTTGCTGGTGACTACCAAAGCTAAACTCCAGCTGTACCCTTTTTCTTGAGCTCATTTCCAACAATCTATTGAAGAAATGTTCCTGGATACCTATAGTAAGTCCAGAGTTCTCCCTCTCACCACCATTCATGGCAGGAATTAGTTTTCCCTAGAAGAGACAAAGCTGTTCTTAGGACTTGATTGTCTTCTGCCTCCCTTGATGTAGCTTCATAGTCTCTTAATAGCATATAGTGGGGCCTTTCCAAAGTCAGAAGACCATAAGAGTTATCACACCCTACCTTGCTGACCAGACCTGTTTCCTTATAGGGAATTTCTAATTCTCCATCTACTCTCACATTCAAATAGTCATATCAGTCCTACCCCTGAAATAATTCTCTTCTTTTATCAATTCTCCAAACCACCAACTTAGTTTTGGTTCTCACTATCTCTTATCTGGGTTATTATAAGAAACTCCTAACCATTCCTCCCCAATTTCAATCTATCTAAGTAACTGCTGAATTCTTCCTTTTTTTTTTTAAATTTTTATTTAATAATTACTTTATATTGACAGAATCCATGCCAGGGTAATTTTTTTTTTACAACATTATCCTTTGCACTCGTTTCTGTTCCAATTTTTTTCCCCTCCCTCCCTCCACCCCCTTCCCTAGATGGCAAGCAGTCCTTTATATGTTGCAGTACATCCTAGATACAATATATGTTTGCAGAACCGAACAGTTCTCTTGTTGCATAGGGAGAATTGGATTCAGAAGGTATAAATAACCCGGGAAGAAAAACAAAAATGCAGATAGTTCACATTCGTTTCCCAGTGTTCTTTCTTTGGGTGTAGCTGCTTTTGTCCGTCATTTATCAATTGAAACTCAGTTAGGTCTCTTTGTCAAAGAAATCCACTTCCATCAAAATATGTCCTCATACAATATCGTTGTCGAAGTGTATAATGATCTCCTGGTTCTGCTCATTTCACTTAGCATTATGAACTCTTCCTCATGCACAGATCTGATCATATGACTGACTTCTGCCCAAACATCAATAATTCCTCCTTTACTTACTAATATAAACTCTTTAGCTCTCATTCAGGGGCCTCTATAATTATACCCAACATCAATCATTTTTTTATTTATCTCACACCCGATGAACATGCCCTTCATTTTTTCTATAATAAGTTAGTCTGTAAATATTTTTGAAGTACCTTCTATGTGTCTGACACTGGGCTAAGCACTGGTTACACACAAAAAATTAGTCCCTGTTCTCAAGGAATTCACAAGTGAAAGGGGCAGACAACAAACCTATCTAGTTTGCAGATGACAAAATAGGCTTAGAACTGTTAGTGATTTAGCAAAGATTATACAGTTAAGGAAATGTTCTGAGGCAATATTCAAACTCCAGTCTTACTGATTCTGAGTCTTTCTACTGTATCCGATCCCTATTTCAAATTTGATCCTCAAAACAATTTTTACAGATAAGGAAAACAGAACCTGGAAGAGATTGTGGGACTCTGAAACGGTTATTAAGTGGATGAGATAGAACTTGGACATAGGTCTTCCTGAATCTAAGTTGACTACTCTATACATTTCCAGAAGCATGCTTGTGCCAGCTCAAAATAGGCTCTTGGGAGTCTACTGTTAAATTTTAGAAGCAAGTATTTGCATCTTGGAAATGGGCAAATGATACACATAAGGACTTGATTAGATCAATCCATTTACTTTTCCTTTTACAAACCTCAAACTTTCCCATATCTATATTTTTATTCATACAGTTTTCTATATCTGGTTTAAATCCTCAAAATTTATATGAAATCCCATGTAACCTTCTCTTTAGCCAGAAATAAATTTGTCCTCCTATACCCTATATCCATTCCTAACTTGAGGACTTAGATTATCCAGTTCTCCCTCTGCTGGAGCATTCTCTCTGTCTCTCTGTCTGTCTTTCTCTTTTTCTCTCTGTCTCTATCTCTCTTTCTTTCGATGTAATGGGCTGAGGCTTGAGTTGATGCACTGAGGTCCCAAGCACATGAGGCAAAATAGTAATTGGACCATACTCTATTAATATATAAGCTTGGAGAAAGAATAGCCCCCACCCACTCTTTGTGCAAGTCCTGATGTGTTGTATAGGAAATGACGATTTTGTGGGTGGAGGCAGGGGAGTGGAAGGGGAAGGGGAGGAGAGATTTTTGGGACTGCCATTGCCATGGTTGGCTCGGCTCGCGTCTCTCTCTCTTAGCTGGCTTCCTGTCACAGCTGCCTATATTTGCTATCGCAATCTTTATTCACCTCTTCACTTCAATAAATATTGAAGATTTTCCCCTTAACCTGAATTCCTGACTCCGGCTGATTTTAAATACGCGGTCATTACATTTCCCTTCTTCCCTCTAATATCAATTTAATATCTATTTTCTTCTCTCTCTTCCTCCTCTTTCCTCCCCTTAACCAAAAAAGCAAACAAAAAAGATTCATTTAATAAGTCCTTGACTTACCTTAAAACTTTATTTTTCAAAATGTGGAGAAGACACCAATCATGGTACCTCTATTTTGACCAATAAGGAAGAATTGGTTGACAAAATGGAAATGATAGGAATCTTGAAGAAAATTACCACCTCTTCTCAGAACTTAAGATAAAGAGAAGAAAATTGGGATGTCTAAATTTCAAAATATTCACAAAAATGAGAGGTAGGAGTTTGGTTTAAAATGTGATAGAGAAAGAAATCTGAGGATTAATGGAAGTACAAAAGAATAAAATTACCAAAACTGTAAAAAAAAAAATTTAAAAGGAGGAAGTTTAAAAATTTAAATATTTATTCACTTAAAATAATCAAACCCATTACATCTTAACATAAATGACATTTTAATGAAAACTATGTTTTCCAAAGCAAAAAAAAAATAGTGAGAAGAACAGAATTATTTTACATATTTTTACAAATCTCTTTAAAATCTTGCTCAGTAAAAGACAGCTGGATTCTCCTTCTGCATTCAATCTGTTGTAATTTTTTTGAAGTTTTCCTCACCTGAAGAAAAACTGGTCTTACACAGATATGTATTTGGAAAGGGAAGGATTATTTTAATAGGCAAATAATACCTTAGGGTTATTATGATCGTGCAATGGAGAGGGCCATCTGCACTTAGAGAGATGATTGTAGGGACTGAGTGTGGATCACAACATAGTATTTTCACTATTATTTTCATTGTTTTTGTTGTTTGCTCACATTTTGTTTTCTTTCTCATTTTTCCCTGTTTTGATATAATTTTTCTTGTGCTGCATAATAGTTGTGGAAATATGTACAGAAGATTTGCATGTGTTATATATATATATATATATAATATATATATATATATATATATATATATGTATATATATAGGATTACTTGCCATATAGGGGAAGGGATGGAGGAAAGGGAGGGAGGAAAAAAAATTGGAACACACGGTTTTGCAAGGGTTAATGTTGAAAACTATCCATGCCTATGTTTTGAAAATAAAAGGCTTTAAAAATAAAAATAAATTGGGGCAGCTAGATGGCACAGTGGATAGAGCACCAGCCCTGAAGTCAGGAGGACCTGAGTTCAAATCTGATCTCAGACACAACACTTCCTAGCTGTGCAACCAAAGAGGAGAGAGAGTGCATTAAAAATGTAAAACAGATAATTTTCATTATATTAAATTATAAAGCTTTGTACAAACAAAACCAATGCTATTTTAGAAAGAAAGCAGAAAACTGGAAAACTGTATGGCAAGTTTCTCTGTTAGAGGTCTAATTTTTAAAATATACGGAGAACTGAGTCAAATTTATAAGAATAACAGTGATTTCCCAAATGGTAAATGGTCAAAGAATATGAATAAGCAGTTTTCAGATGAAGAAATGAAAGCTATCTATAGGTATATAAAGAAGTGTTCTAAATCACTTTTGATTACAGAAATGCACATTAAAACAACTCTGAGATACTACCTCACACTTATCAGATTGGCCACTATGAGAAAAAAAGGAAAATGATAAATGTTGGAAAGAATGTAGAAAAATTGAGACATTGATGCATTATCAGTGGAATTGTGAACTGATTCAACCATTCTAGAGAATAATTTGGAACTATGCCCCAAGGACAACCAAACTGGGCATACCTTGGAGACAGCAATATCCACTACTGGGTCTGTATTCCAAAAAGACCATTAAAAAAAGGAAAAAGGATCTAGTGCAAAAAATTTATAGCAGCCCTTTTCATAGAGGTAAAATGTTGAAAATTGAGGGGAATAGCTGAACAGGTTGTGGTATATGAATGTAATGGGATATTACTGTGCAACAAGAAATGATGAACACGCAGATTTCAGAAAAAAAATGACTTGTATGAATTGATGCAAAGTGAAATGAAGAAAACATTGTACACAGAATCAGTAATATTTTGTGATGACCAATTATAAATGACTCAGCTCTTCTCAGCAATGATCTAAGGCAAGTACAAAGGACTCACAAAGGAAAATGATTTCTATATTCAGATAAAGAACTGATGAATTCTGAATGCAGATTTAAGTTTTTTTAGTTACTTTATTAACTTTTTTTGTTTTTTTTCTTTGATCTGTTTGTTTTTTGACAACTCTGACTGATATGGAAATATGTTCAACATGATAGCCTATATATAACATAAATCAAATTGCCTATCATTTTCAGAAGAGGGAGATAAATTTTGAACTCAAAATTTTCTAAAAATGAATGCTAAAAATTGCCTTGGCACATAATTGAGGGAAAATAAAATGCTATTTAAAATTTTAAAGACATATGAAGACCATGGCATCAGCAACATATAATGAAGAATGAATACACATTCTTATAACTATAGCACAGAATGAGTTGAGGCAAAGAATACAAAGGACAACAACAACAATAAATTTTTTTTTAAGCTCCATTAGGGAAAAAGATCAAAGAATGAATAGGATTGTTGCTCGAGGTAGATGAAACAGTGATAAGAGATAACAAAGAAAAAGCAGAATTTCTCCATTCTTAAATATGTTCTTTCCCTTCCTTCCTTCCTTCCTTCCTTCCTTCTTTCCTTCCTCCCTCTCTCCCTTCCTTCCTTCCTTCCTTTCTTCCTTCCTTCCTTCCTTCCAAACCCAAGGTAAATAAGAGGATAATTTTAAAAGTACTTGATTGCTTTGATGACTTCGTGTCCATAGACCTTGATGAACTATATTTCAGAGTCTTATATGATATAGTTACGGAGTCATTCATCATCAATGATCTTTGAAAATGTATGAAGAAAGTGAAAAGAACAAACATCCCAGTTTTCAAAAAGGCCAGGTGCAGTTAATTCGGCAGATGACAAACTGACAGCTTTCCTTAGATTCCTGTTGGAATCCTTACTAACTGCTAACTAATTGGAGTTGATCTAATCTTACAAGAAGATTTTGGCCAGAACCTGAAACAAGGTACTAAGTAGAACTAATTAATACAAGGCTTGTGTTCACACCTTTACTCATTGGAGTCCACAAGTATGCTAGCTTCACAAAGTACACTTTCTAACTTCAAGGGAGTCCACACCTCCCTTAAAGCTCGTTGGGCCAGAGAGCACTATGGGAGAAAACCCATAAACCCTCTCCTTCCCCTCTTCCCCTCCACTGTAAAAACTTTTTCTTGCCTCTTTTTTTAATGGCAAATAATTTGCACCACTTTGCTTCTCCCTTTTCTTTTCTTTCAATACATTCCTCTCTCCCCTTAATTTCATCATTTTAAAAAGAAGATATTATCCCTTCATATCCAACTGAGATTCATGTCTTCTGTCTCTATATATTTCTAACTGCCATAATAATGAGAACATTCTAATGAACAACTAGTATCATGCTCCCATGTAGAAATGTAAACAAATAAGCTTTATTAAATCCTTTTTGATATCACTTTCCTGATTACCTCCTTATGCGTCTTCAGAGTCCTGTATTTGAAAATTGAATTTTCTATTCTAATCTGGTGTTTTCATCATGAATGCTTGAAAATACTGTTTCATTGAATGATTATCTTTTCCTCTGAAGAATTATAGTCCTTTTTGCTGAGTATATGATTCTTGGTTGTAATCCTAACTCCACTGGTCTTTGTAATATCAATCATATTCCAAGCCCTCCAGTCCTTTTAATGTAGAAGCTGCTAAATCTTGTGTTATCTTGACTGTAGCTCCACTATACTTGAATTGTTTCTTTCTTGAACACTTGCGATATTTTCTCCTTCACCTGGAAGCTATGAAATTTGGCTATATTATTCCTGGGAGTTTTTATTTTGGAATCTGTTTCAGTAGATGACCTGTGTATTCTTTCAATTTCTATTTTCCCTCTAATTCTAGAATATCAGGACAATTTTCCTTGATAATTTCTGAAAAAAATGATGTCTAGGCTCTTTTTTTTTATCATGACTTTCAGGTAGACCAATAATTTAAAAATTATTTCTCCTGGAGTTCAATGAGTTCACACCTCCCTTGAAGCTCTTAGGGCCAGAGAGCACTATGATGTGGGAAACTGGGGAATGTGTAGATAATATCCCAGTCACTAATACAGGTAGACAATGTGTGACTTATCACCCAGGAGACGTAGTAGCATCAGGTTTACTCATACAGAATCCTAATAAGCAGCCTCGTGATAGTTACCCAGGTTCTGACTCCAGACCACAAAATCCAGGAATATACTAGACAGCAGCAGTAACGGATGACCAACCTATGCTCACTATTTATGTGAATGGAATACCACTAAAAGGATTGGTAGACACAGGTGCAGATCGTACTGTAATTAGAGGTGCCAGCTGGCCCAGTCACTGGCCAAAGATTAAGGCAGACACCTATATGTCTGGTATAGGAGGATCAATGGTAGCAGAAGTTAGTGCTGCCCCTATGAAATGGACATTTGAAAATGAAACAGGAGTTTTTACCCCTTTTGTGGTTGAAAAAATCCCCATCAATCTGTGGGGAAGAGACATTTTGCAGCAGATAGGATTACAATTAAGTACTTCAGCTTTTTAGGCAGGGCTGCTGTTGAAGGCCTGCCAGCACTCTCACCAGTTGCTATTCAGTGGAAAACTGATACACCAGTGTGGGTAGAACAGTGGCCCTTAACAAGAGACTTTAGAAATTCAGAACTCTGATGTCATCAACCAACAGAAAAGCAATCAGGACTACAGTTGGGAAGAATACAGGCCTTTTAAGACAACAAGGCAATATCCAGTGCAAATAACTCCAATGTAACTACCAGATGATGAGGAGAAATCCCAAATTTGGTAAATAGAAGGGAATTAAGTTAACTGCTTGGGGGAGAGGATTTGCTTGCATCTCTACATGTGGAGAAGGAATCAGATGGGTGCCTATGAGCGGCATTCGCCTTGTCCATCGCAGAGAGATGGAGCAGACCCTTGAAACAAAGGAGAAGACCCAAGAAATATCGGGTGATTCTGTTGCTGATTGTGCTCACCATTGAAAGAGCATAGCTGACAATGAGACTGTTAAAAGAACTTTTAAAAATCTTCAGGAATCATTGGATTGACACAAGATGAAACTGTTTTAGTTCTTGAAAAACCAGCAAGAATCATTGGGTTCCCTGCGATGAAAAATTGTTGATGAGACTTTTTGCAGTACTTCAGAGCTTACAGGAATTATTAGATTCCTGGCACATGAACTAATGGACAATGGATTGCTTATGGACTATTTCTAGGACTTATGGACATGTGTAAAATTTCAGGTTGATTCTTGTTATTTGTTACATTACTACTAGCCTGTGTTATATTGCTATGTGCTTATGTAAATTATGTATAATGCCTCCCATATTGATGGATTTATGTATACCATGTATATCTGTTACAAAGTTCTGGCCCATATTGATGGATTTATGTGTACCCCTTCAGAAACCCACTAATCTGATTAAATTTCCTATTTCCTTTGGTGTTTTCATCTAACAAAAGAAAGGGGGAGATGTTGGAATCCTTACTAACTGCTAACTAATTGGAGTTGATCTAATCTTACAAGAAGATTTTGGCCAGAACCTGAAACAAGGTACTAAGTAGAACTAATTAATACAAGGCTTGTGTTCACACCTTTACTCATTGGAGTCCACAAGTATGCTAGCTTCACAAAGTACACTTTCTAACTTCAAGGGAGTCCACACCTCCCTTAAAGCTCGTTGGGCCAGAGAGCACTATGGGAGAAAACCCATAGATTCCTATAACAAAATTCTAGATCATATTACTAGAGGCAAGATTGGTATATAACTAGTAAAGGAAGAAGTCACACCGACTAGTGTTTTGTTTTGTTTTTATATCAAAAACAAGTCATGGTAGATTAACTTCATTTCCTTCTCAACATTGTGACTATATGGGATATTTCCCAAGAATGCTATAGATTATTTGCCAAGATTTCAACAAAGTTTCATGTTTTTTCTTGAAGAAGATATGGAAATAGTTTAGTTTAGTAGAGTCAACATCTGAGTGAATGACTGGAGTCAGAGTACTAATTAGTAGTTGATATCATGAAGGGGAGCATCTAGTTAAAGGTCTAAAGACATGGCCTAATCTCCCTGTGGCCTTACATTTGTATCAGTTATTTAGATGAAGTTACAGAGAGAAAGTTTTATCAAATTTATAGATACTATAAATCTGGGAGAAGTTGTCAAGTTCCCAATAAAACCTTGAAAAACTAGAATATTGGGATAAATTTAATAAGATGAAATTTAAATGGAATGAATTTAAAGTCTTGTGCTGGGTTAATATATATATTTGAAATGAATAAGAACATATGTATAGATAACTGCTCATCTACAAAAGACGTCAGAGTGACTATGTACTGTGAGCCCAATATGAGACATCATTTTGATAAGGGCAACCAAGAAAGTATTAGGTTTCATGAAGAGAAGGAATAGTGCCAGAGAAAGGACAACAATAGTCCTCTTAATTGTGTCTCGGTCAAGCCACATCTGAACATTTGTTCAGTTCTGCACATTAAAGTTTAAGAAGAATATTGATAAGCTGGACAGCTTCCGGAGAACAATCAGGATAATGAAAGGCTTGGAAATCATACCATAAGAGAAACAAATCAGAAAATTGGGAATAGTTTGGAGAAGAGGCTTAGAAGGGACATTCTATGACATCTTCAAGATTTGAAAGACTTACTTGGATAAGAAATCATGCTTGATCTGCTTCATCCCAGAAGACAGAATAGGGCTCAAAGAATAGAAGTTGCAAAGAGCCAAACTTAAATTTGATTTAAGGAAAAAAAACAAAACAAAAACTAGCTCTCTAAACGTATATTGAGTTGCTGTGGGAAGTAGAGCAGAGGTTGGATGATCACATGTTGATGATGTCTTAGATGGGTTTTGGTCAAATGACTTCAGTTAAATGATCTCAGGATTTTCTCCTAACTCAGATCTGAACTTCCCTGATATTTTTGTACTTCTCACATCCCAGCCCAGATAGATCTCATATCTTAGAATCCTTTCATAGTCTACAGTGCCAAGGGTCCTCAAACTACGGCCATGGGCCAGATGCAGCAGCTGAGGACGTTTATCCCCCTCACCCAGGGCTATGAAGTTTCTTTATTTATAGGCCCACAAAACAAAGTTTTTGTTTTTACTATAGTCCGGCCCTCCAACAGTCTGAGGGACAGTGAACTGGCCCCCTATTTTAATAAGTTTGAGGACCCCAGGACATTATATTTATTTGTAAATATCTTTTACCCCACTATAAGACTGTAACTCCCTGAAAGCAGAGGTTTATAATGTTCATCATTGTGTCATTCCCAGTGCTTAGCATAAGATTTTGCACATAGCAGATCTTTCATAATTTCTGAATTGAATGAAATGGAAAGATAAAAGAAAGTAGTGGAGGAAGGAGGAGGGAGAAAAGGGGGGGAAAGGGCTGAAAAAGGAAAGGAAAGGGGGAAGGAGCAAAAAAGAGACAATTATCTAGTAAAAAAAGTCAAATATCCCCCCCTACCCAACAATTTTCTCAGAGGATCCTCAGTGGCACCCATTTGATGGGTTACTTGTCCAAGCCCTTCACTAGATTCCCCCTAAAATAAAAAAGTTAAGTATCACCCTTACAAAGGCAAGGTTCAGATTCTTGCAGGCAATGTAAAAGAAATGATAAAGAATGTGACCTGCCTGCTAAAGCCTCCAGGGTTTTTCCTCCCTTAATGACCACAGCTCCATATATTCAAAGGTCCAAGATAGCACAGACGAGAGAGATTTTCAAGCAGGCCCAGCTCATATTTCCTAATCTATATTGATTGTAATAGTGAAACATATGGTACCAAATGTAAATCAGTTTAAACAGATCATTTAACTCAGAGGGGGTTAACTTGTAGGTGAAGTCCCTTGTAAGTCCTGAACCTGATATTTTTATATTAATTCCTATAGTGACCAAATTAATTTTTATTCCACCGAATGTTATCTCTTCTTTATTGACTTGAGACATCTCTTCACAGTGTGTATCTAGTTAAATAGCAGTAATTCACTGGGTATTTCCCCCTCTTTCTCTTTCATAAGGTTTTTATTTAAAGAAATGAAAGCCAAGCATGGAAAACTAGATGAATTCCTTTATTCTAAAATATCAGTCTTTGGATGACTGTAGACAATATGCTTTCCATCCTTTGTGAGTGTCATTTGAGGCCGCTCTGAGATTCTCATAATGATAACTGACATTTATCTGGTGCCTCAAGTTTGTAATGTTCTTTACATATATTATTTCATTTGAACCTATTGGTAAGTGCTAATGGTATTATCATCCCCATTTGACAGATGAGAAAACTGGGTCTGGAAATCACATGTCTGCCTATAGCCATAGTTCAGAATGTGATTACAAGCAAAGTAACTAATAATAGTGTGAAAGGTTTGGGGTCTGATTTCAAGTCTGAGGAGTTAGTGGCAAAGTCAAGCTCCTGTGTCCTTTTACTCAGTCTTCTCTGGGCCTCAGTTTCCTCATCTGTAAAATGGCGTAATAATACTACTTAGCTCCCAGGATAACTGTGAAGATCAAAAGTGATAATATTTGTAAAGAATTTTACACATCTTAAAGTACTACAGAATGCTAGTTATTAGATTTTAGCTGTACCATTAACTATAAGTGTGACTGTGTTAAGTCATCTCTCTGGAACTCTAAAAGAATGCTAAATGTAGACTCAAAGACCTGGGTTCAAGACCTCTATCCTTTATTACCTGGCAAATGTTGAATTAGGAATTTGACTATTTTTCAGTCATCCTTATGAATAATTAATAAATAAGTGGCTACTTACCTTCTAGCTATTTGGAATGAAGGAAGGGATAATAGGCACTTGCTCCTCCTCTTTGGCTCCCATCAGGAAGGTGAATTGCAATATGTCATGTTGACTAAATTGAGGAGTTGGTTTTCCATCATGAATGGAGCAGAATATTACTGATTCAAAATCAGTATCCTCCTTGTCCCTTGGAGGAACTACCATATCTGAACTCAATACTTACTAGGCTATAAATAGGAATTTCCACTTTGGAGAAGTGACTTAGCTCAGAACATAGAGGTAGTAAGCAAGAAAGGTGAGATTTAAACCCATGTTCTCTTACTAGATTCAATCTTCTTTGCAGGGGACCACATGCTTCTAGGAACTTGTAAATTCATAGTGGTAACTAATAAGTATCCAAAAAATTGGGCTAAGCTGGGAATGTACTTTGGGGGGTGATGTTGGGAGGTAAAGGGGTAGTAGATGTATGGTTAGACTGATATTGAAAACTTTTAATGTCATAAAATTCCTTCTACCAATGCTATCTGTACTTTTCTGCAACATGTGTATATGCTTGCATGCATATGTATGGCTCTCATATATTTTTTTTTTTTGGAGAACTGTATTCCATTTATTTCCTTTGTGACTCTTTTGATAATTTCTACATAAATTATTCTTCTCTCATCTAATAACAATATAATTCACTTGTGTCTTTTATCTTTTTTTAATTATTAAAGCTTTTTATTTACAAAACATATGTATGGGTAATTTTTTAGCATTGACCCTTTTAAAGCCTTCTGTTCCAAATTATCCTCTCCTTCCCCCTACCCTCTTCCCTAGATGGCAGGTAGTCCAATACATCTTAAATATGTTAAAATATATGTTAAATCCAATATATGTATCCATATGTATACAGTTATCTTGCTGCACAAGAAAAATTGGATCAAGAAGGGATAAGAAAACAAAATGGGAAGAAAACAGCAACAGAAAGAGTGAGAATACTATGTTGTAGTCTACACTCAACTCCCACTGTCCTCTTTTTGGGTATAGATAGCTCTCTTCATCACTGAACAATTGGAATTGGTTTGAATCATCTCATTGTTGAAGGGAACCACATCCATCAGAATTGATCATTGTATAGTCTTGTTGTTGCTGTGTATAATTATCTCCTGGTTCTGCACATTTCACTTGGCATCAGTTCATGTAAGTTTCTCCAGGCTTCTCTGAAGTCATCCTGCTAATCATTTCTTACAGAACAATAATATTCCATAACATTCATATCCCATAATTTATTCAGCCATTTTCCAATTGATGGGCACCTGCTCAGTTTCCAGTTTTTTGCCAATACAAAAAGGGCTGCCACAAATATTTTTTGCACATGTGGGTCCCTTTCCTTCCTTTAAGATCTCTTTGGGATATAAGCCCAGTAGAAATACTGCTGTGGCAAAGAGTATGCACAATTTGATAACTTTTTTGAGCATAGTTACAAATTGCTCTCCAGAATGGTTGGATCCATTCACAGTTCCACCAACAATGTATCATTATCTCAGTTTTCCCACGTTTCCTGCAACATTTGTCATTATCTTGTCCTGCCATCTTAACCAATCTGAGAGGTGTGTAGTGGGATCTTAGAGCATTTCTCTGATCAATAGTGATTTGGAACATCTTTTCATATGACTACAAATAGTTTCAGTTTCTTCATCTGAAAATTTATCAATTGGAGAATGGCTTGAATTTTTATAAATTTCAGTCAGTTCTCTATGGATTTTAAAAATGATGCCTTTATCTGAACATCTGAATGTAAAAATGTTTTCTCAGTTTATTGCTTTCCTTCTAATCTTATCTGCATTAGTTTTGTTTGTACAAAATCTTTTTAACTTAATAAAATCAAAATTATCTATTTTGTGATTAATAATGATCTCTAGTTCTTCTTTGGTCACAAATTCCTTCCTCCTCCACAGATCTGAAGCTCTCATACATTTTTAATTGATTTAATTTTGATTGGTGTCTTTCCTGAGGCATGGGGTTTCTTACTTTGCTTTTGGTATGTTTGTAACAAAAAGGGAAAAAAAGAAAAAGAAAAAAGCTCCAGAAGAGTTTACTGCATCCCTCCTCCAATTATACTCCAAAAATCAACAATTAGTATAGCTTATCAAATTCGGTTCCATCAAGACATTAAAATAATAATAAGAAAACATTGAGTGTATTGGATAGCCCCTCTATGAGGATTTCTGGAAAGATAGGAAATGAGAAAGATTCAGGTTTAAAGCTATATAGGGAGTAGCATTCAAAGGACTAGTTGGATCACAAACCCATAGAAGAATTTATGTCACAAGTGCTCAACTTTTCAGCATTTTTTTTGCATCTCACTCTTTCTGCTATGTAGACTTTCTTATATTGTGCTTAGTGAGCAAAAAGAGAGAACATGCAACAGCTAAAGATGTGGCTTTTTCAGCAAAATCCAACTATATGTTCTAATGAGAAATACATTCACAATTTTTGAAAAATCAACAACAACAAAACCCCAGGCACTGTGGAATTTGGAGAATGCTAGGAAATGCCAGACACAGATGATCTGCCATTCTAAATATTGAATGGTTTGACTCCCAACAATCAAAAATAAAACATTCCTAGACTTAGGCTAATGTCTTTCTCTCCTTCACTGGAAACTGACAAGGCAAAGAAAGTCCCCCAAAGATGTATTATATTTTCTTAGCTGGTTTTAATTTATTAGCTGCCAGTTTTGATACACAGTCCTTCTTTAAAAGGTTGCTGTGCATTTCAGCAAAGACATCAGACAAAAGCAGTCTGGTTCCCACTAAGAAGCAGAAGGAAGGTAAAGCTTTAGAATACTGAATAACATTTCATACTTTCAAAATCTCATCTTCCCTTTTAGTTTTTCTCCTTTAGCCAGCCTTGGTGATGAAGTGCAGGAAGAAAGATGGGGAATGGAAGGTGTTGTTTGACAAAGGGACAACATCTGAACATCTGTACTGTTAACTATGCTGTGGATGGGGACACAAGTCTAATGATCTTAACTGATGCTGTCTATTTGCATCTCAGAAAAATTAATAGTTCCTGGGGAACTAAATCGACGTAGAAATGGAAAACCAAGCTGTCTTTTGGTTACAGCTGTTAGGACTATTTAAAATATGGTTTCAGTCACCCAAAAAGATGTTGCTTCTGTGGAAATATGAGCTCAGCGGGAAAAACACACTTACCCCTTATCCATCCATGGTATGAATTTTTATGTTTGTTGCTTAAAATTTATTTATTTCCTTCTTTCAGATTAGAACTAGAAAAAAGAAAGCTTATAGATCATAACTTTCTTTCATATATTTCTCTGTCTCTATGTTCTTATATATACCATCTACCCCACTACACTCCCCAAATTAAAACGCTCCCACCCACATTAAAAATGAACATTTGTATTCTCATTAATTCTAATAACAAAGACATCTGTCCAATCTGGGTATTTTCTGCCAAGAGAAGCAAAGAACTTGTCTGTGGGGAAGTCATTTTTCCCTACTTCTCTCTTTCTCTCTTTTTTTCAGAAGTCATTAAAAATTATTGCTGGCTTGTTTTTACACCATAGTCATTTTTTCCTAGTTTGTCCACACATACCCACAAAACCCCCCAACACCCACACCCACACCCACACCCATCCTCCTCCCCCCACAAATTGAACTCTCACATTACAAAGAAAAACACAAGTGCAACCCACCATATATAGTGAATAGGTCTGACAATACATCAAACATTCTTCACCCCCTGTCTTCCTTATCTCTACTTGGGGAAAAGAAAACTATTTCATTATGAATTCTCAGGGAATGAGACTGGTCATTACAATTAATCAGTGTTTGGCTGCCTTTGGTGTCATTTTCAGTTATATTCTTGTGAACATTTTGTATAATGTTTTCCTTATTTCATCCTGCACAATTTCATACGTCTTCCCATGTTTCTCTGATTTCCTCATATTTGTATTTTCTTATTGTGTAAAAGTATTTCATTACAGTTATATTCCTCAGTTTATCCAGATATCCCAAACAATGGTTGGCCACTATCCCCCCACCAAAAATATTTTAGTATCATTTAAAAAGTGGCTATAAATCAGTTAGCAGTTCAGGAGGAGAGGAGAAACATAGCTGAATGAAAAAGTATCAAACTCTTTGCAGCCTTTGCAGTCTAACTTCCTCCAAAGTTATGGCTTAGACCTTGAACTAAACAATGAATCCCAAATTCCACTCAAACACAAGTTTAGGCCAGTACAAAATAACTGCATAAATTAAATAGAGTAATATGTGCAGAATGAAGCTTCTGGGTGAAAATTGAAATTACTGGTCTCAGGAATTTGAATTATCAATTATCCAAATCAGCTGTGTTAAAAAAAAAAACATTGAACCACATACAATCAATAAACAAATCAACAGATAATGTTGAATTCTTTTTTTTTTTTGGTAGAAAAATACATGCATGCTTTTTAGAGGTTAAGTAGTTTAAGGTCCATGTCTTCAAGGCACTTTGAATCCAGTTGAATAAATAATATGAAAAAGTAAGTAATGGCATGAAGCAATTTATATATATTTATAGTATCATTGAACCAGCTCCCTTTTTTGTAGAGCTCTAAGAACTTCCCATTACCTCCAGGATCAAATATAAACTTGTCTCCGGCATTTAAAGCCTTCAAAACCTGGCTTATGCCTTATCATTTTAGCCTTAAAATACCTCATTCCCCTCCATGAATTCTACAATCCAGCCTCAATGGCATGCAGTTTTTCCTCCCACATTACAACTTTACCCATCATAGTATCAGTATATTGTAGATCAGCATAAGAAATTAAATGAGAATTTGGGGGCAGTTTTGGAGGAACCACAGACAACATGCAAAGGCCAGTAGATGATACAAAAAAGTTAAGAAAATCAGAAATGCCTAAAATAAATGTAAAATAGTGTATATTATCAACATAAATTTTATAAGATACGGTGAAACCTCCATAAAAGAAAAAGAAAAACTCAGATTTCTTCTCTCAGATGAAGGAGGGGTCAAAAAATTGTATATGGGTTTTCCAGAGCATGGGGCATTGTGTCCCTAATCCCCATGACATGGAAGGGATAATTATTTCCTTTAACTTTTGCTTTAATGGGACATTCCATCTCCCCTCTCCTTTTGGCTGTACTCCATGCCTAGAATGGTCTGACCTCTCAGCCCATCTCTTGATATTTTGGGAGAGTTTTTTTTTAATTCTTCAAGACTCATCTTCTGCAGGATACCTTTTAATGTTTCATTTAGAAGCTGATAACTTTCCATTTTAGGTTACTTTATATATTCTGATTATGACTTGTATGTACCTAGATATCTGCTTATTGTCTAGCGCATTTGAGTATATGCTCTTTGAAACTAAGGATTGTTTTTTCCCCCTCTTTCTTTGTATTTCCAGTGCTTATTACAGTCCAGTAGATGTTTAATAGATGCTTGTTCAATGATTTAGGAAGAATGCTTACTAAAAGAAGACTTATAAATACAACATATTGAGAGGATAGTATATTTATACACCACCTTTTATTCCCCAATGATTCATTGCCCAAGTGAATATCGTGGGTATTGGACTTTGTCTCTCTTCCCTTTCTGGGAAAGAGTATCAAAAGATATATCATTATCTTTTTGTTACTACTAAGACCTCAGTCAGAGGCAGTGATTTTGGCAAAACACTTAGTGTTTGTTAAATCTGCCTCTACTTCTTTGTGATTATCTCCCCTTTATTTGTCTCCTCCAAACAGTATTTCTTATAAGTATAATCTATTTAGTGATTATTTAATGTAGTTTCAAAAAGATGCAATTTTAAAACAAAGAAAGTTAAACAATTTTTTTCCTAGCCCAGAAGAAAAGTCTTTAGGCCACCATGAAGAAGCTAAAAGAGAGCAAAGAGATGAAGAATTATTGACTTGAAGTCTGTAGTTCAGTGGAGTTTCAGGAATACAATTTCTGTCTCAACATAGCTCATGCATGATGAGTTCAAGCAGCCTTACTACCACAGTCCTGGTACTTTTTTTTTATGGTAATTACTTCTTCCTGCACTTCTTTTCTTTCTTATGACTTCTTCTAACTACCTGCTTCATAATTCATTTATCTTGTCATCCTATCAGAAGCTGTATTTTTTTATCTCTCCTGGACACAGTGATCTTATTGAGAGGCATGGTCCATCATTCTTCACCCTATCTTATGGTGACCTCTTTGATTCACTTGAAAGTTTAAATCTTATCTCATAAAAGAATCACCTAAAAGAATGAATTTTTAATTAGCTTAACTCCTCAGTACCCAACCCCTTTTCTGTTATTAGCTAACTCCTTTACCTAAATAAAATTAGTGTGGCCCTTGAGCAAGACAAGAAAATTCATAATTTTATTTTTCTCTCTCATCAAATTTATTATAACATTTCATCTGTAACTTTGAAAATATTTATGTCCAATTTTCCATTATAATTTAGGTTAACATTATTTGTATATTTATTATTTGTATTTTTTTTTTTGCTTCTTGGAGGTACTAATTACATTTTATTCATCTTTATATCTCTCATAGTTTTTTTGCACACAATAAAAGCCAGTGTCTAGAATTAGACAGGTCATCAGCTCTACCAGCACCATTACCATCATTCATATTTGTACCATATTAAAATTTTCAATGCATTTTGGAAATGTTATCTTTTTATATTTTAACAACAACCCTGTAAAAAAAAGTTATCATTATCTCATTTTACAAATGAGGAAATTGAGTCACAATGACATTCTATCACTTATGTAAGGATATAATTAAAGTCAAATCCAGTTTTCTATCCTCTAAGCCACATTGTTTCTGTGATATTACTTTCACATTCCTGGGCTTTCAATAATATAAAATTTTATCCATTTTCCCTAAATGACACAAAATTAATCTGCAGGTGTTTATTTCTATATATGGCACTTCATTAGGTGTTTGGGGAATGGAGATACATAAAAATATTAGGTATAGTCCAGCACTAAGCTTAAAATTCTTTTTTTAAAAATTTTTTATTTAATAATTACTTTATATTGACACTCGTTTTTGTTCCGATTTTTTTTTCCCCCTCCCTCCCTCCACCCCCTCCCCTAGATGGCAAGCAGTCCTTTATATGTTGGATATGTTGCAGTATATCCTAGATACAATATATGTTTGCAGAACCGAACAGTTCTCTTGTTGACTAAGCTTAAAATTCAATTGGGTAGATAACATGAAAAAAATTAGATTTTACACACACACACACACACACACACACACACACACACACACACATTGGAATCCGATATAAAGGGTACCCAAAAGCAAGGTTTTAGAATTGTATCCTTTGTCACTTGACATGTATGCAGATTTTCAGCCTTTATTAGAGTACGTTCAATTTGTGCATTGGTGACAAAACAAAAATTTATCTGTGAACAATGGATTTTCTTGGTATTTAAAACATGCAAATTTATTAAAAAGTCAAATTACAATGTACTCTTAGTAATAACATCCCATCCCTTACCACACCCATGAGTGCCTTACTTTACAGGCTATCATGCTTACTCCTAATCTCAGCCTTGACCCAAACCTTTCATGTCTGTCTTCTGTAAAAAGAAACTTGTTATTAAGAAAGCAATTATGACCATATTGATCCAAGACCTATAGCTAAAGTTAACCAATCAAAGGAATCCAGATAATGGTAAAGCCAATTCCCCATTTAAATATTGTTTCCCCTCTTTGTTTAGAGTTGTTTGGCTATGTGTTCCTTCTTCAAATTAGATTTTAGGTCTTTAGTTCTGGAGATCTGGAAAATAGAAATCTTTGGCTCTAGCAGTACTGATTCCAAACAATCACTACTTCAAGAGAAAAAGCTGAAAGGTCCATATAGTTGCCTAAGAAAGGGGTTTATTTTTTTTCTCTAAGTAAATTGCCATGGATGCAAAAAAAAAAAAAAGAATTCAAAGAAAAATCTTAATTTGGTTGTGTGGATCCTTCAAGAAGCATTTGTGGTCAAGACTTTTAAGATGAGAGATTGGTAGTTCGATTATATTTACTAGCTTGTAATCTTGCACTAGTGGGAGAAAAACCCAAATTGATGAGGAGTCTGTGAAGGCATCCAAGCAGGGGTAACTACTACGTTCCTTTATTTAAAGAGCCTATTGAGCTTCCTTTTAGAGATTTTTGCAGAATGGCCTACAGTTTTATTACATTCTTGAATCTGTTTAACACTTGTGGCTAACAGTGAAAAACATGTTACATTCATATACTCTTCTCCTGGATCACTTTTCATAATGTATTAATTTAAAGAGTGTTACTGTTTCATCTTAAAATCCCTAAATGTCAGCACTCAAATAATTTATTGGAGGTGAGTAATTTTTTTTTTAATTCTCTCTGGTTATATTCTAGCTAAAGCCTTTTGTCATTTCTTTCTATCAAAATATATTTAAGGTGCAGCCTAGATTCATTTGGCAGAAGGAAGAATGGCAATAGAGAATGGCTTCTAGCTGGTTAGATGTGGCTCCTTCAAACCAATTTAAATGTGTTTAATTTTTTTGGGGGGGGAATAGGAGTTATTTTTAGCAGAGTACATTTATATTTTCCTGCCACTCACTTCTTGAGGACTTTGGATGAGAAAAGAAAGAAAAAAAGGTAAATATACCTGTTTTTACTTTTTCCAGGAACATAGGACAAGCAATTTACCTTTCCTGATACCAGTTTTCTCATCAGAAAAATAAGAGGGCTAAAATCAATAATCTTCAAGTTTCTTTTCAGCAACAACAGTGTAGAAGTCTATGAGTTTGATTGTCTCAGATTGAGATGTTTATAGTTTCCAGTGGAAAGAACACTGGATAAGGAATCAGGAAGGTTGAATTCTGGTCCTGACATTACCATCAACAGGCAATGTGGTTTTAGCAAGTTGCTTAATCTCTCCATTTCATCTTCTGTAAAAATGACGGTGTTACTTAAAACATGAGATACAATATTTATTCCATATTCTTTTATTATAATATGTACATATTACATAATAATTATATAATATATCATAGAGTAGTTAGCATGCCAGTCCTGGAGTCAGAAGAATCAGAGTTCAATACAGGCTCAGACTCTTACTGGGCAAGTTGTTTAACCCTGTTTGACTCGTTTTCCTTATCTGTAAAATGAACTGAAAAAAAAAGTGACAAAGAACTCTAGTATCCATGCCAGGAAAACTCCAAATAACCGAACTTTATCTCTCTCTCTCTTCTCTGTCTTTATGTCTCTGCCTGCCTGCCTGTCTGTCTCTATTTATATAGAGAGATAGATAGTGTGTGTGTGTGTGTGTGTGTGTGTGTATGTATATATATGTAAAATGTATATATTACATACATACATGCATACATAAATTATATAATCCTATGGTTGGAATGGAACTGTTTAAGTCATGAAATACAGTGGGATAGGAGTAGAATAAAAGGGAAGATAGGTAGATGTCTAAGGTAGTAAAGGTTGAATTGATTCTTTCCCGCTGTTTGTGCCCTTGTATTCATTGAGCATGTAATAAGGAAAGCACAAGTAGAACTCATGGTCCCCTTAACAAATGCTACTAAAAATTTGAGGCACATTGTAAGTCAATATCCAATGAAACTATGGATCCTGACCCCCCCCCATAGATATGTATTCTTTTAGTAGAACAATCATAAGTCATATTAGTTCAAAGCAAAACACTTAATAAAATAGCATAGCTAAATAAGTACAAAAGATTGTTTTCATACCCACAGATTGCTTCTATTTATGGTTTGAGGAAAGAAAAACATTACTAAAGAAATTTATTCTTAGTAGTTTCTAGGACTGTAGATACTGGAAATCAAAGGATTTCTGGTTTTACCCACATATGTATAGCTCCCTCCTTTTTGCCACCTGAAGATTGTACCTGTCTCCATCCTACATCTATCTTTTCTTTCTTGCCTCTGCTTCTCCTTCAGAATTCTCTCAACTATTTGTTACCATATTAGCATAGATTAAGGGATATATAGGAAAAAAACATATGAAGGATCAGACACGGTAAATGCATTTGGGTACACATACTAAATAGCCTGACAATGAAAAATTCTAATGTTCTTAGAAAATTGTGGTCTCCACTGAGCTGAAATCTCCTGTGCCCTGACATCTCTGCCACAGTAATCTCTGCTAGATATCATAGCTAACTTTTCAATATCCCCACGTATTTTTCTCTGCTGTAATCAGGTGGTGTTTATTTGCAGTTTGATTTCTTCTTCATAGGAGTAGAGCTATTCACTTTTTAATTTATGGTTCAGAGGTTATCATTACTCTTTTTTGTGATATAAATCCAACCAGAAACAAAATTATTGTGTTTCTACATATAGAATTCTCTTTCCTATAAGTTCCTGGAAGTTTTAGCCAAAATCACACAAATCCATAAATATATGAAATCCCACATTATCTTTCCAGGCTTCTTATGAATGGCCTGTTTCACTGTAAAGAATCTGTTAGCTCCTTAAAACCAGATCCAATCAGAGGGAGGAAGTTCAGAATCAGAGAGTGCTGAGAAGATATGAGTTCGAGTTTATATACTCTTTTAGGAAAGAACTATGTTTCTAAAGAGTTTCTAAAGAAATTCATTCTTAATAGTTTCTAGAAATGTAGGTACTGGAAATCAAAGGATATTCTGAACTTCTGGCTTTACTCACATGTGTTATGGCTCCCTCCTGTTTGTCACCTGAAGATTGTACCCTACCTCCATCTTCCATCTATCTTTTCTCTCTTGCCTTTGCTTCTCCCTCAGAGAATATATACAGCATCACAGAGTTGTTTCTGTGATGGCACAGAAATTCATATTTTATTACAGAGCTCTTTCCTCCCTGTCCCTCCAGTTGATCTAGAATGCTAGATCAGCAGTCAGCATTCTGTTTATCAGTTTATCAGTGTTTATCAGATGTTTACTAGCTATAGACAAATAATTTAACTTCTGCATTAATTTCCCCATCTATAAAATGGGAATAATTATAAAACTTACCTTTCATGGTTTTTGTGAGGATAAAATGAGATCAAATTTGTAATACATTTTGTATTAAACTACTACATAAGTGCTAAATATCATCATCCTTATCGCAAACATCATCATCAATCCATCTGGAAGTGGGGCTATATATGAATAAAATAATAGGAAGAATTCTGGGAATGCCCAAATGATTACCTCAGTAACAGCTGGAATTTCATAAATATCAATTTTCTGAGTTGAGGTATTATCTTCTATTAGGATGCAAGAACCTAAGGAGTAGTAAAAACAACCAGCCATTAGTATTTTGGTGTAAATTTGCTTACATATTTTCCAATAAACTGACTGCATTAGTAGAACTCTTTGGAAAGAAAAATAGGGGAATTAAGTCTCATGCTTGGAGAAGTCAAGACTGAGTACAGTGTGGAAGAAATCACAAGACAGGACCAAAGTCCAGGTACATGGAGAAGGAGATCGAATTCTAAAGAGACAAGAGCTACTAAAATGGAAAATGGGAATTGTTGAAGGCTGACTCTGTTACAGAATGTGCCCTTCCAAAAACTGTAAGGAAATAATAAAAGAGATCAATAGGGATTTGTACTTCTTTTTCCATGACTGTAAAAAACATGGACTTTTTAGGCCATTTGCTACCACTATTCCTTCCTGTCTAAGTTATTGTTCTTAATGTAGTCTCAATGCTTATTTGAAGAAGGGAGAGATATTCAAAATCCTGGAGAAGTTTTGAAGCCAAAGACTGATTGAGAAGTCCTGACATTTTATGTAGAGATGAATTGAGGATGTGTTCTCTGGATTGTTGTCCTGGAGGAGTTATTATGGGGCATTAAATGCATAACCTTCTTATTTATTAAACATTCCTGAAGTAATTGTTGGCACAGCAGGTTTTGTCAACTCAAAAAGACCACCTGGGTCCAAATCTGCTCTTTAAATATCCCAGCAATAAATACTTAGAGAGGCTAGATGCGAAGGTATAGATGAAAGCAAGTGTGAGGCTGCCAAGGAAACCCTGTTCTGGGAATAAAATGAAAAATGACTTTTTAAGTCTGAAACTCTCATAACATGTGCCTTGTGGGTAAGTTAATGTTGTTGTGTCTGAATTTCTTGCTTTTTCTGTCTTCCATTGTGTAATATTACTAACTATATTCCTTAAATTTATTTAGAAAACAGAAGGGGTAAAACAAAAGGGCCATTATATTAAAATATGAACTTCTGCACCATAACAATGCTTCTCTATGTCCTGATTCTCATACTAGTTTAACAATTAGTTTTTTTTTTTTTCATTGTGAAACCTCCACTCAAATCCTCTTCCTCATTATGGAAAAAAAGGGATCCCTAAGTTTATCAAGGCTACACCTGTAAAGTTCAAGTTCTATCAAGTCCTCCCAAGCTGGAAAACATCATGGGGGTATGGGCCTGAATGAGGAATAACCCAGCTAAGCTTGGAGAACTTCTGATGACTTTGTCCTTGGGGCAGTGAAACTTTGCTCTATGGCAAATCACAAAAGTCAACTTTTAAGCTATGGAAGGGTCATCATATGAGTGGTAGGAGTAACAAAATCACTAATGAAAATCAGATTCTTGAATTCTTGAAGAATTGAACTATCTGCTGAAATGCTAATGGATTTTAAATATCTCTACTATGGGGGAGAGAGCTAAGATCTTACTCTGCAATTAAATGGCTATGTGATTAATCTAGGTGGGCTTCTTCCTCCATACACTGAGAAGTTAGACTTTCAGCATTCTTCACCTGGAGTCTGAACTTGTTTTTGTAATATTTTCTTAATTGTATTTTGATATAATTTATTTTATTTGCAATACTATGTATTTTAATTTTGTGCATTATTCTTGGAAGGATTCATTGGCTTCAACATCCTGCCTAAGGGGATTATGAAGCTAGTAAAGGATTAAGAACTTTTGGCTTGATGATATGACAAATTTCCAGTAGTTAAATTTTCTAAAATTCTGTTATGCACCAATTCTGCAGGAAAGCTGTGGAAAGAGGACTGACTCCAGAATTAAAGAACCTGGGTTCAAATTCTCTCTCTGACATTGTGACTTTTGGGAAGCTGCTTAACTCTTCTGCACTTCAGTTTCCTTATCTACAAAATAAAGAAATTGAATTAGAGACCTCTGAGGTCCCTTCCAGCTATCAATTTGTGTTTATAGATTGGCAGTGTATTATAACGCTCTACTTAGTAGTCAGAAAAACATGGGTTCAAATTCTTCCTCTGACATCTATTGACTATATGACTCTGGACAAATAACTTACCTTCTTTCAGCCTCAGTTTTTCCATTTGTGGAATTTAAAAATATGGCATCTATCTCTTAGGGTTTTTGTAAGGGTCAAATGAACAAATGTATATAAATTGCTTTGTAATTATGATTATTGTGATTTTAAAAATATCTATCATTTTTGCCCAGGAATTGGTGATTATGGAATTTCTTTCTTTTTTCATAAGTCTAAAATGGCAAAACGTCATAAGATGAATATGGCTGGAATTTTGGTCTATGGCTCATTTTGAAAGAAAGTTAAAACTCTGGACAATCTCAAGATCACCAATTCCTGGACAAAAATGATAGATATGAATTAAAGGTATGTATTATTTTTCATCTATGCCTAGCTAACAAATGACTGGAACATGTATTTTCTAGAATTGAAAGAGAAGGAGAAAAGAAGAAAAGCAAGACAAATGAAGGGAAGAAAGGAAGGAAAGAAGAAAAGAAAGAAAGAAAAAACAAATTAAGAAACAAAGAAAGAAGAGAGGGAAGGATAGAGGAAGGTAGGAAAGAAAAAGGGAGAGAGGAAAGAAGGAAGAAAGAAGAAAAGAAGTAAGGAAGAAAGGAAGGGAGAGAAGGAGGGAGGGAGGGAGGAAGGAAGTAAAAAGGATGGGAAGAAAAGGAGAGAGAAAAAGAGGAAGGGGAGGCAAGAAGAAAGGAAGGAAAGAAAGATATATGGAAAGAAGAGAAAAAGGAAAGAAAGAAAAGAGAAGATTCACAGTTAAAGGATAATTTGTTAGAAAGTTATGAGTGAGTAAAAGCATGGAGCTGTATAGGAAGTGTATATTGAACAATGTGATATACTAGGTTATAATTGCTGGTGCCTTTCTGATCAATAATACATGTTTTCAAAAAGCCTCCTGTTTGCATTTACACAATGGACAGTAACCACTGCAAAGAATCCATTAAGGTCTATTTTAAAAAGTGCATTCGTAAAAAGTTGTCTAAAACTGCATTACAAGGCAGATTATGAAACCTTTTTGGGAAATAAAAAGCATGCCAGCCATGTTTGAGTTAAGACTAAATCTCCATTCGTAGTTGCTTCATTATTTCTACATGAATTACCCTAGATAGTACGGTAGAAAATGCTGGATTGGGAAGCAAGAGACCTGAGAGGTCCAGAACCTCTCTTGACATTCCTTAGTTGTCGGGAAAGGATTTAAAGCTCTTTGTATCTTGATGTCCTTATCTACAAATGGGCATAATAATAACTATTTTTCTTATCACCCATGGTTATTGTGTGTTATGTGAAATCTGTTAGTATAACATATGGGAAGTGTTTCAAGAATCTTCAAGTGATTCAAATAGAATGTTATTATAATTGGTGATTTTAAGTATCTCTTTTGAAATCCTGAAGCTAGGTACAATGGAATCCCTACTATTCTTTCTTCACTATGGAGAGGGCTAAATTTTAACAAGAAAAATAATGCTTACCTGCATAATGACTGCTATAAGTAACATAGACTTTCTTTTTTAAGTGTGTCTGTTTTAAACATTTAAACACATTCATCAAAAGTCTTTTCTTTTCCATAATTCCATACTTAAATCATCTCTGCATTAAGTCCTATTATATCCTTTGTTATAGTCTCAGAGAAAGATGAGACCTTTCTCCTTGTAAACAATAATCATCCCTACTGATACTCAATGTCATTCCCTTCTTTTCTCCAGAAGCTATTCCTGTTCATCATTCTCTTTCTGTCTAATCTTTAAATCTTTCCTTATCCAATAGATCCTTCCCTATTGCTTTCACTTTCTAATTTTCCCTTTCATTTAAAAAAATTCATTAAAAAAACTTTTCATCTGATTCCGCCTTCTCTCAAATTTTCACCTAATGTACTACCTCATTTTCACTAACACCAAAAAAACTCACTTAGATGAGTCACTTAACCTTTTTAATTGTGATATTTTTACTGAAAAACAGAGATGATCAATCCTTCTACTTGTATTTCCAGGCTAACAAATGGATAAGATAGGGAAATGTCTTCAATTTAAAGGAAATTGGGGAGGATGAAGTATGGCAAAAGAAAAAAATTTCTATTTAGTGTGAAAGGAATAAATGAAAAACAGTCTATTAAAGAAATAAGATCAGGAAAGAGATGGTAAAAAACAAAACAAAACATGGATTTGGTTCAGAGAGATGGCTAAAGTATAAATTGCCAAAAGAAGGGAAATATACAGAGAGGGATGATGTGGAATAGGATGACTATGCAGATTCATCACTTTATTTAAGTGAAAATAGCTCTCCTGTGAATAGCCTTTCCCCAATAACTAAGTGGTCAAAGGATAAGAATAAATATTCATAACCATAGGAAAGATTGTGTCAAATAACTAATGAGAGAAATTAAAAATCAAAAGAACTCTGAAGTTTAACTCATGTTCCATAAATTGGCAAAAGTGATAAGACAGAAATAGTGATGTTGGAGGTGCTGATGAAAGATAGGCACATGAATATACTGTCAGTCAAGTTGGGAATTATTTTAAACATGATGAAAAACAATTTATAATATTCCTTTAAAGGTGACCAAACTATTCATGCCCTTTGGCCCTGAGATCCTGCTGCTAAGCATATTACATTAAGAAAGTCAAAGAAAGACAGGTCCTATATGTGGTGAACTATGAATAGATACACTTTTTGTATTAGCAAAGAAGTGAAACAAAGTATTTATTGTTTGGGGAATGGCTGAAGAAATTATGGTATGTTAACATAAGGGAATTTTATAACATCAGAAAATTTGACACATGAAGAATTTAGAGATGTTTGGGAAGATCTATATGAACTAATGATGAATGAAGTAAGTGGAACCAAGAAAATAATATTGCATATACAATGAGCACTACGATGTAAATTGAAGGAAAATAAAATAAAATTGAACATTGTAAGATCATAATTTTCAAACTTTTCTCTACCAAAGAGATGAGAAAATGTACTTCCCCTTCGTTCTTGCATAGCTGAGGGACTATGAATATATAATATGGTATGTACAAGAACAGGTATTCTTATGTATATAGTATTCTATACCCATAGACATGGTTGACACATAGGTTAGTTTTTCTGAGCTGCTTTTTCCCCATTTCTTTTGACTTTTAGTTTAATCAAAGAATGGCTCACTGGATAAGGAAGAGAGAAGCTATATTAGAAGCTGAATATGACATAAACATAAAAGGTATCAACAAAAATCAAATTTAATAAAAATGGATTTTACATTGAATTTATTAAGATTATTTCCTCCCTAGAACCAACAAGTTTTAGAGAAGAAAGAATCTTTAGAAAGAAACACATTTATCTTACAGATAAAGATATTAAGCAATGGAGGTTAAATGACAAAGTCACATAGCTAGAAAGGAAGAACTGGCATTAAAACCCAAGTGGATGGATGACAAGTCTGATTTTTATACCATGCTTGCTCTGTAGCTAGATTGTAAACTTCTTGAGGGTGGGTCTGTTTTTCGTATATGTCAAAATATTTAGAATAATACTTCGTACACAATAGGTGCTTGGGAAATACTTCAATAAGTATTAATATACTTGTATCAATATAGTCAATAAATGAAAGTATTTGGAGCTACACAATTTTAGAATCATAGACTCTCAAATTTGGAAGAGATTATTAATATCCAAAGTGATTTGGGAATCCCTTCTCAATACAAGCAAGTGTCTGAGGTTTGGATTTGAACTCAGGTTCTCTGACTCCAGGGCTCATTCTCTATCCACTGTGCCACCTAGCTATCTCTAAGCCAATCATTCTAACCTGTTGAGTTCTTTTTAGATTCTTTTTTTCAACCACTTGCTTGCTATCCTTCCCAAATTCAATATCATTTGTAAATTTGATAAACCTGCCACATATGTTTCTTATAAGTCATTGAAAAAAAAATTAAAGGCACATGTCCAAGGATAGATTACTGGGGCATTACACTAGAGACATGGTTAATATGGTTGACATGGTTGACATTAATGCTTACTTTTTGGCTCCAGTCATTCAGCCAGTTCTGAATTTAACTAACTATACTATTCTCTAGCATATAGCTCTCCATCTTGTCTACAAGGACAATATGTTAACAATCTGTGCTAGGTGTTACAGTGGATAGAATGCTGGGCTTACAGTCAGAAAGACTCATTTTCCTGAGTTCAAATATTATTTCAAACATATATTAGCTGTATAACTTAAGGTTATTTGCCTCAGTTGCCTCATTTCTAAAATGAACTAGAGAAGGAAATGGCAAACTGCTTTAGTACCTTTGTTGAGAAAAGCCCAAATGGGATCATGAAGGGTCAGACACAAAGAAAACAACTGAACAATAATAGTTACCAAGAGAGAGTATGATTAAAATGACCAGGATGTAGACCTATATTTAAACCCTGCTTCTGATACCTGCCCTTTCAGTATTTCCAAGTAATTCTCTATCTATGACAATAAATTGAAATATTAATGGCTGATTGATTGGAGGAATTTCCTCCCTGGGAATCCTCTTCACAAATGAAATCACAGATTTAAGCTTCTCTTTCCTCCTTTCTCCCAAACTAATTGTAAAAAGGTGTTTAATAAGAAAAGAAACTCATGGGGAGGAGGAGTAGAGGCTTCTCAGGACCAAGCATAGCTATAGCCTTCTTGGGTACCAAGTTCCTATCTTGTTTTGGAGAGGGAGATTTCAACTGAGTAGAAAAGTCTGAGATACTTATGAATATTATTTTCCATATACAGTTTAATTTATATAATTATGATTTTAAGAAGTAGGTGAATATGTGGTAGGTATTTGAGAAGAGAAATATTCAATGGTCAATATTCAATGTGTTTATTCAAAGTCTAGTGTCTAGTATATGTCAAACACTGTACTAGACTCTAAACTAAAAAGAAACCGTGTCTGCTCTCAAGGAACTTTGAGGAATTACTATCATCCCATTTCATTTCTCCATACTAATCTCCAATCCTACTTCCTGAAACACACAATATCCTGCTTTACTCTTTAGGGGAGGAAAAAAAAGTGGAAATGGAAACAAAAAGAAGAATGGAATAAAGCAGTGTTCCAGAGAAGTCAGTGCATACCTAGAATGAAATGAAAGTCTTCTGAAAAATGAGATTCCTTTATTCTTCCTTCCCTACTGTAGTCCTAAGCTCTGTAGCAGATGAATTGCATTCAAAAGGTACTCAAAAACTCTTCTAATGTCCCTGCTGGAGCAAATGGATTAGTGCACAGAATAGATTGGGACAACCACACAGTTCAGAAATGCAAGTTTCTGAGAAGCAAATCCCCAAAGAAGCCTTGGTTTAAGATGAGACAACCTAAAGAGGTATTCCTCTAAGAGACTCAAAAGGAGAGAGAGAAAACAGAAAGGAAAGAGAAAGACAGAAACTTTCTTTTTGAGGACTACTTCAATGGTCCTTCTCCAATCAACCAATCAGCAAGCTTTTTTAAAATTTATATTTGTATTTATTTTGTTATATATTTCCAAATTACCCATAAATTTTTTAACATTCATTTTTTACAACTTTGAGTTCCAAATTCTTTTCCTTCTTCCCACCCCTCCTCAATTCCTTAAAAGAACATGCAATGTGTCAATTATACAAGAATAGCTATGCAATACATTTTTCCATATTAGCCATGTTGCAAAAATAACCAAGAAAATTAAAATTCACTCTGCACTGAGTTCATTGGTTCTTTTTTTGAAGGTAGATAGCATTTTTTTTGGAACTGTCTTGGATTATTATCTTGATCAGAGTAGCCATTCATTCATAGTTGATCATTGTACAATATTGCTGTTATTGTATGACAATGATTTCTTGGTTCTGCTCACTTCACTTTGAATTAGTTCATATAATTCCAAGTTTTTCTGAAACCATTCTACTCATCATTTCATAGAGCGTAATAGTATTCTGTTATAATTAATACCAAAACTTGTTTAGTCATTCCTCAATTGATGGAATTCCCTCAGTTTTTAATCTTTGCCACCACAAAAAGATCAGTAATTATTTATTGACCAGCTACTACAATACCCAGTTTGTCCCATCCCAAGTACTCTTCGTTATACAAATAGCTTGTTTTTGCTATCTGGGTGTTTGGAAAATGATCTTTAAAAATATTTTTATATGAAAATATCTTTATAGAAAGTATGATGTATCAAATGCATAGCTGCTGCAATATGATGCAAAAGATCAAGCACTCACTTTGAAGTCAGACAATCTGAGTTTGAATTTTGTTCCACTAACTACCTGTTTATTATACAATTATTGCTACAAAACTGGCCAAAGAACTTCAGAGATAGTCTAGCTCCAGAACTGGAAGGTATAGTAAATGCCATTTAGTACAACCATCTCATTTCACATATAAGGAAACTTAGACCCAATAAAGTTGTGACTTACCAAAATTAAATAGATAGTATCATCCATTCTCCCCCTCCCCTTCTCCCTTTCTCCCCTTCTCCTTTTTATTTACAATTGAAAAAACTGGAGCCCAGAGTAATGTACTACTTTGGTACATTAATTTGCCCAAAGCCACACAGAGGATCAAGCAGTAGAGCAGAGATTCAAACCCAGATCTTTTACTTCTCAAAGCTATGTTCTTTCTACCGTATTGCAGGATCTCCCTGGGCTTGGACCTTCGTTTGCAAAGTGACGAAATTTGGCTAGGTAATCTCTGAAGCCCATTTCAGCACTAACTCCCATGGTCCTATGAGTTTAAATGCAATCTAGTCAGGTGACAAAGCCATCCTAAGAATGCAAGAGAAGTGAGGTCTGCAGGAAGAAATGGGCAGAAGGATAGGGTACTGTCACTAGTACTCCCTCTGGTACTACCCAGACTACTTGTGATGACAGTAGCTGTACTTCAGCCCTGCCCTCTGCTGGATGGTATGCCTCTTCTTATTCTTGTGGGTACACATCTGAGATGTATCTTTGATTGGTCCCTAGGGTCATCATTCTTAATGCAAAAGGAGAGCTCAGTGCTAAGAAACGACAACTACCTGTTTGTTTGCATTTGGATATACATGGTCCTCAGTAAAGGAGAAAAGCCAGGGAGGGCATGGCTCCCAAGTGAGCCTATCAGAGAGACACCAGCTAGTTATCTGTGATGCACTAAGCTGAAGGGATTTCCCTAGAGTATTATGATTAAGACTGCAAAGGGCTGAATAAGTCGAGAGGGAAGCCTTGGGGAGAGGATAAAGGGTCACAATCTTTAAAGGATGAAAGGAAAAGGGTCTTCAATGCCCTTCTCTCTGGCCTTTATGTCTTCCTCCTTTCCTCCCACAGGGAAGTGTGAGATCCTGTCCTGGCAGCAAATGAGTCTGTGTCAGGAAGCTTCAGAAAGTGTCATGGGGAATGTGGGGGTGAGTGGTTTACTGTTTCCCACTGTCTTGTAACTAATTTTTGTTCATGTTCCCTATATCTGAGCTAAGTCCCAGGCAAAGTTTAGAGCATAAGAAGCTAAAATGGGAAGATGGTTCAATAAACTGGTATGGGGGAGAAGAGGTGGAAAAAGTAATATCCCGGGCAATCAGACACTAAACAATGTCTGAGGGACAAGCAGTAGTTTCTGCTTTCAGAACTTCCCTAACCTAAGTCAGCTCCTAGGGTGCATGTCCTTATTGAATTCCAAACTGTCCCACCCAGAGACCATATAGCTGCTCTGAAAGCTGGTCCCTGCCCTATCTTATGACTGAGTGTTTTGCCATTATTGGGTAGAACATACTGGGTCAGAGCCAACTTGTGTATATGCCAAAGCCTTGAAGCATTTTCTCATCCATCCTGCTGGCTGGTTCCTCTCACAGTGCAGGCTGATTTCACTTTGACTTCATATCTGCAGGGTGATTTGCAATTGCTTATTTAGTTCTGACTGCATCTCAGTGAGGGAGGACTGGGGAAGTGCAATCCCTACTGTAGGAGAGATTCCTTCTAATTACATTGAAGATTCTGGATCCCTCAGATTTCCTCCATCCACAGCCACAGGCTTCAGTCTTCCTACCATCCGAAGAACAAAGGCCCCTTTCCTTTTGGATTTGATCTACAGGACTGAGCCTGGGGTTTCCAAACCCTGTTTCTATTGGAAGAAGCTGCTGCAACTTGGGGAGGAGTCCTTAGCATACTACTGAGCCTTCTGAAAACTCATAGTAATTTTAAGTGGTATTTCCTAGAACCTATTTTAGAGGTGGGAAAGTTTAAGTGACATTTCCTAGAGCCTACATTAAAGGGGGAAAGCATATAGAATTGGATTGTTTTCCCTGACAACCTCCGGTTCCCTTAACTTAAAAAGTAGCGTTTTTTTTTCCTTTGCCAAGCAAGAAACAATTACGACTTGTGATACACCCAGACATACCCAAAGATTGAATTTGGGCCCAGGTCCCACCATCTACTTTTTTGGTTATGTTCAGCATTAATGTAATATGTCTTTCCTAGAGCCTTTTGGTGCCTTACAGGAGATGGGCCCTAGGTATTTGAAAGGTTTGCTAAACTTTGGAAGAATCTACTAAGTGAGGAAAGTTTTGAAGCCAAGAAGGGTCAGAGCTTCAGACTGTAGGCCTTTAGTGTGAAGATCAGTTCAGTTCAGATTACCTCATCACTAGAATACTGACAGCCATTAGGCAATGAACGGAAGGGGGGCCCACAGAAGCTCATGAAGACCCTACTAAAGAGTGAAGGCAAAAAATATCTACGCTACTGAATTCCCAGACATTTTCAATATTTTGTGTCAAGGAGGTTGGGTTTTTTGTTTTCTTTTTTCTTTTTCTTTCTTTCTAATTTTTTTGGAGAGAAAGGTATAATGAAATTTATGTGGGTTGTCATTCAACATAAATCTCCCTTGTTTGTCCATGTTATCACCCTGGAAGTCTACTTATTCTGTGAGAGTGCACATCCCCATCTCTTCACCCAGTGACAGTGAGATGCGCCATACTTTAGGATCACGCAATTTGTAAGTGGAAAGGCCATTAACTTCATCGAATCTAACTCCTTCATATTACAGGTAAGGAAATTAAGGCCCGGAGGGGTAGATAGCTTGTCCAAGGTTATTCAGACAGGAAAGGAGTGCAGGTCGTGCTTCTCTACACATCTCCTAACCTTTCCACTCAATACTTTAGGGTCCCTTTCCCTCCAACCCAGGAGCCAAGAACCGCACCTTCAGCCTTCCCCTTGGGGCCTCACACCTCCATTTCCAGAAAGAGCCGCCCAGTTTCATTTTGTGTCAATCCTCCATTTATCTAGATCGCACCGCGCCGCACCCAGGTGGTGATGCGCCCGGAGACTCTGCCCTTTCAGCATCTGTCTCTTTGCAGCAGCTGGTCCACGGGTCCTAGTAGCTGCGCTCCCCACATCAGTACCCCGCCCCCCTCCTTAGGAAGACGCGCTAGCCAAGCTGAGCTGCCCGAACCCCTGCCCCGCCCCGAGCCGGGATCGCTTCTCTGCAGACTGCTCCCCCTTCCTCTCAGTGCTCATACCCAATCCAGCCCTTCTTACCCAGACCCCCAGGCAGCCCCTTCCCCGAGTGCAGCCTTTAGGAGAGAAGGCAGCAGCATCCTTTTTCCTGCTCGCCATCTCTTACTCTTCTTTCTTTTTGCTTCTGGAAAGTTGCGCAGCTAGCGCCGCGCTGAGAGCTGGGCTGGGCGGGAGGGGCCTCTCCCCCCGAGCTCGGACTACAGCCCCGCGGGAGCGAGCCCTTGGGGGAAATATAATAGAAGGGTCAGGCTGGGCATGTAGAGTGGGGGATATGGGGAGCCCTCTTCACCAGAAGAAAAAGATCTAGAGAACAGCACACTCTGGTCAGGGGCTATAGGCAGCTCTTGTTCAGGGCCTCCGAGCTGCAGGTTCACACCCTTTTCCCTGTGTGTCTATGTCCGTGCGCGTATCCGTGTGTGTGTCTGTGTGTGTGTGTCCGCCTGCATCCCCGCTTCTCCCTCCCCGCCCCTCCCTCTCCTATTTTCCCTCCCCTCCCTCTCGCGCTCTCTCTCTCCTTCTCTCCTCCTCCTGGTCGTATCGCCACAGTTCCCAGAGACCAGAAGAGAGAGCGCACCTCCCAGCAGATCCGCACTCTCCCCAGACTATGGGGCAGCCGGGCTGAGACTGGCCAGACAGACCCTGCAGCAGCAGCAGCAGTCGCAGCTGCTGCAAGTCAGCGAGCCACCCAACGCGGAGACCCTCAGGCAACCAGCGGCACCTCTCGGAGGACGGACTCTCAGAGCCAGCGACTTGCCCGCCTGCGCCCGCAGGACGCACGCGTGCCCTGTTCTTTTGCTAGTTCGCTCTGCTCTCGGATTTACTGGCGGGCGAAAACGATGTTTCTTCGCGGGGGGCTCGTGGGGCTTCTCCTTCTTTGTGAAGGTGAGTCGAGCTCATTTCAATCGGGCAAGTAAGTTTTGTCTTTTTCAGGAGCCCCCAGATGTGGGACGTGGGGGCTGGGAGAAGGATGGAAAAGAAAAAGATAAACAAGATGCTAATAATGCTGATATTTCGCTCCACTATTTCAGCTTCGAAACTAAGTTAGAACAGATGTGTATTCGCTTGCCCGTAAATTTATGGCGTGGAGCAGATGGATATTAAAGTGTGTTTCTATTTTAAGGTTGTGAAAGATGATTTTCTTCCCCCCCCCAATGGTTTTAATATCAGCGAAGTAAATTTTGTTTAGGCTAATAAACGAAAAAGACTGAAAGATGAAAAGTTATTGGCTTGTAACATTGACGAGGTTTTCCACAGCTGTTGGGTTTCCAATGCAAACAGAAAATCATTGTATTTTCTCTTATCTCCATATGGACATGTTTTGCTAACGTGTTTTTCTGATGTTCACGCGAATAAATCAGAATTGTAGTGTTGAGTGTCTCCCCCCACCCTTCTCTTTTCCCAGGGGACTTTTCTCAGCCCCCTCTGGAGACATCCAAGAATGGGGAATTTTTTTTTTTGGTGGGGGAGGGCAGAAAGTCCTTTCTGCAAAAACCAAAAATCAAAAAAACAAAACACCGTAGTGTTTGTTGATCAAGGGCGGGAGTGGGTTAAGGTGGGGGGGAACGTGGAGGTAAATGAGTTGTTTAGGCTTTCTTATTTAATGTCCTAGCTTGTAGTATTTCATAGATGACTAGCGATATCACAGTTTACTTGCTAGAAAAGAGCTACTCAATTATGTTTCCTATTTTAATAGACAATTGATTGGATCCTTTTTTCCTTAGAAGCAGTTAGCACCTAAAGCTGAGAGGACCCGCGGAACTGGGGAGTGGGGAGGGACGAAGAGAAAATGCAGAATGTCAGGTTTTAATTTATATAATAAGAAAATTCTGTCCTACCTTGCAGCTCTATCAAATGTCTGATACTTGTTTGAAAATTGTATCATTTTCCTTGGTTGGCATTAGAAAACATATTGTATTATTTCAAGATTACTGTATTGCCTGCAAATACTTTTTATCATAGCTGAATTTTCTGTCCTTCCCATTCTACTAGGCTTTTTTCCCTCCCCATGAGTTAATTTGAAAGTATATTTTCTTCTTGGCTCAGGTAAGTTTAAATACGACTTAAGATACTTAACATATTGAAAATGTTTGTATTTTTATGAAATCAGATTTATTCTTTGAAATTGTCATTCTCTTAAACTGTCATTTTCTTTTTTACCCCTAGGTCAGTAAACTCATTTGTCAAATAGGCATTTATTTCCCGTGGCAAGTCTTAGCAGAGGAGGTTGGGGGGAAGGGGGGGCTCACTGCTGTTTGTTTTAATATGGTTTTTGCTTTGGGGGGGACTGCTTAAAAGTACCTGAAAGTGTTTTTAGATGTATTTCCCAGAAAATTTTCATTTTCAGGGATATATCAAGGAATATCCTCTTCATCTGAAATACCACACTTGCTTATTTTAATCTGTTAGTATCACAACTTTCTTGCTTCCTAATATCCTAATATTAAAGCTTCACCTGAAGAGAAAGGATCTGTTTCCTCAGCTAGGTTGAGAAAGTTGACAATAATAAGTTGTAGAAATCCAGAAGTGATCTTAATGACTCCTGCTTGATTCAGGAGGACCCTGGAGAATTTGTTATTAAATGGTTCTTCCTTAAGTGTTAACTATGGTATGCTAATTCTAGACAGCACTAAACTTGAACCTCAGTTATGTGTCTGCTTGCCTTGGTTTACCAATTGTAGAATCATTTGCTTTAGGGAAGATAACTTTGAGAAATGTTCTAATCCACCAAACCCTAAACTAAATAACTAATTTTGGTCATCCATTATGGTATCTAATAACCCCTTCACTAAGAAGAATTTCTTTTTGCTGTCATGACCTCAAACCCAAGTGTTCCAAGCAAAATCTTACTGCCTTCTGTTTTCACCTCAGTGGAGATAAAGGGCTCACTTTTTGTGATGGTCCGTTAAGTGTTCCCTTCCCCCCTTTTCAAAAACCTTTTGGTTGTCCTTCCATCTTTCTGTGTTCTCAACATCCCAGTGTCCTTATTGGTGAGGGAGTGAGACTTCTGTCACCTTGTTTTATAGCCCTCGTTCTAATCAAAGATACCCATCACCTTTAATGTTGATTCATACTGGCTTCTTAATATTAGCAAATAGCCCAGCTGTGTGAGGGCTTAAGGGGAGGGAGGTTGGAAGACAGATCTCCCACAGCGGGTGGAGTCCTGTGTTCTTAGGAAGAGAAATTGCTTTTAGAGCTGATGAGAGGTAAGATCTCTGCTTGCCAAGGGGGAATAAGAAGGGAAAGAAATAAGTATTTTAAGATTTTCCTCATAACCTTTTCCCAATGACAGCCTGTCTTCACCCTAAAATGTTGTGTGTGTTAGAAAAGCTCAGCTTTCTCTCATGAGCTTGGAAACTTTATTCATCTGTGATCTTTTTTTTCCTCTTAGCTTCTCTACCGATCTCCCCCCCCCCCCCCCCACTAGGTGAACAAGAAAAGAGATACTTAGATTCCATCCTTCCCTCCCTCCTTTGATTTCGATGAATGTGTATCAGTGGAACTTCCTACAGAGCCGAGGAAAGCAAAATCCTTTTCCAAATCCCAGGGGACTCTTGCGGGGTGAATTAGGGCTTAGGGTCATCCTGACCCATAGTCAAAAGAAACAGGGATCATGCTTGCTAGGGTTTGGTTTTAGACTGCCAACAGGAGGAAGAAGGGGCTGAAAATTTTGGCAGGGGAGTAAATGAGGATGTTTTTAAAGCTCTCTTGTGACCCTGAGTGGGCAACTTTGTATTCACAGAGGTTTTATGTGTATTCTCAGTACTGTCAGCAGCAATAGGAAAAATTGTTCTTCTGGGGGACTGATTGATGATGTCCTCCCTGAAGAGCTTCCTCTCTGCCCCTCTAGATGTATCCCTGGTGCCTAGGATTTGAGGAATTTGCCTCCACAGGATGGGGTGATTCCTCTGAAAGAGCAAACCCTGCTGGCTTCAGATTGCTTAGCTCTGCATCTTCATCTTTCCTGAACTGCCCTCTCCCCCCAAAATCACCTGGTCATTAACTTTGATCTGTTTTGATTTTTCAAGGTTAAAAAATTCTCTCTCTCTCTCTCTCTCTCTCTCTCTCTCTCTCTCTCTCTCTCTCTCTCTCTCTCTCACACACACACACACACACACACACACACACACACCATACTTGTGCATTTGTATTATACACACGCAAAAAAACTGTAAATCCCATTCTCATCCACACAAACCCCTTCACTACGTAGAATACAGGTATTTATTTGTTTCCCCCTCCCAGCTTTGCTAGCTCAAAAAAGATTCCCTCAGTTTCCTGGTCAGATAAGGTTGCAGTGATCAAAATAGAATGAATCTTGCTTCAAAAGTAAGATGGGTCAGGGGCTATGAGGTTTTACTTGGCAGTATATGTGTGAGTCTCTTCCCCCATAGGGAATCAGATTTTTTCAGGGAAATATTATTTCTCTTGATTACATATGATAGGTTATAGGATTTAGCCTAGGAAGTAGAGAACTGAAGAGATGGAGAAGGAATATGGGCCTCTTTTTCCACATATCCTCTCCTCCACCTCCATCCCAACAGAGAGGTGCAGACTATTTAGCTCTGTGCACCTTCTTTTATTGGGACAGGGAGTTAGACTAAAACCTTTCTACCCTTAACTCCCAGAGATACTGAGATACTTGGGAATTAGATTAAAGAGACCTTAGGGACCTAGGGCTAATTAGAGCGTCTCTACAGAATGAATATCCATGAGGGAAGGATAATAGAGCCTCCCAAACTTTGGATTTTGCAACTAAGCCATAGAGAATGGGTTATTACCACACAGATGATCTGCTTACATTTAAAGAACCCCAAGGTCTGAACTAGAAGTTCCTAAAATGGAACATCAACAACTTTCTTTCTGGTGCTTGGAAAAAATTGGGTATGAATAGGAAATTGCAATGGATGGTTTCCTTCCCATCCTTGCTAGACCCAGGATCATAGTTAAATGGCAGGGATCTTAGAGTTCATCTCATCCAGCAGGTGAGGAAACTGAGGCCTAGAATGACTTGCCCAAGGTCATGAAGATAGCAAGTAGTAGAATTCAGGCTTAAAACCAAATGACTCCATAGGCAGCATTTTTCCTACTGTGCCGAACTGCCTTCATCCTTGTGATGAATTCACACTGTCTCCTGTAAAGCCATGGAAGCTACAGCCAGGGAAGATACAAGAGCAACGTATCTCTCAGTGCTGATGTATTTCTGGGGCCAGGGCAAGGCAGAGAAGGGGGAAGTGTGATTGGGGTTACATAGAAAGCCTCCATGTGGATCATAATGCTTGACTGACCCTTGTACACTCTGAGAATTAAACTTTATGGAGATCTACCACTTCCAGGACATTTCAAGGCTAAGGGATGTAAATAACTTTGGGGTCAGGAGATGTGTATTAACCAAAGCCCAAAGCCAGTTTTGTGTACATGTCCCCTCATAGTCTTGGCTTTTCTCTGTCACTTTGTCTCTGTGCCTCTGTATCTATCTTTGTCAATTTGTGACTGTCTCTGTCTGCCTCTGTCTGTCTTTCTGTGTCTCTATCTCTTTCTATCTTTCTATGTCTGTGTATATGTGTCTGTTTCTCTGTTTCTAGTTTTTTTCTTTTTTTGCCTCCCTGTTTCTTCTCTCTCTCTCTCTCTCTCTCTCTCTCTCTCTCTCTCTCTCTCTCTCTCTCTTTCTCTGTTTATTTCTCTGTATGTTTCTGTCTCTCTCTGTCTCTGTCTTGTCTCCCTCCCTACTTCTTCTACCTTCTCTCTCTCCCTCTCCCACCTGTCTCTTTTTCCCTCTTTTCTTTTCTCCTTTCTCCCTCTATCTTTTTTTTCCTCTTTGTTTCTTTCTGCCTCCCCCCATTCCCATATTCCAGGAGGGCATTGTTTTACCATTTGGATTATGACATTGGATATCTAGTTCCACTCGATTATAATTCTATCTACGAACTGGCATGGATTATTGGATGTCTCTCCCAACATCCTAGTTAGGGACTTTCCAATATATTTTTAATCCAGGGACAAAACCTCTTGCCCAAGGCAACAACAGGCCTGAGCTGCATTAACCAATCAGTTTCTTCACAGTCCCCAGAGTCTTCTTGGTTGCTTCTTGGTAGTTCATCACTTGCATGTTTCTGGCCAACGGCTTTTTACTTGGGCTCTCCCTAGAGAAAAACTTAAGGTTTGGATACTGAGCCCAATTTACCTGTCTTTTTCAGTTAGGCTGAGCCCTAAATTAGCACTGGTGCAGATGTATTAAAACAAGAGTTATGTTTATGGAAAAGTTGTGAGGCAAAGGATGAAAGCCCAAATTCACTATTTTCAGAATATTGTACAAAGTATCCCAAAATCTTACTGCTGTTTTAAGCTATTACAGCTTAATTAAAGCAATTTATTTAAAGATATAAAATACCTTCAAGTTTAGAGGCATATCTTAATCTTTTAAAAAATATCTTTCACACTTGAGGCTTTTAAAAAAAGCCTTTAAAGACAGCTGACAATCTGTAGATATATACTTAAATGCAAAAGCATGCACCTAAAGAAATCCTTTTTTAAAAAATCAAAAAATTCTTTTAAATTTCCCTGCCATGTTCTCTTGGGTTTTGGTATTTTCTTAAAATATGATCTACTTATACTTGGCTCTTTATTAGAAAGTAAGTAAAATGAGGAAGTTTCACTCATTGGTCTCTAGGGCTCCTTACACGTCTTCCATATGATGTATTTGGAAGCATATCAGTATCACTAATATAATGAGCAATTGGATCAAATTGGAACTTCTTGGTGAGCTTCCCATGGTATTATGGATTAGGAAAACAAAAAGACTGAGCCAAATTCAAGGAACTCCTGCCTTTCCTTCCCCTAAGTGAAGGGATTTACTGGGATAACAGATATCATTTAGATAAGGCAATAAGACTTGAGGACAATATTTGCTCACCCCAAAGAACCTTATATAATGGGAAATTTCTTTTGGAGGATTATGTAGCGGACACACAATCTAGTGTTTTCCAAGGCACCATATTGGGCCTCTCCCTTTACACTTTTCTTGCTTCCTTGCTGATTTTATTAGATCCCATGGGTTCAATAACTTTTACATAGATAACTCCCAACACTATATACATCTACTGCTAATCCCTTCCATAACTCTATGCCTTCATTTCCAAGGCCCTACTCATTCTTTTGCCCTGGATGCCCTTCTTAGCAATTCAGACTTAACCTGTCCAAATTGTGGCTCATTTCCCACCTCACCCCTTTAACCTCAAAATCTTTACCAACTTTGTATATTTCTCTTGAGCATACCATGATTCCTAGATTCAGGTTTGACTATTCTGTCTTCCTCACCATATAGCACATTCAGTCATTTTCCAAGTTGTATCTATTCTACTTTGACACCAGGACTTCTTAATCTGTGAATCTGTGTGTGTGTGTGTGTGTGTGTGTGTGTGTGTGTGTGTGAATGTGCACACTCATGTGAGATTGACCTCTTTGAAAGTTTGGTGAAGCCTCTGAACCCCTTGGCATAATGTTTTTAAAGTATAAAACAAAATTACAAACAAATCTAATACAGAAATAAAGTTATAAAAATATATTTAATTGCCCCCCCAAGTTCAAAGGACCCCAGATTAATGACACCTGATTTGTCCTCTTCTTTTTGTTAATATAAACATCATCCTAGTTCAAACCCTCATCATAGTTTACTTGGAGGATTGAAATTATTTAATAATTTGGTCTTCCCACTTGCAGGCTTTCCCTTTCCAGTCCATCATCTCCTATATAGCTAGCTTATCAATGTTCTTAAAACATAGGTTGGACCATTTCAAAGGTACCAAAGCCTAAAGACAGAAGAATTAAAATGGTCAAACTCATGTTATGTCTCTAGAATCAAATACAAACTTTTCTGCCTGTCATTTAAATACCTTTGCCATCTGGCTACATCTGACATTTATAGACTTATTTGTTTTATATTACTTCACTTTGTGTATTTTTTATGTCTAAATTGTCTTGTTAACTATTCCATTCTTGCTAACATACTTCCATAAAAAATTCTCCATCGTGCCTGGAATTTCCTTCTTCTCACTTCTGCTTCTCGGACTCCTTGCCTTTTGATTCCTTGCCTTTTGATTCAACTCAGGTGCTACCCCTTATGGAAAACTGTTCTTAATTGTCTCCCATTCCAACACCCTACATACTTGTTTACATGATATTGTGTGTCGTAGAGCCCTTTGAAAATTTGATGAAGTCTCCATACCCTTTTCTCAGAATAAGGCTTTTTTGCCTTATACATGTTAAAAATGTAATACAATCTCATACATGTTAAAAAAAAGAAAAAAACCTACAAGTGCAAGGAAGTCTTATAAATTTTTGTACCTGAGACAAAGCTCCACTTGCCATACCTTAGTTACTAATGTAAAAAAGATCAGGAAGCTACCACTTCTTAAAGATGGAATGCTTGCTATCATTTCTCTTCCCCATTTTAGTCTGTCATAATGCCCAAAAAATATTGTTCCCATTTAGAAGATGTGGGCTCTTATCTTAACTGGGCCAATAATGATCTATATAACCTTGGAAGGTCATAACGTCTTTTTTACATTGGTTTGTTTTTCTGTAAACTGGATATAATAGAACAATAATAGCTAATATAACCCTTTAAAGTTTATAAAATGCCTCATATATTTTCTCATTTGATCTTCTCAGCAACCCCCATGAAGTGTATGCTATTAAACCCATGTGACAGATGAGGAAATAGAGGCTGAGAAAGATTAAGTCAGTTGCTCAGAATCACACAGAGCTAGTAAGTGGTGGTCAGCATTTGAACTCAGATTTTTTTTGTCTTTAGATCCAGTGTTCGGTGTACTTCACCTACCAGCCATGTCCTGTCTGCCTTATGTCACAGGGTACTTATGAGGTTGAAATGATACCTTTGACTGGTTTATAAAAGCTCTTTAGAAAACACTAATAATACACATTTATATCGTATTCTAAAGTTCAAAAAGTGCTTTCCTCACAGCCTTAGATGAAATAGGTAGCATAGAAATTATTCTCCTCATTTTATATTTAGGGAACAGGTACAACATTGCACAAATAGATACCAAGAGTAAACAAATTTCCCTAGCTTCAGTTTCCTCATCTGTAAAATGAAGGAATTGGGCTGGATGGTTTTGGAGGCCCCTTCCAAACTTAGAGCTATAATCCTATGACCCTTCAGATTGATTGTGGGCTTTCTTGCCAACAATGCATAGCTCCCTGTAACCGAGATGGCCTTGAAGAGATTTATTGGCCAAAAACATTGATTGCTTTGACACCAATCTGGTGACAAGTTTCTCCAACTTTACTTAGGTTGACTCTCAACAGGCTTCAGTGGCCCATACTCAACACCTTTCTAGCTTTTTAGCATAGGTCCTAGTTTGTACCCCATCAGCATAATCTTGGAGAATTCATGGATTTAGAAGGTCTGGATTGAGATCCTATTTTTAATGCCTACAAACTTTACTACCTGTGTTGTTCAGTCCTATCCAACTTTTTGTGATCTCACTTAGGATTTTGTTGGCAAAGATACTGAACTGAAGTCATTTCTCTTTCTTTCTTTAGCCCATTTTATAGATGAGGACCTGAAGCAAATAAGGTTAAGTGACTCTCTCAGAGTCATACAGCTAGTAAGTGTCTAGACTTGATCTAAACTCATGTTTAAATATAAACTGATGTAAACTCACTCTCCCCACTGCACCATATAACTGTGTGATCTCAGACAAAGCACCAAAGCTCTCTGGAAATCAGTGTCATTAGTTATAAAAATAAATGAGTTAGACAAGTTGACCTTTGATGACCCTCTCAACTAGATCTAAACTCATATGTCTTTTGTTGTATATTCTATACATGTGTTTTGTATATATTATTATATATGTGATATCTATGTACACATGCATAAATGTATCAGAGGAATATATTGGGAATAATCCTCTGTGCAAATATGTGTGAGTATACACATACACACTTTTTTTTTTTTTATGGCCTACAATTAGGAAGGAGAAATACTTAGGGGTTATAATGATTTGTCATCAGACTTCCTTTCAAAAGTGTACCTGAAGAATCTGATACTTTGTTGGGAGAAGGGTTTGGAGGTCCATGGAGCACCCTACTTTCTTCCCTGGAGAAGTCCCCCACAGCAGGGCTAGTGAACTGCCAAACTGCTGATGTATCTTGAATTTCCGGTAATATGGTGCTGTAGATGCTCTATGCAGCTGTGGGTATCTTCTGTATCTTTAATGAGCCCGTTACCGGGAAAGCAAAACTGCTGGATGAGATTCTGACTTAAGTTATAGCTGCTGGTTGGCCTGCCTGTTGCTGGCTGATTCAATTTCTTTCTGGGAATCTCTCTGCGTCACATACAAGAGCCTGGTGCTCTCTGTCAGTTTGTGTGGTGATGAGAGAGAGACAGATAGAGCTGCTTGATGTGCAAAAGGAAAACCCAGCTTTTCCTTTTAATGGCCTCCTTTAGTTCTAAGCTTTCAGGAGAACTCAAAACAGTGGTGAACATAGCTGAGGCTGAAGTTGGGAGGAGAGCTCCTGGTAAGGCTGTGATTGATGATCTTAGCCATACCTGTCCTGGGATCTTAAAAATAGCCACGTTTGTTTTTTAGAACACCTTCAAAATTTCCACTAGGACAGCCATATGGTGCAGTGAATAGACCCCTGGGCCAAGAGTCATGAAAACTCATTTTCATGAGTTCAAATTTGGCCTCAGACACTAGCTGTGTAATGTTGGACAAGTCACTTAATCCCTATTTCCTTCAGTTTCCTCATCTGTAGAATTAGCTGGAGAAAGAAATGGCAAACTGTTCCGGTATCTTTGCTAAGAAAACCCCAAATGGGGTCATGAAGAGGCGGACAAACTGAAACCTGAAATAATTGAATAACAACAAAAGAATATTTTTTATCTTCTTTTTTTCTGACTTTGTGCCACTTACTCCCTATCTCCTGCACTTACATACAGTAAGTACACAATGGGGTCCTTACCTCTGTCTGCCTAATTACAGATATTTTGAGTTCTTAAGAAGCAAAACACTTGAGATATACCTGATCTTAGGGATTTATACACAGGTAAAATAGGCAGTCACCTATGCTCCTGGTTCCCCTTCCCTCCTGTCCCAACCTTTTTCACTATAGCAAATATTATTAGAACCATGAAACATCTGGAGGAACTTCTTTAGGTAAAACTTAGAAGGCAAGAGCTACCTTGAAAACACGTATATATCCTCAAGATGCCAAATGTAGCAAATTGTTAGAGGATTCCCTTTTAGCTGCTATCAGAAATGGCAGCAAATCTGAGCTGAGGCCATATTTCTTTACTGGTTCTTTGAACTCTGCTGATCCAATAGGATGCTGACTCATGTCTTTGAGCAGACCTTGCTCCTGCTTTGGAATCCTTTACTTGATACCATCTCCTGATTCTGTGATATTGACCTAATACTTCTGGTCTCCCCCTAAAGCAAAAGCTCCAAAATTTTCCTGATCCCCATTTTGAGAATGACAAAATGTCATCCCCTTGCTAATGGTCTGCCTTGGCCTTTGGGAGAGGAAAATGGATTCAGAGCAACATTATAGTGATGTTGGTAAACCTATTTCCTAAAAGAGCTCCTACATATAGTGCAGGAAGTCCAACCATTAGTGAGTCATTTCTTTAATTATTGCTCAGTCCAGGCTTCTCTTTAAAGATAATCTTCCTTGGAAGGTACAAGATAATCCTTGTAGTATATAATAGATATAAAGCATTTGCTGAACTATAATATACCATATAAATTATGATTGCAAAACATCAGAAGTGGAAGTAGCATCTAGGCCAACCCCCTTTTTGTACAGTTGAAGAAATTTTGTCCAGTTGAATTAATTTGAAGTACTGAATTAGAGGCAAAGTAACTTTGTTGGTCACTTTCTGTAGGCACTGGGCACTTAGGTGGGGATGTCATGAAGTAAGGAAAGGGGGTAGGGAAGCAAAAGAAAGCAAAAGTAATTAACAACGCATTACCTGACTTGCCAAGAGTTAATGTCTACTTGTACGTGAGGTAGGAGAGGCCAGAACAGTGAGGGAAGATGAGCAAGTTGTGTCATTGCTCACCCTCCTACGTTGGCAGCATGGTACATGTCTCTCCCCACAATGTTGGCTGAATCAGTTATTATCATCTTCACTTGGGCTGTTTTTACAAAATCATAGGCAAGTTAACAGCAGTAGCATTCCATCACATTTTAAAATCTGCTTGGATTTATTCTTTGGCGACTAACCTTTGTCTTGAAACAATGGGAAAAAAAGAATTGAAATAATTATCACTACCATGTGCTGTCAAGCTTAAGGGTTCTCTCTGTGGGAGAGTTTTGCCCTGGGGGCTTGTTATCTGAACTCAGGAATCAGAGAGCACCCAGTTGCCTCACTTCCCCAGTGTGTGTTCAAGTGCAGAAGCTACTTTGGATTATTGAAGGTCTCTTGTATCATATAAAAAAAATAAAATAGATGTGGAGAGATGTGTGCCCAAAACAGCTGCACAGTTCTGGCAATGCAGAACATTGTATTTAGAGTCACTTAGAAACAAGAACATTGTGCATCATTGGTCTCAGAAACCTCCTGCCAGAAAGATGCTCAGCTCCTAAGGGATGGGATGAGGAGGAGGGTGGGGGTAGGAAGAACAGACTTCATAGACAGACTCTGGAGTCAAAATTTTCCCTACCCAGTTGCTTGATGACTCTTAGTCCAGATCTCTGGATCAAGGAAGAGTTGAAATTTAGCACTTCTTACAAGTACCTATCCTCTGGTTTTCCTTATTGGCCTATGTTTTCAGGAAGAACAAAATTTAGACCTCTGGCTTTTGTTATGGATTCAGTCACTTATTTCTTTCTCCTCTTTCACCCCATGATGTTATCACATTACTGACCAGCTCTCTTTTCACCATTTTCTTAAAATTGGGGAAGGGTGTGTGTGTGTGTGTGTGTGTGTGTGTGTGTGTGTGTGTGTGTGTGTGTGTGTGTGTTTGTCTGTCTGTCTTGATACCTTCTGAATTAATCTACAGATTATGGTTGCTCTTTGTACTTGAAGAGGCCCCAAATGATCACAACATCAGGGTCAAGGAACAGTGTTTCTGTAGGCAGTGCCAGCATAGCTTTACTGCTTTCAAGAGAAGGGGTAAAGTATATTGTATAACCTTGAACTTGTAATAGTGAAAAGAATGCTGGACTAAGGATTAGGGTATTCAAATTCTACTTTTGTGGCTCTGATGCTAACCTCTTTTGAGACCATGAACTGCATCTTTTATCCTCCCCCACTTGGCTCACCCTTCAGGTGACATCATGGGGCTTGATAATCCCTAAATTTCTTTTGCCACTTATGAGAGTCTGTGATTCTTATCTAGTTTCTCTTGACCACAGAACAATAATGAAGAAAAGTTAATGTGGCCAACAAGGGTTGGTAGATAAAACCAGATGATGTTTCCCATAGTCACCTTTGTGAATGTAAAGCTGAGTTTAAACTGTCCTCCTTGCCTAGTTGGCTTTTGAGATGAGATGACATAACTGAATAAACTAAGTTTATGTTCCTGCCAAAGAAAAACTTGAAGATGGGGGTGGGGGGTGGGATGCAAGTTTCTCATCTACCATCCACTTCTTTCTTTTGTAAATTGAAATAAGTGATGAGAGTACTTTTCTAATATTCACACTGCAATGAACAGTTATGATCACTTGTGACTTTGGGTCAGTTGATCTCTGTGGGCCTCAGTTTCCCAATCTGTTAATTGAGGGTGGTTAAGCTTGCCTGTCATCTCCCAATACTGTGGTCAGCATCTAGTGAGATTTGAAAGGGCTTGGCAAACTGTCAAAAACTATTCAAATGATGGCATCAATAATTTCCATTCAGTCACTGCATTATCTTCTAACTTTGGTCATGATGGGGAAGCTCTTAAGTTTTGCAGCTTCTTTTGGTCCTTCCTTTGCCTATTCTTATTTTCTTTCTCTTCTTTTTCTTGACATAGGATAGTGACAAGGTCACCAAGGTTCTGAATTCAAATTCTGTCTTGAATGCTTGGTGCTTTTGTGGTCTTGAGTAAGTGTCTTTGCGTCTTGGATATCATTTTTCTCAAGGGAAAAATGAGGAGGTTGGACCAGACAATCCCTGAGGTTTCTTCCATCTCTAAAACTATAACCTTAAAGTTTTCTCTTAGTTGTCTCACATTCTTTTCTAGGGTCTGAATTAAGTATTTCCCTTCCTGATCAGAGACTGGCATTTTAACATGGATCAAAACTCAAAATAATAGCGGAATTTGAAGTTTTAGTAAATGATATTGAAGTCATAGTAGAGAGCCATACTATGTATGGATGGATCCACTTTACCTATCCCTGTCTAAATCTTGTTCTATTTACATCTTTCCTCTCTTCCTGAGATGGTTTCATTGACAACTTAGCCCTGTTGTTAGCATAAATGGTTTCACACCATTTCCCAGGAAGGAGCTCTGATTACCGGATGGATGGTCTGGAAGGCAAATGGTCAGCTGGAGAAAAGCCCAAGACTGAAGTTGATAGTGGTCTAGTGGGGTGGGGTAGGGTGGGGTGATCTGTGTATCCCCCTAGCAGAAAGGAAATGTGAAAGTTTATTGAGCTCATTGTACTAAATGGCCTTTATTCTTCAGAATTACTTTAGGAATTGAGCTAAGTAAATCAGTGTTTCCTTTGATTGTTGGAAGAAAATGGGCTACATTATACCTAATGGTTAGCTAATGGCCTTTTAGCTATGTGTTTAGAAAACTAATTATAAATTATATTTAGCTGTTAAAACTTTGTCCCAGATTGGTGGCATGCCATGACTTAGAGCACAGGACTGGGAGCCAGAAGCCTAGATTTTCTGGCTCCACTGGAGGCAAATTGCTTAATTGTCCTGGGTCTCAGATTTGCTTAATTGCTCCCAGTACTATGGAAGTAGGAATGATCATATCTATCCTTCTTTGTTCCTCAGGAATGCTTTAAGGATACTTTACTTCAGCACCATAAGGGTGCCAAGATTTCTTTGATGGGGCATCCCCTTCACCACTGCAAATTTCCAACCCTGTGTAGTTTTTATGAGTTGTTATGGCTGAAAAATTCATCCACTTGTAACCAATCTGACGATGAATCACTGTAACAGATGGGTTGGCCCTGAGAATTAACTTAGCTTATCCAAACCTCAATTTCCCTATCTGAAAATTAGTCATGGATGAAGATGATGCTTAAGATCCCTCCTAGCTCTGAAATTGTTCAGTGATATGATTTCAGGTCATCAAGCCATTTTCCTGTAGTTAACAAGACTTTGGCAACTCTGATTTTTTTGTTTGTTTTAAACACTGTCTGAAAAGGGTGGCTTGAAAGCTTCAAGTACAGTCTGTCAGTCTACCAAAGTAGTGAATAGGGGAGTACACCATGATCCAGGTCCTTTGAGCATACTTCTGTGTCTCAGTAAGTGATCCCTTTGCTTTTACCATCTTCTTATCAGTATCTAGACCTTCCAAGCTTTCAACTATAAGAGCCCTAAAAAACTACTTAGCTTTCCTGTTTATTTATAAAACACTTCCTTCTCTTTTCTAGTTCTGTTTTTCTTAACCGCTTCCAGATCCTAAATCTTGTTTGACTAACACTTCCCCCTATACCAGTGCCAGAATACTTTAGCTTCTTTCCTGGTCCTGATGGGAGGAAGGCAAAACTTAACTACAAGCCACAATGTCATTGTCTAGGGTGGTTCTGGGATGAGTTTTTTCAGGGGTGTTTGCTTTTTAGTTGCCACAGTTAATATGATGACAGTGGTAATGATGATAAAAATAGTTATTATTTATATGATGTTAAAATTTGCAAAACACTTTACAAATATGACCTGATGCATTTGAAGCCTAAATGCAATCCTGGGAGGAAGGCATTATTGTTTTTATCTTCATTTTACAGATGAAGAAACTGAGATAGATTAGGGTTAACTGACTTTCCAAGGGTTACACAACTAGAAAGCAAGTGACTTGAGCTCAGGCCTTCCTGATTCCAGATATACTGCTCTATCTATTGTGTCAACAAAAGTAATTCAAGATAAATGAAGAATTGGTAAGAGAGCATACAGCTACTCATCAAGGAAATCAAATCATTAGAGCCAGAACTCTTCTTTCTCAATTGTTACCAATGGGATCATGGAAAGATCTTTGAAAATCAGAAGATAAAAATAGATAGGTGTTGGCTCAGTTTTTTAAAGGGGGAGAAGTTAGTAACTATATCCTATTTAATATTTATTCCAGAAAATTTTAGAAAATATTAAAGAAGATAGTTTGGGAACAGGGAGAAATGGAAGCAGTAAAATGAACAGCCACCAAAGCTTCATCAAGAACAGATGTGATTAACTACACTCATTTGCCTCTTTGGCAATGGAATCTAAGACAGAAAAATGCTGTAGACAAAATACCTCGAATTTAGCAAAACATTGGATTCTACAAAGGCAGTTAGTCCATTGTGATCAAGATGGGAAAGAGGTGGAGGAGATAGAACAGTTAAGCAAATTCATAACTGCTTGACTGATGGGACTCCAGGAGTCCCATTAAGAGAAATCTCAAGTAGAGTTCTCCAATAGCATCATAAGTCTTGGGCTGTTTAACATTTTTATGGTATTAGTGTTTTGGAAGAAGGCAGAGATGTCATATTTATCAGAATTGTAGATAGCCAAAGATGAAGATAAAATACAGATAAAGAAGGTGGGTTAGGCAAACAACATGTTCCATGAAAGAGTCAGGATACAAAAAAAAAAAAAAAAAATTTCAGTAGGTATTAAAATCTGAAAAAAAGGACTTCATGAAGACAAATATAAAATCCTATACTTAAGTACAAGATGGGATAGGCAGGCTAGCACCACTCCTTGTGAACAAAAATTGGACATCTTAGAGAATTACCAGGTTTTAAATTGGAAGGGATCTTGGGAGGATGGTCTAGTCCTTTGCATATATTTGCTCTATCCCTTGAGCCACCCAGCTGCCTCTCTAATTATACAGATATGCAAATTACCTCCTCTTTTATATTCTGCCATTTGGAGGGAAGGATTGTCTAAGGTAAATAGTATTTCATTGAGTAGTATTTCATTTTTATCTAACTGAATGTCGAGTTTCTGCCAACTACATTATTAACCTGCAGCACCTGGATCAGAAATACAGCTCTGAATTTTTGAGAGATTCATGGGGCAAAGAGAGGAGGACCTCTAATTAAGTAGCAATAATAATGTTTTCACCCACAATTTCCTTTGGAAGCATCAGAATTTGACTTGCTTTGTCCCCACCTACAATTAGGTCTCCCCTATAACAGAAACAATAAAAATGTCCCCATGCAGACACTAAAGCTTAACAAGATACTGAAAACTTTTATTTAACCCAACAAAAATGAACAGTTATCTAGGCCCTTAATAGTTTAAGGCAATTCATCTTTCCTCTCTGATGGGTCTATCTTCTGCAGCCACCTATATATAGTTTCCAAAAGTGGGGATACTGGATTCTCCCCCAAAGGGAAAAAAGCACCAAAGGAAAAGAATTCAGGGGGTCTAGAGAATAAACTCACTGATTCTTACCTATCAATATAGTATATGTTATCAATAAAGTACTATGGCCTAGATTTCAACCTCTGTCTTTTTACCATAGTTCCTGGCTTTGACTCATATCTTTGGGAAATCCTGCTATGTACTAAGTATAGGACTCTAACTCTTCTAAACTTCAGTTATATCATTTGTAAAATAGAGAGAGCAGATGTGGTGACTTCCAAAGTTCTTACCAGTTCTAAATCATATCCCTTTGATTTTATAAACTTTATCCTCAGTATTGTGTCAGCTCCTCAATGAGAATTCAGGGGATGATATCACACCCTTCAAAGAATTGACCTTTCCTGACTATTCTGCATCTTGTTCAGGAGATATTTGGGGACAGTTTCTTCCAGGGACATACCTTACCTATCTGCTATGTTGCTGTTGTTGTTCATTCTTTATTCTCAGAGCAGACCAGTGACATCATGAGGATTATGTCTTGACTTGAGCATGAAGTGGATTTAAGTGAGGCAGAGGCTCACAGAGTCATTAGCTTTATTCTTTCTACTAAGTCATGGAAGTGCAGTGACAAGATGTAAAAATGACTGGTGATGTTCTGGGTTAAGGTGACCTTGCACTTTCTAAAGTAAAATCTTTCCCAGGCCTCATTTGTCTGAGGCAATGCCCTTTCTACGACATGCTATGTTATCTTATTCCTAGACCCTAGCTTATACCTTCCTTGTAATTGGAGTTGAAGAATCCTATAATTGTAGCACTAGAAGGGACTCTGAAACTTACTTGATTACAAAGAAACAGGGCTGAAAACCAGGATTCCAGTCTCTCTTCTGCCAGAGTAATGTTGAGTGTTTGCCACATTGGGATTTACGGACTGTGGGATAATCTTGGCCAGTGTTTCCTGGGCCAAGTCTGTAAGAGTTCATCTCCAGGTCCCTGGCCATCTCTTGTCAAAGAGTTAACAACTTCAAACTCAGAGTTGCTGTCTTTAGCAGGGAAAATAAAAACAGCATGATAAGTTAAATAACCACAGAAAAAAATCTGAGCCTACCTTGGCATTTTCTATTTGCTAATTGCATTGATACTCTCTGTCTTTGCCTTGTCAACTTGGTTTCATGTACCTGCTTGATCTTTCATGCCTCTCAAACAACTCTTTCCTACTTTTTTATCCTTAGTATCTACATAAGCCTTGCAGATTTTTAATTCTTTAGGCCACCCCATTTATAATACCTGTCAGTCTCTTCCTGCCTGGACAGATGCTTGTTCTTGGTACAATTTGACCAGTTTTGTCCAGCTGTCTCCCACATAGTGGCTTGTTGGAAGATTATGGGATGTAGGTTAATATTCTGTTGACTTTTGGACAAACTTTCTGATTTTTTCCAAAGCTCAAGCTTGAAACAAATGAATGATAAAGCATGTCGGCTTTTCCCTAGTACAGATCACTAGTTAGTGATAAATGCTGGGAATAGAAACAGGTAAATGAGATCATCCCTGCTGTGAAGGAACTAAATTGTATTGTATTGGAGGATATTGCACCACAAGTATAGTAAAATCTGATGGCTCAAAGATCAAGTAACTCAGTTTGGTTGTACGGTAGAATTTATCTAAATCTACTTGCAAGACAAAAGTCAAGATATCCAGACATTGTTCTTTTTATGTCATTGGTCCTCTTCAAGAGCAAAGGATCAACAATAATAATAACGTAGAGCTTCATCACTATGTGGTTGATATACAAAACATCTTCTGTGCTAACGTTTTGATGGATAAAATCATATACATTTTAGATATTAAATTGTTTGACATTGTGAAGAACTTCGGTGACAAGAACTTTGCCTATAGGTCCTTCCATAGCTGTGACAACAGATCACACGGGGGTCATAGCATCCACAGATATAGCCACCAGCTGTCCCCACTGGGTTTGCTCCCCTGAAAGATGTGGGCAGATCAGAGTGGAGACAAGGCCAGGTGCTTGGGGACCATTCTACTTTTGAGGCTCTTAGACTATCTTAATTGGATTCTGAAAAGAATAGTGATTGTGGTTTGCCCAACCTCTCTCCTGCACCTCCTGGAAGAAAGAACATAGGGTGGGGCAGGAAGGAAGGGGAAGAGAGAATAAAGTCTTTTATATTCTTATTAGGCTAATTGGACATTTTCATTTCACTTGCATGTCTCTTTGGGGTTGATGGCAGGTGAAGAAATATTTGTAACAATTTCAGTAAAATATAAGCTCATTTTAAGTAAGGCAGGAAATATCTCACGTTTGTTTTTATTTGTATCTTCAGTACCTAGCACAAAGAGAGGAAGGATACAAGCATTTATTAGTTTATTATTTATTTAGTCAGGCATTGTGCCAATAAGCACTTGACAAATGTTATTCTTATTTGATCTTCAAAACTACTCTTTGAGATAGATGCTATTATTATCTTCATTATATAGTTGAGGAGGCTAAGTCCATGCATATAGTTAGTGCCTGAAGTCAAATTTGAATTCAAATCTTTATGACTCCAGACACAGTGTTCTAACTATTGCACCACCTAACTACCTCTACTGATTGGGGAATTGATTGATAGGGAAAGAATTTTTAAAATTAACAGATTTTGCTTGATCTTTAACATAGATCCTTCCTCTCAGCTTTTTTTTTTCCAGATCTGGGAGACATGAAATTCCTACTCTGACCTTCTTTATGTAACAGCCCAACTGGTCTAGCCCACAGAGGTCTCCTCGTAAAGTTGTCATGGTAGTTGGATGGTAACCAGGGTCCAGATTGATAAATGCATCTGTTAAGGGAGTTCCCCGGCATCTCTAGCTAAGACCTGACATAGATCTGAAAGTTTTTTTCCCTCTCTCACTCTCTCTCCCTGTCTAGATCATAAAAAAGCCAGCTTGAGATGGGAATCCATAACATGTGGGACAGTTCTCATTGTTTCTTAGTCTCTTTGAGATTCCAGGATTTGACATTTCCTTTTCCGGAAATGATGGAGGCAGGTATTATTTCTTACCCAGAGGTAGGTCATTTGGAAGCTATTTACTTGGGCTAGACTTTTTTTAGTTATTGAATCAGTGCACTCAGGGATATTGTAAATCATCGTAACATGGATATTTCTTATAAGACTCTTCCCTAAGATTTTACTCTAAGCACCTGGAAGGAACTAGGAAACATGCCTCTGAATGCAAAGTTAACAATGTCTTCCTTTTAGTCATCACATTGTACATTCTGAATGACTTGAGGAATGGAGAGGTAGAAGGCCAGTGGGCTTCTGTATAGGAAGCTCGAACCTTGAGGTTCAAGAACATTGACTGTTGCCATAAAGAAAATATGTTGAATTTTTTTGAGTGAGATCAATAAGCCAATAAGAATAAATAAACAAGTTCTGGGGAATACAAAGAAAAAAAAAATCATTTCAGCTCTAGGAGTTAAATTATATTAGAGAACTATCAATGTTGATAGCTTAGTAAATATAGGATGCATATAGAATAAATATATAGGAATTAGAAGGGCAATTAACAGCTGGGGCAATTAGGGAAAAAAACAATTAATGATGGTATTACTTGAAATGAGCCTTCTAGGAAGTAGGAGCTCCCAAGTTTCCTTCAGCTAAGAAGGGAACATTATAGGATGGAGGATAGTCCATTCAGAAACATGGAGGGCAAGAGATGGAATATTATTTACAGGGAACAAGTGGGCCAATTTGGTTGGAACACAGTGGAATACAAAAGATCATGATTGGGCCAGTCTTATTAATAACTTTAGTTGATAAATATTTTACATAAAGTCAAATGATGAGTAACTAAAATTTATTGAGCAGAGGGGTGATATGAACACACGGTGCTTTAGGAAGATTAATATGGTAGCTATGTCAGGATGGATCATACACTGGAAAGGCAGGAGGCAAGGTAGTCTGATTAGGAGATTGACATAATAAAGGAAAATAACTTCTTTTCTGACTCAATCCTTTTTTGCCTGTGTGACCTATGGCAGATCATTGTTTTCTCTGGACCTATATTTCTTCATTCACAAAATGATGATGCTGTCCTAGGTTATGGTAGATAGCTCCAAATTTTTGATTATTCTACTATTCATCATCTGTTGAGTAGGATTTAGTCAATGGAGGAAAAAAATATTCTTACATTAACAATCAAAAGGAACCTAGTTTTGAACCATGGCCCAATGTGATATGTGAAATAATATTTTAGGCATATCTCTTATATACTTTTTAACCTAATGTAAACTTCACAGGAAGTATGGGGGTGAGGTGGGATATTTGTTTCTCATATTCTAGCCCTTATGCTTCCTTCATGAGTAACCTTGTTGCCTTTACTTTCTGCCCTGCCCCTACCTAGAAGGGTAATATAGGAAAGCATGTATTTCTTAGGAAAAGAAGCTAAGTCCAGAGCATTGTATTTACTTTGTGGAAGGGCAAGAGGGAGAATAACTATACTTGGAGGCAGAAAATTTAGGATTGCAATTTTGGCCTGTATACTCAATAGTTGCAAGAGCCAATCACTGAAACTCTTTGAGCCCCAACTTCTTCACCTGTATGTAATCAGTTAATCAAAGGACATTTAAGTGCCCACAGTGTTTCAGGTACTGTGCTAAATCCTGGGGATTAAAAAAAGAGAAACATCAACCCTGCCTCAAGGAGCATACAATCTAGTGAACGATGATAATAGTATCGATTATATTATTTTCTCATGACCCTGAAGCTCAAAGTTGGAGTTAGCCTCTGAATTTTAAAGAGATATGGAAATCACTGTGCTCCATGCTCCTCCTTGAAGAACTGAAGGATTGGAGGAAGTTAGTGGCTGCTCGCAGGAGGCTTGTGAAGTTTATTTTCACATGTAGTAACAAAAAAAAAAAAAAGCCTTATTTAAGTCTATTAAGTTGCAAACAGGGATTGATCTGCATTCCTAGAAATAATTTTCTTTAAAAAAATAAAGTCAAAGGACTAGTAAAAACAAACCAAAAAAATGCTGTATGACTCTTGTCCAACTAATCACTTGGCTTTTGTGTTTCTCAGATGACTTTTTGAAACATACCTAAGAGGTATAGGGCCAGAGTCTTCAGGAAGAATTTCACAACTGTTGCTTACTAGCAGAGTGATACTGGTCAAGATAGGGCCTTAATTTATTTATCTGTTCAATGGGGATGTAAACAGTAATCCTACTTCACAAGGCTTTAGAAAAAACTAATGAGATATTTGGAAACTGTTTTACAAACCTTGACGCTCTTTATAAATGTCAACTGTTATCATTATCATCATAATCAGTTATTTCTTAGCTGAGTAATTGAGTAGTTTTTTTTATGTGTGTATGAAGTAAAATTATACTTTCCAAAACAAACAAAATCAACAAGAATGGCATTGCTTTGAATATTTTTACAAACCTCTTTAATGCTGGCTTAGTGGAAGGCAGCTGGATTGTCATGTTTTTTGTATTAAATTTTTGTGGTATGTTGAGGTAGTCTACGTATGTTATAATATGTTGTGGTACAATGGGTAGCACATTAGACTTGGTGTTAGGAAGTGCCTCAGGTGCTTATTAGCTTTGGGATCTGTGCAAATCACTTAACCTCTGTTTGCCTTACCTCATTTAACCTCTATTTGCCTCAGTTTCCTCATCTGTAAACTAGTGATAATAATAGCATTTATATACCAGAGTTGTTAAAATCAAATGAGATAATATTTGTGAAACATTTTACAGTCCTTTAAGTACTATGTAAAGGTCATTATTGTTAAATTATTTTTGCTGTGTAATTAAAATACAGAGTATCTCAAACATCTTAGTGCAGTTTTAAGCTATTAAAGCTGCACTAAAACTTTTGGGACAAACTATTTAACAAAATACTTTATTATATAGCTATGTAATTGGAAGAGCAAGGGGCATTTTGATAGGTAAATATTGTCTTAACATTATTATAAAAATAGTTTTGACTCCACAGACCCCTTGAAAAGATGTCAAGGACCCTCAAGGATACTTTATGAGTATTTATATATTAGAGCAGGACTTCTTAAATTTGTTTCATTTACAATCCCTTTTCACATGAGAAATTTTCATGTGACCCCGGGTATATAGGTATATAAAACAGGTTCACAAATTAAGCATTAACTGAAATTAAATCATAGTTTCGCAACTCCTGCATTCAATTATGAGACCCCATATGGGGTTTGTGACCCATTGTTTAAAAAGTTGAGTCTTAGAGAACTATCTGGAAGGACTAAACTTTGAACATCCTCTTCCCCACCCCATCCCATCCCCTAGCCCAACCATAGCTAGTACATATTGTGGTAGGGCAAGGCTTGACTTCAGATCTTGTTGACACTGGCTAGATTTCTAACCATTCCACTAATCTGTTTTTCCTTCTATAATATTGTTATTATAGTTTATAATATTATATATGCATATATAAACTACATATATGCATATTATAAACTATAATAACAATATTATAACACCCCACCTACCTAAAGGCAGGCTGCTAGATTTGCAAGTTCCTAAGGTTCCTTAAATAATTAAACCTGTAGGATGCTCTGACATCTCAGTGCATTGTTTTAAGCAGCCTATGTGATTGAGGGAGGGGATTCAGTTGATCCTCACAAATGCTTTTTACAACATTAGAACATGCTCCAAAGACTTTAGCAGTCACTTTGAATCCCATCTTTTCTCAGCTTTCAGAAATCTAAGACTTGGTGTGTGTGAGGGAGAGAGCGAGAGAAGGAAATGATGGGGGGGGGGGCAGGGAGGAAGAATGGTGAGAAGGAAATGGAGTTATTTTCTTTTTATCTTTTAACCATGAGTTCCACATACACCCATCTCCAGTACTTGCAATGCTTGCCTAAACTGGAAGGAAGGGAAAGGAAAGAGGTGAGGAAAGAGAAGGGGGTAGAATAGGATTGATGACTTTTAAGAAATGGGAGAGTATAGAAGTAGACTAGCCTTCTCTTTACTTTAGACACCAGTGGAAACTGAGCCCTGTTGTGAATGAATAATAGATCTCTTGCTAGTAAAGGGGCCTCCGTTCTAAACTAGAGGGAAAGCAGGTGGGAGAGAGCAGGTGAACTTGCATGAGCAAACACCTTTGTTTATTTTTTGCTCAAATGGCTCTTATTAAAGAGAAACAAAGAGCCCAGCTTCTAAATCCAGCAGGCACTAGATCAGTGAGGGTGTGGTGACCATTGTCCATTGACATCATCACAGTCCCTCTGGGAGAAGCAGCATCCCGGGTGTTTAGCTCCCACATCTGTCATCCCATAGTAAGCCTTTTACTTCCTGGACCTGGGATCCAGGTTACTGGGAGATGGAGGAGGCTTTGTTGGTAGAGATGGGTATTTCCCATCCCGTTTGAGAAGAGGGAAATACATTTCCAACTCTCTAAAGATTCATACTAATAAAAAAAAATGGGAGAATCCAGATCTTAAACTGTGGGAGAAAGTACCTTATAAGTTGTGAAATAGAATAAATGGCACTTTTTAAAAAATAAGCTGAGCTAGTTGTGGGGGCAGGGGCCTGGGACAAAAGAAGAAACAAATTTTTTAGTCTCTTAGACCTCTGAGGTTTTTTAATCCTTTTCTTTAGAAGGAAGTGAAGAAAGAAGTTGAAATAAATGAATGAGAGATAAAGACAGAGAGTTATAGGCAGTCAGTTGATCTTTTTTTTTTTTTTTTAATTATTGGTCCTATTCCCTATAATTTTGCTGTCAGCCAAACTTGTAAGCTGGAGGGAACATGTCAGGTATCAGTCCTGTGGGATACAGACATTTTCAGATTGCCAGGTCTGAGCTCAGAGTTTCCATGTCCTAAGGCCTTCCTGCACCTCAAATTACATGACCCCACAACTGACCAGACTGTAAGTTCCAGGCTGTGCTAACAATATTTTTCCTTGGTTGTCCAGGGTCCGTAGAAGCATTTGTTCTCTTAGCTTAAGTTTCTGCCCAGATTTAATTTCCATAGCTATCCAAATCCCTAAGACCCTCTTTGTAGCAGATGAGTTTATCTTTAATCTCAGTAAAAGTGAAGGAGGAGGAGCCTGCCAGGTGTGGTGAAATCATCATCATAGAAGTCAACATGGGCCTCCTTTGTAACCTGGAAGAAGCCCAGAGGTAGATCAAAGGCAAGAAATCATTTTTTCAACCAAGCCTCCTCTTCACTGTCCCCCTCTGCACTACACCAAAAAGGGAGTGTTGCAATCCTGGCCAATTTATTAAAGATTCTGGAGAAGCCCATCTTTGAAGGAGGATTGGAAGGGGAAGAGAAAATCAGATGGGGTCATGGCAGTCTTAAGATGCAGGTCACAATCCCCACCTTATAGGGAAAAACTGGATCTGATGGCATTTTTGCCAAATAGAGTCTTATTCTCTCTTGATAACTCTCAATAAAGTCTCTAAAAATAACTAAGCAGATACACTGTAAATGGATTATAGGTAATTGCACTGGCTTAATGTAGTCACAGCTGTATCAAGTCATGAGGTCATCCTTCTTAAAGCAATTTTTGCAGGGAAGTGCCCCCAAGCCCACATCATCCTCCTCCCATCATTAATCGAGAGCTCCTTCTGAATTGCTCAGCTCCTTAACTCTGCCATGAATCCATTCTGCTTCAGCTCTTTTATCTGTAACTGTTCTTCTCTTCCCCGCCCCCCAACTCCCCTTCTCTAAATGGCATTGCCATTGCAGGAGGAGATAGAGAATGCCTTGGATTCTCTAATGATTTCAGACTGCATGAGTACAGTTAAGGGAATGTAATTACTTAGTCAAAGGTTCCGAATCAGCTATGGGCAAAGCTCTTAGAGTATCTGATCTGTATCTTTGCCAGTGAACTCTTTTGTTTGTTACTCATCTCCAAGCTTCCCCTCCTTCTCCTTTTTCAGATCACACTCCACCCTTTTCATGGTTGTCACTAATCAATTAATCTTCATTTTGATTTTCCCAAAAGCTACTTTCAGTGAGTACAATGAAAAGAACAGTGGATTTGAAGTCGCAGCATTTGGGTTCAAACCCTACACTTGTGGGACAAAGTGGGATTTTGAGTTCCTAGCTTAGTGACTTTTAAAAAATCTATTAGTCTTTCTAAGCATCCATGTACTAAAAGGACCAGGTGACTTCTAAGGATCTTTGTGTTTGAAAATCCCCATATCCCTATAAACTAGGAAAGCTTTGGCTATTGGTCTGAGAAGACGACTACTTATTGGGTGACTTTTATCACTGAAAAGTTGGGCACTGGGTGATGAATTGTTTCTATATTTCTTGGGGATGGGAGGACCAAACATAAATACTGCCATCCAGGTGATAGATGTACACAAATAACTAGGATATAAGATAGAAGTGGATAGAAAGGTCAGAGGAGATGACTTAGTACTTGTTTGACTGTGGTTAAGTCACTCAACCTAAGTCTTTTACTGACTTCATTTGTAAAATGAGAGGGTTAGACTTGATCATTCTGTGGTTCTCTGTTATCTTGTATAGCAACATTCTGTGGTTTATGGGTTCTTTTGAGAATTGGGAATAGGGGGTTTCTTTGAATCTAGGTTCTTAGGAAATAACCAGCTAATGAAGGCATGCAATTACATTGCCATCATGTTGGAGAATCATGGATCTCCTAAAGCATTAAGGTAAGAAGTGTGTTCCCCAGAGCTGGACAATTAGGTGGTGAAGTGAAATATCTTTTTTCATTGTTGAGGAACATTGTCTATCTGAAACTTTTCCTGTGTCTCCATCAATTGGATGAGTGAAATTAATCCTTTGACCACTCTTGTAAAAGGCAAAGCATCTTATTTTGGTGAAAGGATAGTGAGGAGTGAGGCTTGATGGGAGTCATGGTGGGGGAGAGAGAGTTCTTCAGATTTCCCTATAATTTGAGGGTCTTTTGATCTCTTTCTGATATTCAGATTTATTTGATTCCTAGAATTCTGCATTTTTTCAGTTTTTAAAAAATATAGTTATTTTAATATACATTGCTTTATGAATAATGTTGGGAGAGAAAAATCAGAGTAAAAAGGAAAAATCATGGGAGAAATTAAAAAAAAAAGAAGTGAATATAGCATGTGTTGATTTACATTGTTTCCTTAGTTTTTTTTTTTTTTTTCCCCTGGATTTAGATTGCATTTTTTTTTTTTTTTGGTCTAAAGTCTATTGGGATTGCTTTGGATCATTGAACCACTGAGAAGAACCAAGTCTTTGATAGTTGATCTTTGCTGTTATTGTGTACGGTCTATTCTTGGTTCTGTTTATTTCACTCAGCATCAGTTCATGTAAACTTTCTAGGCCTTAAAATCAGCTTGTTTGTCATTTTTATAGAACAATAATATTCCATTATATTCATATATCACAACTTATTCAGCCATTCCCCAATTGATGAGCATCTACTCATTTTCCAATTCTTTGCTGCTATAAAAAGAGCTGCTATAATCATTTTTTGCAAATGTGGGTCCTTTCCTCTCCTTTATGATTGATTTCCTTGAGATTGGATGCACAGTTTTATAACCTTTTGGGCATAGTTCAAATTGCTCTCCAAAATTATTGGATCATTTCACAGCTCTACTAATATTGCATGAGTGTCCCAGTTTTTCCACATCCTTCCAACATTTATCATTATCTTTTCCTATCATCTTACCCAATTTAAAATGTGTGAGGTGGTACCTCAAAGTTATTTTAATTTGTATTTCTCTAATCAATAGTAAATTAAAGCATTTCTTCATATAACTGTAGATGGCTTTAATTTCATCATCTGAAAATTATCTGTTTATATTCTTTGATCATTTATCAGTTGGGGAATGACTTGTATTTTTATAAATTTGACACAGTTCCTTATATATTTTAGAAATGAGACCTTTATCAGAAATGTTGTAAAGATTTTTTCCCCAGCTTTGTATTTCCTTTTTAAACTTGTTTCTGTCAGTTTTGTTTGTGCAAAACCTTTTTAATTTAATGTAATCAAAGTTGCCCATTTTGCCTTTCATAATGTTCTAGAATTCTGCATGTTAAAGCTGTCTCAGAATTACTACTGGCATCTTTTCAGATCTGAAAAGGTTAGAACATTGTTTCTTTAATTTCTTGTGATGAATCCAGACTCCTGTTTCTTGTATCTTCCCCTTCAAGGCTACTTTACATCTATTCTATGTATATTTTGTTTTTACCTAATTATTTACATGTTGTCTCTCTCTCCCATTAAAATGTAAGTTCCTTGTGAGTAAGCATCTCCCATCACCCCTAAAAGAACTTTAATTTTTATTCAGGAGTGGCTGGTAGGACCACTAACAAGTTTTTCATAGATCTTTAAATCAAAAAGAGCCCAGATCAAGCTAATGCAGAAGAATTCAATACCTCACTGACAGCCCATACCACTGACTTGAGGCAATTCCTGCCCCGTGTTGCTTACCTGAGAAGGAATAGGATTTAATGGAATGGTGAATTTCTAGCTTTTAAGGCAACACTGAATTTGAAGCTTGAGAATGTTTCAGATGATGACCAAGACTTGGATTTAGGGGGCATTAGCCCACAAAACTGTCTTCTTTCCCTTTAGCCCCAAGTTTTAAAGCTTTGCTTGGTCTTAAAGGCCTAGTTTGATACAAGGATCATGTTTTTTTTCCTGTTTTGATTAGAGTCTCTGTAACCATGGCAAGGTGCAGCAAGTTACTGCATGATTTGTAAATGAAGCAGGCTACCTCAGGGGTGGCAGTGTTGAGATAGAGAAAGAAGTAAAGCCAGAGAAGACAGGAATGGTCTAGACTTTGACAGAATAATGCAGAGTGTGTGAGAAGTCCAATTCATCAAAATTGCCATCTTTCAACAATAAACAACCTAGAGAGTCAGGGCTCATTTTGAGTGGTATGTCTCAGGCTTTCCCTTCCCTTTCTTTCTTTTTTTCCTGAGGCATTTGGAGTTAAACGTCTTGCCCAGGATCACATAGCCAGGAAATGTTAATTGTCTGAGGCCACATTTGAACTGAGGTACTCCTGACTTCAGGGCTGATGCTCTATCCACTGCACCATCAGCTGCCTTTTTCCCTTCCCTTTCAAATGGTGAAGGAAAGGATGGATGTTGAGTCTTCTACCGTGGACAGCAATTGAGGGATAAGATATCCTCTGTCTAAAGTCCTAGGTGGTTGTATCTAAAAAGATTGCCAGCAAAGGAACATGATATATTCTTTAATAGAGTGTGTATGGCTTGGCCTCAAGAGCAGTCAGTCATCCGGTCACTCTAATGCTCTTTCCTCTTGAGCTTCCAGAAAAATTCAAAGTGTAGTGGGGAAAAAAAGCCTCAAAGGCCCCAACTGCAATCCAGGAAATGGAAGTCATATTATATACTACTTGCTTTGTACACATGGATTAAAGGACATTTGTTCTGCTAATGGATTTTACTTCCTCTCCTTATATAGAATGACTGTAGTCCATGTTGGTCTCATTAAGGCCAGTTGCCCTGAAAACTAATTCTGAAAACAGAGAGGGTGGGATTGAATTTGAGATTAGTGGGAGGTGGCAAGTGTGCAGAGTTCAGAGAGAGGCAAAGGCTGAATGTATGAGAAGCAAGGGGAAATGGAAAATTTTTGAAGTAATAGAAATAAGTAGTACCAAAACTAGATATGCTAAGGAAATTACTGTTCTATTGGGGAAAAAACATGTGAACATGTCATTGTTTTCAAACCAAATAAGTATAAAGTACTTGCTCCTTAGGGGGTTTAGGAAAAAAGAAAACAAACTATAGTATAATATAGCCCTGGGAGTGAGCTTTAAAGACAAAACTAGGGATCCTACCAGGTCAATGAGAAGAGGGAGTGAATTCCAGGCACAAGAGAAAGAGAAAATGAGAGATGGGGAGTGTCTGATATAAATACCGTTAAGAAGGTTGGGTCATAGTGTGCATAAAAGGTAGTAAGTAAGGTTAGATCTCACAAGCTTGACTGGAAGGGGATGGGAAAGTATTGACCCCCTTTTCCAGGAAAACTGAGGATCCAGGTTTATCAAGTGATTTATTTATTCATTGTTGTGCAGGGAAATAGGAAGTAATGGCAGGTAGTAAGAAAAGGACCTAAGTAAGAATATGGGAAGGAAGTCCACTGAAGACTGAAGATTTTCTTCTTAGTTTGGAGAATGTCACTATATGGCTTAGTGTACAATAATGTAAGCCTCTAAAGTGGGTTATTGACTTTCACTTACCATTATTTAATGCCCTTAAAAGGACTCTATTTTTAGGTCATCCAGTCAATTCCCATGCATCTCTGACTTACTGCAAGTTAATCAGCCCAGATGGAAACGTCTTACTCTTAGTATGTGACCCTGATCTTTGTTATGTCTTCTTTCCATTGCCAGAAATGGAATTCTTATCTACTGTCATTGGAGCATCATTATTTTTACTATAGTAGAAATAGATTGCATTGAGAAAAATTTTATCTTTATCTAGAGTCCTTTTATAACTTGGCAGTTATCAAGATGGTGGCAGACTTGGGTTGGAGCAGGGTTAAGAGTGAAACTGTATTCTTGTAATTAAGCTTATGCCTGGAAAGATTAATTATGATGGCCTCATGCTTTCCCCAGTTTCTAGTGCTATTACTTCCCAAATTACTTTTTACTTATTTTGTTTCTGTTCTGTATATATTTATAGGTGTTCATGTTTCCCCTCATTGGAAGGTAAACTCCTTGAGAACAAGGATTATTTCATTTTTGTGTTTGTATCTCCAGTGTTTAGTTAACTGCCTGACACTTAGGTAACAGAAACAGGTACTGAACCCCTGATTTCAGCTGGTAACTATCAGATGAGGAAACTATTTCTACCAATATAAGTTAACCCTTAACATATCAGGTGGTAGCCTAGAGCCAAGGGTTTACTCAGTAGTAATTTTTTTTACTGTTTACTATTACTATATTTATTATTACTAATATTTATCAGAGGGTACTCCTCTTCTTGGCTTTAAGGTCATATTTCTATCCACTATACCACACAGGAAACACTTTAAAAATACTTAGTGATTGATTAAAACTGATATTACTATGGATAAGAATGATGAAGTTGGAGTCAAGAAAACTGGAGTTCTAATCCTGCCTCAGATATATGAAACTTTGTCAAAATTTTTCAACCTCTCTTAGCTTCATTCTCACCTGAAAAACTAGGGCTAATAATAGTGCATAATTTATAGAGTTGTGAGGACCAAATAAGATGGTAAAAAGTGCTTAGCACAATGCCTGGCATATCACAGGTGCTCCCGACCCATAGGTCCCTGCTATTATTATTCTTACTGCGGATTAAATCAATAAACTAATGATCTGGAGTATCATCAAGATAAGCTATATATGTCTTTCAGGTTCAGCTGATTTAATGATAGCATTTGGAATATTTTGGTGCTGAAAATATTAGTGTTTGAAATTATCTTCTTAAAAATAAAAGCCTAAAATATGGCTAGAACCTGTATTCGGGAACATAAAAGTTTTAACTGGTAAAGGAGGTAAATGTTCCTAAAAATACTCTAACTTTTCTCTTTCCAGGCCCATCTTGTCTGCCATACTCTTATTTCTTTCCACCTCTTTAAAACCTACTTATCATTTTCTCCATGTAGTCTTCTCAGTGTTGGAGTATCATGAGTTCTGTACCAGATGTACTCTAAGGAAGATGGTTCAAAAGGTACTGAATTACCAAAAAACATTTTCTGCTGAATCTGTGGAACATCTGTCATAGCCAAAACTCTGGGATATTTTCTACAACCAAAGACTTTGACTTAGGGAAATTCATCTTAAAAAATAGAAAAATTCAACAGCTACAGAGTGAAAAACACTCAGGACAAGAGAAATACTAAATGAGTACCCAGGGGGAAAATATTCAGAAGCTCCTGACCCATATGTCTAAGCTATATTTTTTTGCAGTTAGATTTTTTTTTTCCTGTTGGATAATACTCTGGGATCTTAGTTGAAAAAAATGTCAGGCAAAAAACTATCTTGTATTTAGAGGGCTACCATTTCAGTTGCTTCCTCTCTCCTTCCTTCACATATATTTATTCTGTTATATAGGTTTCTGCCCACATGACTTGATAAAAGTCAGTTTCTAGATACCAGTGAAAAACTTGTTGACATTTTTGTCTATGAAGATGAAGAAAAGAGAGTCTGGGGTTCTCATCATGGCTTCTGGTTACAACTTCTGCCTTCTATATCCAAATCTGCTGTGGTTACTATCTTGATGACTCCAAATTTTGCTAAATTCCTTTCTCTAAACTTCTCTTTACTATATGAACATGCAATTTTGTGCTGAATTGTTCGGTCTTGTGTTGTCTTTCACTTGCTTCATTTGTATGTGACTTTTCCCAATGTATAAGTAGTAATTCAGACTTGGGTCAAAAATATATGTCCCTGGCAAGTGAGTATGTGTTTCTGTATATATAAACATATTACCAGGGAGGAAGAGGAAAACTTGGGGAGATATTAGCCACAAGAAGGCAGCATAGGATCATAGTTTTAGGAATGGTCATCCAGTCCATGCTCTTCATTTTGCATTTGAAAAAATAAACCTGGAGACATGAAGTGACTTGCTTTGGGATCCCCTATTTAGCAAATGACAGAACTGGAATTTAAACTCAATTTTACCAGTTCCAAATATAACACTTTTCCTTTGAATTTCCTTGAGCAGGATAGGGCCAGACTCAGGAAGAACTCACTAGGATAAGGAAAAACCTTAGAATCCCAATCATGAGTATAATCTTACTGAAACTCTGGGAATAATAGTTTATCCTTCAGGAAATCCACTCCTATCTCACATCCTGGGTAACTTTCAATCCCAAAGCCTTTCAATTAGGGTGTAGCTTTCTAAGAAATAAGTTGTACACAGAATGGGCAATGACCCAAGTAAACGATCTAGCCATTTTGGGTAGTGAGAAAACTAATTTAGGGAATCACAGAAGCAGACCAGTTGTAGTGGATTGTAAGCCAGGGGTTCTGGGGTTCTGGGATACCAGTGGTGAGAGCATATAGAAAAATCATTATCTCAATAAGTGCCCTAAATTCATAATCCTTTTACTTTATCCATCCCAATAGTCAGATCCTTTCGCAGTTTGATTACTATGGTGATTCCTCTTTTGCTGAATTATCTTGAAAATGTTGCTAATATCACAAGCTTTTAAAGTTCTTCTGGCAATGATTCTCAATTTGGCCTTGCATTTTTGGAATTAGAAAGAATAGTTTTGTGATCAGAAATCTGTGCTTTGCCTAAAGCCTTCTAAAAGATAAGGCAAATAATGCTTTATAATAATAATACTTTCTACACTTTGGGTGGCTCCTTTTTATGGAGATAAATATGGAGCAAAAATTTTAGGAAACATATCATAATATAGACATGAATAGCTATTGTAATTGAAGCCTTACTTTTGCTATGTGATTTGTGTGTAAATGGAACTTTTAAAAAATGCTGTAACAAAGATAGGGGAGAAAATTAGCCTGAAAGCATTTGGGTAGGAGTTAAATGAAGGAATCTGAACTAACCCAGAAATTTAAGTATCATTCCTTGTGAGTCTCATTGAATGTTCTGAACTAGAATCTGTGTGGCTCACTGCTTAAATTAATTTTTAGTTATTTTGCATGATCTTCTAACTGGTTTTCACAACATTAGTTGGTGTGAGAAACAGAAAGGCACTGCCCTTAGTGATCTGGCTATTTTTGCCCTGATATCAACCAGCAGCTACTTTATGTGTAGGCACTTGTTAGGAGAAGCAGCAGCACCTCTTAACTTTGGCACCTAGTGTATATCCCTTGTTTAGCTCTCTTCATTCCTGTCCCCTCTCTTTTCTTTTTGAATTATGATGTTTTCTCCCAAGTGGATTATAAACCTCTTGAGGAAAGGGAAGCAAGTTCTCCTTCTCCATTCTATGTACATAGTAGTTTGTTCACTAAAGACTTTATTGAAGTGGATAGCTTTCCATGAACGGAAATGTTCTGAGGCAGTCAGTGTAGGAAAGCTTCATGGGACTGCAGAAAGAAAGCAAAAATTCAAATCCTATATCTGATACTTGATGTCGGCATGAAATCTGAGCAGTCATTAAATGTCCTGGTAACTCAATTCCACATCTATGAACTTGCCGTTTGGACTAAATGACTTTGAAGTCCCTTCTATGAACATACAGTGGGGTGAAAAGCATTGGATTAGAGCTTCATCTTTGCTAACAGCTGTGTGACCTTGGGTAAATAAACTCTGTAGTAATGTCTCCAGAAATGTGGGGCAGTTGTGAATATCTAATCAATCAACTAGCATTTATTAAGCCTACTATGTACATATGAGGCAGTTGGTAGCTCAGTGTATAGACCACTAGGTTTGAAGACCTGAGTTCAAATCTAGCCTGAGACACTTCTTAACTATGTGACTCCATGAGTCACTTAATCTCTGTTTACTTTAATCCACTGGAGGGGGAAAATGGCAATTTACTCCAATTTCTTTGCAGAGAAAAAAACATGAACAGCTATGGACCATGAGATCACAAAGAGTCAGACACAACTGAACAATTGAACAACTATGTTCATATGTTGGAAATACAAAGGGAAATAGAAGGGAACCAGACCTTAACCTTCCAAAAGTACATTCTTTCAGAGAAGATAACATATAGATATAAAGTGATGTGGGGGATGGTGGGATGGATCAGGAAGAATCTCATGTAGAAGACTATTGAGAAGTCTTGGAAAGAGACTAGGGATAGACTTTGTAAACTGCAGGGACCATCTATTCAAATTTGTTATAAGGTTTATTGCAATATTTATTTTTTATGGAGCAGCCTGTTATGAGAATTAAGCTGAACTGACTTATTGGGAAGTAAGGCCAGTGTCTTCCTTGAGCAGAAAAATGAGTAGCTTCTAAGTATATTTTTGTAGGATGGTGGGGAAGGCTGTTGAGAAACAAGACGAAGGGACAGCTAGGTGATGCAGTGAATAGAGCACCAGGCCTGAAGTCAGGAGAACCTGAGTTCAAATTTGGTCTCAGACACTTAACACTTCCTAGCTGTGTGATCCTGGGCAAGTCACTTAACCCCAATTGCCTCAGGAAAAACAAAACAAAACAAAACAAACAAACAAACACAAAAAGAAATATGATGGAAAGGATTATAACTGGATTTTGCTGCAGTACTTTTGTTAAGCATCCAGACCAGAAAAAAGGAATTTGTAAATGCAGTTACAATCCACACCTTCTGCTCACTAGACAAATAGATGGAAATTCCTAAAAAGTAGATTTTTAACTCTGTCCATAAGAAGAACTTAGAAGCCCTGTCTAGAATAATAGAATCTTATCATTGGGAAGGATTTCAGAGTATACATCCAAATGATTACTAAGTTGTGAATTCTTTCTCAGCATGTATAAGGAATAGTCATTCAGCCTCTACTTATTGATTAAAAAAAAGTCCAGTTCTCATGTCACTTTCACTTTCCTGGTACAAGATGATGAGACAAAGAAAGATTTAGATTATAAATTCAGCACTGGTTTTTATCTATAAAACTACTATGACAACTATTGTAATCCAGTAGCTTTTGAACCAACAGCATTAGTATAATGTCCATAATTATAGAAAATAAATAAGAGAGAAAATAGTTCCTCTTCCACCTCCTTCCTTTTCTTCCAGCCTATATCTCTTCTCTCTAATCCTACCATCTCTACACTGGTCATAAAACATACCCAGATCTGGGTGCCATATTTTCAGACACAGATTTGAATTCATCCAGAAGCAAATGACCAGGATGGTGACAACAATTTCGTATAATTGTGGATTCAGGGGGTTCAGACTATTTAGTCCAGAAAAGACACAACTTGGAAGAAGGTGCATTATATCTGACTTCAGATATCTGAAGGATTGTCAGTCAGTAGTCAGAATTAGGAATAATAGATTCAAATAAGGTAGGGGGAATGTAATGAACCGATAATATTCTTGCTGGTTTTCTGGAGGTCTCTGGGCCAGCCTTCATTTCAATTCAGTAATCACCAGGAGAATAGCCAGGTGTTAAAGTCCAAATCCTTTATTATCTCCTTCACAATCTAGTTTCCTTGCCTGGGGCCCAGGCTAGATTTCTTAGAAGCCTTCTGGAGTCTTGATTTCAGTGGAGAAGCTAAGGAGGAGAGCCCTGCCACCATGGTGGTGTGAGATGGGATGAATGAATCTGTCTCTCCCTCCCTGCTAGCTTTTATATATTCTATTATAATTACATCATCATAGGTGTGAATCTTATAGAACTACAGTAAGTACTAAGTACAAGTACTGAACTAGAGAACTATTAATCATCATGCTAAACTAGATAACCATTGTCTTATTAATTCCACTTAGTGCCTTGTAAGAATCCTTGTTTTAAGTACAAGAGTTCTGGCCCATACCATGAGACTATGTTGATTATGGTTTAGCTGAATGAATGGACACTTCTTAGGTGACATGCTTAGTACAGGGGATCTCCTATACTATCCTGGTCGGCCTTAGAGAGGCCATCAGTTTCCTAATGTTTGAATTCCCTTCTCTGCAAATGCATGGGGACAGTCCCCAGTGAATGATTGGCCAAAAATCACCATAAGTTCAAATGAGTTCAGGACAGAAAGGGTCACCAAGTATGTTCAGACCTGGCACTTGTGTGTTGGGGAGAACGGGTGAACATTCCTTTCTTGACAAGATACTGTCCATGCCCAGTGTTTCCATGTGGGCCATCCAGGAAAATTCAAGCTAATCAGCCCGGAAGAAATAAGACTATGCCTGGAAAAGACTGCTGTCAGTTCAAGGGAACTTTCCTTCGTGCTTATCCAAAAATAACTAGATTTTTTAAATAGCTTGTGCTATTTTATGCTTGTGTATCCCTCTCTTTAATTTTCTTTCTTCTCCCAGAAATCACTTCTCTCTATTAAGTCATTAGTATAGCCAAAGAAGAATGAGAGGAAACCCTTTAAGGCAGTGACAAGTGAAAGAAGCTTTTTTTTTTTTTTTTTTTTTTTACCAAATATTCTCTGAACTAGATTTCAGAATTTCAGGACTAAAGACTTTTAAGCCCTCTCCAATCACCTTGCACTCAAGAACTTCAGTGGTTATATCTAATGTCTTCATTTCCTTACGCTTCTCTGCCTGTCACTCACTTGCCAAATGCATCTCACGCTCTTTGAGAACCTATGAGTAATGCAAGAACTAACTAAAATGCAACTTTTGATTCCTTCCTGGTATTATTTTTTCTCCACTTTTCCTACCTTGGATATTAACTAGTTCCTGATGTTCTTGATTTTATTTTAACTGTTTTTGTCCAAAAGGCGTATCCAAAGAACAGTGCTATTGAACTTGATATAATCCATTTGTTCTTTTCTGAATCCCATTGACACTTGTACTCAACAATCCTGCATTGGAATTCCATCTGTCCAATAAAGTGGGACATCTAATTGAATTTGTACTCAAAATTTTAAACCAAAGCAGAAATAATTAACTAGCCTTTTGCAAATCTGATTATATTTTATCTCACAACAACTCTGGGAAAATAGAGGGGAAATTGCAAAGGAATGTGATTCAGTAAGGGTTTATTAAATGCATATTTGTGTCTAAAGTCTGATGTTTTGTGAGGACAATACAACAAAAAAAGAAAAGCAACCCAAAGAGTGTGTTTTCTGTCAAAAGGTTAAGACACATACACAGACACATAATATAAGACAAACTGGAGAGAGCACCAGTGTGAGTGGCTGGATAGTGGGAGACATTCATAGCTCAGATACCACCTAGGCAGAGATATGAAAAAAGATAAGGCTTCTGAGAAGCCCAGATGTGGAGGGTATTCAGTTCAATCTTGAAAGACAATCTGGGGGGATGGTTGGAGGTGGGACATAAGATGTTGCAGATCTTAATAGATAATTTTGACTGGAACATAGAATGTATGAAGGGATTGTGAGAGAAGTGTCTGAGGAAGGAATACTGTTAATACAGCTTTGGCAAGTTGGTTGGAGTTAGATCAAGAAAGGCTTTAAGAATGAAATTGAGTTTGTATTTATCTTAAAGGCAGTAGAGAGACACTTTTGAGCAGAGGAGTGTCACGGTGAGATCTGTGCCCTGGGGAAATTGTTTTGACAGTTATGTATGTGGAGGATATATTTTGGAGGAGAGAGAATAAAAGTGGGAAGACTGGTTTGGAGTATATTGCAGTGATCTAGGTGAAAGATGAGGGCTTGAACTAAGAAGGTATGAGGAGAGAATCGGAAGAAAGGGATTAAAGACTTGACAACTTGGAAAGAGAGAAGATTCAGAATGACTCCAGCATTATGAACTTTATTTTTTAGCTAAATTACAGAAGCTTAAAGGAAGAGTGAATATGAACTGAAGATATATACAGGGTATGATTTGAGAGGTGTTGAAGATTCCTTCCTTAACCAAGACCAGAAATTCTTTTATTTGAGAATGTAAATACCTGTCATTGGTAGTATTTATTACCAAATATTTTGGTAAGAAAGAATTTAGGGGGCAGCTAGTTGGTGCAGTGAATAGAGCACCAGCCCTGAAGTTAGGAGGATCTGAGTTCAATCTGGCCTCAGACACTTAACACTTCCTAGCTGTGTGATTCTGGGCAAGTCACTTAACTCCAATTGCCTCAACAAAAAGAAAAAAAAAAAAAAGAATGAAAGAATATATCCAGTTTTTTTTTTTTTCCTTGATGGGAAAGATCCTTGTAGTGTAAGGACCTAGGGTTCTGATTTTGTAGATGAAAAGAAGAAGAATGAAAAAGGTCAAGGGGAAGCTGAAAAGGGGCAAAATGGTTTAGAAGGGAAGATGAAATTTACCACTTAAGAATTTTGTATGTAAATTGCCTTTCATTGCATGTTTGTATTTAAATGACTCTGAGCCCTGGGTGAGAATATTCTCTGGCTACCACATGCCCCAGAGAGATGAAGAGCCAGATGAAACTTAAAAATTAATCATCAGGCTTTCTCTGGGTGGTCATTACCTTTCCAGCCAGGCCTTGCCCTGGGAGAGAAATTAATTGTAACTCTAATTGGCAGTTTCCTTCTCAAAGAAGCCGGAAGGAACTGCCAGAAAGCCCAGTGATTATCCAGAACAGCAGCTGGAGAAATCAGATTTCGGAGGGACATGTTCATCATTCTCAAAGGGAGACAGAACAAGCCTGGTCAGTGAACATTAGGGCAAGTTTAAGTTGAGTTAAATCCCCATTTAGAAATTCCATGGTCTTCTTGTGACTAAGCATGATTTGGTTCAAGTCATTTCTCTGCCTTTCCCAAGAGTTGGGACAGTGCTTTGAAGTGAGAATCAAGAGGTTCTGGACTTTAGTACCAGCCCTACCACAAAGTAGCTGTCTTATCATAGGCAAATAGCTTCATTCCAGCAGTTTTGTTTTTGTTTTTTGATGGAGTGCATTTGCTGCACTTCATTTTCTTGGAAGTCTCAGTACCATGAAGGTATTGCAGTAGATGGGGATGTTGCTGATTCTAAAACTTATGGATAGAGCAGGAAATGATTAAATCATCCCCTTCAAAGGAATAGTATTTGAGAAAATATTTGTAAATTACTTAGCACAGTGCCTGGTACACAGCGGGTATTTAATAAATATTTGCTCCTTTTCTTCCTTCCCATCCCAGTCGGCAAATAAAGACAGTTGTACAGCATGGGGCTAGGTAACAGTAGCCATATTGGAGATCTGCCAGTTGGAACTCTACCTGTACGTTTCTACCTACTGGTTTGCAATTCCAGAATCTATGAGATTCTTTCCAGCTAAAAAATTCTTTGATTTCCAAGGAAGGTAAACAAACATATTAAATTAGTCCCAATAGAAAAGTGAACAAAGGAAACAAATATGCATTTGTTAACAGTAGAAATGCAAACTATCAACTACTATATGAAAGAATGCCCCAAACAACAACTATATGGGTGCAGGAATCTGTTGAGAAAAGAGAGGTAGGGATGGATGATTTTGGGAAAGGGAGTAACAAAACACTTTTGAGGAAGGACAGGGTGAAAGAAAAGAGAATTGATGGGGGAAATACAGTTAACAATAGTAAATGTAAAAATTTTTTTCTAAGCTGGTTTCTCTGATGAAATGTTATTGTTTTCTAGGAAATGATAAGCAGGATGCTCTGGGGGGGGGGGGGGGAAGGAAGTCTGGAAAGTCCTCCATAAACAAAGTAAAATATATTGTATACAAAGTAATAGCAATATTCTGGAGTGACCAGATGTAAATGACTTTGTTATTCTCAGCAGTACAATCATTCATATTTATTCGTAAGGACTTATGAAAAATCCTACCTCTTCCCTGAGAAGGAACTGATCCAAGTCTGAATATAGATCGAGACATTTTCTATTACTCTCTCTATTTCTCTATTTTTAACTTTATTATTCTTGAAGGATTTTGTTTTCATTAGGGTGGGAGATCTATGTTTTCTTTCACAACTTGACTTATATGGAAATTTTTTTATAACAATACATAGTTTCTTAACTGTGGATTGGGATAAGAGAGAGAACCTGGAAATCAAAAATCTTAAAAATAAACGTAAAAAATTGTTTTGGATGTAACTGGGGAAGATATTAAATAAATTAAAACAAAATAAAGAGAATAGAAAAGGAGCAAGAGGTTAAGTGAATTTTCATAATCTGAAGTTGTTGAAAGGATTCTTAGCTGCCATAAATTCCAACCCATGCAAATGATCATTTTTTCTCTTCACTTCAAAGTACTGTCCCAACTCTTGGGTAAGGCAGAGAAATGAGATTTTTTTTTTTTTGTAGTTTAATCTTCTCTGTGTGACTTTTGCTTATTGCACTTCTTTCATCTCTGGAGAAGAAAGTGACTACTTCTTTTTTCATATGATACTGCTTCAAATACTAGAAGACAGTGATCTGTCCTACCCAAGGCTTCTCTTTGTCAGAGTAAACCTTACCATATGGTGTAGGGTTCAGTCCTCTTCCTATTGCCATGACATCCTGGTATCCACTCTTGAATATATTCTGGCTTTCCATGTTCTTTGAAAAATTTGTACCCAGAACTGAACATAGTAATTGAGATATAATATGATCATGGCAGAACCATGTAGTATGATTAGGGAAAGATTATCACTGCTATCATATCACACAGTTTATACATTAATTGGACATACAATCAATTAAAATTCCAAGTCTATTTTATATGAATTATTAGTTAGCTATTTTCCCTTCCTCTGTTCTTGTGAAGTTGTTGAGTTTTTTTAAACTAAGCATAGGGGCTTGACAGATATCCCTATTAAATCCCTTTATTTTTTGATGGGGTCTCTCATTACAATCTGGAGTGGGGTGCAACAGTTATCCATCAAGTTGATTTCAAAATTGTGCCATCTCTGTTTACCTGTGCTTTCTTTTATACCACTGCTAAAAAATGCTGGAGTAGCACAGAGTAAGAATTCTACTTTAGATATATAGGACATTCTAGTAGATACTTCAAATTAGCATCCACTAATCAACCTTGATTACTTTCATTCAACCAGTTGTGAATCTACCTTTTTTTCAAATTCTTTCCTGAAATCCAGTTGTACATTGTCTATAGTATTCTTTTGAGATGGGACACTTTTAAGAATGTAATTCTGATTTTATATGCTATGAATGAATGATTGAATGAATGACAGGCATTTATTAGGCTCTGAGTATGGACAAAGCACTGTACTAAGTACTGTGGATACAAATAAAAAAAGCAAAATAGTCTGCTCTCAATGAACTCCTATTCTCATGAAGAGGCATATACAAGTTTTCATCTGTAAATCAGATGTAAATCAGCCTAAGTGTACAAGAAAAAAGCAGATGTAAATGATATAATTTAAAAGCTATTTCCAGAAATAAAATCATCTTTTGATAGATTATATTTCAATACATCTTTATTCATGCTTTCTGTTCTCACATTAACATAGTTATCTCAATTTCCCTTTGTCCATTTCCAGAGAACCATTCCATGGTCCATAAAACAGTATTTTTTTAGAGAGGAAAAAACATCAGTAGAAATAATCAATACATTGAAAAATCCCCCCAATCATGGCCAAACTTGTAGATATATAATTTTTGCAAAAGGGCAAAAAAGTAGATTGGGGATATCCTCTCATATATCTCTTCATTTGATTCCTCCTTGATCTTCATAATTTTAGCATTTTCTTTTGGTTTTTGGTGTGTAAATTGTTTTCATTTATATTGTAGTTATGGGTAATTGTTTTCATTTATATTGTAGTTATGGCTATATTGTCTTCTTGGCTCTGTTTACTTCCCTCGGCATTAGTTCATATAGATCTTTCTAAGCCTGTGTTCATCATATGCATCATTTCTTACAACACAGTAATATTCGATGACATCCATACGTCACAATTTGTTTAGACTTTTTCTAAACAATGGTCATTTACTTTGCTTCCAATTCCTTGCTATTATAAAAAATGCTGTTCCAATTATATTGATGTATATGGGAAATTTCTTCTTATCATTAGCTTCCTTGGAGTATAAGCCTAGTATCAGTTTTTGATGTGGAACCGTTTGATAATGCCAAGGATTTTAATTTTTGAATATTTAATAGATAATGGTTGTAGTATCCATAGGAATAATTGCAAGACAGCTTCTTCGTAAAGATTACTTTCCCAAATTGCTATTCCTAAGGTCTTAAAAGCTTGGTCTGGGTGGCTTTGTTGGGATGCAAGGAAAGATGATGCTCAAAGTGGTAATGAGGGTTTAACCTCCTTTTGGTATAAGTTGCCTCCTTGTTGCTTCAATCTGGCTGATTCTTTTGTCCTGTGAATAGTACTCCTTCTCTATAGGAATTGTACCCTTGGATGACAACGATGAGGGCTAGATTGGAAGCAAGAGCAGACAATACTACCACTTTGAGTGGGACTCATCTCTTCAAATGAGAAAGAAAAGGCAACAATGTGAAAGACCAAGGAACTTAACAAAATTAAATACAAAATCAAGAAATTTCTTGCTATATTTACTATATCTGTGTCCAAATAACCTTTTTTTTTTTTTTTTTGGCAGTGGCAAATAATACACAGATATTCAACATTTATTAAGGGTCTCAGACATGCCAGTAACTGTTCTAGGCACAGAAGATACAAAGACAGAAAAAAATCAGACTTTGCACTCAAAGAGCTTATATTACATAAAGAGATAAAATATGTAAATATAGAAAAATTTTTTTTTGTGGGCAGGAACTATTGTGAGTAAAATATACAAATGGTTTCATTTTAATTTAATGAATCTTCATTGAGTTCTATTACATACCAAGCTCTGTGCTTTCACTAAAACAATTATACTATGAAGGATCATATGTATTACTGAAATTGCCTTAGCAGTCATCTCCTTCTTTCCCTCTCATCTTTAATCTCTCCCTCCCCATTTGTTCTTTCTTTGCTGTCTACAAGCATGTCCATGGTTTCCCCATCCTTAAAAAGCTTTTACTACATCATATAATGCCTACCAGCTGTCTTCTTTTTATCTTTCCTCCCCTTCTCAGCTAGATGTGAAAAAGCCATCTATACTCCATGCCTCTACTTCCTCTCCTTTCATTTTCTTAACCTCGCTGCAATTTGGTTTCCAACCTCATCATTCATATGAAAATTACTCTCCCAAGTTACCACTCATCACTTAATTGTCAATTTTAATATCCTATTCTCAACCCTCATCCTTCTTAATTCATCCTGTATAATTTAATACTATTGATCATCTCCTAGATACTTTTTCCTCTCTGAGTTTCTCCTGCTATCTATCTGTGTGACTGACTGCTCATATCCTTTATCCAGGTCATACCCACTAACCGTGGGTTTTCCTAAATGATATGTCCTAAATACTTTTCTATTTTTACATACCAATTTATTAAATTTTGTTAAATTTTAATTTTATTTTATATCCTCTCTTCCTTCTACCTATTGAGAATTCTTAAGAAAGCAAGAAATAGGAGAAAATATGTTTCTATCTGCACTCAAGTCTGTCAGTTCTATTTTTGCAGGTGGATAACACATTTCATCATGAGTCCTTTGAAATTTTGGTCATTGTGTTAACTATCAGAGATACCAAATATTTCAAGTTGATCATCTTTACAATATTGTCACCACAGAAATAGTTTTTCTGGTACTGCTCATTTTACTTAGTATTAATTCATACTAGTCATTCCAGGTTTATCTGTAACCTTCCTTTTTCTCATTTTTTATAGCACAATAATATTCTATTGCACTTGTATATCATAAATTATTCAGCTATTCCCTGATTGGAGGAATTTCTCAATTACAATTATTTACTACCACAAAAAAAGTTGCTTTAAATATTTTTGTGCATAGAGACCCCTTTCCTCTTTGTTTGATCTTTTTGGATCAGAGGCTCTGTACAGTTTAACAGCTGTGGGGACATTATTCTACATCACTTTCTAGAATGATTGAGCTCCACCAATAAGGCATTAATATACCTTTTTTTCCCTCATATCCCCTCCATTATTAGTCATTTTTTCTTTTATCTTGATAGATATTGTATGATAGATGTGAGAAGGTTCCTAGGAGTTGTTTTAATTTGTATTTCTCTAGTTGTTAGTGATCAAATCATTTCTATGTGACTACTAAGAGCTTTGATTTCTTCCTCTGAAAATTGTCGATTCATATCCTTTGATAGCCTATCAATTGGAATATGGTTTTTATTCTTGTAAACTTGATGCAGGTATCTATATATTTTTAGAAATAAGAACTATCAGAGACACTTGCTGCAAAGATTCTTCCCACCAATTTCCTATTTTCCTTTTCATTTGAGCTGCATTGGTTTTGTTTCTGAAAAAAACTTTATATGCAATCAAATTTATCATAATATTTTATCTCCTGTGAACCTTTCTGTCTTTTGTTTAGTCAAAACTTCTTTTCACTTCCTTAGATCTGACAGGTAATCTCTTCTGTGTCCCCCTAATTACTTTGTGATGTTTACCTTTATGTCTGAGTCACCTAAGACACTTTGAGCTTCTTCTGGTACAATGTGAGATATTGGTGTATACCTAGGTTTCTGCCAGGCTACTTTCCAGTTGTCCCAGAAGTTTTTGTCAAATAGTGAGTTCCTGTCCCAATATTTGGAATCTTGGGTTTTGTTGAATGCTGGGTTGCTGGGCTTATTTGCTTCTGCATACTGCCTATTCGATCTGTTCCACTGATTAGCTTCTCTATTTCTTTCCCAATACTAAATTGTTTTTGACAATTATAGCTCTGTAGTGTTATTTGAATTCTGGTAATATGAGGCTCCCTTCCATCCTGTTTTTTTTTTTTTTTTTAAACGATTCTCATGACATGACATTGATTTTTGTTGTTGTTGTTCCTCATGATTTTTATTATTTTTTTTAGCTCTATTTTTTGGGTGTGTGTGATTTGATTGAGATGGCACTAAATAAATAAATTATTTTGGGTAATAGTTTCATTTTCATTATATTGGCAAAGGTGACTCGGGAATGGTTATGCTGTATTTATACAAAGTGTTTTATAATTGTATTCATATAATTACTTAGCAAGTAGACTTGAAGTATTTTGTATGCCTTGTAACTTGTTTTATGTGGAATTTCTCCTATCTCTTGCAGGTTTGTTGGCAATATATGGAAATGCTGATGGTTTGTGGACATTTATTTTATATCCTGAAACTTTGCTGAAGTTGTTTTTTTGTTTTGATTGGATTTTTAGTTGACTCTCTAGGGTTCTCTAAGTAAACAATCATATCATCTGCAAAGAATGACAGTTTGTTTCTTCATTGCCTGTGCTTATTTCTGCAGTATCCTTTTCTTGTTTATTGCTATAGCTAGCATTTCTAATACAATATTGAATAGTAATTGTGATAATGGACATTCTTGCTTCACTCTTGATATTATTGGAAAGTCCTCAAGCTTATTCTTTTTAAAAAAAAAACAGATAATACTTATCATTTTAAAGAAAGCCTGTTCTATCTGACATTTATAACAGGAATAGCTACTGCATTTTATCAAAAGCTTTTTGTCCCTCTATTGAAATAATTATAAAATGTTTGTTGTTCTTATGCTTAATATGCTCAGACATGCTTATAGATTAATATCAAACCAGGCCTACATGCCTGGTATAAATTCCATTTGGTGATAGTATATAATCATTATGATATTGTGTTGTAATTCTCTTGCTAAGATTTTAAATTTTAGTATTGAAAATTTGAATCAAATTTCCTTAAAGAAATTGCTCTATAGTTCCCCCCCCCTTTTTTTTGACTCTCCCTGGCTAAAGTATCCAGACCCTATTTGTATCATAGAAAGAATTTGGTGGGATTCCTTCTTTATATATTTTTCAAATAGTTTATGTAATATTGGAATTAATTTCTCCTTAAATGTTTGGTAGAATTCACTTGTAAGTCCATCTGTTCCTGTTTTTTTTGTTTTTTTTTTTTTTCCTTAAGGAGTTCATTTATATCTTATTCAACTTAAGTTTCTAAGATATAGGTGTTTAAGGCTTTAAATATAGGGAATTAATCTTTTTGTAAATATTCATCTATTTCATTGGGATTGTTAGTTTTATTGGCATAGAATTGGGCAAAGAAACTCCTAAAAACCTTTCTTCTCCTTTTCCTTTTCCTTCCTCTCTTTCTCTTTCTCTCATATATCTCTCCTCCTCCTATGTCTCTCTATTTTTTATCTTTGCCCCTTTATGTTCTTTCTCTTTCTGTTACCTTCCCTACTTTGTTTCAGATAAGCACAAAAAGACTTATCATAGGTGTTTCAATTCCCTATCAACTTCTGTTTTTGCAAAGTGTGTGCATGTGAATGTTGTAGGTTCTTTTAGGGATAAAAATTGCATTATTAATCTATAATGATCATTTTTGAGAGCAAATGAATTGAACTAGAAATTTCCTCCAAAGTCTAGATCAATTGCTTGTCTTCATTAAGTAGCCGTATTTTCAAGAAAAAATTGTATCTGTCTTACCGAATGAGATCTAGTCCACTATAATGTTCTTTTACATTCTTGTTCCATATCTCAGAAATTATTCTTTGGGAAGGGAAGTTGAATTCCTCCTATTCCCTACTAGAGAAAACTTTTAAAAAGATACTTCAGTTATGAAGAGAGAAATGAATCAACATCCAGATTCACATCCAGAGTGATTGGGAGTGAAATTGAAGTGATCAAGTACCATGCCTCTTCCCTCTCTTTGGTGACAGGTATGAAGTCACAAGCAATCCTTTCAATCACCTTGGATAGCATGTTTGCCTGTGGTATGATCTTTTGGATAGTCAACCAACACTGTCTGATCCCTATGCCACAACTTCATTGACTTTTCTATCAGAACTTTTTTTTTCCTTCTTTCCTCTTCCTCTAGTAAACTAGTTCCCTGAGATAAGGAAAGGCTGTTAGAACTGACTGATGCTGACAGAAATAAGTATTTTGTCATGGTGATCCAATAATATTCAGAGGGAGCAAAGCTGGAATGAAAAACATTATCTTCTATTAATAATGGTCATTTTTAGGACTTTTGGCCAAAACAGAACAAATTTAAAGGAGAAGTATCAAATATGTGTGTGCAATCTTCTGCTTTTAAAAATGCTAAGGAACATTTGCTTCCATAAATTTCTTCTGATATATGCTATGAATTAAGAGTTATAAGGTTATGAGTTGTTAGATTTTAAAAGTTAATCTTTGTGAGGAGGCCTAAGGAATAATTCAAGAGGGATGATATCCACTTTTCTGAAGAACTACAACAGTCCAAGATCCATGTTCTGAGAATATTTTGCCTACCAAGTGGTGGGTAGGATCTCATCACATGCAGACAAAAGCTTGTTGTTGAATGAGGGGAAAAAGCAATATATCTAGCAATGAGTGAAAAATAACTTTAAAATAAGTTTTCTATCCATTAAAAACCTAGAACAATTATGAACAATGTTTTTATCTTACATAAGTATTTTATCTTCTATCATTTTTATAAACTATTAAGAGATTCTGTTGGCCTTTGGCCAAGTTTTGCCTGCCAATCTGCAAATGGATTGATCCTTCTGTAGAAATGATGTCCTTTCTCTCTCCATGTCTCACCATGCACATTACATATTTTTGATACATATACACATATTAAATATAGAGAGGCTGACCTAAGTATTCTCTATAGGATACTAGAAACAACTGAGGGTCTTTAAAGTAGCTTCATAGATTTAAGATTTTTTGAGTTCTAGGTGCCAAATGTATTTCTTGGCATTTTTGCCAAGAAAATCACAAGATCTTTTAAATGCCTTAAATCCATGGGAAAAGACCCACATCCTTAATTTTTTAAACCTTCTAAATCTACACTGGTCTCTTTAAATAAGCTAACATCTATTTATGATCCATTTTATTGTCATCATTCCTTATCAGGCTGACATCCTGAGGCATAATGATTAAAAAGCTGGTCAAAGAACCTGACTATTTACAAATCCCTATAAACCACCTAACAAATCCAGGAAGGGACAAAATGATATCCTTGGGGGGATATCAAAATATAGAAACAGTAAATATAACTGGAGATACTCTATGTCTTGTTTGTGGGGAGAGTTCCAACTGTGCTGACATAAACAGCAACAAGCTGCAGTCATTACCCTGCTGCAGCTGCTATGCAGTAACATTAAAAACACATTCCACCACATAACCTCCCCCCCCCCAATATTCTAGAATTTGTCTTTTGCTAGCCAAGTATTTCTATGTTTTGTTTTCCATTTGTGGTAGTGTGAAAACAGAAAGAAGCTCCAGTAGTATGAAACTGTACATTAAAAATAACTTGTGTGTGTGCGTGGCGGGGAAGGGGAGTTACTCTAAATATATATTGAGCCAGTATGAGCCAACAGTGTTTATGATGAGAGAGGCAGCAAAATTTTATCTTTTACAAAATGAGGAAGAGAGAATGAGTAAAGTTGTAATGTGTGGAACACAGGGCACAGAAAGCTATAAAGTATTTAAAAATAGTTTAGTGCTGTGAAAATGGCTGGCGAGGACTGCATGCACTTTTATTGGCTAGCAAATGGGAAGGTTAACAGCAAACAAGAAGAGTTCAAGATAAAAGAACAACAGTTCGTGATCTGGGGTTGGGCCAGGTATAATGGAGGGAACGGATTTCCCCCAAGAGGGAGGGTGCAAAGGAGTATCAAGGGAAAAGGAGGAAAGAAGAGTGAGACTCTCTCTGAAGAATACTTCTTCCGGAGCTAACACAGATATCCAAAACTTATTATTGTTACTGGAAGCGCCTTCCCAGCTATTTCTCCTTCCCAGCCCAATAGTCCTTAGTGATAGGTCTTGGGAATTCAGACCTGGCTTCTGTGGCGTGTAGGGATCACTTAAGCATCCACTAAAAGATACTTTAGAAAATGCCAATTAAATGACAGTAACTGTGTTGGAATCATCACATCAGTAATCTGTGAGGGGAGACATACACACATACACACACACAGAGAGAGAGAGAGAGAGAGAGAGAGAGAGAGAGAGAGAGAGAGAGAGAGATAAAGGAAGGAAGGGAGGAGAGAGACTGAGAATGACAGAGAAAGAACACTTTAATTATACCATATGGCTGGCACTGGACAATGCAATGAGGATGTAAATGTAAACACACATGACAATGTCTAGCCTCAAGGCGCTTGCACTGTAATGGAGACTTCAGCTTTTAAAGGAGAAATAACCAACTGCTATACATGAATATCAGTTTTTTTTTTTTTTTTTTTCTGTTTGAAATTACAAAACATGGGAAATGTGTATGCATCAGTAGCAAAGTGAACAGAACCAGGAGAACAATTTATCCAATAACAAGACTATAAAAACTGGTGATTTTGAAAGACTTGAGAAATGATCAATGCAATGATTAACTTCAGTTCCAGAAAACTGAGGTTAAACAATGTTACTGTCTTCTTGATAAAGACATAATAGTTTCATTAAACAGAATAAGACATACATTGTTATCATAGATAATGTAGAAATTTGCTTTGCTTGACTATTTGCTACATTTTTTTTTTTTTTTTCTTTTTAAGTTGAGGGTAGGCATGAAGGAGAATGAAGAAGATTTTAATGGATGGGTGAATTTAAAAGTGAAAAATAGAATGAATAAAAAAAGAGTGTTTGTTAATTGAAAAAAAAATTAAAGGGAAGAGAAAAGGTTACTCATAGATAAGCCCCATTCCTTAAGCTATAGTTCAAAAAAAGCAGATCCTTTTGGTTTAGCTCCAATATCAGGACTAAGAACAAAGTGACTTTCTATGCTGATTTTGAAAAACACAGCCCTCCAAATAATGGAGAGTACATAGCAAGATCAGTCCTTGAGAGAGATAAAAGAGTTAGGGCAATTCATGCATGGATCTACCCGAAGAAGAAATCTGTCCCTGTAATATATGGCAGGTAGGCCCATTTTCTCTTGCATCTGTGAGGAGACATGTTTCCTTCAATATCATAGATTTTAATCCAGGGAAAATGGATTTGGATTTTTATGTCCCTTAGAGAACCTTGTTTCTACTTGTATATGTAGGGGTTGGGGAAATCAAATGGGGTTCCTGAGCTAAAGAAGTTATTGGTCAATAATGAGTATTTATAGGGTCACTGAGGAGTCTTGGAGGTGGTTTACACCTAAGCTTCTTAATCTTTGGGTCATCACCCGATGGAGGGGCATATAATGGAATGTGGGAATCATGAAATTATGATTCATATATTCCCTAATTATATATCTATATAACTAGGTTTATGTAAAAATTTCTTTAGTGAAAAAGGGTCATGAGTGGAAAAAGTTTTAAGAAGCCCTGATCTATATTAGACTGATCTACAGTTTCTTTATTCTGTATATGAAGAAGCTGAGACTCACATTCTTTAAGAGATTTATACATTACAGAGTTACTAAGAAGCACATATTGCCACCATCCTGGCATAGACCTTCATTTCCTCATCCCTGAATTACTGCAGTAGCTGACTGGCCCTCCTGTCATAAAATTTTTCCTTATTCCACTCTGTCCTCCACTGAGTCACTAAGGTGATTTTTTCTAAAGCCAGGCCTGACTATGTCACCTTCCAGTTCAATAAATTCCAGTGGCTTCTTAGCATCTACAACAGTGATGTAAAATTTAAACCACATATTGACTCAGAAAATGACAGATCAACGTCATCTATGTTGTATTGTATCTTTATTTCTTTCGTTAAACATTCCAGGTTACAAGTTTCTTATCTTTGAAAGGATCAAATATAAAATCTTGTTTGGCATTCAAATCCCTTTATGACCTAACCACCTATTTCCTACCTTTCCAATTTTCTTATACCTTATGCCATGCCACCCTAGTCAAATTTATACTCACTCTTTGATCCCACCTCCTTGTTCTTCCTTGAACCAGACACTCCACCTTCTGACTTGTTGTTTTCACTGACTATCCCTCAGGCATGGGATTTTCTCACTCTTCATTACCTCCTCTTGACTTTGTTAAGAATGACATTTTCCTTCATGTTCCAGGTAAAAATCTCACTTTCTTTAAAAAGCTTTTACCAATCCCTCTTAATTCTAGTATTTTCCTTATTCCTCTTTAAACTGTATATAGGTTTGTTTGTTTGTTTTTTAAACATTAGGAGACTGTAAACTCCCAGGGAACTGAAATTATCTTCTGCCTCATTTTGTATCCTTAGTGCTTAGCATACAATATGTGCTTAATTACTGTTTATCTGCTGTCTTTAAATCCATTCTTTACATTGATACACTCAAAGATGATATCAGGCCAATCTGCAGACATAAATAAATACATTTCGAGGGCTATCTCTTTGTAGTTGTCTTATCTCTAAAGTGTTTTAAATGTGAAAAATCAACCCATTAAGATATCTTGATTTCAGGAATCTTGGAGGTCAAGCCCTATCCAATATAAACTGTGATGTCATTGTTACCATGGGCAAGTTTCTTAACCCACATCTGTAAGACTGTTGAGCTGCAGACCTGCATTATTAGGGAAAGTTTCCTGATTTGGAAAATTACAAGTATCTATGAAATCATAAGTCTAGTCCCTATCCCCTGTCCCAAGGAATAGTATTACCTCTATGGGTTTTTTCTTCTTAAAATTATGATAACCCAGGATGAGAGTATATCAGTAAATACCTTTGCTACAATTAAAGATTTATGAAATCTTAAAAGATTAAAAGTATATTGAGTATTTTTCAGAATAGCACATTTATATAAAAGATGGTTTAACATGTTAATTTTTACATTAAATATTTTGAGATTGCTATTAATAATGACATAAAGTAAGTGCTTCCAATAGAGGTGATGACTCATGTGAAATGGAATGGATTAGAAACTAACCCTTTTTTTAAACATACAGTAGGCAGCACAAGAATATTTGCTAAAACCAACAATTAATTTACATTTGGCAGGGCTGAAATGGTCCTATCTCTTTTTTCAGAGACAGCAAATAAATTAAGTTGTCAGTTTAGGCTCCAAGGTTACAAGTCCTAACTCACAAAACTAGAAGGTATAATTCACAGGTATGGAATTCACATTGGTAATTGGACATTTCACTACAGATTCCACACATACCCAAAGAAATCCCTTCTGATTTTCTTCCAGGCACTCAGATCTTTGTTTTGCAGGCAGGATAATCAGTTTTCCTTTCTCTTGCCCTCCATATCTCACAAAGGTCTAATAATAAAAGTCCCAAACCTGTTTTTAATAATCTAAATTCTTAATCCTTAAAGTCTTGAAGCCAGTGTGTAAAGGATTCATTCAGTTTTTATAGAGTGAGTCCAGCAGATAGGTGATAAAAATAGTTCAAAGTTGATGGGGGAGGTAGGGAAGATTTGTGGGAAATAGGACTAATACAGTAGATGCAGCATCAGAAGACACAAATGATAAACATTCAGTAAGATACTGACTGAATCTCCCTCTAATATTTACTAGAATTTGGGTAGAATTTGGAACCTCCCTCTCCCTCTTCTTCTTTTTTAAAAAATAGTTATCTAATGTAAGTACTTGGGGATAGAATGTCATTCTGTCATATGAGAAAAATAAAGGGTTTTTCTCTAAAGAACTTTATAGGCAGTCTTTATTCTTTTGTGAACATTATTCAGTATGATTTTCCTCTTTATCTTAAAAGAGTTAAGTAAGATATAATGGGAAAAAAACTTTGGGCCTTGAATCAGGATAGACTCCAATTCAAATCACAGCTCTCATACATCTTAGTACAAGTCATCTAAACTCTCTGACCCATGATAAATCAACAATAACTTATTACAGAGTTACTATCTTCCAAACATTATGAGAAGCACTGCGTATACAAAGAAAAACATAATGTCAGCCTTCAAAGAGCTCTTTTTTTGATGAGGGAAAGATTATGTAAATATAGTACTAGATGATAGTCTTAAAACGAAGGTCACTAGTAGCTGGAAAGTGATATCAGAAAAGCATCCTAGAGGGGTAGTGCTTAAGGTGAATATGAAAGAAAGCCAGAGATTCTGAATCAGTCATGTAGCACTTATGAAGAGCCTAATATGTGCCAGGCTCTGTGTTAAGTGCTAGAGAGAATTTAAAGAGGAAAAGCATTCCAGCAAGTGCAGATGTAAAGAGACAGGAGACAGGACCTCATGTGAGGACCAGCAAGCAGACCAGTATGGCTGGATCTTAGGCAAATGAAGGAGAGTAAGAGATGAAAAGACAGAATAGAAAGGAAGCAGATTTTGAAAAGATCCAAATGTCAAAGAAAGAGTTAATATTTGATCCTGGAGATAATAGACATTGATATTTGAAAAGTACTGAGTTAACAGTGTCAGATACACACTTTAAGAAGATCTCTTTGGCAGCTGAGGAGGGGATAGATTGTTGCAGAAAGTATAGAGGGCTTTGAGGCTGAGCATTTCATTAGAAAACTTGAAATAATCAGTGAGAAACGTACCATAGATCTAGAACTGAAATGCATCTCAGAGGTCAATCAAACCTCTAATTTTACAGATGGGGAAACTGAGATTGAGAAAAGTTAAATGATTTTTCCATAGTCACCTGAATAATAAATAACTAAGGGAGAATTTGAATTAAGTTCTTCCTGACTTTGAATATATTATCTACTAAACTACCTAGCTGCATGAAGTAGTATATGAGAGTCTGAGTGGGATCTCTGTTGAAGAGATGGGAACCTAGGTAAATGATGTCATAAAGAAGAAATTGAAAGATTTGTTCTTTGGCTATGTGGCATAAGTAGGAATGAAGCATCAAGAATGATAGAGGTTCTAAGTCTAAGTGACTAAAAATATGATGGTTCCCTTAAGAGTACTAACCAGGTTCAGAAGTAGGATAGCATGAGGGGGATGGAGAGAGTAAAGAGTTCTATTTTAGATTTATAGAATTTGAGGTGCCTTTGGAATATTCATTTTGAAATGTCTTAACAGGCACTCTATGAGAATAGAATTCAGGAGGGAAACTTAAGGCTAAAGACATGAAAATTATCTGCATAGAAATGATAACTGAAGCTATGGAAGTGATGAGATCACTGATTGAAAAAATATAGACAAGATGCAGAGCCAAGATAATGGTGTAATTTTTTTTCCTAGTTTTCTTAACACATTTGAATTTTGATTGGGAAAGTCAAGAAAACGTCACAGTGAGTCATTTTTTTTCAACCCAGGGTAACTCAGACAGACAGAGAGTTCTCAAACGTTGGAGTTGGGGCTAGCCTGGAGCAAGCAGCATAGGACAGTGGATAGGTAAATAATGTACCTGCTTATACATGTAAATATTGTTTCCCCTGTTAGAATGTAGCATCCTTGAGGACAAAGGATTGTTTCACTTTTGTTTCTGTATCTTCAACAGTACTTATCTCAAAGCCTGGTACATAGTAGGTACCTAGTAAATATCAGTTGATTGATTGGTCGGTTGGTTGTAGAGGAGTACATAACAGAAGCAATTAATGCTGGAGGTGATGCATTAAAAAAAAAGCTTTTTATTTTCAAAAACATAGATAGTTTTCAACATTGACCCTGCAAAGCCTTGTGTTGCAAATATTTCCCCTCCCTTCTCCCCATACTTTTCCCTAGAAGCCAAATAATCCAATATATGTTAAGCGTGTGCAGTTGTTCTGTACATATTCCCACAATTATCATGCTGCACAAGAAAACTCAAATCAAAAAGAAAAAAAAATGAGAAAGAAAACAAAATGCAAGCAAACAACAACAAAAAAGTGAAAATACTATGTTGTGATCCATAATCAATGCCCACAGTCCTCTCTCTGGGTAGATCTCTCTATTACAAGACCATTGGAACTGGCCTGAGAGGTGATGCTTTTTTAAAAGCACTTGGAACTATCTTGAAACTTGATCCCCAGCGTTAAGTGAAGTGAGTAGAACCAAGACAAAATTGTCCATAGCAACAAGAAGATTATGTGATCATCGACTTGACTCTTCAATAAAGGGGTGATGCAGGGCAATTCAAATAGACTTGTGATGGAAAGTGCTGTCCATACCCAGAAGAAAGAACTGTGGAGAATGAATGTGGTTCAAAGCATAATTGTTTTCATCTTTTTTTTTTTTTTGGATGATGTTTTTTCTTTCTTGTGTTTTTTCCCCTCCTTTTGGTCTGATTTTTCCTGCAAAATATGACAAATATGGAAATGTGTGTGGAAGAAATGCAAATGTTTAACTTATATTGAATTGCTTGCTGTCTGTGGGAGGCGTATAAAGAGGAGGGAGGGGAAGAAAAAATTTGGAACACAAGATTTTGTGAAGGCGAATATTGAAAACTCTTTTTGTATGTATTTGGAAAAATAAAAAGCTTTTAAAAAATAAAACTGATCCCTAGCAGAAGAAGATTCCAAGAGTGTAATAATTTATTAATGATACCATTGGTCCTAAAAGGTGATAGTGAAGGTATCAGTAATTACTAAACCATAAGCCTTGCTTTCTTCTCTTTGCCCATTCTTGACTCTCGCCTTTCTTTTTATGGTTATTGCAGTCTCTCCTTGCTGTTTTCCATCCATAATTACACTTTTGAGTTCTGGGACTTGGCATATACTGTCTGGAATACCTGCAATGAATTGCTTCTATAGACTCTAGCTTTCTTTAAGGCTTAGCTCATGCTTTCCTTCCTAGAATACCTGGTTTTTCCTGGTCCCTTCATAGTCCCTCCTTCCACATTGTTAGGGCTGCTCCTCCCCTAAAATATGCTATTATTTTGTTCAGTCAATTGATGATCAACTTCAATAAGAGGAAATATATGGACAGATGTATGCTGACAAAGACATTTGCCACTTTCATGGAGGAAATCCTGAGATAAGTTCAAGGAGGATTCTTTCTAGACATTGAGAATCTTCCCATGCGTTTGTGGGTGGCCTCATTTTGATTGTATCAGGCCCATGAGATCTGTCACCATGAAGAGTTCAGCCTAACAGTGCACACAGGCTGGCAGACAGCACTGTGACTCTTTCAATATGCCAATATGACAAACATCTCATAGTTCAGTGAATCAAAAGATGATGGATTTAAAACTGGGACTCTCTGAGCCATCAAATTCCACCCTGTCTTTTTCCACTTGAGGAAATTGAGCAAGCAGAGGTTAAATTCATACAGTTAGTAAATATGTGAGGCCAAATTTAAACTAAGATCTTACTGATTCCAGATTTGGCATTCTATCCATTGTCTAAGAGAGTCCTTTACACTTGATGTAGGAAAAAAAAAGTCATTTGAAATATTTTATTTTTAAAAATGCCATTTTTAGTTTTAGTTTCAATTTTTTTCTCTCCCTCTATCTCCGTTCTTCCACCCATTGAGAAGTTAAGAAATATGATACCAATTATATACATGAATAGATTTAGGTATTTTCCTTTTCTTAATTTAACTTTTTTTATTTTTAGTTCCAAATTCTCTCCTTCCTTTTAAATCCTTTTCTACCCATTAAGAAGACAAAAAAATACAATTCCTATTATGTATATGAATAGTCTTAAATTTTTCAAGAGCTCTATAATAATCTGCAAATTATGGGACTTGTTTATTGAACTGGAAATATGATTCTAGATATCACTACCTGGGATTTCTTCATAGTTCTAGTTATTCTTTTGGAGCTCTAAACTCATATATAGGTTAATTTACTTAAAGTCCATCTCTGTCTTTGGTCATTACTCTTCTATATGTATTTTTCCCTTCATTTGAATATATGCTCCTTGAGTAATCCTTATTTTTGTACTTTATCTTCAAGGCTTAAAATAGTATTGGGTACTTAGTAAGTTCTTAATAAATGCCTTTTGACTTATTTGTAATCTGAATTTCCACTTAATTTCCAATAAATATTAGTTGGTTTGCAAATACAAAAAACATTTAATATTTGCAGTAAACAATGTCAGCAAACAAAAATAGTGTAGCAAAGTAATTTCATTTCTTTTTAGATTACCTAATCCAGAAGTTCTCAAACTTTTTGGTCTCAGAACTCTTATATTCTCAAGAATTATTGAGAATCTCCCCCAAGAGCTTTTGCTTATGAGAGTCATATTTATAAAGATTTACAATATTAGAAGTTTAAAACCTTAGTATTATCATAAAAATAGTTTTGATCTTCTGGATCACCCCTAAGGGTGTTAAAGACAATAAATCAATAAACATATATTAATTGCCTAATATGTGCCAGGTACTGTGCTAAGCATGGGGAATACAAATAGAGAAAGTCAGTCCCTGGTCTCAAGGAGCTTAACTTTTAATAGCGAGAGACATCAATCAAAAAGTAGCCAAAGAGGAAGAATGGAGGGAAGAGGACAAAAGTACCTGACACGGAGACATGGTGGTTAGAGAAGTCTTAAAATAGTGAATCAAATGAGAAATTTGATGGCTAAACTGAGCTCTCTTCCTAAATGAAGATTTAGAGTTCATGACTTGAACTTCCAACCAGAGAGGCAGAGAAAAATGAAGTACAGAGTATTTCAGGATGATGAAGTTCTTCACCTGTGAGTTAGCTCTGCTAATAAAATCACAGGTCTGGTTCCTATTCCTCTCCCTATCTCTATCCATACATACAAGACATGCTGCTAAGAGTTAGAGATAAAAAGGCTTATTCCTTAAGTAACATAGTTCAGTCATTTTTAGTCATGTCTGACTTTTCAGGACCCCATTTAGGGTTTTCTTTTGGTAAAGAAACTGGAGTGATTCCATTCTTTTATTTAACATATGAGGAAATTGAGGCATACAGTGACATGCCTAGGGATACAAATCTAATAAGTATATGAGTTCAGATTTGAACTCAGGAAGAATCATTTTCCTGACTCCAAGCCAAGTGATATATTCTCTGTTCCATTTAGCCACCCAGTAGGTGTAATAAGTGAATATAAATATATGCAAGATAATTGGAGAAGAGAGGAAGAATTCACTAATAATCATGGAGACAAGATTTGGGATTTCACTTGATAGTAGAGAGTTTGGTTGTTTTTGTTTGCTTGTTTGTTTCTTTAAATTTGAGTCTCTTTTTGAAAGCTTAAACTGAAAAGAGTTCTTTAGAAATTATTCTTGGAAATAAAAGAGTAAAAATAAACATAATTTCTCATTTTTCTAATCTTAATAAATACTTTGTGCATATTAGTACTTAGAGAGATGTGATAGTGTATATAGCTCTTGATGTGGGCTTAGGAAAAATCCTCTCTGGGACTATCAGCAGATTGTTTACTCTCTCAGACCCTCTGAAACCTCACCCATAAAATGGAAATGATGCTAAACCTATAGGCTTGTTGTGGTTTGTAAAGGGATTGGGTTTGTAATTTATAGGTAGCTTTTGTCAGTTTTGAGGCTCATTATCCCAACTCCCATTTGACTAGGCAAGTTGAACCACTGTATCTTTCCTCATAGGTTTAGGAGTATCCTGAGAAGTAAGATGGGGGCTGTCTTTCTAGTATTGTAGCTTGAAAGTTCCTAATGGTGTGCTTTTTGTTATGATTATCTGTTGATATTTATTAATCAGAAAAGCTAACCTTTTAAAAGGCTTTACTAGGATAGTAAAGGAAGAACAGTTGATAGAAGACATGAACATTGCTCCCCCTCCAAATAAAAAAGAAATCTTTAAAATCTTTCACAAATGCATACAGAGTCTAGAAGAAAGTGATCTCAGTTTAGAGCATATATAGGAAAGGGGTAATTCAAGGCTCTCTGAAGGCTATTTGTTCAAATCCTTGAGATATTTCCTTTAGGAATTATATAGTTTTTCTTCTGGGCTCAATGGCGCAGGGATCCTCAAACTTTTTAAATAGGGGGCCAGTTCACTGTCCCTCAGACTGTTGGAGGGCCGGACTATAGTAAAAACAAAAACTTTGTTTTGTGGGCCTTTAAATAAACTTTATAGCCCTGGGTGAGGGGGATAAACGTCCTCAGCTGCTGCATCTGGCTCATGGCTGTAGTTTGAGGACCCCTGATGTAGAGTCTCAAATCTGTGTTCAGTCTTGACTCCTAAAAGAGATAGTGTTATCAACTGATTTGAATGAACATGCTGCTAAGATGCTGATAGGAAGATGGAAAGTCCAAACTTATCCGCATTTATGAAGTTCAAGAGATCTTTCAAGCAAGGAGAGTAGGTGATAAATATCAAAACCAAGATGGAAGCCCACAATTGAAGCCCTTCTCCTTTGTGTCCAATCAGTTCCTTCTCATGACTTTAGTTGGACTGTTCTTTCTTCTGCAAGTCACTCTAGTTCTCTCTAGTTATGAACTAAATCCCTGTTTTTTTTCAAGGCCCCTTACCCAATTGAAACAGATTTCCTGTCTTATCTAGTTGAAATATCTTTGATTGACTTAAGGAAGGATTGAGGTTTTGTTCTTACGTAGAGAATAATATAGATAAATTCTTAGCTTATAAATGTATCATTTACTTTAAGTGTAATGGAATGACTTGATTGATTTAGTCCATCAATCCTCACCGTTATATATAAATGAAAGTGCATCTTTATTGTTATTAAGACAGTTAAAATGTTAGGCTGTCAAATGAACTATAGTCATCAATTTTTAAAAATTGCATCTATGAATCCATTGGTTTGGAGAGCACTTATGAAGAAATTCACTTTAATAATGGACATTTTCCTAGAGCATTGAGTGTCTTGAGGAAGGTTACAAAGCCTATATGTGCCAGATAAGTGTTGAATCCAGTTCTTTCTTCTTGTTTCTCAGACCTACTCCCTACCAGGCTGCTTCCTTTTTTTAAAGACAAAATAAAGTGACTTGCCCAGGATCACAAGAGTTTGACCAGTGTCAAGTGTCTGAGGCTGAATTTGAACTCTGGCCCTCCCAATTTCAGGGCTGGTACACTATTTACTGTACCACTGATGGACTTCACAGTGTGCATGTTTGTGTGTGTATACACTAACCTGGAAATTCAGACAAAGGTATGGTATTCTAGGACTTAGAAACTCTATCTGGAGCCATGAGGACATTGTGAGATTGAAGTCAAAAAGCCTAATGCAACTGACCAGGCTTCCATTTCTTCCATTGCCTCATTCCACTTAAATTCATATTCTATTATTGCAATACCCAGTGCTTCTCTCCCTTTCCTTTCTTCCTCAGCCTGTTGGTAATGCTGACAAAAAAGGCTTCACTTTTCTTTGTTCATTCTCTTGAGCTGGGACTTGGCCAATCCAGTTATGTATCATCCTTCCACTGTCTATAATCTTTCATCCCACCTGTCAGGATTCTCTCTACCATCTGCCTTCTTGACTTATCTTCCAGAGCTACCAAACACAACTTCAGGACCAATTGGGTTCCCTATTCATTTGCAGTCCTTCTCTTCAGTGGGGGCTTTACTGCTGTACAGTAAAGCTTCTTTCTTAATTGAATCCCCGTATCTTTTTATTCATTTGCTGTTCCAGATACTTATTCCTCTAGATGCTAATACCTTCCCCCACCCATTCTAGATATCCTTTATCATTAATTAGAGTTATTGGATCCTAGATTTACAGCAAGAGAGGACTTTTGACTCTCTAATTACACCATTTTATTTTCCATAGGAGGATACCAAGTTTCAAAAAAAGTGAGGTATTTTGCCTATGGTCACACAAGTAGTTGGTATTAGAGCCTTTGACCCCAAAGTTCATGGTCTTTTCACTCTACCTCTACCTCCTTAGAGAAAAAAAAAGAGGCAATATGCTGAGAGCTCACTCTACATGTATCCTCTCCTCCTTTTCTCTAGTAGCTAAGAAACAGATGGCTGTTCTCCTTGACAAAGCCCATTCTTCTATGTGTGCATTCATATGTATTCTATCACATCTTCTCAGGAGTTTGCTCCACTGAACATTCTATCTTTTATCTTCTGTCTTCTCTATTTATGGGCTTTCTCTTTGTTGCCTGCAGACATGCTCTAATGCAAAACTTCTCCATCTGGGTTGCATAAACTGAATGTGGGAGTAGAGGTATTATGATTTATTACTTACAATATTTGATTTGTATACTTGTTTTATATACCTATATATATTTGTAGTCATATAAAATATTTTGGATGAAAAGGGGTTATGAGTGGAAAGTTTAAGAAACTTTAGGATAAAGTATATCCTAAATATTTTTAAAAATCTGCACTTGACTCCATCATACTTACTATCAAGCTATCTTCCTATATCTTTTTTCCTTTCCACTGACAAATTCCTAGAATTGCCTATATTCACTGCTTCCACTTTATCATCAGCCAGTCAGTTCTAAATCCTTTACTACCACTGCTCTTTCCAAGTTAGCAACAAGTCTTATAGAGAATAAACTACTGCCTTTCTTGCAGATCTTAACCTCTTTCACTTCCCTGCAATTTTGACACTGTTGACCTTCTCCAAGATGCATTCTTCCCTCCAAACATTGAATATTCTCGCCTTTCTTGGCTTACATGTCATACCTATCTTCCTGATAACCCTCCTATCTGTCTAGCCATGATTTCTCCAACTCTTTTCATAGATTATCATCCTCCATCTCCTCACTTTTTGAAGTGATATTTTCTAGGGCTCTGTTCTTGGGATCTCCTTTTTTCTTACCCAAAACATATTTTCTTTGGAGAGTTCATCTCTATCCTTATGGTTCCTAAACCTCACCCTGCCTGATCATTTAATCACACATTAACAACTTCTTGCTTAGATATATCTATCAAGATGTCCTATTGGCAACTCAGGTTAAACTTAGCCAAAAACTAAACCTGCCCTTATTTCACATTTCTCTGGGATCCTCCTGGTACAATTGTTGCACAACCTTAGAATCTTCCTTAGCTTATATCTTAGTGATTATACTTTTGCAATTTATTTTCTCTCTGCATTTTTCCCTATTCACATAGACATTCTTTTTAATTTGCCCTTCATTTTTTTTCTTTCCTGAACTACTGTCATCACTCCAGCTATTTTCCCTTTTTTCATTCTCAGTCCTTTCCAATCCATCCCCCAAACAATCTTCCTAATGTACATGTCTGAGCTTGCCACTTCAACATTCAGAGGCTACCCATAACTTATTGTATGAAATAACAAACCCCTGAGCTGAGACTTAAGGCCCTTAGCCATTGGGCACCCACCTCACATTCCCAGTTTTATTTTAATTTACTTCCATTCAGGAACTCTATGACCTAGCCAAATTGGACTGTTCACCACTCTTGATAGTCCACATGATACCTGTGCTCTTGCATAAACTTGCATAAACTGTTCCTCTTAATGCAAATGCGTCCCATCCTTAACCTCCACTCTTCTGAATCTTTGGATTCTTCCCTTAAGAATTAACACAGAAAACCAGCTCTTTCAAGCTTTTCCTATCAACCCAGTTTTTAGCACTTAATTCCACTTCAGATTTTTATGTACCATACATATCTGCGTATGTTTTATATCTCTTCCAATTAATATAATCAAATCATCTTGAGGACCAGACTATTTTTTATCAGTAATCCTTGAATATAATAGAAAATGATTATTAAATTGAAATTGAAAAGTTCAAGAACTTGCCCTACTGATGACACCTTTGATGAAAAAAGATAGATTTTCTGCATGTAAGTTCCCAGAAATAAGTATTGCTTAAAAAACCCTAAAATGCACATATATTAGCCATTCAGTTTTCTTATACTTTATGATTGGGACCAATCTCTGAAAAGTTTATATCTTTTTAAATTACATAAATAGGTAATTTTAAATGTACAAGGGGGTTCCTTATATCTCTTTTGCATCTGAGATGCAGTTGATTGGGATTAGGGGTATAGCCCCCTGCTATCAGGATTGAAAGTGTTCTTCATCTGTGATTCATGAACATTTTAAAAAAATTGATAATTAAATTACAACATAATTGATTACCTTTGTAATCCTATATATTTTATTTTTATGTACTTAAAAGCATTTTTCTGAGAATGGGTCTGTAGACCTCACCAGATTGCCCAAAAGTACCATGACATTAAAAATGGAAACCAAGAACCTGTGTACTAGAGGAAAATTTAACAGGTCCCCATGAAGAACTCAGGATCTTTGGCTCATCAGCACAGACTTTTAAGCAACTGAACTACCCATCTGTGCTTTGTGTTTTTATGTTTATATGAGTAATGTGCTTTACAGGATCACCCTGAGGGAAATCCCATTTAGAAAAATAAATCTTCCCTTGGGTGGTCCAAAGTATTGGAAAACAGGATTTGGCTCCTCAAAGCAGACAGGGAAACTCTTTGGATAGAGAGCCCTTTTGGCCTAGAGCCAAAGGAGGGGGTACAGCAAGAATCTACTCAGTCACTTTGAGAAAAAGACTTGGGCTAAGTCATTGGAACTATTTGACTGTTGGAACCCATTCTGTGAAGTGTAGCTTGCTTTGCCTTACTACACCACCAGGGAATAGCAGTTGGTATCACAGCCATATCCAGCATTGGTGTTGGGAAACAGAGGGGTATGTGTGTAGAGAATGGGGAGAAAAATGCCTTTTAAAGATCCACTTGGTAAAAGGAACCTTTGACAGGGATGATGATCTCTCCTTTTTGTTATTCACTGAGGAATCTGTTAATACCTGGTTCTTAGAATTGTTGTAGATTATACTGATTGGCTTCTTGGGATTAGGAAGCACTTCTATCCACTTAACCTTCTCTTCCTCATGCACTCTGGAATAGGACTTATTCTCTTGGCCCCCCTCAGGGACTCATTTAGTTAAGAGTCCCAGGGCAGGGAAATAGGTCAGGTTGAATTAATCAGGATTAATAACAATTGATCAGTATTGAAATGTGTTGGAAAATATGGTTAGTTCAAGTTTTAGTGAAAGCCAACTTTAAAAGCAGACCATTTCAGGTGGACCTGGAAGATGGGTTAGTAGGGCTTGATACCATAAGGAATATAAGGAAATAAGATTGTAAGGTTTAAAATTTGAAAGAACTTTAGGAATCATCTGATCCAGGGAGTTCAGAAGCTGATTTTAACTAGGGGGCCCATAAGCTGATTTTTACTATGGGGTTCATAAACTGATTTTTTTACTATACAGTTCATAAGGTAATTTTTACTATGATGTCCATAAGATGATTTTAAAAATGCATTTATTTTTATAATTATATTTCAATATAATTGTTTTTCTTTATAATTCTACATATTTTATTTTATACATTTAAAATGTTATTCTTAGCAAAAATACTTAATGTTCACCAGATTGCCAATGCCATAAAAGGGTTTTGATTTTACAAAGGAGGAAAAATGAGATTCCAGTATCTTTGCAAGTTCTAGGTTTGGCCATTTACATTCAATGTGCTTACTTCTTGTGCTTACAGTGAAACTAAGCATTAGAAATTAGAATATGACAAATATAACATTCAGACCCCTTCATTTGTGGTATCTTACTTTTCCCTAGCAGCCCTCCCATTGAGAAGCTGGGGGCTCCAGTCAGATTCATTATTACCCTAACTTTTCAAAGGCTGAGACTTCATGGGGTGTCCACTTCCCGGCTTAAAGCATTGAACAGTGATCTGACAGCTCCCTGGAGTGTCGGAAAGGGGAATAGCAGCTCTTAATATTAAAGCACTTTCCTATGAAGAGAGGTGCTTGCTCATGTCATTATTGTTCTCCCGGCATATTTTCAACCACCAACAAAGAAAGTTTTCATTGATTACTTTGTATTATAAGGAAGTGATGATCCTGCTGTCTTGGCTTTTTATGAAATCTATGAATCAGGGGGAATAAAGGGAGAGGATGGAGAGAGGGATTGGACAGGAATGGGTGCATTTGAGTCTTTGGTAATTTATCTAGGGCATGAATGAGCTGGGGCATTGGAAGTATTCACACATTAAGGAAAATATATCACAGGATGCCAATGGCAGGACATCTTAGCTTCCTGGTCTTGACAAGGGTATTCTGTAAGCTGAAGGACAACATCTCACCTTCCTCTAGCACACAGCTTCTTCACCTATCTTCACAGGTTCAAGATGATGGGTTTGATCCCCCAGTTGAAAGTGTCAGAAGCTAATACAAATACCTTATTTATATGGATTTGCATAGTAATTTATATCATTTGACCTTCTGAATAACTATAGCTAATAGTAGCTACCATTTATGTAGGGCATTAAGATGTGCAAGGTGCTTTATATTAGTTATTTGCTTTTATACCCCCAACAATCCTAGGAGATAGCTGCTGTTGTTATCCCCATTTTGCATTCAAGGAAGATGGGGAAAACAGAGGTTAAATGACTTGACAAGGGTCACATAATTTTGAACTCACTGATTCCAGGTTTAGTATTTCATCCGTAGTACCACCAAATTGTTTTCTAGTAGCCCTTGAGAGGGAAGAGACTAATCCTGTTCAAGAAACTATTTCTGTCTGAGAAAACAAACACTAAACATCCTACCAGGGAAATTGATCCCTCTAAGAGCAAAAAACTCAAATAGGAAGTAAGGAGGGGACCTAGGACTCCAAGATCAAGATGGCATGGCTGACTGAATCACATACTATGTCTGTTTTTCATTGAACTGCTCTCATCAAGTTTCAGGGATCAACTCTTTTCTCTTGCTTCAGTCCCTTGTGGTTTTTACTATTCCATTATGGACCAAATTCACAGGTATCAACCTTTCTCAGCCACCTCCCCCTGACTCCCAAATCGCAGCTGCTAAAATAATCCTCTCTAAGGTTACCTTCTGTCTGCTCTGTACAAATTTTTTTAATATACATTTTTGTTTTTTCTATTAGACTAATCTTTTTGAGGGCAGGTAGTGGTTTAAGTTTGGGAAAGTTTTAGATCAAAGGCAAATTTGCATTCAGAAATAGCAAATTCACCAAATCAGATATTTACCTTGTATGAGAATTTAACTTAAATAACTTAATACAGTTAGGTGAGAACATATGTTAAAGGGAGATAGGGTTAGCCAAGTAGCACAGTGGTCCTGGAATCAAGAGCAGTGGAGTTTAAATACCACTGCAGATACTTACCTAGATGTGTGACCCTGAATATATCACTTAAACCCAAATGCCTCACAAAAACAAATGGGGGGGGAGGTAGATAATGATTTTTATAAAGTGATTTATTTGGAAAGCACTTTAACCATATGATCTCATTTGATCCTCACAATAACTCTGTGAAGTATATATTCACTTAGGTTCAGGATAGTGTAGTTCATTTAGCAATTGATCCAATATTACACAGTTAGTGTCAGAGTGGGATTAGAACCTGGGTCTCATACAATAAATTTATGACCAAACTCCCAACACATATACCGTCAAATATCATTTTTGTTTGGCATTTAAAATTCTTCACAATAAGATCTATTCTTATTTTTCTACTCTTTTTCTTATACATTATTCCCTTCCATGGAGCCTCTACGAAGCTAAACCTGATTGCTTACTGTTTTTCCCCACAGCATTCTCCCATCTCTCATCTATGTTATTCTTTTTGGTCGGGCTGTTGCCCATTCCCAGGATATTCATACCCGTCACCCATGCCTCTTAGAAACTCTGGATTCCTTCAAGATTCATTTAGATACTTCTATATTCAGGACACCTTTCCCAGGCTATCTCCACCTGACTCCCAAACCCCAGATGCCAGATCTTCCTCTCTAAGGTTACCTTCAATAATCTTTTTGAGGGCAGGGAATGGTTTTCATTTTGTAATTCTTTTTAAAATTTTGTATCCCTGGTACTTAGCGCAATGCCTAGCACTATGTTGAATAAATACTTTTAAATTAATTCAGGTCCAGCCCTTTCAAGTCTAGTACTTTTCCCATTGTCCCACATTGTTTCTCATATTCTAAAGTGGTAAAAATACTTTCCCAGGTCTATAGAACTGTCTTGGGCAAATTGGACCCCCATGTTAAGTGAAGAGAGAAATGTTTTTCCAAACCTACAAAACTATGAAGTGAGCTACTAAAGAATCCCACCCAAGAGAAAGAACATTTAGGAAGGGACAGCAAGGCCTTTCTCAGCTCTACAGAGACCCATCTATGAATGGCCACTGGGGAGAACAAGTTCCCTTCTTCTAATTCCAACTTAAGCCCTGCCTCTGTTCTTCAGTTTATGTATATCTTCTTCCAGAAGGAAGTTACATATAGGTCATTTAATTCCTGTTTTTATATCATGAGAATATGTGAATTGCTTTTTAAATGAGCATTTTCTGTACTTTATAATAATTGTAAACATTTCTCTATTTCTGCCAGATGAAAAGTCCCTTATTCATAATTCTCTTCAAAGGTTTTTATAAACTGTAGCTTCTCTATTTAGTTTTTCTGTGTCTATAGGAAGAGAAGCCATTTACTCTTCTAAGGCTAAGTGTCTGCCTAGAGGGGTACAAAATATGCAATGCTCACCCTCCTCTGGTATGACCTTTAAGCTCTAGTGGCATTGATTCTTTTGATATCTGATTTGTAATTTCTACCATTCATTTAGCTGTGTCTAAGAAAGGCTTGTTCCCTAGAATTTTGTAACTGCAGGTGTGATTTTTCTTTTGGGGAATGTAAATGAATTCATAATTCATGCTATGAAATATATGCACACGCAGACATAGCCATAACTAATAAGTGAGAACATTCTTCCTTTGTTGGGATCTGTATATTAATTCTTCTGCCAATAACTAGGTAGTTCAGAATAGCTATTGTCCTGTATATCTAGGCACATTTGTTGGCTTTCATCCCTAAAATCAGGGAAGGTCTCAGTCTGTTTCCCCAATTATACCTATATAGATTAATTTCAGTCTGTGTCGAAATGGCTCCACAGTACTTCAGATCATAGATGAGATTCTCCACATCCTTCATAAAGCAGATCAAAAGACATATCAATCTTATAGTCAAATGAATCTCAAGAAATAATAATGCTCAAGGATCCCAGAGTACAGATTTGAAAGCAGAAATAATAAATAACACCTTTTTCTTCATCATTCAGCACCTTGGAATCCCTTGTCATTTTATAGAAGAGGATGTTTTTAATCAGTGAGAGTTCTGATTACTTTTTATATTGGTATGGATGTAATTTCTTCAGTGCCATTATAAAATATGTCCCTGGGAAACAATTAGTAAAAATATACTAGTAAGTTGCTAAACAGAAATTCATTGCCTTGTGGATTAGGAGGATTTAGCAAGACCAGGTAGTAAAGGGCTTTGGTTCAACCCAACTTCACCAGGAATGTATTTTTATTTTTACATCATGTTTTCCCCAAAATTATAGCCCTTTTTCCTTCTTCTGTCAGAGAAGATCCCTTAGAATGGAGAATAGAAAAAAGCACTTGAAATTAAAAAAAAAAATCAGCATACCAATCTAGATTGACACTATAGGCAATGTCTCAGTGTCTTACAACTATGGTTATAGTTCCCCATTCTGCATAAAAAAGAAGGAAGTACATTTGTTCCTCTCTTCTTCGGGGCCAAGATTAATTATAATTACAGAAGATTTGGTTTCATATTTTTTATCCTTTTTATTTACATTGTTGCAGTCATCATATCATGTACATTGTTTTACTGATTCAATTTTACTTTGCATTAATTCTTATACATTCTCTACATTCTTTATATTTGTGGATTCTGATCACAATAATAAGCTACATTCACATATAATTTGTTGGGCTGCTTTCCAATCAACACCCATTTATTAGTGCCATTATTATTACATTTCACTGATTAAAAGAACTGAGGATCAGAGAATCAAGACCACATAGTCAATGAACAGCAGAACAAGTCTGATGTTTTTACTCCTAAGTCAGGTAGTATCTTAGCATTCCATGAAAGGAAGCATTTTCAGTTAGTGAATATACATTTGAATGTATAGACTTTTTCTATACCAAAGTCTCATCAGGCAGCAAGGGGAATAGCCTTTGGATATGTTCTGTTACCTTTGACATGGCTAAACTAAGAGTTTATTCTTATCCCCCAGGTTCAGGTGGCAGAGGGACTCAGTGATTTTTGAATCAGAAGTAAATTTTGAGATCTGTGCCTACAGTATCCATGTCTAGCTATTAGTATACCAGTAAAGAGGAAGCCCAGAACACAATCCTACTCAATCCAGGGGCTGTACTCCCACTGGCTGACCCAGAACGAGAGCATGTGGTCATTCACTTTGCAGATGACACAAAGCCAAGAGAGAGAGATTACTTTCTGGGTATAAAAGTCACCATTCAGAAGGATCAGGCTAGACGTCAGTATGTCTGAAAAAGGACTGGAGGTTTTAGTGGACTGCAAACTCAGTTTATGAGCTGTTCTGATATGAAAGCCAAGGAAGCTAATGCAGTTTTAGTATGCATTAAGAAAGATATTGTATTCAGGCAAAACAAGGTGATGGTCCCATTGTCAGACCTCAACACAAGTGTTTTCCATTTTAGGCACCATTAAGATATTGGTAAGCTGGAGAATATCTAGGATCCAGAGCACCAGACTAGTGGAGGGCCTCTAGATTATGCTACATGAAGATTATTTGAAAGACATGTGCATACTTAGTCTGGAAAAGAGAAAGACTAAGAGAAGACATTAAATGAGCTGAGTTAAGTATTTCAAATGCTGAGACATAAAAAGAGGCAGTTCTCTTGTTCTGCTTGGCCACCAAGAGCAGAACCAGGGACAACAGTCAGAAGTTACAAAGAGATCTGTTTAGCTTTGATTAAGGGGCAGCTAGACAGCATGGAAAGAGTGCCCAGCGTAGAGTTAGAAAGACCTGAATTCAAATTTGGCTCCAGACAGTTAATAACTGGGTAACTCTAGGCAAATCACTTAACTCTGTTTACCTCCCTTTACTTGTCTGCAAAATGACCTAAAAAGGAAATAGAAAACCACTTTGGTATCTGCCAACATAACCACATATGGGGTCATGAATAATTGGACATGATAGAACATTATAAGGCTTGATGGAAGGACAAACTTGCTAATAATGAGAGCTGTATGAAAGACCCTGCAGATTTTGGTAAGTCTCGGGAAACTGAAGGGGCAGAAACTCTCTACAATATGGTAGCGTCTGGGGTAGCAGTGAGCCCTCTCTTGGCTGCTGTGATGACCTGTATCCAGAACACAAACAGTTCAGGTTTATATGCTACTTCTAAAATTTACAGAGCTTTCCTCCCAATAGTCTTGGCATATAAGTGGTGCAGGATTATCATGACCTTCATCTAATTCATGAGGAAACTGAGATTCAGACTAAAATAGCATAGTCCCTAGAGCTGGTACCTCATAGAGGTACCTAGATAGAGTACCTAGAGAGACTTCAGAGATCACTCCATCCAATTCTTTCATCAATTTTTAGAAGCAGCCAAGTTCTAGGTAGTTTTAATTGATTTTTCCCTAGGTCACAAAATTATCAAGTGTTAGAACCAAGATTCAAACCCAAGCTTTCTGACTACAAGGGATTTAATGACGCTTACCACCTTAACCCTTTTACACAACCTCGTTCATTGTACTCACTGGAGTCTCTCATTGCTACTTCAGAATATACTTTCTCACTCTTGTTTGAATGAACTGAATTGTTATAATTCACAATTTATGCTTCATGAGTAGTGACTATAGAATGGTAGAAAGAGCACTGACTATGATGTCAGAGAACCTGGATTCAAATGCAGCTTCTGACCCTACTTGTGTAACCTTGTACAAATTGGTCAATCTTTTGCACCTCAATTTCCTAATCTATAAAATGTGCAATTGAACTACATGACCTCTGAGATCACTTCTAGCTCAGAATCTGTCAGTCAGTAAGCATTTTAAAAATATCTGTGAAGTACTAGGCATTGTATTTAATGCTAGAAGGGAGTATTTTTATTTTATGGTAGAAACAAGTTCAGTTCATATTCTACGCTGGAAGGACCTGGGGATGTATGTAGCATTAACTCTCTTTGTTTTTTTGAAGAAGGGGATTAGATTTGTTTTAGTTGGGCCCAGAATCAGACCTAGAAGCAATGGAATTTATAAATAGGCAAATTTAGATTTGGTTTAAGTTCCAAGTGGTTAAAGTTATCCTTTGGAACAATTTGTTTACCTGCATGAGAGGCTTTTTAGCAAAGCCTAGATGACCATTTGGCCGTGGTTTAGAGGATATTCTCATTCAGCTAGTGATTGGTAGTCCAAATGGTCTTCTAGTTGTGAGATCCTATGATTGTATGCAGTTCAGTATGATTAGCCTGCTGTGGACATTGAAAGAGAAGCCTGATTTAAATTCCAGGTAGAGCATTGACATTTAAGTTGTACTTAGGGTATGGCAGCATTTTATCTCAGCTCTTTGCATGTGTGTGTGTTTGTTAACCAATCCCAGATGGAATCATTTGGTATGTAATAGGAGAAAACTGATTCCCTTAGGGCTGTCCCTAGAGATTGCAGGAATACTGGATTTTGGCAGTGAAAGAAACATATTGAGAAGCAGTTGAAGAAATTCTACCCAGGAAAAAGAGGCCCAATAGCTGGGCCTTTTTAGAGTGATACTGCCAGCAACCAGTCAAAGTACAAAACTTAAAGGAAAGAGCATGGTACTTCTTTGCTTGGGATTTTGTATCCCAATTGAAGCTATTGACATTTCCCATTGGTTTTAAATTCAATTTAATAAATATTTATTAAACCTTTGGGCCCTGGGGGTACAGAGATATCTCATCAAGCATTCTCTACCTGTAAGAAATTTACACTGTTCTCTTTTAATATGGAGGTATTTGGCCTCCAAAGCTGCTAGAGTTCAGATGGCAAATCATGAGCTCATAAATCTAGGACCAGCAAGGACCTTGGAGGTCCCGCTCTCCTTTCCCCCACAAAATGCCATTCCTGCTTTTAATTTTGGGGGAAGTTCTGAATAAGTACAGGCTTTAAAATATTATACTTAACCTGGAGCAGGATTTTAAGGCTTTAATGTTTCAGGTTTTGTTTTAGGCTTTTTTTTTTTCAGGTCAAACCCCTTATTTTATAGATGAGGAAGCTGTAGCATCCTTATGTGATTTGCTCAAGGTCTCAAAAGCAAGGTAGCAAAATAGAATCAGGATTCAAACTCAAATCCCATGATTCCCTAGGTCACAATTTCCAGGGTTTTTTCTCTATCTAATATTTTCAAGGAGGATGAGCTGGTGAAAAAACTGAAGTGTATCTTCCTCCCCATCCCATCCCCTTTCCTCCATCCTGCCCAGTTCAGTAACTCTTGTGACTCCTAAATACTTACAGGATCAACTATACCTTACTCAATATTGGCATTTAAAGCTCTTCATAACCTTCTTTTATTTCCTCATACCTAGAATGTTTTCCCTCCTCCACTCTGTTTCCTGACTTCTTTCATTTTTAAAATTTTATCTTATACTGAACTTAAGAAATAAAACAAGAATTTCTGCAACATAGTAGAATAAAAGAGATGATTGTACAGTTTCACATATACATATATACATACAAATACATATGTATAGATGCACATACATATGTAAATTAGTCTTATAGAGACATTAATCATCTCTTTTAGACTTTAAGTAAAATAGTTATTTATGGGAACATTCACACACCTAGTCACAGCCAACACAAGTACACATATACATATCCTGATATTGCAATAACAGGCATTTGAGTAGTGACATAAACATAGCTTTTGATCTGAATTCTTTCTACTGGATGGTTCAATGGATGGATGATTGGATGGCTCATTTCTTAGGGTTCTTTTTCTTAATTATAGCTAAACAGACACATGCATCTTATTAACAATCCTTTTCCCTCTTGCCCCCACACACTGATCTGTCTCTGGTGTTTCATAAATGAAAATGTCTGTTAATATCTGACTCCCAAAGGAAGATGCAGGAATATGGCTCTCTCCTGGGCCTATCCTTCAGCTGGAATAGAACTGTTTTCTCATATTTTTAGAGACCCTTGCCTTGAGGGCAACCTCAGAGACAGAAAGAAAGAGATGGAGATACAGACTCCCTTTACAGTCTGTTTTCTGGGTAGTAGTGATCAAGGTCAGGCTTTCTTTTTCCGTTGGCTCCCTAGGTAGGGTCAATGAGGAGCCAGCCCTATGCTCCAGCCAGCCTGCCCAGCAGGAAAAGGACATTTCCTAGGTCTGTTTTTCATTCCTATCAAAGAAGAAAACATTAGGAAACTGACTATTAAAGAGATTCTTATGGGTCATCATAAAAATGTCATCTGCCTCACTCGGATGTTTATAAGGTAAGCTGAGCCTACGACTCATATTGTTTTAAGTGAATTTTTTTTTCCATGAGCCTCACCCTCCCTTCTCCACAAGCTGCCTTTTCTGCTTTTAATTTTGGGGAGGTGCTGAGTGAGTACAGAGTTTATTTATTTATTTTTTTTGCTAGAAGCATGAGTTTTTATATTTTAGTTTCCAAGAAGCCTTGTATCCTCTGTGGCCAAAAGAAGTGATATAGCCTGATATAATCTAATGGAGACACAGAGAAACATCCCTCCCCTGGTCAGTAATAGGTATTTCTGTATTGAGTGCCCAACAGGAGACTGTTTAAAAAGGAGGACAGCTGGCAGTGCTTACTCTGTACAACAAATTGGTTGAATAGCCTAGTTTGAGAAACATAGCCTCCATCTTCTAGTTTGAGTCAACAAACATTAAAGTTTGTTGTCATTTTATGGATAGACATTCATCTGTAATGCTGGGCAATTCAAGTGCTGTCTTTGAGCCTCAGCTTCTTCATCTGGGAAAAAGCCATAATAATAGCTCTTACTTCACAGGAAGGTTCTTTCAAGAGTCCAATGATATAAGGTATGCAAGGCTCTTTGTAAACTTTATATAAATAGCAATGATGATGATGGTGGTGGTAGTGTTGATAATAATGCTAGATCTGAGAGAAGCTTAGGTGAGAGGAGATAATATAGAACTCTTATTATTTTCTCTTTCCTCAATGCCCCTAGGGATTTTCTTCCAGCCAGCTGTGTATGTGTTTTTCTTATATTGAGTTGTAACCAAATAAAGGTGAAATATTTTTGGAGCAAATCTCTGCTTACAAGTACTTTGTGGAACATAGGAGAAGGTAGTTGGGAGAGAATCAAACTTCCAAAGGTTTTTTTTTTTTTAAAAGGTATTATTTAATTACAAAATAATGATTAGCTTTATTGCATGTACAAAAAAATGAAAATCAATACTTAAACTTGCAAATATGCTGATGGATTTAAATCTGAAGATTAATGTTAAATGAGACTTCATGGTTTATGCATGGGAGTATGATTTAATGCAGTCATTAATTTCAGTGTTTATTGTCTGAATTGCAGCTAATGGATGATACAGATGTTACTTCTGGGGCAAGATAATGTTAGAAATAATGGCTCAATGCTTCAGATTTCTAAACCATGGTTGTATTATCCTACTGCCTGAGGTCAGGTTCTAAAAGTCTTGTTTTGATGGTCTGCTTAGTGGCTATTTGTCAGATACAGTTATTTTGTCCTCCTTAGAGTGTGAAGTAAAGGGATTACCCTCATTCCTCTGACACCAAGAAAATCTGAACAAGAAAAGGTATTAACACAAATTGAAGATTTACTGAAGTATAGCAACTATACAAAGTTAGCAGTTTGTGTGGGTCTGAACAAGAAAGGGAGAATGCTCTGGCTGATATGCTTTGGTGTCTTTCTCTCTGCACAGTTGATTAAACATTGAGTTGCTGGAGATTTGCATCCACGAGAATGGAACCTAGTTCCTCTTATCTGCAGGTTACATTCTCAGGGGAGACACTAAAGGGATACTGGAGCAGAGAGAGATTTTTTTAGGGGTCTGTGAGTTTAGATCATGAAATAGACCATATTCAGACTTTATCTATCTAGATAAAATCATGGAGTATGGAGCATATTACTCCCAAGTTCCTCTACCTCAATTACATTTGGAGAACTAATGATGGAACATACTAATATCTACTGAGGTGTAGATTGTGGAAATAAACTGATAAATATTGTCTCTTTATCTACTATTTATGATTTGATGGGATTTGAGGGATTATTTATTTATTAGTTCTTTTTTTTTTTTTATGGGAAGCTTTCAGAAATTAAGTAACCCATCCCTGTTCTTACAGTTTATAAATGCAAATGACATGTAGGTATAAGATAGGTATGACTCTAAATCGAATATGAAGCTATTATTTCCTATCTCTAAGAACTCTTTCCAGTTCTGAAGTTTTATATTCGTTGGATAAAAGTGTTGATAGCAATCACCACCCCTCTAAATCTGACCCTCCTCATTTTATAAATGGCATATTATAGGAAACAAGGACTGTGCTCATTTAAAATATAAACTCATTTGCAAAACATAATAGAAGTGCTATTGTCTCTAAAAATAGCATAGCAGGGAAAACAAATCCGTTGAAAGTTTGACAAGAGACCCTACCAAGCCATATCCTTCTAAGAGCACCTGGTGAAATAAGAAGAAAAACAGCAAGCAGATGAAAAATGAATACATCTGTATATTTCTTTCCGTTTCTTTTTTTAAGTTTAAAAATGTTAAAAATGTATTTTGTTTTTCCAGTGCCATCAATTCCAAATGTTTGCCTTTTTCTCTCCTACTTAGCATACCATCCAAACATAAGGAATAAATAAAAAAGGAATAATTGAGTTCAGTGGATAAGCAATACATCATCCAAATCTGACCTCACATACCATATTCTGCATCCATAGTTCCCCACCTCCTGCAGTATTTCTGTAGCATTCTGTTTTCATCATCTTTCCCAGTGGGCATCTGATATTTGGACTTCCCTAGTGATATGCAGAAAATAAGGACACTGAGGGAAATAAAGTCATGAAGATCATCTGGACCTATACACAGTATATACTGAAGAAACATGCTGAGAAAAACAAATTTGAAAACATTCAGGCATCAAAACTTTAAGCTATCTGAAAGAGGGAAAGTTACCCCACAACTAGGGAAAGGAGAATCACAGATAGCACTACTATTAAAAACCTACCTTCCCCCAGTTACAATTGAGAAGATATTAGTAACTACTGACCTATGCTTTCTAATCATCATAAAATCATTATGAGAATAGTATATGTATTAATCAAGAATTGTTAATGAAAATGTTAGAGGAGAAAAAATAGCCCTTTGAAAATGATTTTTTGTTCTATAATATACTATATCTTCCCAGTGACCCAGACAGACTAGTAGGTGGAAAAAACACAAGAACCTCAATGCTTATTTTTCTTTATTCCTCCTTCCCTCCCAGCTGCTACTAGAGTAATTTCTTATTCATATTGTATCATTTTTGTGTGTGTGTATGTACACACACACACAACATACATCTACACATACAATGTGTACATATTTTTTTATCCCTTGGAATATAAGGGGATGGCAGGAAATGCTTTCATTTTGTTTTTATATCATCCTCAATAGTACGTACATGTTGCATAATTAATAAATAAATACTTGGTAATTGATTGATGATTATAAAAAAGGTGAAATTGCAGCACAGGACAAAATGTACTGTCAAAGACTCTTTCCCATTCTGATGTGTCCCATGCATATGTTAAGATGATTCAAGATGGCTCAGTTTAATGCAAATGCTGAGATCACTTTCCTTAAATGTTTCTCTGTCACTTAGCAGTTGTTAACCAAGGGATTTATTGCTGTCATAGAATATCCTAGATTGTTTTTGTTTAGTCATTTTCAGTCTTGCCTGACTTTTCACCATTCCATTTGGGATTTTCCTTGCAAAGATGCTAGAGTGGTTTGGCATTTCCTTCTCCAGCTCATTTAGATGAGGGAAAGTTATCCTTCCCAAGATCATGTTTGAATACATGTCAGGAGCTGGATTTGGGCTCAGGCCTGGAGTTCTTGGATTTTATCCCCTAGGCCACCTAGGATATCCGATGCAAAGTATAAATGGAAAAGAGACTTTTTTGCTCTTATTTACAGATAATATATATGAAGATGATTTCTCAGGAAAAATCATATGAATGGAGAATATCCATTGAACAGATTATGACATTCAGTAAGAAAGATGGTCTGTTCAATTAGTGCAACAGTTCATATATTTAGACACTAAGACCTGATGGACATTGATCTTGACTCTAATGATCCCAGGCCACTAGCTAAAGCAAAAGTTCATTTTAAACACCATTTTCCTTTCAGTGTTACTTCACAGTTATCAATACTGCAATATTAGTTTCTGAAGAAACCAAACTCTAGGGCAATTGAGAGATATAGGATGAGGAGGAGGAGAAGGATGATGATGATGAAGAAAACAAGACTTTAAGAGAGAGGCAGAGTCAAGAAGGCAGAGTAAATGCAGGAACTCTTCTCTCAAACCATTCCAGATTCCTTTAAATAATGGCTCTAAACAAATTTTAAAGCATCAAAATGCCCCAAAAGATGGAGTGGAACATTTTTTAGCCAAAGACAACTTAGAAGATATGTGGAACCATAATGGGAACCCAGCATGCAATCTCAGTGTACTGTAGAGCCCTGGTTTCAGCCCTAGCTCTGACCCAGCCGTAATGATGGCCCCAGCCCTGGCCCCAACAACAGTGCTGGTGGCTTCTGAACCTCTCTGCCTGAAGACACTAGGGAGGACTCAGAAGGTCAGCAGAATGGAAGGAGACAAAAAGGTCTATGACAACAGGGTAAGAGTCCAGAATACAGTCCTAGCAAATTCTATGCCAGCACAGCTCTGGCCCTAACCTTTGACTTTGTGTCAGCAAAGCAGGATTCTGTTAATTTAGCACACTAGATCTTACAGTTACGGTGAGGCAGGGACACTCCAACCAGCTCCAGGGTAGAAAAGAGGGCTTGTAATCAGGTTCCTAGAAGAATCTTTTTAAACAGCTGCATATAACCCCTAAAGTTTGGGACAGTGAATCCTCTACCCTGGAAACAGAGCCCTATTTTAACAAAGGGTTAAAAGCTGAGTAACAGGCTGGGAAAATGAGCAGATAACAGAAAAGTTTCAGACAATTGAAAGTTATTATGGTTACAAGAAAGATCAAAATACATACCAAGAAGATCATAACAAAGTCAAATTTCTACGTCCAAAGCCTCTAAGAAAAGCTTATGGAAGCTCAAAAAAGATTTTGAAAATCAAGTAAGAGAGAAGAAAAATTAGGAAAAGAATGGAGAGATGTACAAAAGGAAATGCAAAAACAAAACAAAACAAAACAAATGAGGAGAATAATGCCTTAAAAAGAAAAACTGGCTGATTGAGAAAGAAGATCCAAAAGCATCCTGATGAAAATGATCCCTTAAAAATTAGTATTGAACAAATTGAAGCTAATGACTTTATGAGAAATCCCAAGATACAATAAAGCAAAACCAAAAAAAAAATGGAAAAAAATGTAAATTATCTCATTAAAAAAAACTAATCTGAAAAATGGATCCACAAGAGATAACTTAAAAATATTGATCTGCCTGAAAATTATGATAAAAAAGAGCCTGGACATCATATTTCAAGACATTATCAAGGAAAACTATCCTCATATTCTAGAACCAGAAGGTAAAATAGAAATTCAAAGAAACAATTCAAGTATAGTAGAGTCACAAACAGGATAACACAAGATTTAGCAGTTTCTACATTAAAGGACTGGAAGGCTTGGAATATGAGAGCAGTGACTTGCAATCAAGAATTACCTACCTAGCAAAATCAAGTATAATCCTTCAGAGGAAAAAGTAAACATTCAACAAAATAGAGGATTTTCAAACATTCATGATGAAAAGATCAAAGCTGAATGGAAAATTTGATTTTCCAATACAGAATTCAGGAGAAGCATAAGGAGAAAATTGGGAAAGTAATATCATAAGGAATTTAATTATGTTTTTCTTTTTACATTCCTATATGGGATAATGATACTTATAACTTATTAGAATTTTCCATTGTTATTGCAGTTTGAAGGAATATATATTTGGACATAGGGCACAGATATGATTTGGTTATCATTAAAAAATAATGAGGTGAGGGTGAGAGAGGAATGTATTTGGAGAAAGAAAAAGGGAAAAATGGAATGTGCAAATTAACTACCATAAAAAAGGGGCAAGAAAAAACTTTTATAATGGGAGGGAAAGAGGGAGATGAGGTGGGGAGTGAATGACTTTACTTTCATCAGAATTGGCTCAAAGAGGAAAAATATACTTACTCAATATGAGTATAGAAATCTATCTTACCCTAAAGGAAAATAGGTGAATAAGATATGAAAAGTGGGGTGGGGAGGTTGATAAAAGAGAGGGGATATTGGAGTAGTAAAATACTTTTGATGGGCAGAGTGAAAGGAGAAAGAGAATAGAATAAATGGGAGGAAATACAGTTAGCAATAGTAATTAGAAAAAGGATCTTGAAGCAAGTTTCTCTGATAACTTTTTTTTCTCAAATATAGAGGGAAATGAGTCAAATTTGTAAAAAATAAGAGCCATACCCTGATTGATAAATGATCAAAAAGATATGATCTATGCCCAAAGTGCTATAAATTCATGCATATCCTTTGACCTAACACTACCACTATTATGCATGAATACCAAAAGTGATCAAAGGGTGGGGGGGGGAGGAAAAAGACCTATCTGTACAAAAATATTATAACAGTTTTCTTCTCGGGACAAAGAATTGGAAATTTACAGGATGCTCATCAGTTGGGAAATGGCTGAATCAATTGTGATGTATGATTATCATGGAATATAACCATATTGTTCTATGGGAGTGATGAGCAGTATACTCTTGGGGAAAAAAAAAAAACGGAATATCTTCCATGAGCTCAAGCAAAGTAAAATGTACTGTATACAAAGCAACAGCAATGTTTTAGGATGATCTGCTTTAAATTTGACTTTATTCTCAGCAGTACAGTGATTATGACCTCTTGGAAAGACTTATGATGAAAAATCCTAGCCATACCCAAAAAAGAAAGTAATTATATATGAATATAAATTGAATTATCTCTCTCTTTTTTTAGCTTTATTTTTCTTGAAGGCTTTTTTTAAAAATTAGAGTGGGAGATCTATGTTTTCTTTCACAACAAGACTTTTATGAAAACATTTTGCATAACTTCACATGTAGTTTCTGAATGGGGGCTGAAAGTGTGGGTAAGGGAGAGAATCTAGAACTCAAAAACTTTTAAAAAAACAAAAGTAAAAATGTTTTAAATGTTACTGGAGAAAGTATTAAATAAATAAGAGGGAAAAAACTTCAACAAAAATATGATAATGACCTCTCTTTAGAAATTAGAATCTCTTGGCATGATATTGAAAGAAAAAGGTAGGTCATGTATTAAGAGAATAGATAATAGATGCAGCCAAGTACTGCAATGGAATTGACAGAATGATAGAAGAAGGCATTTGGTGTGTCAGATAGATCCCCATTAAAAGTTTGTGCAAAGATAAAGACAGCAGTTATACAGGATGAGAAAATGTGAATGAGTTATAATATCTATTGTCTCATAATCTCACTTTACAAATGAAGAAACTATGACACAAAGGAGATATAGTGACTTGTTTATGGTCACATATATAATCACTGATAATAGAATATGGATGAGAACTCGAGATTCCTAACTCCTAAGCAAGTTTTGGATAGTTTTAAAAAACATCATTTCTTGATTATTTATATCATCTGAATTTATTCAATAAGAAGATTCTGGCTAGAAGATGGAGAGAAACCTTAAACTAGAATAGTTCAAAGGAAAAGACTGGAAAGCATTTTAATTTTATTTTTGTTTCTGTTCATTATCATCATCCTAACCATATATATGTTTTTTGGCAGTATTACATTTCATGGACCACATGCATTCTGTTTATCATTGTCTTTGAAAGGCAATATAGGTACAATGTTACATTTGCACACTTTTACATGTGATCCTAAGCATGAAGTGGTATTTATTAACCAACTCCATAAAATTCACATATAAACCATAAAATGTGGAAAAATCTGCAAAACAGCTTTTAGAACATGAAAAGAGAGTTTCTCTTTTGGAGAGTACTGGAAAGAGTGTTGGAGTTTGAGGACCTGGTTTTGAACTCTGACTCTTCTTTATACTTGTATGAGCTCAGACAAATTACTTCATATCTTAGAACTTCAGTTTTCCTGCAGATAAAGTAAAATTGGATTGGGTGATCTCTAAGATCTCAAAATCTATTCTCCCCACCCCCCCAGACTCCTTTCCCTTCAAACTCTTTCTGCATTTCCCAACTATTTAGAACATTAATTGCATAACTTTCAGATGCTGCAGTATTGCATAGATAGACCCTCTTTGAAAACTGTTTTATTGGAATTACCTATTTTCTCAAGGTGGGGCAGAGGGAATTGAAGGAGGGAAGAAGAGAGTTTGGAGCTCAAAATTTTCTTTAACAAAACTGCATGTTAAAATTGCTTTTACATGTAATTGTGGAGAAAATTAAATACTATAAAAGAAAAAAAAAGAAAAAAAATTTGGTCAGATGACCTCTCTAGAGCTCTTGAAAAAATAATCTTGCTCCCACTATATCATTCCTTGTCCCTTTTATGATTCCATGGATGATAATAAACTTAGGAGAACTAACATGTATAGTTGATAGAAAGCTGAATTCAGTCAGGTAAGCTTGGATTCAAATTTTGTCTTTGAATCATACTGCCTATGTGACCTGGATAAATCACACTCTCAGTACTCCCCGGGAAACTTCCAAAAACTCGAATGTGCAATGGGAGATCTGCAAAATAGATTTTAGAATGATTATAGGTATAGGGGGAAAAAAGGATCATGGATTTCCCATGACATATTATGTTTTATGACACTTTGCATATTTCATGAAGTTGATCAAAAATCAGTATTTCCTATTTCAAATCGTGTATAAAAACATACAATGTGAGTATCTGACATGTCTTTCAAAGACAATGAAAAGCAAAATGCATTTGGTTCATGAAATGCAGTTCTGCCAAAAACTGTGTATGGCTAGATGATGATAGTGAGCAGGAGCCAATTTCAGTAAAATTTAAACATATTCCATTTCTAGAGAGATTGCAGATCTATATTGGTAGAGGAAATTTCTCAATGGGAATTTCTTACATTGATTAAATCACAGATTTGTTTAAAGAAAAAGAAAAAAAAAGAACTATGTGTATGGAAATTCCCTTCAACAATGCAGGTTGACCAACACTTTAGTAACTTTCGGCTTTGGAGAATAACTGAAGTCAATGAAGGTTAATTAACTTCTCTGTGCACCTATTGCTAGAGGATATCAGAGACCATGCTGGAAAATTGGGGCTTTCTTACTGCAAGTCTCGCCTTCTAACCAAACTGCTGCACTCCCTGTCATGGAAATAATGATGAAATTAATTCCTTCAACTTGGTTAGGTGATCATTCATAGACCTATTTACCATCAGTAAAATCAGAGTGATGGCTTGATTCACATCTGAATTGGATTTAAGTAAAGTTGCACAAAGTTGTCAGCTTTACTTTTCCATAGTCATCAAAGTTCAGTAGCAAGATAAAGATCAGACAGTGATTACCCAGGATGCAGTGGATGACACTGATGTCTTCAGTGTCTTATCAAACTCTTAAGTGCTCCACACCATCTGCTTCAGCTGCCTTCATGGTTATTGAAATAAATTGTTCTCATCTGTCCATTCCACTGGAGGAATTTTCACATGGTTAAGTTAGACAACTCCCTAACTCACCAATGGGGTTGTGGCCCAATAGTTACTCTCAATTCATAAGTGTAGTAAAATCAAGAAGTACTTCAGAAAATTGGGGCTGCGTTAAACACTTTCATATGATGATTATATAAGCATAGAATTACTTTTAGAACCAAATAATTTATTTTGCACCTCCTTACTGAGTGATAATTCCCTTAATCTTAAAACAGAATCTTCATTTTGCTAAGCCCTTATTCAGACCGCAAGCAAAGAAGGGCAGGGGTAAAGAAGAATTAATGAAGAGTAGTTTTAAGAGTCAGGTTCAAGAAGTTTACATAATTATTGGGGGAAACAAGTAAAAGATACTGCCTTCAAGGAGTTTACCATTTTAACTGGAATGAACTATACTTGTATAAAAAGCATAAATAGTAGTATATGAGCTAAGTCAAAGGAATAATAGAGACACTATTATTAAAATTTGGTAATTGATGAGGTCCACATAAAGAACCTACTCTAAGTTTCCCAAATCTTTAGTCAATTGTGTCCTATTATAGTATCACTCCCTTAAATTAGCTTTTTACACTTGTTTTGTCCAGTGATTTCTTTTGACAGAAAACTCTTAATTTCTCTCCATAGTATGAATAGCTTTATTCATGGGTGGAAATGTGACATCAAGAGCCATCTTGTTAGGACAGTACTACCATTGATACATCATCATAACTCCATTTAAAAAGTTGACAGATTAAAGGAATTGGGAGAATAAGTTGAGCTAATAAATAAATATCAGAAGACCCAACTGATAAAGGAAACTGAGTAACCATCTAGGAGAGTTATGAATTCTGGCAGTCCAGTGTTTTTTTTCCCCAAAGGATTCTAGATTTTTAGAATTGGAAGGGATCTTAGATATGATGTAGTCCTACCTTCTATCAATTAGAAATTCTTATTGAGAAAAACTTGATAAGAAGTCTTCAAGTTTTTCCCAACATTGAATTTATATTTTAATCATCAAGACCATTTTTAGCATCCACTTTTACAAAATTTTGTATTTCAAATATTTCTCCCTCCTCTTCTCTCCTTTGAAAATGGTAGGGGATTTGTTATACATTACACATGTGCTATTATGCAAAACTTTTCTATATTAGTCACAATTGTGAAAGAAGAAACAGATCAAAAGGGGGAAAAAGACAAAAAAGAATAAAATAAGTGAAAAAATATGCTTCAATCTGCATTCAGAGTCAATCAGTTTTTTAATCTGGATGTATAACATTTCCTCCATGATTCCTTTTACTTGTCTTGGATCATTGTGTTTTTGAGAAGAGCCGAGCTATTCATAGTTGATCATACCACAATATTACTGATATTGTGCAGTGCTTTCCTGGTTCTGCTCATTTTACTTTGCATCAGTTTGTACAAATCATTTCTTATTACATAATAGCACTGCACTACATTCATATACTACAGCTTGTTCAACCATTCCTCAATTGCTGGACATCCCTTCTATTTCTAACATTTTGTCATTACAAAAAGGCTGCTATTAATATTTTTGGCCATGTAGGTCCATTTCCCTTTTTTATTATCCCTTCACAACTAGTAGTGGTATTGTTGAATCAAAGGGTATACGAAGTCTGCTTGCTCTTTGGGCATTGTTCCAAATTGCCATCCAGAATTGTTGAATCAGTTCATGTCATCAATAGTGCATTGGTGTTCAAATTTTCCATCATCCTCTACATTTAGCATTTTTCCCTGTTTTTCTCGTATTAGTCAATCTGATGGGTAGACTATTCTTTATTTTGTTTCTTAGAACTGAATTGGATGATTAATACTTTATGATGTAGTTTGAGATCTGGTACTACTATGCCACATTCATTTGTATTTTTTCATTAATTCTTTTGCCTTTTTTTCTTTCAGATGAATTTTGGTGCTATTTTTTTCTGCTTACACCACATCATTTTTGGTAGTTTGATTAATATGGCACTAAAGAAATAGATTAGTTTAGGCAGAATTGTCATTTTTGTTACATTGACTTGGCAACTTATATATATTTTTTCCAATTGTTTAGATCTGACTGTGTAAAAAGTGTTTTGTAATTGTGTTCATATGGTTTTTGGAGATGTCTTGGCAAGTAAATTCTAAATATTTTACAGTGTTTACATTTATTTTAAATGAGCTTTTCTTTCTATCTCTTGTTGGTCTGTTGATCATATAAATTATTTATGTGGTTTATCTTATATCCTTATGTCTTATATCCTGCAACTTTTCTAAAATTATTAATTATTTCAACTAGTTTTTCAGTTGATTCTTTAGGTTCTATGTATGCCATTTTATATTCAAAGAATGATAGTTTTGTTTCCTTGTTGCTTATTTTAATTCATTTGATTTCCTTTTCTTTTTTTATTGCTATAACAAATATTTCTATATTGAATAATAGTGGTGGTAACGGGCAGTCTTGCTTTATGCCTAATTTTACTGGAAAGGCTTCTAACTCATCCCTCTTATAGTTAATGCTCACCAATGGTTTAGACAAACATTGCTTATCATTTTAAGGAATGCTTCCTTTATTCCTATGCTCTCTAGTGTTTTTTTTTTTTAATAGGAATGCGTTCTGTATTTTGTCCAAAGCCTTTTCAGCATATAGTAAGATAATCATGTAATCTCTGTTGATTTTGTTACTGATGTCAATTAGATTGAAAATTTTCCTATTATCAAACCTCTCCTGCATTTCTGATATAAATTACACATGTTCATGATGTAAAATCATTGTGATATATTACTGTTATTATCTTGCTGGTAATTTCTTCAAAATTTTTGAATTGATTTCATGAAGGAAATTGGTTTATAACTTTTCCCTTGGTTTTAGCTCTTCTTGGATTAGATATAAGCAATATGTTGAGCCATCAAAAAATTTGGTAGAACTACTTTTTATCTGTTTTTCCAAATAGTTTATGTAGTATTGAATGTTTTTTGTTCTTTGAATGTTTGTTAGAATTCAGTTGTAAACCCATCTGACCCTGGGGATTTTTTCTTAGGGAGTCTATTATTGGTTTGTCCAGTTTCTTTTTCTGCATTTTTTTTTTTTGGCATTCTCTTTTCTGATCTGCTAATGTGGTTATTTATATTTTCATAAATTTTCATTTATTTCACTCATATTGTGAGATTTATTGGCATACAATTGGACAAACTATTCATAATAATTGCTTTAATTTTTACTTCATTGGAGATGATTTCTTCCTTTATATTTTTCATACTAGATAATTGGATTTCTTCTTTTCTTTTTTGTAATCAAATTAACCAGTGATTTATCTATCTTATTGGTTCCCTCTCCCCCATAAATCCAGCTCCTAGTTTTATTTATTAGCTTGGTAGTTTTCTTACTTTCAATCTTAATAATCTCACCTTTGATTTTCAGATTTCCAATTTCATGTTCAATTGAGAATTTTAATTTTTTTCTAGTTTTTTTAGTTACATGCTCAATCATTGATATGTTCTTTTCCCATTTTGTTGATGTAAGAATTTAGAGAAATAAATTGTCCCTTAAGTGCTTCTTTGGCTACATCTCATAAATTTTGGTATGTTATATTAAATATAACATTAGCTTTTTAATTAGCTATATTCCATTGTTAGTTCATTGGTTAAACCTCTATTTTTCATATTTATTCTCCTGATAATATTAAATGAAATTATTAGTTGTTTCTATAATTAGTTTTTAACCCACTTGTTCTTTAGGATTAGATTGCTTAATTTCCAATTAATTTTAATCTATCTTTCCACTTTGTTGAGTGTAATTTTTATTAATTACAATATGATCCTAAAAGATTTCATTTAATATTTATGTTTTTCTACAGTTGATTTTGAGATTTTTATGCTTAACAGGAGGTCAGTGTTTGTGTGGGTGTCAGGTACTACTGACAAAGATATATTTCTTCTGTTCTCATTCAGTTTTCTCCAAAGGTTTGTCATATATAACTTTTCTAATATTCTGTTTACCTTCTTTTTTATCTTGTTTATTTTTTGTTTGGATTTATCAGGTTCTGAGAGGGGATAGTTAAGATCTTGTACTAGTATAGTTTGGCTGTCTATTTCTTCCTGTATATTTAATTTCTCCTTAAAATTTTGGATGTTATACCACTAGATGCATTTGTGTTTAGGATTGCTATTGCTTCATTGTCTATGATACCTTTGCCAATATTTGCTTCTGTCTATCACCTAATCTAATTTGCCCTCCTTTCTATCAATTGCCCCCCTCCTTACTTAATTTCCTTCCCTTCTTCCCTGTTGGATAAGATTGATTTCTATATTCAAACATGTGTTTTATTCCCTCTTTGTGCCAATACTGATGAACAAGTTTCAGGAGAGGCCCATTGCCTACCATCCCATTTCCTCTCTACCATAATAGATCTTTTGTGTCTTTTACATGAAACAATTTATTCCATTCTATTTCTCCCATCCTTCTGTACTCCTCTTTCCCATCATTTAAGTATTTTATGTAATTTTTTTCCAAATTTCACTTTATATCAATATCACCAATATATATGTGATTCCTTCCAGCTATATTCTTAGTGATAAGGTTTTTGAGAATTATAAGTATCATCTTACTATGTAAGGATGTAAATAGTTTAGTTCTATTGAATCCCTTATGTTTTCTTTTCCTCTTTTACCTGTTTATGCTTCTTTTGGGTCTGATGTTAAAGACCAAATTTTTGGCTTGATGCTAATCTTCTCTTATGAAAGCTTGAGATTCTTTTATTTCATTGAATGACCATTTTTTCCTTTATGTATTAAGGTGTTTTTTAAAATTGTAGTTCTAGCCCTTTTAACTTCCTAAATATTATGTTCTGTGACCACTGATCTTTTAATTTTATAGCTACTAAGTCCCGTGTAATCATGATTATGCTCCCAGATATTTGAATTCTTTCCTACCACTTGCAATAATTTTTCCTTGATCTGATAGTTCTGAATTTTGGTTGTGTTTCTTGGACTTTTACTTTAGTATCTCTTTCCTGAGATGATTGATACAATTTTTTTCAAAGCCTTTTTTGCTCTCTGATTCCATCATATTGAGACAATTTTCCTGGATAATTTCTTGAAAGATGCTCTCCACGTCTTCCTTCTGATTATGACTTTTAGGTAGCCTAATGATTCTAACATTATTTCTTCTGAATCTGCAGCTTACTTGTTTTTCCCATGAAGCATTTTCTATTATTGTTTCCATTCCTTTGAAGTTTTTGTTTAAATTCTTTTAGTAATTGGAAAGACCACTATCCTTTGATAGAGCCAACTGTCATTTGTCATTGGCTAACTGTGATATATTGTGTTATAGTGTTCTTCTATTGTCTTAGATACTTTTTTTGGAATTGGCAAGGATACAAATTGTAAGTGCATAAATGAATAACCTGAATACAAATTTATTCATACTGAGCCCATGTCATCAAAGAAATGGGTGATTGAAAAAGGAAATTATATTGATCCCATGTCAAGAAGAAAGGGGTAGCTGGTAGGCAGCTCAGAGTTTCAAATGATGGTTAGGAATAGATGGTTTTCCTTGGTGGAAGTAATACTTGCATAAGTGTGATCACAGATTCATTGTTGTATTAGAATGCTGGGCCTTTGTCTCACTATACCCTTTTGAGAAACTAATCTGTTCTGCCTTTCATATGTTGTTATTCAGTTATTTCATTCATTTCTGATTTTAGTGGCCCGACTTGGGATTTTCTTGGCAAAGATACCAGAGTGGTTTACCATTTCCTTCTTTAGCTCATTTTGTAGATGAAGAAGACTAAGGCAAACAAAATTAAGTGACCTGGCTAGGGTTACACAGCTAGTAAATGTCTGAGACTGGATTTAACTCAGATCTTCCCGATTCTAGGCTGGGCACTTTTATTCATTGAGCTGCTACCTAGTACACTTGCCTTTGAAATATTTGAATAAAGTTGCATGAACTTTTTGAGTCTTCTCTTTTTCTAATAGTGAAATTAGTCCTAGTCCTTAAACTATTATTCTTAGGATAAGTGTATGAATTTGTCATCATTTTATTTGCTTTTCTTTAGGTGCTTTTCTTTTTGTTAATATTGTCTGAAAGTGCAGCCTGCAACTTTACTTGTCCCAAACTTCCAGGACTGGACTAAAAAGTTCAGGATAGAGTAGAATTGTCCCTCCCTGCCCCACTCTATAGCCCACACTGTTTTCTTATAATTTATTCTGACATTACATTAGCTTTTTAATTAGCTGTATTCCATTGTTAGTTCATTTGGAATTTGGAATTAATTAAGCCTGTTTTTATTTTTCATACTGGTTCTCCTGATCCATCTTTGTTTTCTGAACTTTGGTTTTTGAATCAAATTGTATTTTGCATTTACCCTTAGTTCATTTCACCTTTCTACCTATTGAAAATTTTGAATTCTGATTCTTTTCTCTAGAGGCAGTTTGGTAGTGTAGTGGTTAAAATGATATGCACAAAGTCAGGAAGTCATGAATTCAAATTCTCCCTTAGCTGTATGTCACTCTTTGCAAGTAATTAACTTTGTTTTTTAGTCACCATTCTTTTATCTATACATTGGGAATAATAATAGTAATAATAATAGCACCTAGTTCACATGATTGTTATAAGGATCAAATAAGATAATATATGGAAAGCACTATAGAAATGTTGTCTGTTATTATTTCCAGTATACTAGTTATTCTTCTGATATTTTCATCATATAATTATTCAACAAGCATTGCTATGTATGTATTTATCTTGGTCACTGCTAAAACATTTTGAACAGGCCAAGGACTATTTAATGGGTTGATAAAATGATAGGATGAAGTGGCAGAGGCTTAAACTTTTATTCCTGGATTCCATCTTAACTTCTCATCAATGCTGATAATTGTTTGTTCTGAGTTCTTCGGTTGCACAGAAAGGTTCATGTCAAAAAGATTCATGTTCACTCTAGCCTTTAATTGCCAATTGGCAATAATAAGTGCCCAAGAAAGAAACAGGGTGCCTAAAACCCACAGCTAATTGATTGCTGAAATCTGATCCTATTCCACAGATGGTGCTTTATTAATAGCGAGTCTCAAGGTTTTTTTCCCCCTGCTTATACTGCCTACCCAGTGTCCTGTCTTTAGAGTTGAAGCCTTTGAGTATAATTATATTAATAACATGAGAACCCATTTCTCCAAGTAATAAATAGATAATGGTCTTCGATGGATTCTGTACAATAGGAGGGAAAGATTAGTTGCTTATGACTGGTAACTTTATCTTCAGAAAAGATTTGAAGTAACTTAAAGACAATTGGATTGGACAGCTTGTGTAATATTGTGTATGTTATGTGAATTTGATTCATCAAGTTTCTTATTTCATTCATTTCCTGATTAAACATGTTTCTTCCCTTAAATTGCTTAAATCCTGGCCTTCTTGAAGAAAAACTCAACTGCCATTGTGTCAGGTATCTACATTTACCCTTTCAGTCCCTCCCCCAAAACCTCCACAATGGATCATACTTGTGTCTTGGGGGTGAGCAGAGTAGAGCAATGAGTCTTAAGGATATTTTCTGGGAGTAATTCTGAAGGGGATGTATTCAATTAAAACAAGCCAGTCAGTAAAATACTATCAAAAACCCATCTGGGAACCATGTAATCTAAGTATGGAAAAACCTTAGTTTTATTTTTTTAATTGGTCTTATCTTTTGCTATCTAATAAGTTGTTTCTTCCCCATCCTTATCCTCTCCTCTTTATTTACCCCTTATTCCTGTTTTCTGAAATTCTTCCCACTAATCAACCATTATCAAGTCACTTAATTTCTCTGAGTTTGTTACCTTTCTTCTAATATAAGAAGTTAGCACTAGTTGATCATTCTTAGTTCCCTTGCAATTAAAATATACAAACAAGGTAACAAAAGCTATAATCTGTGGACTTTCTAGGTCTAGAAGCTTCTGGTTTAAAAACATGCAGTTAGCCAACTCATAGGTGCTGTTTCCCTGTGACCTTTGAGGGCAGAAAGCAATCAGACCCACTTGAGTGGGAGCTCTTCCCTTGATAAAAAATACCTGGGCAGCTCTAATCCAAGATTGACCTTGATCCCAGGGCTTCCTTCACACCAGAGCTAGCTGCCTTAGGTCACCCAGGAATCTATGCATGAGTTTGATGTAGATATGTGCCAAGGCCTAGGAGCAGGCTTTTCATGCTAGATCAGCAAGTGTGTTCCCTCTTCTTTCAGTGCCTAAAACACCATTTTCTGAGCTTTTTAGACAGTATCCTTAGTTATATCTCCCCCAATCCCGGTCTGAGGGAATTAATAGGTTGTCCTTCTTTGGAGAAGTTTCCAGTCCTATTGTAAAGAATTCATTTGGTTAACTTTCTGTTGTTGTCACTGACTCCTGTTCCCTTGGCTGTATCCAGTTAAGTCACATGGCTTTCTCTTTGGATCCTTCCCCTTAAAGAGACCAAGTAAAAGGCTTGCTGCTTTTAGTACTAACTTATCTAATGGCTCTCTATTTAACCCTATCAACAAACATTGAGAATCATAAGAGATCATAGAATTTATCTGATCATGCTTTATCTGATAAGGAATTCCCTCTACAACATCTTTAACAGATAATCATTTATTTAGAGGCTATTTGGAGTTCTCCTTTAAGGAAGAAATATACTACCTCTTGAAACAGGCCATTCCAGTTTTGAATGCTTTGATCATTACAGTTTTTCCTTAGAATCATAGCTAGAAGGGATCTTAAAAATCATCTTATCTAAACAGATGAGGAAACTGAAGCCCAGGGAGGTTAAGGAATTTGCATAAGATGATAAAAGTACTAAATGAGGAAAGTTCACTAAGTTGGGGTTTATTGATTCCAAAATTAATACCCTTTCCTCTCTTCCAAATTGCTATGTATCAAGCAAAAATTTTCATCTTTACTCCTGGTCCTTCCCTTTTTTCTAAACAAAACAAGTCTAATTTTTCTTCTAAAAGTTATTATCAAGTCATTTTACTCATGTCTGACTCTTCATGACCTTATATGGAGTTTCCTTCACAAAGATACTGATATAGTTTGCCATTTCCTGCTCCAGCTCATTTTACGGATAAGGAAACTGAGCCAAACAGGGCTAAGTGACTTGTTCAGGGTCACACAGCTAGTAAGTGTTAGAAGCTGGATTTGAACTCAGGTCATCCTGCTCCTCTGAAGATCATTGCTTTGAGATCCTTCACTCTGGTTTTCCTAATCTGAACATGCTATAGTTTTTCAGTGTCTTTCCTTAAAGACAGCCCTTACAATTGAGCATATTTTTTAAAGTGGAGATTTTCAACTTTATTTTTTATAATAGTTTTTTTTTTAATTTTCAAAATATATGTATAGTTTTCAACAATCCTTGCAAAACTTTGCATTCCAAATTTTTGTTCCTTCCATCTCCCACTTCCTAGACAGCCAATAATCCAATATAGGTTAAACATGTGCAATTCTATTAAACATGTTTCCACATTTATCATGCTACACACACACACACACAAAATCAGATCAAAAAGGGAAAAGAAATGAGAAAGAGGGAAAAAAAAGCAAGCAAACACCAAAAATGGTGAAAATACTATGTTGTAATTCACATTCAGTTCCCATAGTCCTCTTTCTGGATTCAGATGGCTCTCTTCCTCACAAGTTTATTGAAATTGGCCTGATTCACATTGTTGTTGAAAAGAATCACATCTATCAGAGTTGATCATCACATAATCTTGTTGTTGCTTTGTACAATGTTCTCTTGATTCTACTCAACTTCAATTCTATTCTGGGTACTGTGGCTCAGTCCAGTAACTCTTGAGTTCAGTGATTCTGCTTAAATTTTTCCCTCTAAGGAATTTCCCTTTTGTCTTTGTCTTTCTACTGTTTGTCCCTATCCCTCTTCACTGAATCTTGCTATGTCTCAAAATTCAGCTTAAGTCATCACCGTTTTGTGCTCCCCTAATTCAATCTGATCCCACAATTTACTTGTGCCTCTTTTGTCTTATCTTGATCCACACCCCATTTCTTTTTATTTATTTTCTGTGTACTTAAAAGTATAAGATAGTCTACGTAAATAGAATGTAATGTCCTTGAAGGTCTTGGTTCTTTTTCATCTGTGTATCTCCAGCACCAACCTGAATACATAGCAAGTATTTAATAAATACTTATTGAATGATGCTACCTCTTTTTAAGCTTCCTCCTCTTCCTTAGAGCAGAGATTCTTAACTATTCTGGGGTTATGTATCTCTTTGGTAGACTGAGGAAGCCTATTGAATCTTTTTCAAAATAATGTTTTTAGAGGCAATATGTGTAGGAAAGAAATATATAAAAAGGAAATCAATTATGTTGAAATATAATAATCAAAATATACTTAAAATATTTTTAAAAAACTCATTTTTTTAAGTTCATAGGCTCCTCTGTTCACAGAGGTTCACAAGAACCTCTGTCTCAGAAGCATTTTGGTGTGCCAAATCCAGCATTGGATCTGCATGGATTGTGAGAGAGAAAATTGTTTGGTTGTGAGACATGGAGTGTTCAATGCTAGAGAGACCTATTCATTGGACCAAATAATAAGGCAGAAACGGAATAGCCTCTTTGGGATTTATACCAGGAACAGTGGATGTTGAGGGGTCCTCAAACTACGGCCTGCGGGCCAGATGCGGCAGCTGAGGATTTTTATCCCCCTCACC